>NC_064303.1:90413924-91042770 GCF_023373825.1 Bactrocera dorsalis
TATTTCGCAGTTGCAGATCCATAGGGGACTTTTGTCACATCAAGTCCGGACTTTAATCACATTCAAGGTCCATGTTTGGATATTTGGCATAGTATAAATTTATGTGTTTTTTTTTTGGCAAGTACACCTTTTGTTAGACCAAAGAGACTTTCTTTAATTGCTTTGTTATCTCCGCTTCGAAGACAACTTTTTCAGTGAGTCTGGGTAGTTGTAAGTGCGATTTCTGGTAACCACAATTTTGCTGAAAAGACACTACTTCCTACTTGATTATTCTAGTACTCTGGTGTCCCTGTCCAACTCCCACTTATTCCACTCTTTTCCGGAAGGGAAAGCAATATTGGAGACCGAATTTGAGTTTAGTTCTAAAGGTATATGAAAATCTGTGCTATTGAGGGAATGGGAGTTGCTAAGTATATATTTATTAATAGTTTTCCCTGGTTAACCAGGCAGAGCCCTTCGATTCTGAAAACCAACGCACGTAACAATAAACGTTTTTCGTGCCCTGAATTTTGGCGTTGCTCTAAGAGTTCCACTGATGCATACAAGTATATTATTATTGGCCATCAAACAACTCAACCGCGTGGTTTTCTGAGCTTGTTTAGTAGGAGAAAGCATCGAAAGTCTGAGTGCAAGATTTAATCCGCTAAACCTTACCTACTCCCATCTCATGTGTATCCCACGGGACCACTGTTCTAAGTGGTAGAGAAAAAGACTTTTCAGTAATCGCTATTGTATGGACTGACAGACGTTTGTTTGGATGTTGTAAATGTTTCAATCTCATTATAACTAGAGCTGCCGCTTCGCTGACAGCTTTCCATTTTACAGAGTATTCGCACATAAGTGCAGCCAAATTTTGCACCGTTAGACTACCTCCAAGTGTGGCTTTCAGCATTTGTCTTATACTTGAAAACCGAGAGCAATGATATATGTAGTACGTATTCAGAGTCAGAGTCGGACAATATGGACTAAAGTCATGACCATGTTTGTATAGGTAGCTTCGAAAGCACCAATGTTCATTGAGTATTTGGGTCAGATGGGAATTCTGGTGCCCAAGTCGTCTATCTAGCCACGAATGCATGTCTGGAATCAGTATGTAGGTCCACCGTCCTTTGCCTGAATTTTGCCACAGTTGATACTACATGTACGGTAAGTGAAAATCCATTAGTAGGCCTAAGGATTCTTCATTGGATACGGTACAGCTGGAAGTAAATTTAGGAAATATTTTTCACATTTCTCTTTTTTTGCAAAGCTAAGCAAATGATGTGTTTCGCAATAAACTTTAGTGTGTATTATTAATAAAGTATTCATATTTTGCGAAAATTTTTCGTTTGCTGCGCAGTCAATAACTCAAACAACAATTTACATATGTACGTTTGTATGGGTGGGTGTGTATATGCGAAATCATCAAGAGTTAAGCCGCGCGAAAATTCAAATACCAAAATTTCACGACGCAGCACAATTTGAAATTCTAGGACAGCAAATTTATAACAGTCGACTACGCACACACAGCCACACACATGCATAAGTGTGTATATATGTATGTATATACATAAGCGCTGGTATATCTGCATATTTATACATTTTTTTTTCGAGGGGAATTCGCAAATTTCCAAAGTTCAAGAATGTTCTTATGTAGGGTTATTTCGGCGGCGCTTAGAGTGGGTGCACGGAAAACGCGAAATTTCACCCACGGAGCAAATTTACTTCCATTCCACATCAGCGACTTTGGATCGATCAAAATTTGAAATAAATTGAAAATTCCTCAACTTGCAATATTCGCTGTCAGGGGCGCCGACTGATTGACTTTCCATACACTAAACGGACTCCTCCACTTGCACGCACTCTGAGGGCGTATACGCGCACTCACATACATACATTTATGTACTCACTTAAACATACAAGCAGACATAGGTATACACACACACATACATATACACATGTCTGGCTGTCATCTGTCAAGCAGCTTTTCGTTTGGGGAAAACAAGAAAGGGCTCGAATTGATTGTAGCAGTGCTTATAACGTTGAATACAGTTATTATGTCTGAGTGTATGTATGTGAGCGTGCTTGTGAGCATGTGCATGCATATGTGTGGTTTAGCTGGAATTCCACAAATTTTGTTTGCTTGGCGCAATTTGATTTTTATATGTTTATTAAGTATGCTTTATCGATGCGGAACAAGAAAATTAAGTGGAGACATGCAAACACATATGAGAGAACCTGAGTTATGCAACCTTGCGAAAAAAGGCGCGAAGAGTACTTAAAAAAAGTTCAATCGGATTCCTCCTGGCAGGTTATATGTCGGTGACTCTTCAGAGTAGCATTTCTGTTAGGTAAACAAATTAGAAATGGTCGCATGTTCCCCAATGACTCATCCCAGACACATCTAGAACTACTCCAATTTGTTCAAGGTTACGAATTATGGCGAGTCACTGTCACTGTTCACAGACCTAACTTTGAAGTCGTAGATAATTTCTACCTTGCAGCCAGCATCAACGTCAACAAATAATATCAGCATAGGAATCCAACACAAAATCACTCTTGCCAACAGGTGTTACTTTGGATTGAAGAGGCAGTCGAAAAGTAAAATGGTTTCCCGACGAACAAAGTCTGAACGCTGCAAGTACCGCGTCATTCCCGTCCTACTATATATTGCAGAGGCATTGGTAATGACATCACCTCATGAGTCGACCTAGGGAGTATTCGGAAGATTTATGGTCCTTTACGCTCTGTCAACGGTGAGTACCGTAATCGATGGAACTATGAGCTGTTCGCGTTATACGGCGACATTGACATAGTTCAGTGAATCAGAGACTGTGGCTGTGCTGCCTAGGTCATATTGTCCGGATGGATGAAAACACTCCAGCTTTGAATGGTTTTGATTCAGTGGCCACCGGGGGAAGCAGAGGCTCCACTTTATTGGAGAGATCAGGTAGAGAAGGTCCTGGCTGCACTTGGTATCTCGAGTTGGCGCCAAATAACAAAAAGGCGTAACTCGCGCCGTTGTAAACTCGACAATAACCGCGTAATCGCTGTCTACGCCAGTAAAGAAGAAGAAGTACTATAATTGATGTTTAATATTCTGAGATTCTTTTTTATATACACTGGCAACATAGTTTTGTTCATCTAGATGCTGCTTTTGCGTTACCGAAAATGTTCCTGTGGCCAGGAAGCCTAAATCAATGAAACGTAGAGTTGACCTTTTAGTGAGCTTAAAGCCTTTCCGCAATTGTTAACTACGCTGGAATTAAGTAGTGACAAAGACGAAGCCAACAGTGTTGCCTGACTATCCGAGTATATGGCTGCTTTTTGTATCCTAGTAATAGAAGTATCCTTACCCGGAAGTGACTATTGAAATATAAGCTTGGTAGAAAATAGTCTAATTTACTAATTTTAGTTGGTTAAGGATGCCGCTATCTTTGCAATGTTTAGTATTCCAATCTCCTAATTCCTGTGTTCTTCCAGCAGACACAGATACAAATATGTCTGATTTTTTACTGCACATATCGGTCAATCTGTGAGGTCTAGTATTGAAATTCGGGAAAATATTTTTTGCGATGACAGCATGACTTTATACTCAAAATGGGTAAGATAAAGCATATACCTAATACAAATACCAAGATTTGTCGACGAATAATTTTGGCCTCATTTTGACGTGCAATACTCAAATAGTATTCCTTCCTAACAGTTTGGCCGGTCGGAAAGGATTCAGAGGGCACCACACCCTGATAGTCGAAGAAATCTCTCAAAATAATCTTGGTTTTTAACCTGGTTCGGCGGGTTTTTTCTGGCTTCGGCTCACCTTTGCCACGATATGATTGATCGTCTGTTTCTGGGTCGTAAAACTCATTGGCAGTAATAATACATTTCATGACATTCTGTTAGTCGGAAAGCATTGTTTCGCAGCCGTTAACGCGATGCTGTTTTTCGAAAAAATTTTGTGTTTTTGAAACCAGACGTGCTTTCACTTTTCTTTGGCTCAAATGATCTTTCAGCATGGTTTTTATTGATTCTTCTGATATTCTAACGATGCTAATAAGATCTCTCACTGTTAACCGTCAATTCTCAATTTCTTTATTTTATTGATGTGTTAATTATGAGTTGCTGTTGATGACCGTCCTCGACGTGGTTCGTCGTCAACGCATGCTCGATTCTATTTGAATAATTTGTACTAATAAAAATTCGTTTGCTGGCAACAAACAATTATCATCGAAGGTATTTTGCAACATTCTGAACGTATCGGCACCAGATATTTGATTCCGTACACAAAATTTAATGAAAGTTCTTTGTTGAATAATTACACTCACCGCCGAATGCACTTTATGTACTTTAGAAAGACAATCGTATAGTTACTAAACACTAATGATTATTTCTATGTGACTCTTGCCACAGATTACTTTACTAGTTACTGTTACGAAAAACTACTACTTTTAACAACTACAGTTTCATAAAAATATATTCTTACAATGCTCAGCATAAAATTTTATTAATTAACAAATATACCAGTAACAGTGCTTTTTAATTTAGTTTGTATGCCCCCTCTTAGACATTTTTAACTTTTGGTGACTGCTGAACTATTTCAAAACAAGTGCCAACTAAAATTGTACACCGGAACGAGCGTTGAAGCAATAAATCTAAGAGTTTACGAGGCGTAACACTTAGAATCTTCTACAAAGAGTGCCCGCACTGGTGTCAGGACAAAGACAAGGTAGCTGCCAAGTGTCAAAAAGTAAAACGGATTGCAAAGATTTGCTTTAGAGTTATTTACATATATTTTTTTATACGCAGTTTTTAATCGTATAAATATCTATTTTAGAGAAAATAAAGCGAAAAGGTCAGCAAAACGCTAAGACTAATCCACAACTAGTGCAAAACGGATGAATTGTGTGTCAATTGATAGTCATAGTGAAATGTCGGTTTTCATTGAAATTGATGCCGTGATGTTGTCTATATGCAAAAAACATAACGTGTCGCATTATGTCCGAGATAAACTCTTCAACTACTGAACCGATTTTAGTAAAATTTTTCATACTGATTCCACTTTAAAGCAAGTTAAAAGATAGAATAGTTTTTATCTCAATAAAATCAAAATAATTCAAAACAATTAAGATTAAACCTTAAGTATAATCCCACCACGGTTTTGAATAATTTATTAAACTAATATCGAATAAAGCAAAAACTATCCCATCGTTTGAAAAAGTGATTTTCACGGGTTTCTGAGATTCAAAAGACAAAAGTCATTATACCGGCAATCTATAGAAGAAACTACGGTCACATATTCCAGTTGACGTAAAAAGAAGTGCTTTACTTTATTTTCACGGGTTTCTGAGATTCAAAAGACAAAAGTCATTATACCGGCAATCTATAGAAGAAACTACGGTCACATATTCCAGTTGACGTAAAAAGAAGTGCTTTACGTAAAAAGAAGTGCTTTACCATCACGGCCAAAGTGGACGGACTAACCAGCACGTATTCTCCAAGAATTTTGTTTCCAAAGTTGAAAAAGTCATAAGTGGATAGAATTTGTAGTCAAATGAAGAAGTTTACTTAATGAACGTCAAGAAAAGCAAAACATGTGGAGAAGCAAATCGCAATTTTCCAAACTCTTCGTTTTTCTTTTATACAATAAGTAGTTATCAGGCCGCCCTGTGTTTACTCGTAATTATTTCACTATCAGACGACGTATGCTGAAACTTTTTAACTTCTCCAGAGCCTTATATTCCCACTAAACCTGGGAGAAAGCAACTGGACACAAGGTATGCTCATTTAACGGCACTGGAGCCTGATTTATTTCCAATAGTTATCCCAAATTAATTTTCACAAATATTTTTGGTAATTCTTTTCTCTAAGAGCCACTCATTTGTCGGAATCACCGATATGGAACACTATTGAACTTATAAACTAACCGCCATAATTTTTAAGATAGTCTTCAGATCGCCACGCTATATCATATAACTACCATACAAACCGACTTATAAAAATCAAGAAGAAGATCTTTTCATACCTTTTATTCCATTAGCGATGCACCTGTAAATGGTATTACAGTTATTTTTTTTCTTATTTGGGGTTTTCAATATTCCATCGAACCGAAAATCATCCTAAAGCCCTGCTGGGTTTTAAACAATTTATTGTCGACTGCTTTGGAGAAGCAGAAGGCGCCAACTTAAATGAATGAACCCACAAATTATAAAGTCTCAATAGGCAAGCGGTTTATGTAATATTAAAATTCCCTCTTCTACTTCTTTATTGACGTAGACACCGCTTCCGCGGGTGTAGCTATGTTTACAAAAGCGTTCTTACCTTTCGCTGCTGGGCGCAAAATAGAGATTTCAAGTATAGCAAGGCTCTTCATCACCTGATCTTTCCAACGGAGTAGAGGGTTTTCTCTTTACTGTTTCCCCGTCGGGTACTGCGTCGAATACTCTCAGAGCTGGAGTGTTTTTATTCATTCGGACGACATGATCTAGCCAGCGCAGCCGCTGTCTCTTAATTCGCTGAACTTACAACAATGTCCTTATACAACAAGAATCTTTCTCTCGGAAACTAGTAAAACCGACTCATCAGATGTTGCCAGCGTCCATACCTCTGCACTATATTGCAGGACTGAGATGATGAGGGACTTGTAGAGGTTGGTCTTTGTTCGTCGAGAGAGGACTTTATTCTCAATTGCCTACTCAGTCCGAAGTAGCACCTGTTGGCAACAGATATTCTGCGTTGGATTTCGAGGCTGGCGTTATTATTGGGGTTAACGCTGACTCCAAGATAGACAAAATTATAAAGGACTTGTACGACTATGATAATCAACAGTGACATGGGAGCAGAGTCGCTAGTATTAAAAGGCCTCTACCATACACAAATCAGGTTATTGGTTTTCAAGCAGCCTTAAGCCTAGTTTCAAATATAATCTTACATCAGGTAAGTGACAAACAATTACTACTCGTTATTTTACGAGTTTGTAACAAAAGTTATTTTTATATGATGTCACTTTCTTGATTAGATTTTAACATATGCATTGTAGAACTCCTTCCGCCACCGATTAAAAATCTGCCTGACAAAAAGCCCTTTTCCATTTGCATAGAATACATTCAAAAAAAGTTAATTCTATTTTCGTATAAAGCAAGAATGGGTGCTGGCAATTCTAAATGATAGGACCGCGCAATTTTATTTGAACGCGATAGCGAACATTTCGCCAAAGGATATTTGTGCCGAGCCGGCTTGCATTGTTCGCCCAGACATGGTTATTTGATAGCTCCGCCATTTTTATTGCAGACATTCAATATATCAAAGATAGCACAATGCAATAGCTGACCATTATACCGCTTCTTCTTTTTTTGTGCGCAGTGATTACAACAATAGGATGTTGCAGAGACAAAGAACAAACAATGCGACTTTCTAAAACGACTGCCAACAAATAAGCCACATATCGTCCTTTTGGAGACATTTGCATGTAAACAATTGTATTGAGACCTTTACTACATTTACGTTTATACAGATATTCTAAACCATAGCAGTGTGTATAGAAGAATTTTTTGCTTAAATCATAGGTAGAACTTTATACTTTTAAGAGGCATGGTGGTAGTAGATGGTTACTGATCTAAACTCCATAATGGAGTGGAGGTCTCCTCTTCCTCTGCGTCCACCGGTGGGTACTGAATCAAAGCCGGAGTGTTCTCTTCTATTCGGACAACATTACCTAGCCAGCGCAGTTGCTGTCTCTTGATTCGCTGAACCATAACAATGTCGCCGTATATCTCGTACAACTCATCGTTCCATCGACTGTGATATTCGTCGTTGTTAATTCGCAAAGGAGCATATTCCACCAAACCTTTTTCTCGAACACGCACCATACCATTGTTTGATGAAAAGAGATATTTCGTCTTGTCCTCATTTACAACCAGACTCATATGCTTCGCTTTCTTATCCAGACTGGCAAAAGCAGAACTTATGGCGCGGTTGTTGAGGCCAATGATGTCAAAATCATAGTTTGAAGAAGTCAAACGATAGGGAGTCTCTTTTTCTTAAACTTCTTTTGGTTTCGAACGAATTGTATTAGCAAAAGCTACAAGGTCAAGCCGTTGGAGTTCGCTCCAATTTACTCATTGAAAATGGATAGATGTCGCAATGCGGTCAAATGCCAGACCCATAGCATAGCAGATATTGTAACGGGTGATTTTTTTGAGGTTAGGATTTTCATGCATTAGTATTTGACAGATCACGTGGGATTTCAGACATGGTGTCAAAGAGAAAGATGCTCAGTATGCTTTGACATTTCATCATGAATAGACTTACTAACGAGCAACGCTTGCAAATCATTGAATTTTATTACCAAAATCAGTGTTCGTTTTTTTTTTTTTTTTCGGACAAATTTTGTTCAGCGATGAGGCTCATTTCTGGTTGAATGGCTACGTAAATAAGCAAAATTGCCGCATTTGGGGTGAAGAGCAACCAGAAGCCGTTCAAGAACTGCCCATGCATCCCGAAAAATGCACTGTTTGGTGTGGTTTGTACGCTGGTGGAATCATTGGACCGTATTTTTTTCAAAGATGCTGTTGGACGCAACGTTTACGGTGAATGGCGATCGCTATCGTTCGATGCTAACAAACTTTTTGTTGCCAAAAATGGAAGAAACTGAAACTTGGTTTGACATGTGGTTTCAACAAGATGGCGCTACATGCCACACAGCTCGCGATTCTATGGCCATTTTGAGGGAAAACTTCGGACAACAATTCATCTCAAGAAATGGACCCGTAATTTGGCCACCAAGATCATGCGATTTAACGCCTTTAGACTATTTTTTGTGGGGCTACGTCAAGTCTAAAGTCTACAGAAATAAGCCAGCAACTATTCCAGCTTTGGAAGACAACATTTCCGAAGAAATTCGGGCTATTCCGGCCGAAATGCTCGAAAAAGTTGCCCAAAATTGGACTTTCCGAATGGACCACCTAAGACGCAGCCGCGGTCAACATTTAAATGAAATTATCTTCAAAAAGTAAATGTCATGAACCAATCTAACGTTTCAAATAAAGAACCGATGAGATTTTGCAAATTTTATGCGTTTTTTTTTTTTAAAAAGTTATCAAACTCTTAAAAAATCACCCTTTAGTTTGATCTCAAACCCGACCAAGGTAAAGTAAGCGTCCCTTCTTCCACCTTACCAATTGGGACCAATTAATGCTTTCAAAAAAATTGTATTGTTTTAGGCGTTGATCAAATTATTTTTTTAACTATATGATTTTAACTATCATCGACAGCAGGTACTCACGTAGTACACACCGGATACCGGACGTAATATCATATATGTATATCGGGAGATCTTTTCAAAAAAATCACATAGGAATGCAACATTTCAAATCGATATTTCAAAAACTAACAGAGAGACAGGCGGACAGAAAGAGGAATAAGTCTAAATGGACCTAGCTCGTCAAACTGATCATTTCTAGGCTTTTATAGGCTTTCCGAAGTTTTCTTGAGGGTGTTACAAATTTTGTGTCAAACTTAATAATTTATATACATAGTACATACCATAGCCCCAGGAGAACAAGTTTACTGGATGGAAAAATAGTAAACGGCAATTTAAAAAAAAAAACCAAAACAAAGTATAAATTTAGATTTTAACAAAAGGTGAACCAGAAGTCGGTATCAAAAATTGATCTAGTTATATTAACACATATAGATACTTTAGTGTGCTGCGTGATGAGCACACGAAGTCTAAGTATTTGTTTAACAGAGAAAGTTTTACTTCAAGAAAACGAAAAGGTGAGTTTATTTGTTTGTATTTGCAAAGTTTGACGTGTCTGTAAAATTTTTAAGTTGACTAGAGTCGTTACTTCTACTGAAAACAAAGAACGAAAGAAACGAAGTACGACTAAAGAGTTGTTAGGTCACGTATGACTAATAAAGGGTGTTTTGTTTAGACAGTCGCCGCAGTTGCTTGGATAAATTCCAGCTGATAACTTTTTGCAGCAAATGCGGCGGTATGGAATATTATTTTCCAAGGCGTGAATCATATCGGTGCAACGGTGTTAACTTGCACGATCTTCGGGGCCAAGACGTATCCCTCAATATATGTGAATTGATGTTTTCGTTGGTTTTATAGCATAATGCGCCGTCATGTTGAAACCAATTTAGCCACGTAAAAATCATTAAATATAGCTCTCAAGAGTTCTCTATTCACTGCAATATTATGGTCGGCTTCATTTCTGAGGATATATAGACCATTGATTCTTTTTGCCCTTCAAACATTCCTTTGAGGATATAACGGCTTCTCTACCAAGGCTTGTATATTATCTTCACTTAAAATGCGACAACTTGGTTTATGAATTTATCCATTAAACCAACAGTGAGCTTCATTTATCAACAAAATTTTCTTGTGAAAATCGTGATCGATGATCTTCTCGATTTGGGCTCTTTCACCGCACGAGTCGAGCAATTGATGGTTGCTCGACAACAGCCAATCAATTCTGATGTACTCCGCGTCGATATAAGGACCAGTACTACAGCAAAAACGTATGCTAAGAAAGCGAAGTTTGCAATGCGTCTCAGTGTCATTAGTGTCACGTGCGCATTTCTCACGGTATCCCACGAATCGGTTGAAATTATATCGGGTATCATGCCACCAGAGCTAATGGTCATGAAACTGTAAAGAGTATACGACAGGTCTACAGCACTGGGCACGCGATTAACGATGGAGGAGCGGAAGAATAAAGAAAAACAAACCTCAAGGACTGTCAAAAATGATGTGGTGCCGCTACAACGGGGAGCTGAACCCACAGGCTAATGAAAAGTGTACAAGCATTGTTAGCTAGGAAACATGGATAAACAGATTTCTACCCGACAGTGGTTTTGATGGGACAAGGGTGTTTTAGAGAATATCTCTACATATATGGCCATGACGGCCGAACGAATTGTCCCTTTTGCGACAGCAACAAAGAAAGGCCGCACCAGATATATGTATGTTATGCGGTTTATGACTGTATCCAAACTAGTCAAGGACAGCGTGAGAGCTTTGTGTGCTATAGTTCTGAAAGATCTGAAAAGAAAAGTATAGCAACGCAGCGAAATCTGAAGAATGAATGAGGAGTAAGCCAGAATAGTCTAACGAGACGTATGGCTAAGCTTGGCAGTTCTGTGGGGCAAATGACAACCAATGACGATGGAGTTAAAGGCTTAGTACGTAGGCGTATTGGACTCCGCTTCAACGACCAATAGGAATTGTGCATACCGTCCAGCGAAATTACGCTGTCTTTCCAAGATTCTCCCTCCAAAATAAAAAAAAGACCAATCCCGCAAGAAGCATTACCTCATCCAAAACCGCACGCCTAAAAAGGGACCCGTTACATACATATTATACAGATATATATGAGTTCCTTGAGTGCTTCGGGGGCATAATAGAAACAGAAACACATAAAACTAATAATTTTGAACTTTATTTGTTTAGTTTAATTCCAACTAAGAATGAAACTAACCTCAAAATATTTACTTCATTTTTACATTCACCGATAAGACTATGTATATATAAGTCTCCAGTGTTTTACATATCTATATATAAAGAAAATATAAAATTTTGTATACGCCTTAGCATATATTTGCGCGCTGACTCATAAAATCCGCGGCTTTCAATGCAATTTTTATATTATGACTGACCAACTTCAAAAAAAAAAAAACACAAAACAGAAATCGCACAATCTAACGCTGCTTTGGTAAACATTGCGAATATTCAGATCATAAAAATTGCAGCTTCGTGTTCATTGCTTAATTGCCTGTGAAATTGCTAAACATTTTACTTTTATATTTGTCAAAAATTTCCAAATGTTGATTTTTCGCGCATCAAAGAGTTGCTCATAAATGAACAAAACCGCGTACAAACCGCTGGCCACAGTAAACCGTTATGCGCATCTGCAAAATATAAGCCTTCATGCTGCATGCACACCACCGCACACACACATGCACATTTGTATATTTGCTTGTTTAACTCTCAATACACAATATATACTATATGCATACAATATTAAAATAGTGTTATGCATATGCTCTGGTAAGAAGCCCAGTGAACGAAAAGCGTTGGACGAAAAAGGCGTTGGAAATTTCATACACGGATAAATGTCAAACCAGCTGTCAAATTAAACGCATGTTTTTGGACATTAGTTTTCAGTATACTGAAAATTCAGTTAATAAAAAACTATTTCCAAATTTGAGGATCTGGGCAAGTAATTTGTTACATCTATAGATTTTTTTGGACAGATAATTTTTATTGAAGAGGTACATTTCTGACCTAACGGATAACATAATAGTCATATTTGAAATAAAAACCAATTGGATGAAGTGATGGTGTGTGTTGATCTTATTTTCCAAGGTTTGTCACGTGGTTTTGGATTTGGTTGATTTTCCAGGTCTATGGCCACAGTAATATAAGTCCAATCAGTTTAGTTTTCTCTGTGGGCTTTAGTCTTTCACACACAACATTCAATAAGACCGTATATGCGATATTAAGGACGCTTATTCCACAGTAATTGCCACATTTTGCGGGTCTCTCCTTTTTTGGGATTGAGCAGAGTATACTTAAGTTCCAATTGTTGAGCATGCTTACTTCCGACCATATCTCACAAAGAAGGAGTTGCATCCACCTTCTTCTTCGCAACCGTATTTGAATAGCTCGGCTAGTAATCAATAGACCCCAACCACTTTGTTGTTCTTCAGGCGGGTGATTGTTTTTCGAACATCATCATAGTCGAGGAATGAAACACCTTTTCTATTGTCATCAGTTGAGAAATCGGGGTCGCCATCTCCAGATGTTACACTTTTAATGATCCAATCGACAAAGCACTTTGAGCTTATCACAGTTTTGTTGAGTCGGCTAATGAAAGTTTTGACTTTACATCCTGATTCGCTGCCGACAGTTTTTCTTTTCAGTCTTGCAAAGGTTGGACAATGGAGCAGAAGGAGCCTGGATATTGCAACCACAACCTACGTCATACAACTTAGATAAATTGCGTTAGTCAACATCTTTGACCGCATAAATGCTTATTAGAAAATGTCCTCTATGAATGGAAACTTTGCAAGGTTTAGGTCGCAAGGCATACTCCACATCTCTCAACCGTCATGAATGGTTTTTGTATGGCATCAGTCCTGCGGATTATCAGAAGCTGCATGCGTGCGCCAACCAAGAAATGCCACCTCCTAAACCGGGGTATAATGCGACTACTGTGCCCTTGGGATGATTTCCAGCCATTAGGTAAATTCGGCTATATTATTACGGAGACTTCTCAACACTGAGCCGTATTGGGATGTACGGTTTCCTAACCGCGTCACAAGGCTTTGACGCGGCGGTCCTTATCGTTCCTCTAATTTAGCAAAAATCCGACAGCTCATCGCTTTGCGACAAGCGTACGACGAAGATGACTGAATCCAAAACCAACAACAAAAAAGAACAAACTAACAATTCCTACCACAAGAAAGCAGCTGACGCGTGTAACAGCTAAGGATAACGTTAATGACAATAACGTCAGCAGCGCTGCAGGTTAGGAGTGTACAGAGGCTATACGGAAGTTTAACTTCCTAGATGCCCTTTCACAAGAAGAGCAAGCGCTTTTTGAGGAGAATGTCAAGGATGACAACGACGATAGCCCTCATGCAGCGGCTCTCAGCAGGCGAAATAGACTTATTTACTTGTTAGCTCCGCCTGTTTTTATTTGACGTAGAATATGATGAGTTGGTCTGGCAGAAAAACGAGAGCAAGGCGAAGTCTCCTGTTTTCAATAAAATTTTATACGTAACGCTTGCGGAACTCGTAGGTTACGGTAGACGGGCTAAATTTCAAATTTGTAAAGAAGTTGCTCTATACTGTAACCGACCTAAAAGCTAGAAATTAACGAGCGAAAAATGAAAAAAAAAAATGAAGAAGCCGTCTCTGTCAACAATGAATACTCTGGACTGTGTAGAAAATTCTATCAATGACCAAAATAAACATTTCAGAAATCTGTCAACACCCCAAACCTAATGCAAGTAAAAGTTACAATAATGGACTCAAGTGCTACAGGTGAATATACCCTGAACGACAGAGGAAGTTTTACGAGTTGTAAAAAATAAAATAAATAGTGAGCCGGCTATAAAAGAAGTAAGCTTTATTAGACTAGACCAAAAGGATTAATAGAGAAAACAAAGTAATTGAACTATGGAAATTATTCATAAAAAGAATATCCTATGATACTATTAAAAAGTGAGTTTCACAAATATTTCTTCGTACAATATAAACCTTCTTCGATCTCGTAGTTATGATTTCTCTTTTGCCCGACGTTTTGTGCGCTGGGTTCTCTTTCCTTGCACAAATTCGCAAATAGTAGCGCAGCAGCCGCTAGTTTGGCATGCTGCCGCCATAAAAATTTTAATACACTACGCATTGTATTCAAATTGCTGGCGTACCATGTTTATGTGCCATACATACAGACATCGTAGTTGGTAAATGTATGCCAATTCGTCCGTAAATCCCCTAAAATATTTAACGTATAAAATATTTTGCACACATATACAACAATGAAAAAAAAAACATACTCATGTTCGCGAGTTCGGGCGCGGATTCGACTGGAAACCACATGCATCATATGTACATATGTAGGTGTGTGTGTGTGGAATAAATGCGTTGAGAATGAAAATATTTTTATGGCGCACTTTTATGATATCCGTTATGTTTTTGCACATGAAAAATGCATAAGAAAATTTTAAAACAAACTTTGAAAAAAAGGAAATTATAAAATTTTAGACAGAGAATTAGAAGTCAGTTGACATTTTGGTATTAAACGAAGCGCTTGAGAAGCCCGAGGCCATGACTTAAGGGTTTAATTTTCTCAAGAATTTTGAAGTTCATAAAATTTGTGATTAGAAAATGTTGAATAATTTGTATATAGAGAGCATTATGAAATACATTTACGGAAGGAAAGTCTTCCGACAGTTTTCATACATAAAGCTAAATGAACTGGGAAGCAAGAGTGGAAGAATATAACAGACTTTCTTCTTTTTAACGATATACTGAAAAACGCCTCATCTGCTATCCAAAATGTAGCAACAGGGTAATGGCTGGTTTAAACACAGGCTCGTACCTAACCCTTCTTGAAGATACTTCTTTAACAGATTGAGGGCTCAATATTTGTATTTATAATTCTTTGGAAGCTTTAACGTATGGGATAGTAACGGGTGATTTTTTTGAGGTTAGGATTTTCATGCATTAGTATTTGAGAGATCACGTGGGATTTCAGACATGGTGTCAAAGAGAAAGATGCTCAGTATGCTTTGACATTTCATCATGAATAGACTTACTAACGAGCAACGCTTGCAAATCATTGAATTTTATTACCAAAATCAGTGTTCGGTTCGAAATGTGTTTCGCGCGCGTGTTTTGTTCAGCGATGAGGCTCATTTCTGGTTGAATGGCTACGTAAATAAGCAAAATTGCCGCATTTGGGGTGAAGAGCAACCAGAAGCCGTTCAAGAACTGCCCATGCATCCCGAAAAATGCACTGTTTGGTGTGGTTTGTACGCTGGTGGAATCATTGGACCGTATTTTTTCAAAGATGCTGTTGGACGCAACGTTACGGTGAATGGCGATCGCTATCGTTCGATGCTAACAAACTTTTTGTTGCCAAAAATGGAAGAACTGAACTTGGTTGACATGTGGTTTCAACAAGATGGCGCTACATGCCACACAGCTCGCGATTCTATGGCCATTTTGAGGGAAAACTTCGGACAACAATTCATCTCAAGAAATGGACCCGTAAGTTGGCCACCAAGATCATGCGATTTAACGCCTTTAGACTATTTTTTGTGGGGCTACGTCAAGTCTAAAGTCTACAGAAATAAGCCAGCAACTATTCCAGCTTTGGAAGACAACATTTCCGAAGAAATTCGGGCTATTCCGGCCGAAATGCTCGAAAAAGTTGCCCAAAATTGGACTTTCCGAATGGACCACCTAAGACGCAGCCGCGGTCAACATTTAAATGAAATTATGTTCAAAAAGTAAATGTCATGAACCAATCTAACGTTTCAAATAAAGAACCGATGAGATTTTTTTTTATCAAGCTCTTAAAAAATCACCCTTTACAAGGTCCGACTTGATTTAGTTTATCATATTCAAACCGTTTACAGGAAAGCAGACTTCGCTCGATTAGACCTAATATACGATATTAAGCCGGCTTATCCCACGCTAATTGGGGTCCCCCGTTTTTGTGGATTGTGCAGAACACACTTCATTTTCAATCGTTGGGAATACTCTTCTCTGACCATGTCAAAGCAAAGAAGCTATTGAATGCATCTTGTCAGTTCTTCGCCCCGGTATTTGAAAAGCTCGGCCGGTAATCCATCGACAACAGCCGCTTTGTTGTGATGGCTATTCGAACTTGATCATATTCGTGCAATGGAACACATATTCCATCGTCATCGATTGGGGAATCGGCACCGTCATCTCCAGATGTTATAAAGGTTGGAGAAGTGTTCCCTCCCTACCTTCAGTATGCTCTGAAATTCAACCACTAGATCACTACTCTGGGCCATATATGAGTATGATCCGGTCTTGAAACCTTCCGTTAGTCGCCGCGTGTTTTCGTAGAATTTTCTAGCATTAGCCCTGACCGCCTGCTTCATAAGCTCTTGATACTCACGCATTTCGATCTCCTTCTTTTTTGTCGGCATATGGGTCTCGATTTTCTCTTCAACTTTCGGTATCCATCGCGCCCCGCTCGTGTTGTGGTCGACCGCAAGATTGCAAGGTTGACTGTTTTTCTCCACTGCGACAAGACAGTTCATATTGGGTTGTCAAAAAAGTCTTGCAGTATTTTTATTGAATCAATTCGTGTGGCACCCATACATCCAGCTTCTTAGTGACTCCAAGCTTCTTCAAATGGTTTATAACGGTTTGATGACTACTATGCCGGTCTCTTTCGACCAATTCAGCGATTTTATCGCAATTTTCGACGGCAGGCCTTCCGGAGCGTGGCGCATCTTCGACCACCTCTACACCAGAACGAAAACGTTGAAACCATCGTTGTGCGGTGGAAATGGAAACTGTATCGGGTCCATAAACTGCAAAAATTTTATTGGCGGCTTGAGATGCATTTTTGCCTTTATCGTAGTAGTACTGTAAAATATGCTGTATATTCTCTTTATTTTGCTCCATGTTTGCAACGCTATAACTCACGAACGACTTAAAAGAAACGTCAATCAATCAAACGCTTTCAGCGCCAACTAGCGAAAATACCGCAAGACTTTTTTGACAACCCAATATCAGCCGGTCTTTCAACTTTTCCGAAAACCAATAGTTTCGCTTGCAGCTGTACGTAAAGAGCTTGAAATACCTTCCCACCAGTTCTCTTGTACCGAGTTGTTGATTAATGCTCTTAGAGAACTAGAGTGTATGTAAGTCGAGTTGAAAATCGTTCGCCTATCTGTTGTGACTGCAGCTTCTCGACGTCGAACCTTCCTTGAGTTTATTGACGTGTGTTTTTTGCTGGACAGAGACGAGTGCGTATCTTCGCTTGAACAAGATAGTGGTCCGAATCGATGATGCGTCAAAGACACTGAAGACATATCGTCATCTATCACATCATGCTCGATCTGGTTTTGAACTTGTCTGTCCCAGGACAACCAAGTAGCTTGGTGTTTTAGGATATTGCAGCAAAAAAATTAACCAACGAGGATTGGTATCCTAAGTTTAGACGTGTTGAAATGAGCACCGAAGACAGTGAACGCCATGGACACTCAAAATAATTTCGGATTCATGAATATTTGGTTATGAGAAAGTTCTGTGCCATTTGAATTGCGAGCTCGCTTTTGACCAAAAGCAACAACGACGTTTTCCTTCATTAAATACTATTAAGGAAATATTCAAAAAATTCCGCAGTTTTGACAATGAATGAAAATACTTTGCTTTATTTGCTTACTAAGAAGCAAGAAATACGACTCTGTCAACACTTAAAATGGTTATTGTCGCCGAACACGCCTACTCCATGGCACAACACGTCAGTAGTCGTGTCAACATTTCGTGGCAAAGCTATATTTTCAATTGATTATGGCGTTAGTAAGAATTTGCTGCGCTATTTATTACCTACAATCAACTATCCGCGGCACACCCAGCGCCTGCAACGCGTCAGGATATTGATGAGTGTTGATTCGTGCTAGGAAGCGATTAAAAGTGTTAAGGAAATCGCCATGAAAAAATAAATCACGCAAAGTCGCACATTGGTAACGGCAAACTCCAATAATATCACATTACAATCAAGGGAAACGGAGCGGCAAATGTCTTGCTGACAGGATATCGGAACATCAAAGCCATTAATGGCTGCGAATGCAGGCGGAATACTTCGTTAAGCGAGCAATAAAATGCGACACCATGGACATTTTTCGTCACCAAATAGATTTAGCGCCTTAATATATGGAATTTCCCTATTATTTAGCTCATATTGATTTACCAAGTATTTTACTAAAGTTGCGTGTATGCGAACAATTGGATTATTTATTGATTATTAAATACACGGTGTGTCGTAGTGTTTTTATCTTGCCGACAGGAGTGTAACACATTTCAACAAAGTGGCTACGCACCGAGTGCTTGTCTTGACAGTACTTCTTCTTCTTCTTTACTGGCGTAGACAACGCTGACGCGGTTGAGATACCAAGTGCAGCCGTATCCTTCTCCACCTGAACTCTACAACGGACTGTTGGACTTCTTCTGCTTCCATCGGCGTGTACTGAATCGAAAGCCCTCCAAGTTGAAGTGTTCTCTTCCATCCGTAAAACACGGTCTAGCAAGCGCAGCCACTGTCTCTTAATTCTCAATGTCGCAGTATATATCGTAGAGGTCATCGTTCCATCGACTGCGGTACTCGCTAATGCGATCTTAAATCTTCCACACTTTTCTCCCAAACACTCCTTAGACCGACTCATCAGATGTTGCCATTGTCCATGCCTCCGCACCATAAGTAGCATAGCAGTACAGGAATATGAGGT
Source organism: Bactrocera dorsalis (assembly GCF_023373825.1). Classification (NCBI taxonomy): domain Eukaryota; kingdom Metazoa; phylum Arthropoda; class Insecta; order Diptera; family Tephritidae; genus Bactrocera; species Bactrocera dorsalis. Next base: position 90,432,909 of record NC_064303.1, read on the forward strand.
GTTTGTAAAGAAAGAAAGATTTCAGTAGATGAAGTGCGAAACATCCACTACGGTCTCGTAAGATCTCTTCAATTATCTAGTAAATTATCCGCATTTCACATCCAGAAGACACACTTGGTCACTGTGTTATAACAAAAGTGAAGCCGACGTCACAGAAAGTCACATCCGGTTTAGGTAAATGATTCGTGACTTTTTAGTTTTCACAAGTCACAACCCCTTTGGGAACAAATAATTCGAGACTTTTTGGTTTCCTCAATAAGTGTTTAGTGAATATAGCAGGACGGTCAACAATATACACAGTATTCACTCTTTCCTATAAAACTTGTGTAACTCTGCAGGAAAGGATCTTTTGTAAACTAATCTAGCAATGGGACTGACAAATAGCCTGTGATTTTATTTGTCTCCACGCTACTTTGTATGGTTACGTAAAGTCGATAGACTATGATGATGCTTAAGCTAAGCCTGTCTAGTTGAATACCTACGCACAGCAAGTTACTGGCAAGCGACGTACGCGAAAAGTCTAATAAAACGAACGAACTTACCTTTCCTAACTAACCGTATTAACAAAAACCGACTACGTTTTGTCTGTCATCGTCAAAGTAATAGGTGAAATCACACTCAACAGTTTGGGAACCAAGTGCTTACTCAAACTTTCCTTTAACCAAAAAACCATTAGTATTTACTCAACTGAGACTTTCAACTTACTGCTAGACCTACTGGTCCTTTGTAATGAAAGGTGAAGTTTCAGTTTAGTTTGAGGTGAGGTCATCTGGAATAGGGTTTATAATACTTGTAGTATTCTCCTCGTAGGATAATTCAAATTCTGTACCGCGTAGCAGAGTTTTAGCACTAGTGTTTCAGATCTCTTGTTTTCCTTACATATCCTTATCACCCTTATCCCTAACCTTATCTCAGGCGATGATGTTGGCCTTAAAAGCTTTATTGTTAAATTAAAAATAATTAACTTGGCTTATAGATGAACATGACCGATGTTTAAAAACATAATAAATACAGAATATAGAATAAATTGCTTCAGCGACACGAACAAGCTACGTAAGTAGGGCCGCTATTTCCCCGCTTTAATGGGTGTTGGCGCTGCATGAAGTTCTACTTAAACTCAATGGGGAAGGAGTTAAAGCAGTATCATATGAAGACGGCATAGCGTTGATGGTAACAATAATATTTCCTTTCACAATAAGTGAGTTTTTGGAAAGAGCCCAACGAAGGTTACACCCATGAGCCGTGAACAAGGGACTATTCGTTAAACAAATTAAAACGGAACTGACACTTTTCACGGATAAAACAGAAATAACTCAATGTAATCTTCTCTCACTAGGTGGTGTCATAAATTCTCTGTCCCTCACAATCTCCAGGGGGTTGAAATCAATACCAAACTGGCTTGGAAAATTAACAAAAATGAACAAAAGAGGAGTTATGACCTACTACATCTACAAAAGAATATTTTGCAGTCACTGTGATCTTCAACCAAATATAGTTGTACAAATTTATACGGCCGTCAGTAGACTACTGCTGACATATTGAGTACTGTTTTAGTGGCCAGCTTAAAGAAACACTATAATATCAATAAATTAAATGGAATACAGTCTTGTCGAGGCCTCTTAATAATTACAGCAATACTTTAAGCTCGCTGACAGGCCCGCTCCACTAGTCAATAATTTGAGTTCCTAGCCAAAGAAACACTTTCGGTTAAGTTAGTCTTTACACAAATTCAGAACAAATGCGGAAGAGAGCTTTGTATTCATAATGAACAAATATCTCAGAGTAGAAGGAAATCAAGATAACAAAGCAGATATGACTCAATTAAGAAATGACTGGAACTAATTTGAGCCCATATATGAAACGAGATAGCACACACATGTAGCGCTAATTAAGCCCCGAGTGACAGCAATACTATCTACCTGCCTATCAAACATACGGTATACAAGTATACGCGAACCAGTCCTTCAGGTGTTGAGCTGCCGATCTCAAATTTTACACAGGTTCTTTTCTACTAAAGGAGCAACTGATTCGTTGGTACAGTCGATATCGGTACACTATATCATATGACTGCGACACAAGCTGAACGAATGGAGTCAAGTTCTTGTATCAAAAACTTGTTATTTGACAAGATATCTTCGTGAAATCTTGGCATAATTTATTTCGAAGGGCAACGCTGTAATATTCAGAGAAAAAATTCAGTGCATATTATCATGGCTTATAGCTTTCTATTAGCTGATGAATCGAAAATGGAAAATGGAATTGGTGCAAGAGTATTAGGAATAAGCAATTTAAAGCCGGACCACTCCAATATATTTCAAGCTGATGTCTTTGCCATTGCGAAAGCAGCGGAGTTGGCCTCTAATGCACCTGCAGACAATTCCAGAGTTAACATCTACGTAGACAGCCAAGCAGCAATCAAGGCCGAAACTTCGTGCCGCATATCGGCCAGAAGTGTTTGGGAAGCAAAGTGTTGCCAGAAGTAAGCAACTTCTTCTTCTTCTTTACTGGCGTAGACACCGCTTACGCGATTATAGCCGAGTCAACAACAGCGCGCCAATCGTTTCTTCTCTTCGCTACGTGGCGCCAATTGGATATTCCAAGCGAGGCCAGGTCCTTCTCCACTTTGTCCTTCCACCGGAGTGGAGGTCTTCCTCTTCCTCTGCTTCCCACGGCGGGTACTGCGTCGAATACTTTCAGAGCTAGAGTGTTCCATCCGGACAATATGACCTAGCCAGCGTAGCCGCTGTCTTTTAATTCGCTGAACTATGTCGATGTCGTCGTATATCTCGTACAGCTCATCGTTCCATCGGATGCGGTATTTGCCGTGGCCAACGCGCAAATGACCATAAATCTTCCGCGGAACTTTTCTCTCGAAAACTCGCAACGTCGACTCATCGGTTGTTGTCATCGTCCAAGCATCTGCACCATATAGCAGGACGGGAATTATGAGCAAGAGGGTTTTGTTCGTCGAGAGACGACTTTACTTCTTAATTGTATACTGAGTCCGAAGTAGCACCTGTTGGCAAGAGTAATCCTGCGTTGGATTTCTAGGCTGACATTGTTGGTGGTGTTAATGCTGGTTCCAAGATAGACGAAATTATCTACAACTTCAAAGTTATGACTGCCAACAGTGACGTGAGTGCCAAGTCGCGAGTGCGACGACTGTTTGTTTGATGACAGGAGATATTTCGTCTTGCCCTCGTTCACTGCCAGACCCATTTGCGTTGCTTCCTTGTTCAGTCTGGAGAAAGCAGAACTAACGGCGCGGGTGTCATCGGGGGAAACGAAATAGTGGACGAGATTGCCAAGAATAATGTGCGGCTAACATCCGAAAACGTGATAAACGACGATTTCGACAGAAGGATGGTAAAAACTCGATTAAATGAGCTACCTGAGTGCAAGACTGCAAAAGTCATGTGCGAAACGTTAGATCGGAAGGACACAGAATTCCTATTGCCAGTCGATAGAAGAGACTGTAGGAGCATGATGGAAATACTAACTGGTCACTGTCTGGTGCTGGCACATGCCCGTAGAATGGGGCTGACACGAGAAAGCTGCAGGAAATGTTTAGAGCAGGGCACCGGGGAAACAATGGTACATCTCTTGTGCACTTGTTCCGCATTGGCAAGACTACGCTGTAAGCATCTGGGGTCCCCACGGTATGATACAATGGTGGAGGAGGAGGGCCAAAACTGGTCTATGCGTGGATTATTGGCCTACCAGTTTAACCTAACCTAACCTATATCTGAATTTGGAGCTTGAAATTCGCACCAATCTCTTAGTTTCTCTTTAAATTGAGTCTAATTATGTGATTTACAATCAATAGTCCCGAATTTCCGACTGCAACAGTTGCCATCAACAATTGCAACACTAATATTCATATAGCTGCTTTATGTATGTCGGTACTAGGTGCATAAATCAGCGTGCATTTCATACAAAATGCATGCGCAGCCGTCGTGTCAATGCTGCATTGCTAAATTTTAGTTGAGGATTTCATCGGAAGTGTTGATGCATACAAATGGTGGCGCACCAATTTACGCGTACGGCTGTCGAGCCACCGAAAGTGTCGGCACTACACCAACACATACACGTGCACGCACTAATACATGCATACTCACATACATACATACATACATACATACATAAATGCATAAGCATAAATATGCAAAGTGGAAATGAAATGGCGCACGGAGGGTTGCCTTCGAGTTGTTGATATTACCGATATTCGCTCGCGCAAAGCGCATTAGCATAAATGCAGTTTAAAATTTGAATTATTCATGAGCGCCAGCCATTTGACCACTTGTGGCATGCGAGCATGCTGTGCAGCCGCTGCCAGCGGGCAAAGCAAATCACTCTCTGACAATGCGCAAACCTCATCGCACTTCGCACGGCCGCCATGGCGCACGAAAGGGTGTAGGACGTGCGTGGCAGCGCATACCTGAAGGACATTAAATCTGCAATACAAATGTGTGGGCGTTGATTTCGGCTGCACTGCGCGCTTCCTCGTCGCCGCCGTGTTTGCTGTTTTAGCGCATTGATTTCTTTTTGTATTTTCGACTTTTCTATTGAAAACGGAATGAAAACAGCTGCAGCGAGAAACGGCAAAATGAATGAGTTGGCACGTCGCGTCGTTGATTTTAATCGAACTGACTCTGTGACAGCGCCGATATTTCTTTTACTTGATGCCCGGCTGAGTTATCTTCGCGTGGTGCTTTATTTTTCGACGATTAATCAAAGCAAAATTGAAAGAAAATATTGAGTTTATGTTGTGAAAGGAATCATATATTTTATTCTCTACACTTTTAGGGAGATCATGAGTGTGAGTTCTTTTTAAATATTTTAATAAAATCTTATTTTATTCGATATTACATATTTCATTAGTAGGCACCTATTAACAAAACTTATAAAATTCTTCAAAATGGAGATCACTCTTGGACTGCTACAGATAAGGCTTTTGCGAAACCAAAAAAAAGTCAACAAAATATGTTAACTTCGGCTGCACACAAGCTATATGTTATACGAGTACCTTTCACAGGTGCATACCCTTCTTTCACAGCATTCAAGGTCAGTTTCAGCGACAGCTGCGCAGTTGACACACATGAAATGAAAAAGGCTTTCAGCTGACTACATATGCTGAGAGCATGAGAAGCAAGAAACAATCCGGGGTATCTGCTGAGGCCAATTAGCAGCTAATTTTCTGACAGACTATTGATGTACGATACCGATGCAGGTTCTAAAAGCTACATAGTGACGGGTGGGTTACCTCAAGGCTCCACACTAGGTCCATTACTATGGCGTGGGCTACACGATGGGCTGTTACGGTTAACACTGTCAAAAGAAACACAGATAATTGGATATTCGAACGACAATGACGATCGTAGCTAAAGAACTTTTCAAATTCAGAACATATGCACTGAGACCGTAGCAAAAGATTGGCTTACGAAAATTAAGCTGCAACTTGTCGATGAAAAACCAGAGGCAGTGCTAATCACGAGCAGAAAAAATCTAGAAACATTCACCCTCAACATTGATGGCTATTACGTTGTAACGCAAAATTCATTGAGATACTTTAGCGTTATAATCGATCCAAGGCTCAATTTCAAGGCATACATTGAAAAAGCCTCTGGTAAGTCGGCTATAGTGACTGTGGTCCTATCGATAATCAAACATTGGTGGCCCAAGGAAAAGTAGGAGAGCTGCTGGCTAAAGTTAGTCGCTTCGTACATCGCAGCTCCGATACGAGGGACCGCCCTGCGCCAAAAAACATGTTTCAAGCCAAGTTGCTTGTGCATTTAGCACGGTGAGACAGACTTCTATTTAACGTAGTTCTTGTTGGGTCATGGCTGTTTCAGCGAATACCGGTACAAATGTGGCCACGACAACGAAACACTATGTTCCTTCTGCGGATCTTCCATCTCTTCTGCTCGAGGTATATAGTGGAGAGGACCATTATAGAAGAATGATGACACCCGACAACTTGTGAGTCACATGCTGCGATCGGAGCTGGTGTGGGCTCAATTGAAGGAGTGGGCCTTACAAGAACTAAGAATGGAAGAACGGCAGCAGAGAAGCATAAGACCACATGAATAACCCTGGAGGGAGTGTGTGAAGAGGTATTCAGGGAAAGAAAGATGCAACTGGGTAAATCGACTCAGTTCATCACACTGATCTTTTATAACATATAAAGTATATGTATACTGTATAGATTCTTAGAAAACTCCTTTTGGGTATTACACACATGGTGAAAAACTTTATATACTCTGTGTAGGGTATAGAAAGTTACATAATTGTATCACATTCAGCGCCATGAACCCATTAACAATCTGAGAGCGTTCCAATTACATTTTCTAGTTCAATAAGATAGCTGCAGCTATGAGTTCTCAGGTGTTTCAGCCTTGATTTCGAAAAAGAACACTCAAACAGTCAGTGTAGAGTTGATCTCAACTTGTTTATTTCCAAAAAACCGGATTGATTTGGATTAGATTTCAAACTTTAACGCTTGGCGCCGATTGGACATTAAATTACTAAAAATTCTGACAACTAAAGGTTAGGTCACTCTTGCTAAAGGTGAAACTATTCGTTTGAAACGGCCGGAGTTTTTAGCGAACAACTCTTGGTTCCTTCTTCACGACGATGCACCGTCGCATACTGCACTGGTTCTTTGCGACTTCTTTGAGTAAAACTTGGCTCATATCGTTCTACAAGCCTCGTATTCACCCAAATGTGCGCCGAGCGATGTCTAGTTATTCAGAAGACTCAAAAAACTAAATTCACCTTACTTGTAGATCACAGTAGTAAGTATGCCACATTCATTCATTCCATTTTCGAATTTTCTACGAAAAGATGCGGCGACAAAGGGGAGGTCGCAAGACCGGAACATACTCTTCTAGGAACCAAAGTGGCATACTGAAGTTATGGAGGGAACACTTCACCAGCATGCTGAACGGCAGTGAAAATGTTGGCAAGGGCCGATGGATTACCAGCCAAGCTATTCAAATATGGCGGCGAAGCACTGACAAGGTGCATGTTTCTTTGCAAGATATGGTTCTTTGCAAGATATGGTTGGACGAAAGCATGCCCGACGATTGGAAAAGTGTACTCTGCCCAATCAGCAAAAAGTAGAACCGTATCTGTGTCATTTACCGTGGGATAAACCTATTTAATATCGTATATAAGGTTTTACAGTTTATCAGTATAGCTTTGGACATGAATAATTTACTACCAACCAGATTTTCACCATGCGTCAAACCTCCTCACCTCCACCACCTCTTCGTCGATTTCAAAGCCGACTTCGACAGCATGAAAAGGAACTGCTTCTATGCCGCTATGACTGAACTGACGTTGAGCAACACCAAAAGGTCCGTCAGAATCGAGAAGGACTTCTCCGAGTCTTTCGATACCTAGCGAGGTCCAAAAATAATTGATCTACAGAACTAAATAGATAAGAATCTTCTATAAGAGTGTACAGTTGCTGGTGTATGCTGATGGGGATACGCCGATTAATATCAGTAGTTCTTCTTTCTCCCAGACTAGATAAGGTAGCGAAACATATGGGTTGTGACTTGGCTCACACATCAGTTTTGACAGTCCTAATTTTCAAGCATAGAAGTTTCCTCTATCTTGCAACCAGTATCAACGCCAACAACAATACCATCTTTGAAATCCAACGCAGAATCGCTCTTGCCAAAACGTGCTACTTTGAACTAAATAGGCAATTCTAAGAAAATATCTAATTTCAGCGACTTCTTATGTGAAAAAAAGACAAGACAAACCATGTCGTAGCGCCACATCAAAGATTTTTCGCGTGTAATTTTTATAATATTTCTACAATGAGTTTTTGTTAGCTATAGAATTCGCTAGACTGCTTTTTTACCCGCCAACCAGTTTAGTGAAAGTCACAAGTGGGTTAGATAAGCCTTCTCTACAGCCGTACAGATTAAGCACATTCCATTGGTATAGTGGTAATAACGTTCTCTTGGGATGCTAAACCTTAGGTGTGATTCCCCCAAGATATCACAAGATTTTTTTAAACTCGGTCTAGCGAACTTAGTTCAGACGAACAGAATTTAAAAGTAAGAATTATGGGAATAGTGATTACGACGGCTGAGCCTTTAATTATTCTTTATGAGATAGCGTCAAAAGAAGTTCTCTCTTATAATGAGTATATACGTCAAATATGTTGAATGCTTTTGACAACTGAATTCACAGTTATGCCTCTAGGAAATATTATATCTCTAAAAAACACTCTAAACTTATTTGAATAAAAATATAATTCCAATTGGGAATTAAGATCTAATCCATTGAAGGCAGGTAAGAAATAATTACAAGACTGTTATTTACGTTGATATTGATATCATTTTGAACTTGAATTTAAGAAAGTTCTATTAATATTCTTGCTCGAAATTCACCATCACTGTTCAAGTGATTATTTCTAATACAAAAATATTCAATCGTGTGTATACATTGTATACATATGTGAGATCATTATCTCTTATACAAGCGAAGAGTAATTATTTAGCTTGAATTGAGGTTGCGACTTCGCTGATAAGGCGACAGCCGGCAGATTAAGCGTCACTATTATATTCAATAAAGTAGTCTTCACTTGAAAGCAAGCTTGCTAACATTTCGAGCGTAAACAGAAAATATATTTTGTCAAAAATGCAAAAATTAGTTGCAGTGCTTTTCGTCGGATTGCTGTGCATTTTAACTTACACCAATGGACAATTACTGCTTTACCCCAATAGAGGCACGATATTGACATTAACTGACGTTGATCTGGCTAGTCAAGACAATAAGGTTGAAATTGTGCAGGATTATATTGTGGAGGTATTGAAGTTGCCTGAACTACGTTGGCGGGTGCGACAGGCCAGAGGTGATAGCGATCGAACGATTATACTATTCGAAATGGAGAGTGCGGACGATGTCGAGAAAATAATGAAACAAGATGCATCAGCTCAGAAAATTGTTCGAGAAGAATTCTTTATGCCCGTACTGAATTAAAGTCAGCTTAAATTTGTTTTTTTATTGAAAGTGTAAATAAAGAATAATCAAAATATGTAAAAATAATAAAAAATAAAATATTAAATGAATAATTAAAATATTTACTTTGTGGACAAGATGTTCAAACTATTCGAAAACACCTTCGAAGAGTAAACTGTGTATGATTAATTTAAAAGAAATTTGTGAGTTGAGTTAGGGAGTTCTATATGTACATTCGATTGAACCTAAACAAAAAAACATAGTCACAAATTGAGACTTTATCTATTTATCTAAAAATGTCTCAAATAGTAACTAGAGTCTGCTTACCGGATTTGCGCTATATGTGTCATAAGCTGTTGGTTGTGCGAACAGTTCCAATTTATTGCCAAATAATCATCATTTGCTGAAATTGTCGTGCTGGGTTTCGTCGCTTCAAAGACGGCGATTTTCATACAAGTACTAACGACCGTTCGCGTTAAAGACGGTTCGAGGACAGTGTACTGTAAACGTTGCTCGGTGTGGATTCGCATTTAATGCACGAAGAGCTTGCTTCAGCAATGGGAGTCTCCCGCTAAGCCATTTGAAGTTGACTATATGGGTTGGGTATGATTCAGCATCCCAACTGATTATCTCAAAATCAAGAGAGACACGAAGAAGTGATTCTGCTGTATGGAAGAGCTCGGTCTCACATTGCCAAACCCATTAAAACCTGCCTAAAAATGCTTCAATGGAAAGCTGTCTTATTTTACCCGTCATATTTCCTAGATATTGCACCGTCCGATTATTAGTTGTTCCGTTCAATGGCACTTGGTCTGGTTCGGAAGCAGTTTTACTAGCAAGACGAAATCGAAAATTGGCTTGATTCTTGTACAGCAGGACAAGATGCACAATTTTACCGCAATAGTATTTGAGGTTTATCAGAAAGATGGGAATGCTGGGGAATTTAAATTTCTGACAAAAGAGCTCTAATGCTCATGTCATAAAAGTACTTTGTTTCAGAGATATAAGTAATTCAGTAAAATAGAAGTAAAAAATTTTTAAACGAAAAACAGAGAAACCTCAAATTTGCTGGGGAATGTTTATTATCATTCGCAAGAATATTCTTTTGCATTTTTTTATTGAAGATTACCTCTTTCAAATTGTGGACGCGACTACTTCTCAGTTGATCCAACCGACGAGTTCAATCTCGTTGAAGCATTTCGACTGGTAACTGACGAATGACACGTGTGATGTTTGGATCCAAGGTCTGGTATCTAACTGCGTGATAACACACGATCTTGGTGGCCAATAGACCAGCCCAAAACGTGAAATTATCTGCTCACTGAAGTGTTTTCTCAATAAATCCATTGATTGCTGTGATGTTTCGTCTTGTTGAAACCAAATATCGCCAAGATCATGAGCTTCAATTTCAGGCATCAAATAGTCAGTTATCACCGGCTATTGACGGTTACGTTCTCACCGGCACTATTTTTGAAGAAATATGGACTGATAATTCACCGGCCCACAAACCGGTTGGTTTTTCTGCATGTCTAGATCTTGAATCTTTTTAGATTACTCTTCATCCCAAATGCAATGAATGAATGGATTAAACATTTTTGTTGACATAGATATTCAAACATTTACTAAGCACTGGCTTAAGGTGTATAGAGACGCTTCAAAATGTAAGTGATGTACGCGCAGAAGGCGCCAGGGATAATTTCTATGATTACGGAATGTAACACGGTAATGAGAAATAACTCAAAGCTTTCTTTAATGCTTCACATTCCGAGACTGACGTACGAGGGAACACGATAAGTATTTTTATAATTTTTTTTTTTTGTTGTTTCGTTTTCGTTCCAGCTCCAAATCTGCATTAAACCTAAAGCAAGTTGAAGGGATTGCACTATTAAGCAAGTTAACCTTTGCGGAACTGCTTTTTTGTTTGTTTGCAAATATCATAACTTTATTCAATGACTTTACATGCCAAAGTAATTTCCCATAAAAATTTTGTGCAACACGCAATTTATTCATTTGCAAACACACACATATAACGTTACGATAACAACCGGTACTGAAACGAAATTATGCCCATTAAAACGCCTACACCTTGGCGACTTCTTCCATTTGTTTTGAAAAAAAAAAAAAGAGCTCAGCAACCCATTTCCTCAGTGAAAATGTCAACATGCGGCACAATTTCCTTTCAACATAGATTTAGTTTTTTTTAGCAGACAGGAAACTATTGTGTAAACCAAGTCAGTCAATGAGGCATATTTGCTTAAGGCAGAGTTACTTTCGTGATTTAGCATAAGAAAAATTAAGCTTAAACTCTAGCTGCTAAGAAAGTTGTTTGTGAGCTGCTATTAGCCGATATAGCAAAATAAGATTTATATGTTGGAATTGCAGAGTGATTGCTATTAGACCGCGCTTCTGAGCGTACAATGAAGGGCGCTGCTAAAATCAAGTCGAAAAAGCTTTCTAAATCCACAATTTCATCAACAGCGACCTTGTTTGCCGAAGAAGCTACTGCTTAGACTTTTTGTTTGTATTTCAAACATGAATGAACAGTATGCTATATGAGCCGAGATTTGAACCAATGGTCAATCGTGTAACAGTCACGCACTTAAAATACTTGAATGCCACGGCGTGCAATTACAGCAGATTACAATGGTCAAATATGAACACTTTGTTATGTAATGATTATAATCTAGCCACCGAGTAATTACCGTAAATGCAGAAGTGCTGGTCATTAAAAATTACATTAAGCAGAACGTGGAATGGCTGATCGTTCAGTAAAGTCATTTCAACTAATGATTTGAGTTTAGTGCGGTAGACGGCTTCAAAACCAACTGGAAGGTGGTAGGCGCCAAACAATTTGCTGAAGAAAAATATTTGGCTCAGAACTGTGTAAGTAAGCTGGGATGATTAGTCTTCATTAAGGGTGAAAAAAATACTTCATAGAATTAAAAAAAAAAAATATTCGCTGAAATGTATTGTAATAAAACTTGATTAATTGAGCGAGCTTTCAATAACGTCTTGCCGGAGGTAATGGCTCTAAACTGTTTTGGACTGGAATCGAACCTCAACACAACCAACCTACATACTTCTCAGTCTTTCGACTGATAGAGTTGTTGTAACGGAATACGGTAGCGCACGTGCTGTCGCAATGTAAGTAGGGACACCACACAAGTTGGTGTTCGTTCTCCTCTTCTATGGATAATGGTCGTCAACGACTTGCTGAAAAAACTTGAGGATCTGCATTGCCGGGTGATTGTCTCTGCAGACGATTTAGCACTAATGGTTAAAGGAAATTTTTTGAATATCGTCTACGAGTTGACGCAACTGCATTAATTCAAATAAAACTGAGGTGGTTCTAATTACTAGGAGATACAACATCACGGCGGCACAACTGTCGCGGATGGGAAGTTTCAGTCTGTAATCTGTGAATGCAGTGAAATATTTAGGCCTCGTCATACGTAACAAGTTTTCATAGAAGCCTAATAACGAAGAAGGAGGGACCAAGCAGGCATTGCCTTAAACTGCGGCAAAGAAGGTACTAGCAAAACTGGAGGCCTGACACCGAGAGCAGTTCTCTGATTCTACGGCACCATAGTCAAACCTGTTATGTTCTGTGGAGTCTTTGTGTGGTGGATAGTAGCCATCGATATCGTCCTTGTATGTTGGAATAGAAGAATCTGGGTTTCTAAATGTCTTTATATTACTAGTATATCTTTTGGATCGTGGATTCGCCAAACCAAACTCTGGCGAGTTTTTCTCCGCCCACATACCTGCGAAGGAGTTGAGGATGGGTAGAAGTCGTTGGAGGAGTAAGGTATTGAGTCAAAGGTTAGGGGGATAGTTGGTATAGCGGTATATTGTGAGAAAATTTCTATCAACTTCAGCTACAGACTTCCTGACCATTTCAATGTTTTTCAAGCCGATGTTTTTGGCTCAATTATCGTGTGTTCAAGACTGGTTAATGAATGGTTAGCCTTGTTACAATAGCAGTGAATCAATTTATGATAAGACTACTGTATGTGCCAGGCCACTGCGGAATCGCAGGGAACTGTAAAGCTGATGAACTAGCGATGAACTGGTAAGGAAGGGTACCCCAGTTTCATTAGAGTGATGACGGGTCGGTAATCGCCTCTTCTCATGTAGAACACTACTGGATAGCTGGGCTTTGCGGAAACTTTGTTAGCGCTAGGCTAACATCAGTTTATGCGCTGCCGTAAAATCCTTTTAGAACATGATCGATCATAAGAGATTCAATTAGCTCTTTATTTTCAGTAAGGCTAGCCTCTCCCTAGTTGTAGGGCTTCAAACAGGCCAATGCACTATCGGCCTCCATAGCTGTAAGTTTGAGATTCCTATCGGTCGCCGATAGAAGAAGCTTCAGCACTTCATACTTGGCACAACACTTGGGAGCTGACACTTTCAACTGTCCCACCGAGCTGTTGGGAATAGAAAGGAAATTTTGTTTAGTCACTAGGCGCTATGCTGACATTTTATGTGTTGCTTCGAAAAAGGGCTTCAAAACATGTGAAAAATTCCCTGTCAATACAGTTTAGAGAAACTATGAACATATACATAAGTGCGCCTCAAGCCTTAATGTTAACCTTAACCCAAGGCCATTAAATTTGACAAGTGACAGTCAGTTTAACTTATTCTTTCGCAAAGCCATTTCAACACTCACCAAAAGATGTTTAGCAAGTTAACTTTCAATAAGTACAGCTCCATGAGTTTATGTTTTATTCATTTGTGCTATTATAAGAAACACACACATACAATCAAACAGGGCTGCATTTGCGCCCACTCACACCAACGGACCGCAGCGACAAACAACTCAATCGACAACACAACATCAACAAGTAAGTCAACGGTACAATAACGATAAATAAACATGCACAACCTCGCATTAAGTAAGTCAGTGTGGCACGATTCAATGTCTATCAACACTTCTTTATTTTTCTTCATTTTACAGCCATACTCGCTCTTAGTCATTGTAGAATCCCTTTTTGAAACCCACTTGCCTACTTGCCAATGCAATTTTCCAACATTCTTATTAATGCTCAATGCTCAAAGGAGACTTTGATGTTGTTTACCGTTACGGCTACGTACAGCTCAACCCACTTTCGGTCATATCCTGCGGTGGCAACCTTTTTTTTGCCTTTGCCGCTTCATATTTCATCGTCTCCAATATTCGCTGTACATTTTTATTTTGCACACTGTTTGCCGAGGTGTTGACGGTTAATACGATATGTTCGGGCCACACACAGAGGCGCACACAGGCACACACATGGACACCCGAACGTTGGCTGCCACACAAAATGAAAAACAAGCGAGCACATTACGGCGTAGGTGAGTGCGGACGTGTGAAATTTTAAAATTCAGTTTAGTGCGCATCGATTAGATGAGGAGAGCGTTCGTTAGTGTGGAGAATTTCATTTGATAGCCAATAAAAGTCAATTGAGTAGGAATTATGCAGTAGGCGGTATTTTGTGTGCTGCTCCCAACGGAAGTTTACTCTATATATTTTGCTTTTGGTGGGAGAACGTATTTTTTGGGGGAAAATATTATATTTTGGTTGAAAATAATATTTTTTATCGCCTATTCTTAGCATATTTTTGGAATATGTGATGACGTGGAACTTTATTTTTCTAATATTAAATTTTATGAAACTAGAAATAACAGGAATGTATTTGAAATAATAATATTTACTTTCTTTCTTCGAGCTGTTTGTGTGTATGGTTTAAAATGTATACGGAAATACTTGTAAGACTCGTCTTTTTCGATATTCTACTTTTGGACTTGCTTTCGTTTACTTATTTCAAGAAGCTGTTTAGGTGTTTGAAATGTTGCTATTAATGAAAATTTCTTGGAAAGGAAAACCACACAAACATTGAATATATATTGAAGGTTATAGACTCACTTGGTGCAATTATTATATTTTACTTCCTGTCAGAGAAAATGATATTGAAATCATCATCAAATGAGATACATGTCCCATAAATTCAACCAATTCTTTTTTTTTTATTCTAGTTCCCTTCAAGGGTGATCCACTGATTATAGCGACCCTCAAACTTTCCGATAAAATTTTTGTAGTAAGCTTTGTCCTCTACTTCAAAATAGGCCTCAATGTCAACAATACCTCTTCGTTCGAAATAGTCACTGGAGGTTAGAAGTGAAGAACACGGTGGATACGGCAACATTACCAACTCATGGATTTTTCCATGGTTTTCACTGATTTGGGAAACAGTAAGTTATCTTGGTGAGATAGTTTTTTCTTTTTTTTCGGCTACTTTGCTCTTCAAACGGTCCAATAACGATGTGTAATAGTCGCTGTTGTTGGTTCTTCTTTTTCAAGTTAATCAATAATGAAATGATTCCATGTGCATCCCATAGTACAGACGCCATAACCTTGCCAACCGTCTGTTGCGTTTTTCTCTGCTTTGTAGTGAGCTCATCGTGTGCAGTCCACGCGAAACTCGGCTTATCGTTGTTCTCGGTCAAAGGTGAGTTCACGCGTCACAGAGTTTTCTTATACTCAAATATTCGTGCATGATATGATGTAGTGGTTCAATTGATGACTTTAGAGTACCTGCTATCAATTTCACTTTACGGTCAACCAAAATTACTTTTTGATTGTTTGATAAAGTAATCCTTGATGGTTGATTTTCCAGCGGTGGTGCGCAAAAACTCGTCATCAAGGAAATTTTTTGTTCAACTGTATATTTCGCCTTCAAAAATCATTATTTTATCAGCACGCGAAATTTATTTTTCGCCACTTTTTTTCAAAGTAATAAAAGCTGTTCCACTCAAAATAATAAAATTCACAAACTAATGATCGGACAGCTGTCAAACCTTTGAAGGTTAGGGCTAACTAAAACTGATATGGATGGCCGTCAAATGACCTAAACCTCACAGGTCATGTTCATTACAGTAGATGGCCGGAAGTTTGAAAACTATGATATTAGGTACATACGAGGTCTGCTGTATGAATTTCTGGCCTAATAATGAAAATAGGAATATTTATCAACGAAAATGGTTTCAAAATATTCTCCATCAAGATTTACACACTTTTGCATGCGCTTCAAAACCAAACCATTTTTCGAAGCACTTTTTTCCACTCCGATTGAGACACCTCCAAAACATGGTTTTTGAATGCTTCAACAGCATCTTCTGGCGACGAGAATCGTTGACCACGCAATTATTTTTCTTGATGCGTGGGAATAAAAAGAAGTCATTGGGTGCCAAGTCAGGGCTGTACGGCGGATGACCCATCAATTCGACGCTTTGGCCGGTCAAAAAGGCGCTGGTTTGAGCCGATGTGTGACGAGCTCGCATTGTCATGGTGCACAATGATTCGTCTTCCTTGTTCGTTTTTCGAATTTTCTCTGAAGACTTCAGGCAAACAAATGTGGGTTGTACCACTCAGAATTGACCGTCCTAAGTGTTGCTCAAGCGGAGCGGGTGCTTCTTCCACGAACAACTTTCGTTGGATTTGCTCGTCTTGGAAGAACCCACACGGTCGATTTTTTTTGCTGTTTTGTTTCGGTCTCAGACGCATAGATCCATGATTCGTCCAACCTGTGACGATCTTAATAAACGTCTTTTTGAAGCACCGCGATCGTTTTTTTCAGCATTCTTTACACCAATCACACGAGCCATTTTTTGAGCGATTGTCAATTGTGCGGGATCCAACGAGAGCAAATCTTTTTACGGCCAGGTGTTTTTCATGCAATGTCGAATGTATGCTGGTGGGAGAAAATGCATAGGCCATGCCTCTATCTGAAGGTATGTTATATGACGATCTTGCATTATGAGTTCACTGTACGGCATCATGGTTTCTGGCACAACGGCTGTTTTGGACGACCTTCACGGAATTCGTCTTTGAGCGAGCGTCGGCCCGATTGAATTCGTTGTAACAGTTTTCTCACAGTGCGATAGGATGGTGCTTCAAAGATGATATTGATATCATCGGCCTCAACAACCTG
This sequence comes from Bactrocera dorsalis, assembly GCF_023373825.1. Classification (NCBI taxonomy): domain Eukaryota; kingdom Metazoa; phylum Arthropoda; class Insecta; order Diptera; family Tephritidae; genus Bactrocera; species Bactrocera dorsalis. The sequence continues at coordinate 90,449,861 of NC_064303.1, forward strand.
CGCCGTTAGTTCGCTTTCTCCAGACTGAACAAGGAAGCAACCCAAATGGGTCTGGTAGTTAACGAGGGCAAGACGAAATATCTCCTGTCATCAAACAAACAGTCGTCGCACTCGCGACTTGGCTCTCACTTCACTGTTGACAGCCGTAGTCTTTGAAGTTTGTAGATAATTTCGTCTATTTAGGAACCAGCATTAACACCACCAACATGTCAGCTGGAAATCCAACGCAGAATAACTCTTACCAACAGGTGCTACTTCGAACTGAGTAGACAATTGAAAAGCAAAGTTCTCTCTCGACGCACAAAAACCAAACTCTATAAGTCACTCATAATTCTTGTCCTACTATATGCTGCAGAGGCTTGGACGATGACAACAACCGATGAGTCGACGTTGCGAGTTTTCGAGAGAAAAAGTTCTGCGAAAGCTTTATGGTCCTTTGCGCGTTGGCCACAGCGAAATTTATTAAAATAAGTCACTTATGATCCGATACATGAAGTGTACTATAAAAGCAACCAAGTTCGAAAGTAGAATAGTTTTGGTTTTGGTCCGATACTTAACCTGGTATACAGAATATGAACGTCTATAAAATAGTTTTATTACAATGGATCCTTTTTTTATTATCATAAATCGCCTATTTTAGGTTGTCATTCTAGACATTATTAATAAAAGCCCAAATACACATAAACGTGGCTTTCATATTACAAGTTTACTTTGTACATAATATGTTAGCTGTAAAGGCAAGGAGATGTTAACTGGCTTTTAAAAAATATAGCACACTCTGAAGTCATATTCCCTTCCGAAACCATAATATCTAGGTGATAAATTTTTCCTTAAATGTCAGAAACTGAAAAAATTTATTATTTGAAACTTATCGAAATTATTTTTTGAGTTTATGAAAGTTGTTGATTTTAGTAGTTATTTCGGAAACAGATTAATTATTTTAGGATATTTTTGGGTGTTTCCGCAAAAACTGTACCTTTATAATATCACGATACTTTGACTTAACTTTGCAAGGCAAAGAAAATACATTTTTAATTAAGGTTTGAACCGGGACCTTTGGTCTACTGTGCCCTCCTCTCTATCAGAAGCAATCATAAATTCCAGGAACTTCCAAGAACTTGTTGTGTGCTATTGAGTTGATGTGATCCCTATCCAGATATATATTATATATCAATCCAAGGACTTTAAGCTTGGGTCTGCAGATTGCTGTAGAATTTTGAACATTTGCTAAGGAGGTCAAGAATATAGAAAGATCTTTTAATCATAAGTGTCGGTTGACGGTTCGGTCAACATGAAATGGGCGTGTTTGTTTTTCTTTGTAAAACAAAAAAAAAGAGTATGGATTTCAAACAGTTTTGTAACGGGTGATTTTTTGAGGTTAGGATTTTCATGCATTAGTATTTGACAGATCACGTGGGATTTCAGACATGGTGTCAAAGATAAAGATGCTCAGTATGCTTTGACATTTCATCATGAATAGACTTACTAACGAGCAAACGCTTGCAAATCATTGAATTTTATTACTCAAATCAGTGTTCGGTTCGAAATGTGTTTCGCGCGCGTGTTTTGTTCAGCGATGAGGCTCATTTCTGGTTTGAATGGCTACGGTAAATAAGCAAAATTGCCGCATTTGGGTGAAGAGCAACCAGAAGACCGTTCAAGAACCTGCCCATGCATCCCGAAAAATGCACTGTTTGGTGTGGTTTGTACGCTGGTGGAATCATTGGACCGTATTTTTTCAAAGATGCTGTTGACGCAACGTTACGGTGATGGCGATCGCTATCGTTCGATGCTAACAAACTTTTGTTGCCAAAAATGGAAGAACTGAACTTAGTTGACATGTGGTTTTCAACAAGATGGCGCTACATGCCAGACAGCTCGCGATTCTATGGCCATTTTGAGGGAAAACTTCGGACAAAAATTCATCTCAAGAAATGGACCCGTAGTTTGTGGCCACCAAGATCATGCGATTTAACGCCTTAGGACTATTTTTTTGTGGGGCTACGTCAAGTCTAAAGTCTACAGAAATAAGCCAGCAACTATTCCAGCTTTGGAAGACAACATTTCCGAAGAAATTCGGGCTATTCCGGCCGAAATGCTCGAAAAAAGTTGCCCAAAATTGGACTTTCCGAATGGACCACCTAAGACGCAGCCGCGGTCAACATTTAAATGAAATTATCTTTAAAAGTTAAATGTCATGAAACCAATCTAACGTTTCAAATAAAGAAACCGATGAGATTTTGCAAATTTTATGCGTTTTTTTTTTTTAAAAAAAGTTATCAAGCTCTTAAAAAATCACCCTATATATATGAAAATACTATCGAAATATTATTTTAAATTCACGAAAACGAGTGTGTTTCTATTTGGTGTACAATATGGAGTTTTTTGAAAGCAACGCCAGTTTTTGGCGTAGTCTTTATAGACTTTCCTGAGTAACTGAGAGTCATATATAAAGTTAAAGCAATCTATATCATAAGCTTACCTTCTTGCCTAAGTTTCAATGACACACATAAAACTTAACACTTTTAAATATTTTCCAGAAACTTAAATGTTGAAAAACAAAACCGAATTATTTTCGCTTCTGGTGTATTTACCCGTTTTTAGCGTTGAAAACTAGCAATTCGGTGAGCTCTTTCTCCGACTTCGCCATAAAATCACTCAAAAACAAAGTTGTTTGTAATTAATTTAAAATTCCTCAAATGACAAGTGTCACGACTTTTGAGCTGTCAAGAAACGTGATCCAATAATTTGACATGTGGCGCATGAGCCAACACACACACATATATCTCCGCTGCCATACATTATACTCGTACTCCTTATGTGTGTGACTGAGTGTATTTGAGGGTTTATAGTTGGTACTGCAGTTTGAGCTCGTAGCTTTTGGCCAGTGCCATCAATGCTCTTTACAATTCTGCAACTATGCTCGGCACGTACGCCGCAAGTACAGAAACAAAGCGCAAGGTTAAACGAGTAGTAAGAGCGGTGCAGGACGAGACGTTGGACGAGTCAACGCAAAAAGTGTGAGTGACAAGGAGAGCACTCGTTGCGCGTGATAGTGTTGGTGTGTCGCCGGCGTCCAACAGCCAGCTGTTGCATGTGACATGGCGCTGTTGCTTAACAAAACACGGCACTGCTTGGCGAGAGGTGGAGAGGAGGTGGGTGCGGTTCGCAGCTACTGTGACACTAATACAATTTTTCATAATGTGCAAGTGACATTTGCAATTTTGTGCCCCCGTCTGGTGGCTACCATCACTGCCACTGACGTTTGCGTCTGACGGCTGTCAAGTCAAGGCGTCCGGTGTTTGTCTCTTTCTCCCTCTCTCTCTCTCTCATTGTGTGTGTGTCTGTTTGTGTTCGTTTGCTTGACGTATACTCGCACACGTCTCGACCATTGACGACATTGATGCCTGGCATATGATGTGTTTTGCTCGATTGCACGTTGACTCTATCGATTTTCTTTATTGACGAACAATTTTTCTTTGCTTTATTAAAATGCAAATTGAATTTTGACAGGCAGCATGTTAAGGCTAACAACGCATAACTTGTCGCCGCCTTTGTGGCTCGCTTAATATATACATACGTGTACTGTATAAAAGTATATACTATATAGATCTATATGCAACTAGTATGAAATATATGTCTTCGTATTATTCAATAATTTTTATTTGCATGATTTACGCAAATTGTTGGTGAGTGTGTTGTATATGGAGAGACAGTTTCATCTTCTCTTCAAAGCAAGTCTTAAAAAATGCGTTCTTGGTGTATTTTACAATATGCCGTGACTTTGAAGACATCACTCTCTCACTGTTTATATTAATAACTCTGTGTGGTTGTGGCTTCATTATCATATTAATTAAATTTCTTTGACTGTCATAAATTTTTATGCATTTTTAGGCTTGTCATTTTGTGATCAAATTGACTCGGCTTTATAGGAATGCCGGCGCTTTTGCTCATATATTTTCATATAGTATACTCAGATTTGGTTGGTGGATGGTTGTCATTCTACGACTACACAGTGTTCTGATTCGTTCCGTTATATTTTTAGCTACAGACTTTTTTATTAAAATAAGTATGTCAGAAAAAAAGAACAAACAAACTTTCTATCTATAATATTCTGTACAGGTATTTTTAATTCTGTGTTTGGTGTGTATAGCAGGCATATAAATAATATAGTGGTGCGACTTAAACAATATGTTCAGATATTGTAACTTTATCTTGGACAATAATAAAATGGAAAAGCTTTCCCTAAAATAACGTTATTTTGATATGTCAGTTTGTATGACAGCTATGTACAGGGTTTGTCCGGAAAGTAATAGGACTGAGTCGATTTAAGAAAATTTATTGAACCAATCGTTACAGTTCCTTAAAATCTTTTCAAATAGACGCCTTCTGCATCGATGCAGCGCTGTCAAGCATTGAAGGCGTCACAGAAGGCATTCTCCGGAATAGCCTTGAGAGCCGAGGTGCTTGCTGATTGGATCCCCTCTGTCGTCTCAAAAGAAACGGAAGATTGCCTCTTTGTCTCGGGACCATATTCAAAAATCCGTGACTGGTCACTTGTGATTACGTTATTCAAAAATTAGGGGTCACTTTCACACATGTTCAAATTATCTTGGCACACTTCCACTCGCCGCAATTTCTGTTCGTCAGTGAGTACTTTTGAGACCATCTTGGCGCACACCTTGCACATATTCAAGTGCTCCGTCGCAATGTCATGAACCACAGATTTTGATAAATTGAACATCTAGGCAATTAAAGGATACTTAGTCGATGGTTTGAGTCCAAAACTTTGCGCACATTAGTCACATTGTTGGTGTTTATCGAAGTCGTAGGTGTACCAGCACGATCTTCATCAGTGACCTCTCCCCGGACTTCTAAAAAGACCTGGTGTCACCGAAACACACCACTTCTTGCTAAAGCAACATCTGGATAAGCCTGCTTGATCACATCAAACGCCTTTGACACAGATTTACCGATTTTCACACAGAATTTAATCGCTTACCTCTGCTTTAACGAACGCTGCATTTTCGGCTTGCACCACTCACAGAAACACGTCGCGCGAAAATGTTTGTCCTGACTCTCCAGGTGCTCGGAGACAACTTAACACCCGCTCGTTCGTTAGCTAGGAACGCTCTCTACCGAATCCAGTCGGTGCAACGCGAAGGAAATCAGTCCTATTTCTTTCCGGACAAACCCTGTATAGTTAGCGGTGGTTAGTAAAGACAGTATATCGAGACAGATATATATATCTGAAATGCCACCAAAGGTATAACTGTAAAATATTGTGCGAATAGTCTTCCTCACATATATTAGGTCAGGTTGGTTGTGCTGATGAGGCTGATGCCTAAGGTGCAAAGGATCATACCTAGACTTAGACGGTACTTTGTTAAGCCAAAAAAGCAGCGTCTTAAAATAAGTTTTGTGTATCGCTAAAGCGCCGTGAAGCCATCACAAATCTGCTTAGGCGCTTAATTTCAATTTGCGCCAGCTCAGCTTGATGTTTAAATGAAAGGAATTCGAGCCCTATAGCGTGGACACCAATGGTACTTCTGTTAGAGAAAGGTGAGAAGTTCGCTAATTTTCTTTTGAATTATATTAAGACAGACGAATTTTAGGACCACAATAGAAATGATAGTTTCGCTCCAGTCGCTAAACTTATGGTATCTCGGTTCTAAGAATTGGTAGTGCTATTAGTGAGATCTTTTATAGATCTCGTCAAATCGTAAAATTGCATTCAATAATATTGTGAGGCTCTAAAAGTGAATTCTTCGATTTTTACTATGTCTGAATTTATTGAAGAAAGAAGTGCTAATAAATTTGGTTTGCGGAATGAAATTTCGCCTGCAGAAACGTTGAGGATGTTAAAAAAAGTCTTTGGGCACCAAACTTTGTCTTCTAAAAGTGTTTACAACAATTTACAGTGGAATAACGAGTTCAAAGCCGGTCGTGAGAGTGTTGAAGTAAATGTGGTGCCAAATCGGCCATAATCGACTGATGAATATCACGTCAAACTAGTCAAAGAAATGGTGCTTAAAAATAGTTGAGGTATTGCTGACAATTTGGGCATATCATTTGAATCGGTGCAGGTGAATTTGAAAAACGAATTGGGCTTGAGAAGACTCAAATCTCGAATGGTTCCAAAAACACTTTTTCGAAAAGACCGTCGTGTTAACATCTGTGAAACAATGCTTTCCGACTATCAAACGCATCATAACAGGAGATGAGACTTGGATCTATGCTTACGTAATTTTCAAAAAAATTGTCAACATTTAAATATTGGTTTAAGCACCACCTAAGCCTTAATATATCAAAATACCTCAAAATAGTTCATGACTTGTGCAGACTAACACCACCGAAAAGTACTGAAAAAGAGAAATCAGCGGAGTGCGAAAGAGAGCCAAAGCATTTGGGGCTACTTGTTGCACCACAATGGCAAACGTAAAGAATGCGGAGCCTGCGGAATTGAATTGAAATTGACATGTCGAATGGTTTTATGATAGCCCTAGAAGGCTTGAAAGTTCTCCATTCGTATCTTTCTTTCCCTCTAACTGTATTTCACCGTTAGGAATTAGAGCAGATTCTGGCGAAATCACTGTATTCATTAGAACCATCCGAACGTGTAAATATGTATGCATTTTCATTGCAAGTCGGTGACATGAATTCCGAACGTTGTTATAAAATCCGGTAAACTTGGTGTTTCTGCATTTGTTGCACGCTAGATACAGTTTCTGTTGTTGAATTGTTCGTTGTACACGAAAGTGTCACACAGATAAGAGCAATGGGTTGACAGTTGGGAATTAGAAAGTTAGTATTGTTGTCTGCTTGCCTGACCAGTTGGGTCTGTTGCATGTTCTAACTTCCGGTTTCCGTGAGCTCTGAGCTAACTCAGTTCGCCGTGCCGCAAGAACTCTGAGCATAATTCAAATGATGAAACCATTTCAGTTTAGTTTCAGTTGTTAAACAGGAACTCTTTTTAGCATAACATTGTTTGCTATTTGTTGGAGACAATACATGCCATAGACGTAAAAGTTACTCAGACACCATTGGTAGTATGAATTACAAATTTATAAGTGGAAAATGTTTTAGGTCGCCTTTTATGCCTTGTATTGATTGAAAAAAATGTCAGGCGAGAGCTAAAATTAATAATATTTAGATTTAGAGCGACTGTCTTAGAAAGACGTAGCTGCTAATTTTTCCAAGCTCTTTGAGTATTGTATATATTCTTTGAATATCTCTATTCAGCCTTCAATTAGACATCAACTAAGTCAACAAAATAAAGGTATTGGTCTTTGAGAATCGCGATTGACAGTCTTAATGGCATCGTTGAAATATCCTAAGGATCAGTCAAAACTATTTTGAAAGATAATTAGGGCCGAAGAAAAGCAAATGCATGATTGGTTCCAAAATCACTAAATCAATCAATGTATGTATGTGAAACAATGCTTTCCTGGATGTCATGAAAGATATTATTACTAGCGATGAGTTTTGGATCTATGCTTAAGACCCGTCCGCTTCATCGGACGAATATCCCGGCAAAAGTAAGCTGAAACAGAAAACATCACGTCAAAGCAGATCAAAATTCAGGAATATATTGACAGTTTTCTTCGATTATAGAGGTACGGCGCACTACGAATTTCTTCCGAATGGCCAAACTCTCATCATGAAATACTATTTGCGTGTTAGAAATCATTTGCCCGAAGCTATTCGTATAAAGAGGTTAGAATTACAGCTCGCCAACTCTTGGTTTTGTACCACAATATGATACCGTCGCATACTGCATAGAAGACGTTAAACGGGAATCACAATTTTCACAAATGCTTTGAGGATTAAAAAAAAACTTTGACGACTTGAAAAAATAAATTAAGAATTCTAAAACAAATGTATAACTAAGTTTTACTATTTTTACTTACAAAATATCCCGTTAGGGTATTTGGATTCAAACGCTTCTCCTAAATGTGGGAATTAAATCTGCCGGCTTGGACTTTCCTTCAATCTCGGAACAGGAATGAACATATCTTCAAAACTTCATCAAAAATTTTCAACGATCACTGCGATTTGATTTCGTCTCTGCGCGGAGCATACTGCGTAACGCTCAATGGACTGCGGCCTTCACGGCCTGTGAAAACTTCTAACAAACCTTGATGTCGGATTTGACTCGTGCCATGATATCAAAAGTGAAGAATTTTGGTTTTGCTTACGTTTCGTTAAAATCCTGGTAGGCCTCAGAGTACGTCATCATTAATTTGATGTGGCAGGTGGTAGGTCTCTACGCTAGTCGGTTCTGAACGCATTAACTCATAAAGACGTGCTTCAATCCTTATCATGTCTCTTTAACGGAGATATTCTTGAGATCATTAACGGCGTCTGGGAGTTGGGTAGCGGCTCTCAGTGGTACTCAATAGCCATAAATAGCGAAAGCAAAGAATAAAAAATACAAGTAGGTCGGCACTGAACTTAAAAGCGAACACTGTTCTAGGTGGATCACTGCCTGTGAGGACCAAATCGCGAAAAACCTTTCTTTAAAGCGTGGTTGCCGGCTAGGAATTGTAAACAGGTGAGCAGAAACTTAGCGGATGGGTACGTAGGTAGGATTGAGGTGCAGGGCGTAATCGCCAAGATAAGCAGAGAAACTTTTGCTAGTTTCATGGTGGATTCGGGGATCATAGGTAACGCTAAAACCCGCGATAGAAAGCAGGCAACAGAAAAAAAAATTTAATTCGGACCGTCGAATGGCAATAAAGATTATACTCGTTACAGTGGCAGGCAGACTATTCAGGAATTTGAGCAGAATGCCAGCATATTTGAGATGACCAGAAGGGTCTTTAGCGGCAGAGAGGAGGGCTCGAGTGAGTCCACAAAATTCGGATGAGGAAATCTTATATCCGTAAGAAGCCTACCACGGAGTTAAATCAACGTTCAGGGAAATCGCTGAATGGGCTGACTCAAAAGAACTTCATGCAATTGGAAGCGAGTCTGTTACGTTGTCCGTTTGCGTTCGGATGTTGGAGTTATGCACTTTCAGTCTTCTCCCTCTAGTTATCCACTTTTAGTTTATGGTAATTTAAGTCTTCACGGTCTGATAGGGACATACGCGTATAGAATGGGGCTGATAGATCGAGAAGACTGTAGGAAAGTTAGGAGCAAGACATCAGGAAAATAATGGAGCTTCTCTTAGGCAGGTAACAAAGGTAACGCTTAAAACACTTCGGAGGCCCACAATATGAGCCAGAGAGGTATCTATAGTGAGGCCACAGAACACCTATTGAAATTCACGTCTGGCCTAAACATCCTGATTCCTATTTCTCATTAACTACGTAACGGCACTGCACTGTGGCTCACGAGCATACCAGAGTAACCTAACCTAAGACTTTAACTCCAAATATTTCCTCCGAAAGTAAATAAGTTACAAGTATCCAAGTAAAAATAAACTGGGTAAGGTATGTGCTAGTAATGTAAAATTTTCGAATCGAAAAAAACGAAGCTTGATAAGATTGAAAATTGAAAATAGAAAAATGAAAACCGTCGAACATTTTTTTCTTTAACACATCAATAATTTACACACAAAGGCTGTAATGTTTGAAGTTAGATTTGCTGCTACCTTTTTCGGTCATTCATTTCACAACGTCATCACATGTAGCAACCCACAATTTTTCGCCATTCAAATAAATTTATACCTACGCTGGCATTTCCCGTTTTGCTATCTCGTCTTTGCCATCTTAACTGAATTCTCAGCGTTGTCACACCTGTTTTGCTGCGTGAAAACGTAGAATTTCCGAGAAAAGTCATTGCGTTAAGTATATACTTTTGTTGTTCGGAGTGTGTATGAGTGTGGCGTACGTGTGTGTGTCTTGCGAAGGTGGAAACCCAAAGAGAAAATCTATTTACATTATTGATATGACATCATTTCATGGTTAAAAAAATATTGTCACATTGCAACACATCACTGGCGCAGTCGTTCTCACGGCGGCGCCGCTGACAGGTGTGCACGGGTACACCTTCCATTTTTCTGTGTCACTTTCCGTCGTTTTTCCTCTAGAAAAAAGGAAGTCCTCCCACGTTCCGTGTTAGTTGTCAGGGAATACAACGTGTGCTATCTGTTATAGATATTTAATACACTCAGGCGTTGTTATTGTTGTTGCCGCTGTAGAGGGTGTGACTAGAACTTAACAGTATTTGAAGTGGTATTGGTAACAAACGGAACTGGATTAAGGGGCAAGCGCACGTGTGTGGGACGAATACACTGATGCACGAAATAAGAGAAGTGTTAAATAGAAGGTGAGTTGGATCCGTGAAACTAGCGGATTTACCGGAGCGTGTTCGAAAAAACATGAGTCAGCTAAAGGGAGGTTCCAGAAACCATAAAAAGTATAAATATTGCCAGAGAAGTTCTATGCTTAGATGGCTGTCGGCTTGAACCGAATCTATCGTTAAGATAAGAGTTAATCGAACAAGAGATGACGGATAATTTCAGTTTTAGAATCATCAATTTCGGGGTTTAGATCAATTTTCTACCCACATAGCTTCGAAAAACATCATACTTTCGGCATCTGATGATAATACTTGGTGGTAATGGGATCACTAGAAATTAGAAGGAATGGATGAAAACACTCCAGCTCTGAAAGTATTCGGCGCAGTATCCACCGAGAAAGCAGAGGAAGAGAATAGGTGGGTAGGACCTGACTATACTTCGAATATTTATTTGGCGACAAAAAGAGAAAAGGAAGAACGACTGACGCGCGTAAGCGGTGTCTATGGCAATAAAAAAGAAGATGAAGAATTACAATTCTCAAAAGTTCTTTCTGGATGACCACAACGTTTGAAGCACTCTGCTCTACTTAATTAAGAGAACTGTCCGTTACCGAAATCTCTCAATGTAACAAGAAACTACAAGGCTGTTGAGTTTGTTTTAAAAATTTCACTATAACCGAATTGCAAATTGGTTCAAGTGTCAATACTTTATTGTATAGCTGGTTTCCCCCAAAAGAGCTCGAGGAATATTAGTCATGAGTATGTAAAGCTTCTCAGCATTATACGTAGCTTCGAGATAAACCTTTTTGAAGTTAAGCTATAGATTGAACCAGTAGTTTTAATAGCTTTAAAGCTTCGTCACTCTATGGAGCCTTAATCCATCTTCAGGAACGGAATGTTCAAATGTGAAGGTGAATCTCAGAATATCCAGAAACATGTTTGGAACGGATGTGTAATCAACAGTTCCCACATTCGGATAAGCATACGAACCTTACAAAACCCAATCAGTCTCCAATAAATTGTTATGCACCGAAATGCATCCTCTTTCAGAGAGATACGCATTCAATCCGGTAGCCGAGCGGCTATATTGGCTTTGAGGTCGCTACTGTGCTTGACTTCATTCGTGAGAGCTTGGAACTTCCTCCATATTATGGAGGGCACCCCTTGGAAGCGAGTCAGTAGCCGATGTCTTCTTGTGCTCAGAAATCGCTAGACAACAACCAGAACTTTGTCAAATCTGTATAAAGGTAGGCAAGGTGGCATCATCTCGTCACTTCCTCCCGCCTTTATTGCCCGGTATACTTATTATTAGTGAACCTAGCGAAGATGCTGAAATTGATATGGACCACTTTAATAATGAGGATTTAGTGATCTACTTTTAGAACGCTTTTGCATCAACCTTATGACCAAACCTAATCTAACCTACAAATTGTCCTCTACATTTTTATAGCTCGCCACTGTACCTTGGCATATGTTATGCGCTGCCATATTCTATTTTATTGCATATGTAAATGTACACACGTCTGTAATTTTTCATATTGTAAATTCGATTTGATAACAAATCGAGCGGAAAAAAGTGAATTATGGTGTGAAGTGAAAAAATGTTAGATAAGATAAAAATTTTGACGCTTGAAATATGAGTGTAAGCTACAAATGCGGAAACGGTAAGGAGCTCACAAGAATAGATACAAATTGCACGAACGCACAGCCAAATCGACTAACGGTGGATATTGTGTATGGAATTGTGATGCGTATGCAAAAGAAGAGGAGTAAATTAATAATGTGCGTCTGAAAATAAATTTAAACTTAACAAAATGTACGCTGTCGAGCATATTTCATTGGAAGCGCACTTCGCTGGAATTCAAATTATATAAATAACTGGGGATTTATATACGAATTTTGAAGTTGTGTGAAATGTGAGAAAATCCTGTGAAAAAATATGAAAATAGTTTCTTGGAAGCATTATATACAACGGGTGATCCAAGTTGATGTACTTTTTCAGCAGCCGTAGCTGAGAGTGTACATGAATGCCGTGGAGAGTCGATTCGGCGTCGTTCGCAGCAAACTCTGACAGAAGTATGGAACAACTTGGCGCATTTTACGACAAGATCTTAAATTGAAAACGTACAAAATACAGCTTGTGCAAGACCAGAAACCGCTCTACCTTCCCAAGTAACTTCGCTTCGCTTTATGGGCTCTTGAAAAGTTCCGAGAAGATCCGACGTTTTCGTACCAAATTTTGTTCAGCGGTCCATTTTTGCTCAATTGGTATGTAAACAAACAAAATTGACACCTGTCGGATCATCAGTTTGCTAATTTTATTATTTTGAGTGAAACAACTTCTGTTATTATGAAAAATGGATAGGAAGAAATTTTGCGTGTTGATAAAATATTGATTTTTGAAGGAAAAAATACAATTGAGCAAATACTTGGCTTTAGGACGAGTTTTCGGACACTGCTTCAGGAAAATCAAAGAATGCTATGCTAAGTTTAGATGTAGTGAATTTAGCACCTTAGATGATGAACGTAGGGGCTGTCCAAAAGAGGTTGTTACCGACGAAAACATTAAAAAAAATCATAAATCAATTTTATATAATCGAAAAATGAAGTTTTTCGAGATATCAGGCAGTCAAAATTGACGAATTTTTGGATATGAGAAAGCTCTGTGCAAAGTGGGCGCCTTGCGAGCTCCCTTTTGGCCAAAAACAACGACGAGTTGATGATTCGGAGCAGTGTTTTTACTTGCTATGTTACTTTGTAACAATTGATGAAATATGACTTCTTCGCAGCGACTATTTCTTAATCGCAGATATGGAAAGAATGCTCGCTGGGAAGAAATTTTCTTCGAATGACAACATAGTCCCAAAGCTGAGGCATATTTAGAATCAAATGACTGCTCGTATACATCAAGCAAGAAGAGCTATTTCCGGGTATAATCGAACGTTTCACAATCTCGCAACTTGCAAGGGTTGAGGCCAGAGAAGCATCCTCAAGTAAGTTATGTGGGACTTAGAGCGAATTTTCACCTGATTTTATTCATTTTAAGCACAAATATTCACCGATATAACAAAAGCACGCCATCTCAATTTTATTAAGATTACTCACATATTGACCAATATTTTTGGTAAAAAGTGAACTATAAGTACTATTGGTACCAAAGGGCTTGAGCAGTTTTTGTTGGATTTGGGCAATTTTCGGCTGTAAGGTGGCATATTCTAAAGGTATTGTTAGTGGGTATTCGCCGTTGACGGTTACGTTCAATAAATATGGACCGATGATTCTTCACCAACCATATCAAAAAGTTGTTTTCTGGATGAAATGGTAGCTTTTGAACATCTTTAGGTTGCTCTTCGTCACACACGCAGCAACTTTGCTTATTCACATACCCATTGAGTCAGAAATGTGCCTCATCGCTGAACAAAATTTGGCTCGAAAACGTCGGATCTTCTTAGAACTTTTCAAGAGCCCATAGAATGAAGCGATTTCGCTTGGGAAGGTCGAGCGGCTTCAAGTCTTGCACAAATTGTATTTTCTACGCTTTCAATTTAAGATTTCGACGTAAAATGCGCCAAGTTGTTCCATAGGTCAGTCCGACTTGCTGCGAACGACGCCGAATCTACTCTCCACGGTCTTCGCTTACACTCTTAGCTACGACTGCTATATTTTCTTCACTGCCTGCTGGACGTGGTCTATTCGGTCGAATATTACCCATTAATGAATGCTGAATCTGAAGATAGGTGACAGTTTTTTTTTGCCCTCCAGGGGATGGTGTTGCGAAAAGTACGCTCAATATACCGATAATGAGAATTTTCGTAATAAAGTTGAACGATTTGTAAATACTGTTCAGACGTAAGTTTTGTCATGATGAAATGCCAAACAATACTGAACAAAAATAACATGACAGCTTGACACATATCACGCGTTATCTGTCAAAAAAAGGCTTTTGTATCCTTACTTGGATCACCTTTTACGTCATCTGCACGTAAATCAAGCATGTAACATGTGTGTAGAGACGCTTGCTTTATTCTTCCCAATACTTACCCAATAATTTTCAGAAAGTACGTACATCCCCAAAATATTTAAGACAAAACGTTTCAATTTGCTACATGAGAGAACGTAACAGCAAACTTCTACTACCGAGCTATTCGCTACCACTTACAAGCTTTTTCGAAGCAATTCCGATAAAAATTCATTTTGAAAAAGTTAACGGCACTTTGTTAGACAAATGAGTTACCGGTTTATAACGGATGTACAACATAGTATAAAAGGAAAAGAAACAAGTTTTTTGGCAATTTATTTAAAAAATTGAACAAGAGCATTGGCTAAAAGGCTCAAAGAGTAATGACTGACCAGCGGAAGTAATTTCAACGCTTTGACTTTCCTTTTATCTTACGCTGCCAATGCGGTTGCCAAAATACAAGATCTGCGCACATATGTATACGATATAACACATATATATAAGTGTGTGTGTGTGTGTAGTCATGTGTCGGTGTGTGGTTGTGGACGACGTAACGCCCATACCAGCGAATCAAACATCCATAGCAATTTTCTGCTAATATTTCATTCACATCCGCTTAGTAACGGCCCACTCATTGTTCTTGGCTGTTATGCGTTCGCTGCGATAGTTGTTGCTGTAGCGCTGTTGTTACGTTATTGTTGTTGTTTTTCCTGTATTTCCAAAAAGTAAACTTCGCTTTAACGCCAGTGAGTTTTGTGAATTTTTGGCTTCACTTCCGCACCTCGAGCCACTGTTGTTGAAAGGCACTCGCCTTCTTCGCCTCATTTCGGCACGCTTCCGTTTGGCAATAACTTTGTTTTTCTCCAGCACTTGCCGCGTAAGGTTTGTGTGTGCCGCTGCTGTTGTGGCTGCCGCTGCTGCTGCTCTCAATTGCAAAACAAATGGCGGAAGCGGAAGTTGATCATGCAGCGGAAACCACTGCATTGCTGCCACCTGACTTCGACAATTGGTCAGAGCTCGCGACTGAGCGACCACCACCACTCCGAATCGCCGCATCACCAACCATTACATACACGTTATGTTTGTATGTCTATCTAACGGTATGTTTGTATATAGATGGACTACATACACAGATTTTGATTAAGTGCGCATTTCGACAGAGCCTTCGCCGTTGCCTCCCTGCTGCTGCGCACCGTTCATTGTCGGCTGCCAGTGGCGTTGATGGCGGTTTCGGTGGTGTTAGCGGTGTTGGTTCGAGTGGTCAGCATCGGTCAGTAGCAGTAGCCGAAACAGCAGCAGCGGCACCCATCACTGCACTCGGCCAAGGCGTAACGGAGGAAAGTGTACAAATGAGCTTTTCGCAGGGAAGATTGCATTTTTGGCTGAAAATATTGATGCGAGGCTACTGGATTAAGCGAAATTTCGGAGTGGCGTAGCGTGGCGTGGTGAAGCAGAACAAATGATACGGAAAACCACACCATGCTGGCGACTTACGGTTTATTGACCATAACCACAAATGTCGATAGAAGCACAAACAACAACAACAGCAGCACAAATTGTTGCCCCATGTGAGGCAGCGCACCATTTGAATTTCATGTCAATAAGGTGACTGCAATGGTTCACCAGACGTAACTACAAAAGAAAGAAGTAAAGAAGACCTAGGTTACAACGTAGCCGATCTTTAGGTTAGGTTAGGTTGTATTGGTGAGCTGTCCCGCTATACATAGACCTACTGGTCGTTAGTAATACCAGATGGAAGTTCGGTTTAATTTCAGCTGAAGTATAGTCATACAGAACGCCAGCCCTTTTTTGAAGTTTAAGATCATCTTGCCATTTAATTTTAATACTAGAAAAAAAGTCTCCCCCATGCCTACTTCCCTTCACTTTCTGCATCTACCTGCCACATGCGCCACGCATGTGATGTTAATAGGTTATGACCTGTCAAATGGCCAACTGCCGCGTGTGTTTCACTTTGGTGCTCTTGCACATGGTCTTTTGCGAATCTGAAGGTTCTTAAGATATTCCAATTGTGGACGAGACAATATCCGTTTCTGCTCATATGAAATACTAAACTTTTCAAAGCGCCAGGTTTGAACGCATCTTGGAACGATGATAGGATGGATGTTTGAATAAACAGAAAAATGAACTGTGTGATGAACGGTCAGATTAGGTTAGGTTGTATTGGCCTGACGTACGGAGTGACGAAGAGATAGCAGGAGGGACGGATAGAAGTAAGGGCAGCGGACGAATGACCAGACAACTGACTTCCATACACAACGACGGACAGACATACGCAATGGGATAGGCATACTGACCGACGGGCTATCAGACCAAGGCAAATAGATCAAAGATCAAACATATTGAATATAAAACAAGTAAGAAAGAGTTAATTTCGGGTACAACCGAACATTTCATACTCTTGCAAGGATTATAGCTAGGAAGTACCTTCAGATACATAAGGCTTGTAAGTTATATGGCTTCTAGGGCAATATTTCAACCGATTTTAGCCATTCTAAGCACAAAGACACATCGTTATAAGAAATACTCACTCTCTCAATTTCATTAGGATAACTGACATATTGGCCGATATATGCGGTATAAAGTCATCTGGAAAGTTCAAACATCTTTATATTAGATATATGAGGGCTAAAGAAAGAATTGACCCGATTCCACCCATTTTTGACACAGAGATATACTACTAACTGAAAAGGATACTCTCGGACTTTCAATTATATATCTAACTCATTGACCGATATTTTCGGTAAAAAGTCAACTATATGCTGTGAAGTCCGAATATTCGTTACTCAGAGGCTTGAAAGAATCAGATGGAATTTAAAACTGTGTTATATGGAAAGAAGGCGTGGTCCCAGTCCGATTTCGCCTATATTTGCACTATTTGATAGCAATCTAAGAGGAATGTCACGTACAAAATATAGTTGGAATCTGTCGGGCGGGTCTCAAGATACGTAATGTTACCTTAAGGTGGGCTGTTTCCCAGCCATCGTCCAATTTTAGCATTCGTTCCATTAAAGTCTCCTCGTTTCTGAATTCCATTTTATAAGTTTATAAGTTTTGTGGGCATGGCAGTGGTCGTATTATGCTCATCCACCAACTCGTTCTTGGTGTTTATACCTAAATTTTTACTCAAGTTACACGGACGAACCCGACCCCGAACTTCAACTTGTCTCGTCATCCTGATCATTTATACATGCATAACCCCATCTCTATGTTGATTAGTTCTAGGTGATACGTACAATTGTTAGGTGGACTAGGCTGTAATACTCTGTACCAACATATTGCACGAGTATGAAAAATTACATAAAAGTTATGTCTAAATAATATGAATCGAATAGGAACTCCTTCAGAATGGAAACAAACTGCACGATCTTCGAAGTGTTATATGAAATGTTACATTATCTGACTTTCTACGAATCCTCCTTATATTTTATTAATTCGGTTCGATAGATTTTTTTTAGTTTTCGTATTGCTGAAGAACGCAATAAAATGAGTATTAGTATTATATATATTCCAGCTCCATTAAAAAAAACAAGAAAAAAACGTTACCTTCACAGGTGCATTTCTGTTAGTAACTATGTGTTCAGTTTATAGCTATTATAGTAGCTATATGCTATAGTAATCCGTTCTGAACAATTTTTTTGAAGATTACTCTGTTGTTTTAGAAAATAATCTATACCATATTTCGTGAATATATCTTGGCAAATGTGAAAGTTTCCCATACAAGAACTAGATTCCGATCGTTCAGTTTGTATGGCAGCTATATGTTATAGTAGTCCGATGTCGGCCGTTCCAACAAATGAGTAGCTCCTTGAAAAGAAAATGATGTTTCTAAAATTTCGAAACGATATCTTAAAAACTGAGGGACTAGTTCGTATATATACCCACAGACGGACAGACAGACGGACATGGCTAAATCGACTCAGCTCACTGACGCTTCCTTCTGGGTGTTACAAACTTCGTGACAATCTTAATATACCCTACTCGGGGTATAATAATAATTTTGATGGCAGAAAAAGCGGACTACAGCTGCAACTAAGGACCCACAGTTTGTGTCAACAAGCCGAACCCAGCAAAGGCGTTATAAATACTTGCAGAACTATCAACGGTGGAGAAAGCAGGAAAAATATGTTTCAAGCGAGTAAACGGTAGTAAAAACAAGAAGAATGTTAACTTCGTCTGCACCAAAGCTTAATACCCTTCACAAATAGAAAAATTTTCTTACAAGAGCTTGTTGTTGATACTTATGTTTATATAGCGGTTAAGTACCACAGTTGTCCGACCTCAATAATTTCTTCGAAGGTTGTAGCAATGCTTTGAACAGTCAGCGGAACCAAATTTCTCGAAGATGCCTCGTCAAATGAAACATTTTCCCATGCAAGAATTTGTTTCCCGTTGAACATTTTGTATGCCCAAAACAGGTGACATTTGAATTTAAACTGCGCGCGACGAAGAATTTGAAGAATTATTACTTTTTTTAGGTAGTACTGTCAGTCACATTTATGTCAAATTTCATGTCAAAATATTCATTAGTGTTTGAGATACGTGTCGTTTTGTGAGCTGATAAAGTGAGTTTTTCGTTTTCTGCGATGTCGAAATTTGTTGAGCAAAGAATTTGCATTAAATTTTGTTTACGGAATCAATTTTCCGCTGCGGATACATTGAGGATGGTGCAGAAAGCCTTTGGTGATGCGGCTATGTCTAAAAAAATGTTTACAAGTGGTATAGTGATTTCCAAGCCGGCCGTGAACGAGTCGAAAACGAAGAGCGTCCAGGGCGACCATCAACCTCAACCGACGAAGCTCACGTTCAACAAATCAAAGATTTGGTGTGGAAAATAATTAGATAACGATTAACAATTAGAGACCTTGCTGATGAAGTCGGCACCTGACGATGAAGTCGGCATATCGAAAGGCTCAGCCAATACCATTTTGAAGGATGTTTTGGGCCTCAACCGCATCAAATCTCGACTGGGACCGAAAACATTGAATTTTTTGGAAAAAAGGCGTCGTGTTGAAGTGTGTGAAACGATGCTTTCCGACTACCAGGGTGTCATGAAATACATTATAACTGACGATGAGACTTGGATCTATGCTTACGACCCCGAAATAACCGATCAATCGAGCGAATATCGTGCCAAAAGAGAACCGAGACCAAAAAAATCGTGCCAAAGTTGCTCAAAAATCAAGGTCATGTTGACTGCTTTCTTCGATTATCGTGCTGTTGTGCATTATGAATTCCTTCCAACCGGTCAAACAGTCAACAAGGAATATTATTTGAATTGTGGAAAGACAATTCTTGGTTTTTACACCACGATAATGCACCATCCCATACTGCCCTGGTAATTCGTGATCATTTCGCCAAAAACTCAATCCATATCGTTCCGCAACCACCGTATTCACCTGATCTGGCGCCGTGCGACTTCTGGCTGTTCACCAAGCTCAAAATACCCCTCCGGTGACACCGTTTTTATACGATAGAGGAGATTCAAGCCGCAGCGAAGACCATCCATCCCGGAAAGTGACTACAACCAGTGTTTCGAAGATTGGAAAATCCGTTGGCATAAGTGCATTGCATCGGGAGGGGATTACTTTGAAGGGGATGAAATTGATTTGGAAGAATAAATAAAGAATTTTCAAAATAAATACAATGTCACCTTTTTGGGCACAGTCCGACATAGGCGGTTTCAACAACTGAATAGCTTCTTTGGAGAAAAAGGAGTGTACCAAATTTGAGATCGAATTCTCAAAAACTGAGGCACAAGTTGGCATGTATATAAACGGATATGGCTAAATCGACTCAGCTCAACTCACTGATCATTTTTAAGTAAGTTATTAAGGACTCCGCAGTTTACTTCCGGGTGTTACAAACTTCGTGGCGAATTTTATATTCTATTCAGGGTATAACAAATAGTATCTCTGTTGCAAGGAAAAACCGAGAGCACGAAAAAATTACGTTGAAAAAAATACCGGTAAATTGCCTACTCAGTGAAGCCAAAGTTGTAAAAGCAAACTAAATTGAAATGAAATGTTAGACCACACACATATACATATGGACACCCAAGTGAAATGGCAACAAAATGAAATGGGCAAAAGTTTTGAAATTAATTTTGCGGCCATTTTGACGCAATGAGACGTTTGACACGGCCTGCTCCGGCGCGCTCTTGCTGTCACGCAGCCGGAAAGCCAGTAAATATTTAAATTATGGTATTACTTTCACTCACCTGGAATTCACGAGCAGTGAATCGAAGAAGCGTTTGCGTTGTTGCTCCAACTGTTGGTTACCGAAGTCAAAGTGTAGCCATTTTTCCTCTCCCATCGGTCTTAAACGTTATTGCATCGCTTCTGATGCGGCAAAGTCAAAAGTTAAAGCTATAAAAAACAAATAAATACAAATTATTTTGAGTTCTTGTAAGGGCAGCTAAGCCCACAAATCTGTACATAACGGTGTTATGAGAAGCGGCGCGATTTTCATGCGAGATTTGCGACGCTTCGCGAGTGTGCAATGAAAATGAGGCAACACAATGAGGGCTAAGTACACAAAGTTTTGCAATTTCGCCAAAAGTAGTCGAACACTTGACGATTGTTGGAAAGCGTTCGAAGGCTTTTATTTATTAAAATACACCCCTGTTTGTATGCCATGGTAAATATTGAATGGTACTTTAGAGAATAAGTGACTCAAGTTCGTCGTTGCTTTTATGAGAGAAATGCAGTTTAAATTTTATTTATTTTCGGACTCCATTAGAGTATCGTCTTTCTGGTACAATAAATTGTTGTAAAGATCCAAGGAGGTAAGCAAAGCGTGCAGAGTGCTGCAAGTGTTTGTAAGTTAAACGAACATTCCCCACATCAGTGATGTTTCGTAATGCTTCAATTAAGTCCAAAAAGTAAGTTTCTTACTTCAATACTCGACTGCCATACTCTACCAAGTAGCCTGAAAAGTTCTTACCGTTTCTTGAAGAATTCATTTTACACG
The DNA here is from genome assembly GCF_023373825.1 of Bactrocera dorsalis. Lineage (NCBI taxonomy): Eukaryota > Metazoa > Arthropoda > Insecta > Diptera > Tephritidae > Bactrocera > Bactrocera dorsalis. The sequence continues at coordinate 90,471,057 of NC_064303.1, forward strand.
TTTTTTAGTTAAACCAAACCTCTTACAGCTCTGTGAAAGTAGAAAAAACATTTGTTGACGTATTTTCAAGAAAAAGAAGAGAGAGGCAGCAAGACGTGAGTACGAAGAGCTTGAGATACTGCCTAGCAGGAGATTGGCCCAAAAATTGTATCAAAAGTTAACAGAGTATATTCGAAAGGTGCAGGGAACCCTTCTCGAACTTGCTAAATGGCGGAATCAGTACTACCACGACCGAAGCAAAACCCGCATCAACAATCTACCCCGACAACATAGTCATCCAGCCACTTGCCCAATACGAGTTGAAAACAGTTCTAAGGTGTCTAAAGAATAACAAAGCCTCAGGGGACGGTGAACCACTGGCTAAACCGTTTAAAACCGGCGAACATGTGCTGGAAACATTCCCAATGATTGGAGTATGAGTGTACTCTGTCCTCTTCATAAGAAGGAAGATTCCGCAGTCTGCGCTAACAATAGCAGAATCTGTCTTCTTACTGTCGGATCTAATGTTCTTTGGATAGTATTGCGCGAAAGACTAAAGCCAGATTTTCACATTACTTCAAATGCTGGAGAAGACTCTTGACAAACAGTTCTTACGAGGTTTCATACTGTGTGATTCTCTCTCTTGCGTTTTTTTTTTTCAATATAATGCAGGAAAATGTAAAATGTGCCGCTAATCTGAACCGAAGTGGCTAAAATTACAATGCTACTGGGGTACGGAAATGATAATGAAATCATTAGCTTTAACAACAGAGCCGTCAGTGCAATCTTTTACTAGAAGAGAAAGTGGTTGTTCTTGTGGTGAACGAGGACAAGTCAAAGTATCTAGTACCAAAAGTACCGAGTCACTGTTTGTAGCTATAAATTTGAAAAAACTAAGTCCTTGTTTATCACGGAACAAACATAAATTCCAAGCATAATCTAAGCCTGGAGATCAAGCGCAAAATATCTTTTGCCAACAGATGCTAGTTTGAGATCAACAAACAAAAATTACGCTCTAAAAATAACTCATTATTCCCGTGTTATTATACGTCCTGGACGATGGCGACCCGAGATGAGAAAGCACTTGGAGCATTCGACAGAACTGAGTATCGAAAAAGATGGAAACACGAACTGTATGAGCTTTAAGACGACATAGATTTAATTAAGCGAAAAAAAAATCCAACGGATACGCTGGCTACGCCATGTCGTTCGCATGGAAGACAATACTCCACCGAAAGGATCCTTCGACTCTAGAACCACTGGTGGACAACTAAAGCACAGATTCAAAGGCCTTCAATGGAAGGACCAAGTGCATAGCGACTTGTCTGCACTTGGGATATACAACTGGTGTGAGCTCGCAAAAAATAGAGGCGACTGGCGAAGTTTCATATTCGCGAGCCAAACCAGCACACGGCTGTACTGTCAAAGATGAGATCAGATTGGATACGATTTAATTCTGAAAATGTGTGAGATTAATCCACAAATTACCCCAAAATCCCTTTACGTTTTAATTTCTCCAAAATTTTTCCCAGAAGTTCTTAAAATACTCCAGGACGATTCTGATCTCATTTGATTGTTTCATTGAAGCTGTACTTTGTTTTGATTCCTAAATTAACTGGGAAATAGTCTTTAACAATTTTCTTGAAAAAGTTCTCTAGCGATCACGTCAAAGAACGGTTTCGATATTTCCAGGACAGTTTCTATCTTCGCTTCACTTAAAATTTACGAAGCATAAAGTTGAGATTCAATCATCGTCGTTGGACTTCGGATACGTCCACTTATATTCCTCATTTTGATAATAAGAGTCTGTAGTCATGGTGTTTCACAAGTTCACTCGAAGCCACTAAGTGTTTCCTAACTGAAACTAATTCCTTTCTTATTTGTCCACAAGCGTAGAAATTCATGCCACAAATAAATTTACCATCATATATAACGGCATATGCGTATAATTGTGTTTTGTAATTTAAGAGCAAGAAAGAGCCCATATATTCTGCCTTAACGGACACACCCGTCGTGCTGTGCCACAATTTCTCACAGCTGCCAAGGCACAAAATTAAATTGTAAATTTTCTATCTGCTATTTTTCTTTTAGTAATCGAAAAATTGACATGCCAAATGGGCATAAATACCAAATATATGAGCTCAACGCCCGCCGCAAAGCAAAAAACTCACACAACCAAACATATACATATGTATGTATTATACATTGTACACATTGGCAGCAGCAGCAAAAATAGCCACACTTTTTGGATCACACACTCATACATATTTATGAGCATACATGTGCCCACATGTATATGTAGTGGTGATATGAAGTAGTTGCTGAGATATATTTGTATGTACATATTTATATGGAAACACTGCATAAATGTATGAGGCACTTCATCTTCCAGCAGTGCTGCGGTTGGTTGGTTGGGCCCCGACACTATTTGGCTGTTATTGTCACCAAACGCGCATACCGCAGGCTCATACAAATGCGTTATTTCTTTACCGGCGCATAATGTTGCAAGGTGGGTAGAATTGTTTTGTGCGATTAACGGTTGTTTTGAGTTCTCGTTTCTAACCAATACCAAGGATTTTTGAAATCCTGTAGAATTTAAGTTAAATCATCCGCAAATATTGCTTTTCTTTTCAGAAAAGAATGGGATAGGGGAGAGAAGGACAGGGATGCAGCAATAAGTATCTGTACGGATAAGTTTAAACTAGGTAATTCTTGGGGATGTTGTGTCTTTTCATGAAAATTAGATACCAGAATCGACTTCCGGCTACCAGGCCACTGCAGTAGCTTCACAGCAAATATTCTTGTTCTGACAAAGTGTTAGTTTACAACAAGAAAAATATATATGTATGTATATATTCATCAAAGATAGTGAAAGAATGCCTTGAACTTTTGATGAATCTAGCGACATATATCAAGAAAAACCTGAAATGGTTTCCAGGACATAGTGATGTCATTAGTAAGTGTGAAGCTGATGAACCAGCCGGAGGAGTGCACACTATACAACTAGAATCCAAAAAACCGGGGGTTTATATGCTGCCGGCTACTTATAGAAACTTAATCGACAAAAATGTTATATATATAGTTGAGTCACGGTAGAGCCAATCCCACACTTGCTGGACATAATATTGACATAAGAATAAGGAATGCATACAGGTGACTGTCTTGATAGACATACCAGCAGACTGCGAACTCCATACAATCACTATAGTAGCAGCTGTCGTAGGTAGAAGAGAAGACTATTAAACATCTTCCATGTGAATGAAAGGCTTTGTATAGGAACAGAACCGAAGCCATTTCGAAAATTTCTCGGAGGTTCCATGAACAGAATTTGTATACTAATGAACTACATCAGGAACGCAGAGTGGTTTGGAGAGGACATGATGGAATGATGGAATTTAAACGCTCTAGTTTCACAAGGAGCCCTATGTTAGTCGGCAGATATCCACCCTATCAGCTGCCTAAGTAGTTGGGTTCACTTTCCTTTCAAACATAATTTCTTTTTAACGAACTGAGCTGTTTAACAAAGCCAGATGCTTAACTCTCACGATCTATTCATTATTTGGTTTACCCAAAAAACCATTCTAACAACATTGGCGTCTACTTAACCGGAACAAACCCGGAAACTCGAAAGTCTGTCAACTCGGTGGCATTTTTCACTAATATTTTAGGGAAATTTTCTTCCGGAATCTTTAAAGTAAATGTTTGTAATCCGTCCACATCATCTCCTACCTTCCATACATTAGATGTAATGAATTTGCAACCAACCTGAAGAGATTCAAGAGCTGTCATTTCATCCAGAAAAGATAACGGTTTGGTGAGGTTTGTGGGACGGTGGAATCTTCGGTCCATATTTCTTCAAAGATGATGCCGGTGAGAACGTAATCGTCAATAGTGACCGTTAACACGCCATGATAACGACTATTTGATGCCTGAAATTAAATCTCGCATTTTTTTTTCCTGTGGGGATATGGTTTACGCGGATAATCCGGCTTCGATTCAGGCCTTGGAGCAAAACATCACGTGTAAGTTTCGCCAGTTATCAGTCGAAATGCCAGAAAGAGTCATCGAAAATTGGACTCAACGGATGGACCATCTGAGACGTAACTACGGTCGGCATTTCAAACAGATAATCTTCTAAAACCATATGACAAAAAATGTTCTTTCGAATGATAATGAACATTCCCCATTAAATATGAAATTTCTGTATTTTTTCTTTAAAAAAAGAGGGAACCATGGGATGTTATTTCCTAAAATTTTTATCTGGTTCCGGCACTCATCCAGGACCCTGCTTAACTATTTTGTATATTTATATATTTTTTTTTTGGCCCCCAACGCTTGTCCATTTGAACTGTGCCGCGTTGCCAACCACTGCCAAACCACTTTACTTTGGCAATCACACATAACACATAAATCCTTTAGTCGTTTTTTTTTTCATTGTGTGAGTACAAATATTTTGCCGCATCATAGCCATAAAAATTGGTATTGCCCTGTGACATTTCTACTGTTTACAAGCAAGTTTATTTATATATGCATATATACACATATGTATGTATGTGTGTGCAAGTCATTATTTTTTATGAGCGAAATGTGAAAGTGTGTATTCTGTGCTGGCGGCATTTTTGGCAGCACTACTTCAAATATTTAACGGCACACATATAACATACACAAACAAACATACAAAAACTTACTATATATGGTAGTAAGTTCTGAGATGTAATCCTCCATTGAGTCGCATATACACAGGGGGTAATGGTGCAAGCATTTTTCATATTCGAAAGTAATAAAACGCAATTCCGTTTTGAAAATTTGCCAATTTTGAATGCATATCGTGATTGCGATTTTGTGTAAACAAGCCACCTATTTACATACTCATATACTCGGTGCTCGGTGTAGTATAATCTCCTCGGATTAGTGGTATCAAAATATGAGATAAACAACTATTTCTTCTTAGTGACAATACTCTAGCACAACATTCATAAATATATCTCTAATCTTTTTGAAAGAGAAATCAAAAAGGATCGGCGATTGTGAGGAAAGCAAACTTCCAAATCATGCCGACAGTTTTGAGTAAGCCGAATGGCAACAACGTGTTTAATAGATACCAAATTTTAAGACGCCAAGGCGGTTCGCAGAGGCTTTTTATAATGGAATTGAAACCCTTTCCCAAGACCACTTGTCTAAACCATATATTGGAATTTTAGTATGCTCAGAAAGCGCTGCTCAACAACCAGAAGTTGCCACACCGCGAGATCCTCCTAGCCTAGACTGAACCGTAAGAGGTCTCCCGAACTACTGGCTCTTAGCAAAATTAATCTCGGCGCAATTATAGGTACTCTGATTAAACGCTGTCAAATATAATAATATTAGATTCAAACGCGGTCCGGCTAAATATAGTATTTTTTCGGACGCTCTTTGCCAAAAGCTATATGGAGGAAGGTGAGGTGGAATCATTATTTTACTTCATCTTCTGTAGTCCGGCTTCTGACAGGCTGAGATTGAAATATCTCAGTAGTCAAACATTTAAAAAAAATTGCAAAGTTGCTGGAATTGTTATTAACCGCTCGAGGCATCTTTTAAAAATTCCATTACCTTTTTTAAGTAAAGGTCGCCGAGGGCTCCTGGTGTTACTGGTTTAAATCGTTATCCATGAAATCAATCTCGCATTACTACTCTCAGAATAGAAACGGCTGAAAGTTCCCTAGTTCTCTCTTCTCGACCCTCATATAAACTCAAGAAGCATTAGACGAACTTCAGTACTTGTGCGGTCGGAAGGTTCTTTTCATACGAGACTAAACTCCAAAGAAGAATATCCATCTAATAAAAGGGATTCGGTCTGATCACCTTACGATTGGTATATATGAGTTAATGCTTAAAAATTTTCCCGACGTATACTATCGAACTTGTTCTGAAGATTGGTTTGTGAGCTTGTGCCTCAATTCTTTAACCATGCTGGGGTGTTATCTGGAAATTTTTTCAACTGGGATTAACCACCTTAGAATAATTTTGTTGTGTTATGGAATGGCTCACCGCCAATTACATTGCACAAATCTCTCAGAAAAGTTCTTAGAACTTGGATACAAATAAACTAATTATGTGTGTTTATATAATTCACGGCATTTTATTTTTTTTGCAAAATAATTTACTCAGACATATATAAAACAGTTTCTTCTTAGATATCTCAGTCGGGCTTCTCACAAGTTTAAAATTTACCAAGATTCCACATGTAACCCATCAAGCCCTCTATACATCCGGCTACGGACAATAATATCAACAAATACTACGCTGACAATTGCTGCCACTTCAGTACGCTTCTTGGTGAAAATTGAAAATTATTGTTGTACACTTCAGAAGTCAAAGAGAAAACGCGGTTTGAAGTACCGTTGCAAGCCGTATAGCTTTAGTGCGGGAAAACGCGCGTAAAGCGGGACGCAGAGGCAGCTCCGATGAGATAGCTTTCGAAATTTTAAACTTGCTGTTTGTGTGGGCAAGTGAGGGGTTTGTGAACGATCAAGGAAAGCGAATACGTGGGCGAATGTTTGCTTGCGGCTGTTTACCGTTATGCGTTGTGACGCGTGAATTCCATTACTTTACGCTACTTAATACCCGTACACATGTAATAACCCGGCAGTAAAAGCAACTGGTCAAAAACTACCTCAGGAGAAGTATCCATATGGTCTTTCCAAAAGAGGGGAGGTCTTCCTCTGATTACCCCGGCGGGTACTGCGTCGAATACTCTCAGATCTGGAGCTTTTTTATTCCTTCGAACCACATGATCCAGCCAGGGTAGCGTTTATTCTCTTAATTCGCTGAACTATAGGGTGATTTTTTAAGAGCTTGACAACTTTTTTTTTAAAAAAAAACGCATAAAATTTGCAAAATCTCATCGGTTCTTTATTTGAAACGTTAGATTGGTTCATGACATTTACTTTTTGAAGATAATTTCATTTAAATGTTGACCGCGGCTGCGTCTTAGGTGGTCCATTCGGAAAGTCCAATTTTGGGCAACTTTTTCAACTTATTTCTGTAGACTTTAGACTTGACGTAGCCCCACAAAAAATAGTCTAAAGGCGTTAAATCGCATGATCTTGGTGGCCAACTTACGGGTCCATTTCTTGAGATGAATTGTTGTCCGAAGTTTTCCCTCAAAATGGCCATAGAATCGCGAGCTGTGTGGCATGTAGCGCCATCTTGTTGAAACCACATGTCAACCAAGTTCAGTTCTTCCATTTTTGGCAACAAAAAGTTTGTTAGCATCGAACGATAGCGATCGCCATTCACCGTAACGTTGCGTCCAACAGCATCTTTGAAAAAATACGGTCCAATGATTCCACCAGCGTACAAACCACACCAAACAGTGCATTTTTCGGGATGCATGGGCAGTTCTTGAACGGCTTCTGGTTGCTCTTCACCCCAAATGCGGCAATTTTGCTTATTTACGTAGCCATTCAACCAGAAATGAGCCTCATCGCTGAACAAAATTTGTCGATAAAAACGAAACGAAACACATTTCGAACCGAACACTGATTTTGGTAATAAAATTCAATGATTTGCAAGCGTTGCTCGTTAGTAAGTCTATTCATGATGAAATGTCAAAGCATACTGAGCATCTTTCTCTTTGACACCATGTCTGAAATCCCACGTGATCTGTCAAATACTAATGCATGAAAATCCTAACCTCAAAAAAATCACCCGTTATGTCAATGCCGTCGTATATCTCGTACAGCTCTTCGTTCCATCGACTGCGGTATTCGTCATTGCCAATGCGCAAAGGACCATAAATCTTCCCAAGAACCTTTCTCTCGAAAGCTCGTAATAGTGACTCATCAAATGATGTTATTGTCCATGCTACTGCACCATGTAGCAGTACGGGCATGATGAGTGACTTGCAGAATTTGGTCTTTGTTCGTCGAGAGAGAACTTTACTTCTCAGTTACCTACTCAGTCCATCAGTACTCAGTTTTGAGGATGATATTGTTGTTGGTGTTAATTCAGTTTCCAAGATAGACGAAGTTATCTCAGACTTCGAAGTTATGACTTCCAACAGTGACCTAAGAGCCAAGTCGCGAATACGATGACAGTTAACTTGATATCTGCTTGGAAACTATTGGAGTATCTTTCAAGACACCTCGAGTTAAAACAGAATTTGAATTCATATTTGCTGACTAGTATTTCCCAGACCAATTTAAAAACGGCCAAAAATGTCTCATTGCAGTTTAGTACTTTAAAGACCACTTCGATTTCAGTTCAAAAATATTCCATTGCAGACTAGTGTTTTAAAGACCACTTCAATTTTAGTACAAAATATTTAATGATTGCAAAGACGTATATTTTTTTAGGACGGCTTTCTTAGGTTAGTTTACTGTCGATAATGTACAACTCACCAACTCAAGATAACTTAAATCGGAAGTGTGACAGAGCACTTCCAAAATAATTTTCCTATGTGACAAAGATTAAAAACATAAACTCATGACTTTGGTCCAAAAAATATCATTTTAAGAAATATTTCTGGAAACAATTTTTGCCTAAACCTAACCTGTTGTAACTTTTATACAAAAGTTTTTACTCGTAAGTACTTTGCTTTAGCAGATTATGCTGGCTCTTCCATTTCATGCGAGTAACTTTTTGGAAACCTACGTATATACTTCTCGAAACGCCAGGATATACATTGAAATATATAGTACATGCTCATATGATACAGGGTGTAACTTTTCATCTAAAGAAAGGAAATACTATTTCGTCGAAATAACGGACAATTCTCTTTTGTACGCAAATTTAATACTTTATTTGTGCCTTCGAGCTCGTAAGATGGTATCGTATTTATTTTTAAACAGATAGCTTGTGTGAGAGAAAACGAGAATGAGACTTAGAAAGCGGGAAAAGGAAAGAGAAAAAGGAAAATAGTAGGTGAGGGGAGAGAGAGATAGAGTTCGATGGCAGTATTTTTCATTTCAGATTCAAAAGCTCATTCATTAACTTGAAGGTCTTTCTTTTCTAATATTGATCTAGGAAAGAAACACGGGAGCTGCTTTAGTTGTTCAGATATAAAGTGCTAATGGAAATTGGTTTAGAAAAGGTCTTTTAATAATGACAAATATTCTTTAGGCGAGCTCTGGATGCAGTTCTAAGCTTCAACAATTAGTCTCTTCATATTTTGATACACGGTTTTAGATTTGAAACAGCAATACGTAAGATAAAAGCCGTTCTAATTCCATACCCGGAACAGAAAACCTCTATAAAAATGGGCCAAAAACTATTCTGGTAAAAAAGCAAAGTCACACCCCTTACACATGCACATTCGTATGCACAGATGCTCGTATATGTAGCACTCTCACAGCAAAGGGGTATCAGAAGGCAGCAGCACGAACCTGTGTATGTTCCACACTTGAGGTCATTTTTCACAACATTTTCAAGTGACTGCCCACGCCTGCTGTGAAAATTGAATATAAATGACGAAAAATCGAATGAAAATCGCTATTCGATTGGCGATGTAATGAAACGAAATCGCGCAAACGCTGGTGTCCACTCGCCTTCTGTTTTATGTTGTTTGCTCCGGTAGATGGATGAAATCGTTAACGCACTGAGGCAGGTGGAGTGTGAAAAATGAAAATATGACTGCGGAAGAAAATACAATTTCATTTCACATATACTGGCCATATGCAGTTAATAGGTTGCGAAAATTTGAAGTAACTTTCGGAAAATATTGAGGATTCTAACGAGATTATAGGGAAATATGGGCAATATTGAATAAACATTGGAAACGTTGTTAACAATTTTCATAGGAAAAATTTTATTTGCACCGTGGAAGAGCATCTATGTATTTATAATAAGTAAGGAGCTAAGTTTATGTATAACTGAACATTTCATACGCTTGCAACTATCAAGGATTAAAGCCAGGTACAGCCCGTTTTTACTGGAAATTTTCCTTGCTCTCTGAGAAACTAAATATTATTTAATATTAAAACTGAACCATTATTTGGGTTTAATTGAACTTCGGCGATTTTCTTTTCAGTCTTTTGGGCGACAGAGGGATTGTGACAGAATACGGTCGAGCTCTGAAAGAAGTGAGTAGAGGAGCACAGAAGCACTTTCTTCTCTATCACAGATGATGAAAGAACTTAAGGATCGTGTAGCAGCAGCGAAGTAGTACCATTTTGCCCATAGATATCGCCGGGAGGTGTATGAACGAAAAAGTTGCAAATAGACTCAAAGACTTCGACTTCTTACCGAATCATGAACTCGTCAAACCAAAGGCTGGTGTTTTTTTCCTCTTTACAAACCTGCGATGGACCTGTGGGCCGTTGGAGGAGATTGACAGTGAGTCGAAGATTTGTGGAGGAGAATATTGTCAGGAACTCTCTAACTTCAGTTTCAGACTTTCTGACTTCTGCAGTGTTTTTCAATTCGAGGCTACTGAAATTACGGTAGCATTAGAGTTGGAGAAGTGACTATCCACTCTGATAGCACAGTGGCGATACTAGCCTTGAACTCTCAAACCGTGCATTCAGGGCTAGTTAATAAATGCCTAATCTCTTTTTATACTCTCGCAACAAAGTTGCTAAGAAAGTATTATAGTTTTGTTCACATAATGGTTGTTTGTAAGTCCTAAAACTAAAAGAGTCAGATATAGGGTTATGTATACCAAAGTGATCAGGGTGACGAGTAGATTTGAAATCCGGATGTCTGTCTGTCCGTCCGTCCGTCTGTCCGTCCGTCCGCCATAATTGAAGATATTAAAGTGAAATTTGGCACAAAGGATCGCATTAGGGAGGAGCATATTTGGACCTAATTTTTTTGGAAAAGTGGGCGTGGCACCGCCCCCTACTAAGTTTTTTGTACATATCTCGGAAACTACTATAGCTATGTCAACCAAACTCTATAGAGCCGTTTCCTTCAGGCATTTCCATATACGGTTCAAAAATGGAAGAAATCGGATAATAACCACGCCCACCTCCCATACAAAGGTTATGTTGAAAATCACTAAAAGTTCATTAACCGACTAACAAAAAACGTCAGAAACACAAAATTTTACGAAAGAAATGGCAGAAGGAAGCTGCACCCAGGCTTTTTTTAAAAATTAAAAATGGGCGTGGCGTCGCCCACTTATGGACCAAAAACCATAACTCAGGAACTACTCAACCGATTTCAATGAAATTCGGTATATAATATTTTTTTAACACCCTGATGACATATACTAAATATGGGCGAAATCGGTTCACAACCACGCCTTCTTCCCATATAACGCTATTTTGAATTCCATCTGATGCCTTCTCTGTATAATATATACATTAGGAACCAATGATGATAGCGGAATAAAACTTTACACAAATACGGTATTTGAGCTGAGGTATCCCTTGTGGAAAAATTGTCGTGATCGGACTATAACTTTTCAAGGTCCCTTATATCGAACACGAAAAACTCAGTGCCTAACCTAACCTAACCTAATTTTTCACCGAAAATATCGGTAAATCTCTCAGAATTTAATTCTAATTAATTTTACAGCAAAATAAAAAAATATGTAAATGACGGATAATGAAATCTCGATTATCACTTTATCGTGCGAGAGTATAAAATGTTCGGTGACACCCGAACTTAGCCCTTCCTTACTTCTTTATAATGGCATTGAGTCACTTTGTAATAAAACTATCATGACTGCGAGGCTACAGCCGAATCGCAAGGAACTTTAAAGCTGATAAGCAGCATGAGAAAGGTTTCCTAGTCCCATTATCAGTAGAATGAAAACTGGATAACTTGGCTTCCCGAAAACATGGAAAGCGCTAGGGTGCCATTAGTACATGCTCTGTCGCAAAATCATTTTTGAACAAGATCGATCGTAAGAGATCCAATAAGCCTTTTGTCATTAGTAAGTCTAGACTCACTCTAGTTCTGAATACACACAGGCCGAAAACGTATTTTCTGGATATTTTAAAAAAGTTGGAACATCGTTGGGTCAAATTTGTCGAGCTAAAATTATGTTACGTTGTAAAATGTAACACCATCTTTTTTTGGAAATTTTTGACCGTAATAAAAAATTATGTATCAGCTGTTGAAGGACTGTACTTGATAAAAGACAAAGCCGAACTTTTCTTGATTTCCAGGCCTGCAAGGAACCCCACAAAAGTCTTAGGCTCCTTCCAGGGTGCCTTTTAAATTCTATAAACAATCCTAGTCATCGTTTTGAAATCAATCCTTTCCCTGCTGGGAAGCACTGCATACGACTATGAGTAACTAACACAAAACAACTGATTGGAGTTGAAGTAGTCAACAACTTGCTTTGCTTAATGCATTTCGTCACATAATGAACATTGCCCGCCCTAACTCCGCACGCCGCAAGGCACCCTCATAGGCAGAACATGATTTTGATTTACCGAAATTGATTTCACATCCTATCCAGATGATTGATGGTTTCGTCATTGCCATCATTATTATTAATATTATTATTATCCACTATTCGGTTGCTACTGACGACAATATTCCTAAGTACAGTTTGCTACATAAAGAATAAAATCCCAAGCTTTTGCGAAATTTTGTTAAATATCAAGCTCAAATAACGTTGTTATGGAAAACTAAAACACAGAGTTACCAAATTCCATTATTTTCAAAATAAGCCAAGCTCCGAGTTTGGTCTTTGTTCGTGGAGAGAAGATTTTTTCTCAATTGCCTACTCAGTCCGAAGTAGCACCTGTTGGCAAAATTCCATTTTTTAATAACAGTAACTATTCTCCCGAGTTCTGTCAAGTATCTCGGAGTTATCTTAGATAAAAGGATAAAATGGAGAGAACATATTGAGAGCAGAGATTTCAAAACACTTCGAACTTGCAAGTTCTGCAAAAGAGTCATTGTCGCTAAGTGTGGTTTATGACCCCACATAATTTATTAACCCTAGTTAAGTGTCATCCGCCCTACTTTAACATATGAAGGGATGCGCATATGGTGTATGGTGATAATCCCCTGGAACAGACGCAATGATCCTACGCGCTGGAGTTTACGACCACAATGAAAACTACATTAACAAACGTTGTGGAAATTATCGTCGACATCCGGCCAATACATATACGAAATAAGAAACAATACTTGCGGCCAGCTGGCTTATGATTTTAAGCTATTGCAGCCAGATTCGACGTCGCTGCGGGCCAGTTAATACACTCGGCAACTATTGCACAAGAACTTTTCGATAGGTAAAACTTTTGGTATTTATAAACCCCATCAAAAACACGGTGTGGTTGAGAGAGGATATAATAAAGGGTGATTTTTTAAGAGCTTGATAACTTTTTTTAAAAAAAAACGCATAAAATTTGCAAAATCTCATCGGTTCTTTATTTGAAACGTTAGATTGGTTCATGACATTTACTTTTTGAAGATAATTTCATTTAAATGTTGACCGCGGCTGCGTCTTAGGTGGTCCATTCGGAAAGTCCAATTTTGGGCAACTTTTTCGAGCATTTCGGCCGGAATAGCCCGAATTTCTTCGGAAATGTTGTCTTCCAAAGCTGGAATAGTTGCTGGCTTATTTCTGTAGACTTTAGACTTGACGTAGCCCCACAAAAAATAGTCTAAAGGCGTTAAATCGCATGATCTTGGTGGCCAACTTACGGGTCCATTCCTTGAGATGAATTGTTGTCCGAAGTTTTCCCTCAAAATGGCCATAGAATCGCGAGCTGTGTGGCATGTAGCGCCATCTTGTTGAAACCACATGTCAACCAAGTTCAGTTCTTCCACTTTTGGCAACAAAAAGTTTGTTAGCATCGAACGATAGCGATCGCCATTCACCGTAACGTTGCGTCCAACAGCATCTTTGAAAAAATACGGTCCAATGATTCCACCAGCGTACAAACCACACCAAACAGTGCATTTTTCGGGATGCATGGGCAGTTCTTGAACGGCTTCTGGTTGCTCTTCACCCCAAATGCGGCAATTTTGCTTATTTACGTAGCCATTCAACCAGAAATGAGCCTCATCGCTGAACAAAACACGCGCGCGAAACACATTTCGAACCGAACACTGATTTTGGTGATAAAATTCAATGATTTGCAAGCGTTGCTCGTTAGTAAGTCTATTCATGATGAAATGTCAAAGCATACTGAGCATCTTTCTCTTTGACACCATGTCTGAAATCCCACGTGATCTGTCAAATACTAATGCATGAAAATCCTAACCTCAAAAAAATCACCCGTTACATAGAGTGAAGAACTTTTAGTTCCGGCGTTCACAATGGGCATCCTAAAGGCCAAGGTGCGTCATTACATATCCACTAAACCTACCTTATGAGTCCGAGTAATTAAGCAAAACGTTTTCATTCTCCAAGAAATATTGGATCAACGGTTCTGTGATCGACAATTCTTACGGTGTAATCCACATTTGCACCGACGTACCAAAGGGTGAAACAGGAACAGGAGAATTTTTTATTGTAATCCATACACCGAAGATAGCCTGTAACTAAATTTCGAATATTCAGTTTTACCGGCCGAGATAGTGGGTATAACAGAAGGTGCCAAGTAGGCTTCTGCCGCGGCAATTAAGATTATCCGTAGCAGCAATACTACGTCTCATTCCGTTAGGTTCAATTATTACATTCTCAGCAGGAAACTGGGCTAATATCATTTGGGTATTCAGTCATATAGGAAAATGGCAGACGAGTTGACCCGCTCAGGGGTAGCTGGGAGTACAGGTTAGGTTGCGTTATTACGGTAGGCCACGCATAGACTATTTTTGATCATTTGTGATACCAGATGGAGTCCATGAGGTGAAGCCATCCTTTAGGATAACAGATTCTATCGCCTGATACCTCTTCCAGTGTATAATTCCGTTTGGATGCTTAAAGCGTAGTCTTAATGATGCGGGACAAGTGCACAAGAGATGATCCATTGTTTACCTGGTGCATTGCTCTAGATATTTCTTGCAGTCTTTTTGATCAAGCATCTGCATTCTGCGCTCGTTTGCCGCCACCAGACAGTGACCAGTTAGTATTCCGATCATGTTTCTGCAGTCTTTTCTATCGACTGCCAAAGGGAATTGTAATGTAGTGAAGATGCTGCCCTGCCTCCCAAGACACTTCTTGCCGATATGCAACACGGGATTGGAGTCCAGTTCCGTGGCTTTCGCAACTGCAAAGGCCTTGGCTTGAAATATATTGCAGTGGTCTGGCAACTTAAAAGGCCATGCTCAACTTTGAACAGTATATCCCCACAGCAACTCCATCCTCCATTTTTGAGCCATCCATAAAAATACTAAGAGTGTTGGAATACAATTCCTCTAAGATGCTAAGCTAGTTTGAAGCAATGGACACTAGATAAACACCTCAGGTATTGAAACGCAAGCAACACAGAGCATTCTACAAAATCACTTTTGGCATAGTGTTTATATTGGACAGACCAAAAATCTTCTATTTCTATGCAGAAGGGATCTTAGTAACATTGTAGGATTCATCACAGGATACCTACTCTTAAGATCCCACCTTCAGAAAATGCGAAAAGTGGATTCAGTGGAATGCAGAACATGTGGGAAGGATTATGGGACGCTGGAACACCCTCTATGCGATTGGCCGACCATCAGTAGGAAGAGACGGGATGTAATCTGTCCGATGATCCAATTTAAGGGATATTGGACAGTTCGGGTGAAAATTTTAGTTTTTTCTTACCAAATCCATTAAGATGCTGGAAAGGGTTACTTTGGTAACCATCCTAGAGTACAATAGGCATAATGAAGGGCTTAACCTTTTCCACCAACTAATTTTGTAATAAATGAAATGAAGCTATTTTTTTATCTTTGAAACATTTCGCTTTAGGCTACCTGTACTCCAAACAGTCTCCGTGAGGACGATAAAATAATGGACTATATGTTGTTGTTAAAGGATGGGTGTAGAAGTTCAAGCAAATGAGGAAAATTCTATGAGCGTCATTCACCAACTACACCCTGGTTGGCCAAAAAGCATCCGTTTGAAGACACGTTAAAGTGAGAAGGTAAGACATCCCTCCACTGGGTTTGGGACCCGCCACGTAAAGAATTCATTATTTTGCGAGTATTATTTTGCTACACACTTTTATGTGAAAGAGATTACGGTACATTTGAAATTAATGTCCGAAAGTCCCTCAACTGTTTTACATTCATTTGATTCGCACCTTATTTTTCTCACACTGTGAAGCGGTTTCTGTATTTGTTATGGTATATACAATACATATCTGAATACAACGTTATTGTGAATATATTCGTGTTTATGATTTATGTCATTAATATAATTATGCTTTTCATTTACATAAGTGCGCCATGAGCACCATTTTGGCAAGAAGAGTGATTGCCAAACGTTATTCAAAGCTGGTTTTGGGGTAATGCATGATGAGGTTCTTTGTATACAATGCTTTTCATCTTGAACGTTGTATAATAATTTATTGATGCATAATGACAGTTATTGAATGGTTGTCGACGTCTCACGTTTTCTACATATTTGCATACGAGAGCGTGAGAAGTCGACAAGCATTCAATAACTGTCGAAGTTTTTAAACTTCATTCAGCTGGTGGCACTTACATTTTAATAACGGTAAATGTATACTCGTATGAAAGTCCGTTGAAGTTTAGACCAATAAATTATGTATATTAATAATGATAATCACACAATTACTCATAAAACTGCAATACTTTTTTCAGAGTTGGTCAACTGGCTGTTGAACAGCTGTTTCTTGATTTATACTCAGTTTGGCTTGCCATTTCATAAAGCACACTTGTCATTCGAACAAAGCTTTCAAATCGGACAAATTTATTACCAAAACAGTGGTACGGTTCGCGAGATCTATCGCGAGCTCCGTCTCATATTCGCCCAGTTGAGTAAAACAACTACCGATCGGTTTCACACCATGTTTACTCTGGCGGGAAAATGCGCATCGCCAGATACGCCATGTAGTGCTGGTGTGCCCTATGAGCTAATCGAATCATTGGTCCATATTATATAAAAGTCGGTTATAATATTAAGTCAATGAGAGACGCTATAGCGCCATGATTAAAGACTAGTTCGTGCCTGAAGTGCCTTGCCTGAAGCCTGAAGCGATTGACGCCTTAGAAGAGCGTATTCAGCGCGTTTATACTGACATACGGCTGAAATTTATTTGAGCCAGTCACGGTAGTCACTTGACCGAAAAACCCTGCACTTGGCCCTTTATCAAAAAATTCGGATTGCTGTTGTAGCAGAAGACCTTTATTGAAGATATGAAGTCCGCAGATTCTTGGCGCCAACCAACCAAAATTCCAGTAACACAAGTTTTTACAGTTTTAGGTGAGATGGTGTAGCTGAATATGTTTATAATGACCGGTTATACAAGGAACTGCGCCGGATCAAGTTAGAGATACCCTGCTGTCTTAATGTTCCTTGGATTTAGCTTTACCTCAAACAACAGTCAACAGTAAAGATTTTAGTGATTACATCTTGGCAAAAGCAGATGAGCTTCCAGCAAAACCCGTCGAATATAATTTTCCAAAAATCATAACCATTGTGGATACGTATACGTTGTGACAAAAAAGTACCCGAAAATTGCAAATAATACGCAAAATATTTTTTTATTCACTAATATTTTTTTTCGTCCTCATAATAATCCTCGCCAGATGTAATACCCTTATGCCGACTATTTGTTTGGTCCTTGAAACACTTTTCATAAGCACTTTTTGGGATGACCTTAAATTCCTTCACCGAATTTCGTTTTATCTCTTCGATCTACTGAAAACGGGTTCCACGGAGCAGCAATTTCAGTTTGGGGAGAGGGGAAGATGTAATGCATCTCATATCATACGGTATTGTAAAATCCATAAATTGTTCATAGACATTTCCGGCCATTTTCAATGGATGTTCTGCCGCAAACGCCTCATTACGGCCAAATAGCATTACTTATTGTTTTTGACAAAACTGTATGAAATCATCTATTAGATAAAATTTGAGACAAATTATTATTTTCGATATTTTTACAACGCACTACTGCGGTGTACCGACTTAAGCAGCCGCTTTAACATAGTAATTAAGGACAGACCCACAAACTTAGCAGAACACAGTTTTTTTACATATCATTTACCCGGAGAATTTAAATTATAATTACCGGTATTTTTTTGGCATACTGTATGAAATCATCTATTAGATTTAAGTTCGTGGAATTTTTACTTCAACTTAATATTTGCACTATGACTTTAGTATAGAGATAAGTATGATAATAAGTAGATGATTGATTTATAAAATAAATAATTAGATGCTGTTCTCACAGCGGAGAAGTGAAAAGGAACAAAGTGTCACTTAGGATATATGAATATGTCCGTCTTTCAATGTAACTATAATATTAGCAATTAACGGGTTCAGCAGTCTTCATTTGAATTCCTCTCAACATCAACCCCTTTAAAGTTTCAATATACACGATTTATAGCCTGCTGCATTATTATAAATATATTAAAAGCCAGTACATACCTATTTATAAATATATTCGGAAATATTATGATCACTCAATTTCATAACATCTTAATGGCACCGCAAATATTTGTGTTCACCTGCAAAGTGTAAGCATATACTTGTATTAGCTATACATTTGACATTGTATTTGTTTGTGTGTCTAACGGTGCAATATTGTGTAAATACAAACATGCATTTATGGTAATTAAATCAAATCAGTTTACTTTGCTGATAACAGAAGTCCATGGCCAAAGGCCAAGACAAAGTGCAAACTTTAATAATAAAGTGCAAAAGTCATTTCACTGATGACATATCCGCAAAAAATAGATTTATATTTACTGCATCGAAGTATTCAAAGCAAATAAGTATTTGCAGGTAATTAGAGAATTAAGCTTAAAATACGGAAACCTTAGCAATACACCGAAATTTCATTGTACGTAGGTTGCTATATATATTTCTGGACTAGGCAACACTAAGTGTTGCCAGGTGCAATCTGACATATCCATTGGAAAGTTTGACATTTTTTAGCATAACATCACTCAGAACGTTTTGTCATTTAATCGTGAATTGTACAGGGAATTAAAAAATTCATCTCGGCCAAAAAATGGAATTAACTCGTGAACATTTTCGTGCGATCATTTTTCACAACTTTCGACGTGGATTATTACGACAAGAGTGCATCGATGAACTAAAATCTTTATATGGCTATGAAGCACCATCCTATAGCACTGTGAAAAACTGTTACAACGAATTCAATCGTGGCCGACGCTCGCTCAAAGACTAATTCCGTGAAGGTCGTCCAAAAACAGCCGTTGTGCCAGAAAACATCGATGCCGTACGTGAACTGCTAATGCAAGACTGTCACGTAACATACCTTCAGATAGAGGCATGCCTATGCATTTCTCCCACCAGCATACATTCGATATTGCATGAACAACTGGCCGCAAAAATGGTTTGTTCGCGTTGGATCCCGCACAATTTGATAATCGCTCAATAAAAGGATCGTGTGGATTGGTGTAAAGAAATGCTGAAAGAATACGATCGCGGTGCTTCAAAAGACGTTTATAAGATCGTCACATGTGACGACTCATGGTTGTATGCGTATGAGGCCGAAACAAAACAGCAATCGACCGTGTGGGTCTTCCAAGACGAGCCAAATCCAACGAAAAAAAAAAAAAAAAAAAAACATTCTTGTTGATAAATATGCCTATTTTCATTATTAGGCCAGAAATATATATAGCAGCCCTCGTACAAGTACAGAAGTAAAATTTGTAAATGCGTGAGTTGCGTGCTGTAAAATGTAAAATGAAAATATTTCATTCGAAAATTCAAAAATAATGGACGATTATGCAATGTGGCGCCTTCGACTTGTGTCGAGTGATAGTTAAAATTCAGAAAATATCTTACACGAGTACACGAGTATAATATCCTCTCAGTTTTTTTACGAACCGTAATTAAATAAATGATGTAGCCGTCATGTGTGGAAGTTCATGCAATTGAGGAAAGTTCTCTGAGCACTTTTCTCATGGGAGTGGCCAGAAATGATTCTTTTACCTATGGCTCAAACAGCTCACGATTTCCGTACTTGGATCAAGTATCTTCTGGGTAGCTAGTGAAGGTAAGCTAAAGTGTGAAGACGAATCATCCGCCACGCAAAAAAATACGCCCGCATCGACTGGACTCGGTAGAGTGCGTTCGTGTCTAACGGTTGTTTCCGAGCACCTGGAGAGTCAGGACAAACATTTTCGCGATTTCGAGACAAAGGGGAAATCTTCCGAGTAGCACATGCCGGCGTCTCCTCACCCTACCTAACCGAGGCCGGCATCCCAAGCTTCCGCAACCACCCTATAGTCCAGACGTGGCCCTCCGGACTTTTTTTGTTTCCTTGCCGATGAAAGGCAAGCATTTTCAGATGACAGAGGGGATCCAAATCAGTCAATGGATATGTTGAGAGTGCACTTCGGTGAGCAGATAATTTCATGTGTTGGGCCTGTCCATTAGCCACCAAGACATTGTGATATCGCATCGGTAGACTTTGTCCTGTGGGGATATATAAAGTCAAAAGTCTATGCGGACAATCCCGCTTCGAATCAAGCCTTGGAGCAAAACATCTCGTTTGACCTTCGCCAGTTACCAGTCAAAATGATCGAATAAGTCTTCTAAAATTGGACTGAATTTGCATTGAAAAAAGTAGGGAACCTCGGAATGGATCACCCTTTAAGATATCGAGTAATGAATAAGAAATTCACGGTCATTAGAATCCTATACTTGAATTATTCATATTTTCTTAGTAACGAACTCAGATTAGGTTATTTTAATGCTACTTCTGGGCATAACTACAGATATCGAAAGATCTTTCCAGTGCCTTCAGTAGACCAAACACGAAAAAGAGGAAAAAAAAGAGGGCATAATTAAGAAACCCACTTTTATCCGTTACTTCAGGATTAAAAAAAAATTTGTTTATTTCATCCTCTTAATTTTTAAATATTTTTTGTTTACAGTATTATGTATTTTCAATCGTGTTGCTAATTAAATGCTTATACCACACGAACTAAGATAAAGAAATATTAAAAAGAAATGTACTATTTTCGTACGGGAAACAGTAAAGCGAGTAAAGCGCGCTGAGACACAGCAATCTAGCCAACAATGCGCTGCAAAGAGCATGCAATTCTACAACTAACCACTCACCACACACACAATAGTCGGAAAAACCCCAAGAGGAACCTTTGAGAAAACTTGCTCATTAAAAGTTTGCAGTTGAGGGAGCAACAATATGGCTTTAAATGCTTTGGCTGACTTTCGACATAACAAAAAAACAAAATGAAAACCAGAAAAGAGAGAGAAAGAGAGAAAACCTTAATAAGCGCACCAGCGCGACTTGGATGAATGCTGGCAGCGTATTATTGCACAGAGGCGATAATTAACACCTTTTCAACATCTTACTCATGCAATTTGGCAACGCCATTTTGGTCTTTGGAACGTGCAACACGATGCTACGTGAAATGTTGAAAAAAATGAATTACAGCTATTCTAGGTCGGTATGTATGTAAGTATGTATGCGTGTATGTGCGAATAACTGTTAATGCATATTTTAGCAAAACGCAACCATGCGAAAATTTGTAGAAAGATCAAATTAAGGCCTGTGAGCACAATTGGCAGAAGGCTAAGTAGAAATGGTGTCAAAAAGAAAAGTAGCGCAAGAAAAGAAACATTGTTGCTGATGGTGGACTTTGGTGTTGTTGGTCTTATTGTTGTTGGTATCTTTTGTCTAACTTGTTGTTGTTTTCTACGCTTTTTGTTGTTGTTGTTGGATCTGTACATGTTGTTGTTGCTGTTTTTGTTGTTGTTGGTGTGGTTGGTTATGTCTTTGTTGTTGTTTTTAGTTCTTATGTTGTTGTATTTTTTATTGTTGTTGTGGTTGATTGTGTTAGTGTGGTTGTTGTAATTCACACTGTTGTTGTTGTTGTTGTTGTTGTTATTTCTGCTGTTATTGTTGTTCTTCTTATTGTTGTTGTTGTTCTCTTTCATATTGTTGTTGCCCGCCTGCTTTGAGCGCTTGCCTCGCCCATCCCTATTACTTCGTTCGTCACAAGTAACGAAAGAAGACGTCTCCCATTCTGAGCACTGGCTTGTCTGACTTTCGGTCATGTTGCCATGTAAATTAAGTGCCTTCATTAGGACGGCAACGGAAATACCCACTGATTGGAAGTAATCACGCAAATCACGTACGCTTAACTGCTCAGCTCACACGAAGCCTGTCCCAGGTCTGATTTGCATCCCACTCTACTTGGACTGTGTATTTAGAATGCATAAGGTTCTGCTAGCTTTAATTGAAGCTTACGGAGAGAATATTCAGCTAACATTTCATTTTGACCGCCGACAATGTCTATGTGTCGGTATGTACTATAGAGTATATGTTAGTTAAATGGGGTGTGTTGCAGCAGAGCGGGCCGTCTATCAACACACCATTCTTTTCGGATATTTAAGAAGTACATTATTATGCTACTTGATCATCACCCACAAATTTCTCACCTTTTTAGTTAGATAATATGTATATGAAGACCTCATTATATCTGCCTTACAGGTGTTAAGAAAAAAAAAACTTTTATGTCTTTCTAGTCATGAAGAAGGTAGGTAAAAATTGCTATTCGAGAAAATTTCTAAAAATGAAGCAAATATTTTCTGAATTATTGGTCACTATGAATACATAAATATCTCAACTGAACCGAATGAGAATTTTTATGAGGAGCTCTTAAACAAACCTACATAATGATATCAAACTTCGATATAATATTGTATAATAAATACTTGAAACTTGGTGTAAAAATATCATCTATATAGTTCAAATAATATGGAAGCTTACACGCCGCAGTGAGCTCTTTCAGGGATGGGTCGAAGTGAGGGGAGAAGTTTGGAGAGGAATTTTTCTAAATTTTCTATAATGAGCTCACCGTCAATCTTAGCTTTAGGCTACTAAACTAGTACAGCAGTATTGCCATGCAATTAAGCTATTTCATAATCACATACGTTTGGGAGCTCGGTCATATCGGAATCCCTGGTAAATGCAAAGCCGATGAGCTAGTCAAACGCGCAAGTTTGCTCCGCTCAGAATGGATTGAAAACAAGTTGGATCTGCATTGGCATTTTGTTTTCTACAAGTATTAATAGACAAATATACCAAGTGTGCGCTTAGTAGGCGCTGGTCCCTAGACTACAACATCTTTTTGGTCTTGAATATAAAGCAGGAGATCTATTGAACTACTTGCTCATAACAAAAGTTCATCTTACCGCAGTCCCAGGGGTTCTTATATAATATTGTACAATAGATAAGGTACTCATGCAGTTAAGCTCAAAATCTTTTCAGATGCAAATTACTAAAGTAGTATGGAATAGGTTGAGGTGGAACCATCCAGGCACTTTCTTCTTCATTGTTCAGTCTTTGCAAAACTGAAGTTAACACATCTTGGCAGTCTTATCTTCAGCAACCAATAGAAATAGCTAAAGCTGGCATTAGCCGTCTCAACATATTTCTAATAGGATCAAAGTGTTTTGTCGATTTATCTTGTGATGAATTATATAGGGGTTTTAGGTACTACAACGGATCGACGTTCTAAGCTGTCACATTGATATGTTTCTCCGCTGTCATTACTACTTTATCCAATATAAGTCTCCCCTAACACTTTTATGATTTCGTATAATTATTATATTTCGTATATTTAAGTATATTACGGTTCCGGATTTAAACATAACTGGTTTCTTCAGATAGGAAAGCTGTAATGATTATATTCTATATGACAGATATGGTATATGATATAAGCAAAAGGTGGCGGGTAACACTTTCGCCAGGCAAATAGTTTGGTGGCAAAGGAAAAAGTATGCCAAATCCTGCTATCTATACTTTTGATAACACGCTACGACTTGAAATCAGCTACACCGTCCTCATTACATTCCGAAATTTGAATAAACCTCGTGGAAAACAGTATATGTAAAAAAAGTATGGTGGATGTTAAAAAATATTCTACTTTTTGTAAACAACCCTTGAAAACACGAGGAAAAGGCTCTGAGTTAAGTCTTCTGCAGGCTTTAACCTCATTTTGCATATCGGCCACAGTTGTCTGGGAATACAGCGAAGCAGTGGAGAACATCGTCAGAAGCAAATGATTTCATTTCTACAGGATGCCAGGACACAAAGCTATTGAAGGAAATTAGTTACTGAACGAAATTGCAAAGAGTGGTGTACAGCTGCCGTTCGAAAACGTAATCAAAATTGCAAAATCCATGCATTGTCTTTAGAGCATTGCAAGGAAAATCAAAACACGATGGAACGATCAACTTGAGTGCAAAACTGCAGAAATTATGTGTAAAATTGTAGATCGCAAATATACAAAGTTCCTACAGGCACTTATTAGAAATGTGTGAGGAATACTCGGTAGTCACAGTCTGGTGGTGACACACGTGTTCAGAATGTGACTAATATATCAAGAAAATTGAAGGAATTGTTCAGAGCAAGGCAGCAGAGAATCGATAGAGCATTCACCATTTGAAGGGGCTACAGTGTGATGCACTAAAAGAGATTTACCTAACATAACCAAATTTTTGTCCCTCCCGCCACCGCCTCCAATACGTCATTCGCAAAGAAGATCCGAAACAGCCACCAACTTAAGGAAATCAATCGGCTGAAGACTTCTAGAATAGTTCAAACTTCAGCTCCAATCTCCAGTCAGCGGCTTTACTTGATCTCATAAGGCTCCAGAGCAAGCTTTAATTAATTGTTCTACGAAAAATTAATGAATTTAAAGAACTTCACTTTTGTTGTCAGAAATGGCCTTTGAAGCGTCTGGATTTTTGCTAGCCCTGTGATTTAACTTATGTTCGATGTATCAGTACACCTCAATATGTTGGTCATGATATCGAGACTCTTATAAATATTACATAAATTTTCTAAAACCTTCTAACTTCCCCAATTCTTATATGTTCAAAAAAAGTTCCAGATCCTCCATCCAAGAATAGTGTTAAGCACTTGTGTTTATGGAAACATGTAGGCTCATGTGTGCTTATTTGAGTCACGTAAGTGTTATTAATACGTCACTCAAGTACCGTTGACAGCTGCTTCTCTTCCATCCCCACGTCACAGTGAAACAATAGCGATTAACTCAAGTTTCGACGTTCCATCTTAATCGCCTAAAATTAATTGTGTGAAATTTTTATTCATTTCAACAGTCCCAGTCACAGTTAAGCTTAGCAAGCTTAATAATTTAAGAAAAAAGAAAATTTCTCCTGTTGAGGTTATCCATACATATTTCAAGTTGACGGCCGGCCGAACGAAAATGGGCGGACGCGTTATTAAAGTTTTTCGGTGGCATTACTGTGTTGCATAACCAGTAATTATTATTTTTATGCGGCTGCAACAAGACTCGCAGATAGTAAAATAGGTAACGGTTTTACTAATACCTAAAATTATCGAACAACGCGACAAATTCTTTTAATAATAATATTTATACTCCATCGCGAGAAATAGCAAGTGTTATCAAAACTTTCATATGCGGATAAAATTGCACCATGGTCACGCCCACAAAAAACACTTTTATACGTGCATGTTTCATAAAATATTTATTCGAGTAAGCTCAGCTGAATTTGGTGTATCATATGATGCCCACCACATCCAGAGAAATTGAAAAAAATTTAAGTATTTATCACGCCCACGTACTTAACGTCATTATTTAAAACTTACTACATACTTGTATAAGCGGCAACATAAACAGAAGAGATCTCACATCGACAGTTTGGAATAGCGGTCCGTTCTGGTACCTAAAACTTCTATATTATTGATCACAAGACCCTCACAAATCGACAAATCACTTTGAGCCTATCATAAATTTGTTGAGTAAGCTGTCTTAGTTTCGATTATGTTTCTGGAAAACTCCTAATCCAATCTTCCCTCCTTGCTTCGACCTATCCGTGAAAAACTCTCATCGACCCCTGGCTAACCACATATCCCTCTTCGGTATGTGAGCAGAGAAAAAGCCGCCACGAGTAGCCTCTGCAACGCATTGATCCCAGTTTTCCGGAATGCAGTTGAAGGAATAGAGAATTTAGACCTTTCTATATTTGTACCTCTTCGCTTACCTAGATTCCCTGAGCATTAGAGAACACTTCATGTATCTACAAACAATTTTCACGGACACTTTCTTAGCAAGTGAAGCCTCTCTGGACGCCCTCCACCAGTTGAATACACTATATAAAATTATTTGCTTGTCTATGGTTTCGTAGAGCCAAAACGCTATCTTTGGTGAGAGTTCGCATATATTCCTTATAGCTTCTTTTCTCTAATATAAGGCAACCGATGCCTTCTTTATGAAAGAATCGAACCCGAATCACGCATTCTACCATCGGTCGACATTTTGCAAACCTCCTTAACTTGGATACAATAAATAATTCAAGCAACAATGTGAATACCAGTTCCATATACCATATTTTCTAAGCTACCATATCCTGTGTGTAAGAACATCCCTTCCTGCGGTGGACTTTCCATGTTATATTTCGGTCACTATGTGAGATGCCTTAACGAGATGTAGTGAGCATACTTTTACGGGTACAACGAGCTTTCTTCTACTACTTTACCGAATAAATATTTTTTTTTGAATTTTATAAAAAAATTTTACTGGTTTGAAAGGCGTTTCGAAAATTATTTCACCCACAAACTTTAACCAGTCGCTCGTTAAATATTTGAAAATGATAACAAAATTTTTCTTCGAAAGCTATATTTTTCAGATATTAATTTTTGTATATTTTATTAGGCAAATGATAACTCCAATTTATGACGGTGTCAATGAGTGAAGGTGTAAATTAGTGAACCACGTTATGTAGATTTATACAAAAGTTATCAAAAAGTACACTTATAAATATATATGTGTACATTAGCCTGAGAATAAAAATGCGAGAATAAAGTAAAGACAAAAAAAAATTTGGTTGATTCAAAATATTACAGTACAAGCAAGGTTATAGTTATCTTTAATAGGTACATGTTGATCCCTAAATTAGGGAATACGGTAGTTGCGGCAAAATATTGGTTGCAAATTTTCCAAAGAACTCACGAAGAATCAAGAGTTGTCGGCCCATTCTTCCCGTCACTTCGCGTAATCGACGCATAACACTCCGATAGTATTCCTTATTGACAGTTTGGCCGATCGGAATGAATTCGGAGTACACCACACCTCCATAATCGAAGAAGACTGTCAACATAACCATGAATTTTTACCTGCTTTGACTTAGTGTCTTCGGCTTCGGCACAGATTTTCCACGATATTCGGCCGATTGATCGTCTGTTACCGAGTCGTAAGCATAGATTCAAGACTCAACACAAGTTGCAATAACACGTTTCATGACACCCTGGTAGTCGTAAAGCATTGTTTCACAGACATTGACGCGGCGCTCTTTTTTTTTAAATTTAGTGATTTTGGGATCATTCGTGCTTTCACTTTTCTTAGGTTCAAATAATCTTTCGAAATGGTTTTCATTGTTTCTTCCGATATTCCAACAATGGCAGTAAGATCTCTGACTGTTAATCGTCGATTCTCGAAGACCAATTTTTTAATTTTATTGACGTGTTGATCATCAGTGTATATGGATGGCCGTCCTGAACGTAGTCAACGCGTTCTCGACCGCCTTTGAATAGTTTGTACCAATCAAAAACACTTGCTCGCGACAAACATTTATCACCGAAGGTCTTTTCTAATATTCAGAACGTTTCGGCGTCAGAGATTTGATTACGCACACTAAATTTATTGGATTTTTTTCTTTTAATAATTTCACTAATCCTAAAAATCGCCGAATGCACTTTATGTACTTCAGAAAGACAGCCGCATACCAAACACTAATGATTATTTTGATGTGCCATTTGGCAGAGATGTTATGGACAGTCATGCCAACCTAGAAAAGAAATACGAGTATTTCGACGAATGGATTTGTGTGCGAAATTTAAATCAAAAAGTCTTGCTATTTTTTTGCTTACAGTAGTACGAAGAGCACCCTAATGTGCATGTGCCATAGTTTCTCTGGATGTGCTACGAAACATGCAATAAACTCCAGCATTAAATTTCTGAAATTTGAATTTTTCATTGACTATATTAAGCTTATAAAAAGCGCACACACATTACTCTTACAAGTTTTATATACAGATGGATATATGTATATGAAATATAGGGTGATTTTTTAAGAGCTTGATAACTTTTTTAAAAAAAAAAACGCATAAAATTTGCAAAATCTCATCGGTTCTTTATTTGAAACGTTAGATTGGTTCATGACATTTACTTTTTGAAGATAATTTCATTTAAATGTTGACCGCGGCTGCGTCTTAGGTGGTCCATTCGGAAAGTCCAATTTTTGGGCAACTTCTTCGAGCATTTCGGCCGGAACAGCCCGAATTTCTTCGGAAATGTTGTCTTCCAAAGCTGGAATAGTTGCTGGCTTATTTCTGTAGACTTTAGACTTGACGTAGCCCCACAAAAAAATAGTCTAAAGGCGTTAAATCGCATGATCTTGGTGGCCAACTTACGGGTCCATTTCTTGAGATGAATTGTTGTCCGAAGTTTTCCCTCAAAATGGCCATAGAATCGCGAGCTGTGTGGCATGTAGCGCCATCTTGTTGAAACCACATGTCAACCAAGTTCAGTTCTTCCATTTTTGGCAACAAAAAGTTTGTTAGCATCGAACGATAGCGATCGCCATTCACCGTAACGTTGCGTCCAACAGCATCTTTGAAAAAATACGGTCCAATGATTCCACCAGCGTACAAACCACACCAAACAGTGCATTTTTCGGGATGCATGGGCAGTTCTTGAACGGCTTCTGGTTGCTCTTCACCCCAAATGCGGCAATTTTGCTTATTTACGTAGCCATTCAACCAGAAATGAGCCTCATCGCTGAACAAAATTTGTCGATAAACACATTTCGAACCGAACACTGATTTTGGTAATAAAATTCAATGATTTGCAAGCGTTGCTCGTTAGTAAGTCTATTCATGATGAAATGTCAAAGCATACTGAGCATCTTTCTCTTTGACACCATGTCTGAAATCCCACGTGATCTGTCAAATACTAATGCATGAAAATCCTAACCTCAAAAAAAATCACCCTTTATAAATACAAATATATTATATACAAACACAATTCTTACTACTTCTTTGCGGTTTCACAATTACTCTTGGTTCTTGCTTCAGTGAACAATGTTCATTTGCGAAGTGAATTCGATCCAATTTATCTATTGACGCTTCATATTTGTACATACATATATTTTTGTGAATAAAAGGAATATATGTACATATTTCATAATAAATTTTAAAGAAGAACAAGCTAAAATTTGCGATATTTTTCGGAAGGCTTCTCGGTTGTTCTTTCATCGGAGTAAGCTCAGTCTGCACACTTTCATTATATTCCAACAAACGAAGAGGAACGAAAGCATACAATTTACGTTTTAGGTGTTAAATAAGGGAGTATTTTAATTTCATCTCCTATACCGAAATGTATCTGGATTGATGGACATTGCCTAAACTGGACAAGGTAGTATGAAGCATAAAATATATGTAGAATTAAAAAAAATTAATTAATAAAAAATTTGTAATCTTTAAAAATTGCATATTATCAATTTTTCTTCTTGTTAACTGGCGTAGACACCGCTTACGCGATTATAGCCGAGTCAACAACAGCGCGCCAGTCGGTTCTTCTCTTCGCTACGTGGCGCCAATTGGATATTCCAAGCAAAGCCAGGTCCTTCTCCACTTGGTCCTTCCAATGGAGTGCAGGTCTTCCTCTTCCTCTACTTTCCGCGGGTATACTGCGTCGAATACTTTCAGAGCTGGAGTGTTTTCATCCATCCGTACAACATGACCTAGCCAGCGTAGCCGCTGTCTTTTAATGAACTATGTCAATGTCGTCGGATATCTCGTACAGCTCATCGTTCCATTGAATGCGATATTCGCCGTCACCAACGCGCAAAGGACCATAAATCTTTCGCAGAACTTTTCTCTCGAAAACTCGCAACATCGACTCATCGGTTGTTGTGATCGTTCAAGCCTCTGCACCATATAGCAAGACGGGAATTATGAGCGACTTATAGACTTTGGCTTTTGTTCGTCGAGAGAGGACTTTACTTTTCAATTGCCTACTCAGTCCGAAGTAGCACCTGTTGGCAAGAGTAATCCTGCGTTGGATTTCCAGGCTGACATTGTTGGTGGTGTTAATGCTGGTTCCTAAATATACGAAATTATCCGTCAGCCAGTAAGCTGTTTATTCGTCCCTATAGTATATTAGAAGTAGTCCTGACTTGAGCACTACATCCATAATGACCTACAATAGTGTGGCCAGCTCTTCAGTCTTCTTGGCCTCAGTTATGTAGTTTTTCGGCCGTATCGCCATTCTGATGATTTTGTGGGCATCACATTGTGGCCTACGCCACCAGTCTGTGGCTCAATTCCGTTTGTATTGGCACTTCCTTTGATGCGACTAATCCTCTCAGGTGTATTTGCGGTCTTTGTGACAGAGCAGGCCTGTTTGTTTAGGCTTCCCGTTACCACGATCTATTTTTTTAGGACATTCAATAACCTTTATTTTTCAACCCAGTGTAAAAACCCTTCCTTAAATAGGTGATTTATCCACCTCAGGTGCCTGACGAATCATTTCACATAGGCTCCACTCATTCCAGCTCTCTTGGGATAGTCGAACCCTCCTGGACAACCGTCCGCTGATTAAAATGTCGGTCTTTAACTTGCGCGATTTTTGTCTAAGATGCTACTTACCGAGTTGCGTTTTGAGGATTGTTCTTTGGGTTTATCCTGTCACCTTTTCCGCTTTTCTTGTTGACTATGATGCAATGGCCACTTTTCTGTTACTTGTGGAGTGAGCTGATAATCCCTAACGAATTTCTCCTTGACGCATTTTGATTTTAGCCGCTCCTGGTTGTGACGACATCACCTTTGGCGCGTTTGATGACTTTTCGCGCTTGACTCTTGGGTTTTGCCATCTTTTTTTACGATCGGCAGCTCGACCAGACAAACTCCTACTGACTGTTTGTAAGGGAAATAATGGAATAAAAGGATAGTCCGCCGCTTCAAAGCCCCATAATTTGGTAAAAAAAACGACGGAAGCAATTTGTGTCCTTGCGAAAAAATGGATATAACGGAATTTCGCGTGTTTCTTTTTGATGAAAAAAAATGCAATTGAAGAAAACTAATTTCCGTACACTGACGTAAGAAAATCGATTTAATTTTAGAATTGGCAAAATATGGTAATCACAGTAATGTGCACCGTGTACACATTGGACGTTCCCAAAAGAGGTTCTTAACGACGAAAACGTCAAAAAAGTCCACAAAATAATTTTGCATGACCGTAAAGTGAATTTTTTCAAGACAGCAGGCAGTCCAAAGATATCAACTGAAGGTGTACATCATATCATTAACGAATATTTGGGTATAGAAAGCTCTGGGCAAAGTGGGTGCCGCGTGAGCTCGCTTTTTACAAAAGACAATGACGAGTAAATGCTTCGGAGCAGCATTCGGAGATGTTCAAGCGTAATAAACGCCAGCCTTTCCATCGTTATGCGACAATGGATGAAACATGGCTCCACAATTTCATTCTGAAGTCCAAACGACAAGCATCCGAGTGGACTGCGCACGCTGAACCCGCTCCAAAGCGTAGAAAAATGCAACAGTCAGCTGGCAAGGTTATGGTGTCTGTATTTTGAGATACGAGTGAAATAAATTTAACGAATAACTACCTTCAAAAAGGAAACGACATTTACGTATATAATGTTAGCGGATCGTTTGAAGTACGAAATCGTCGAAAAATGGCCGCATTGGAAGGGGAAGAAATGCTGTTTCAACAACGCAATCACACAAGTCAGTGAAAGCTATGGAGAAAAGCCATGAATTAGGCTTCGAAAAGCTTTAGCATCCACCTTATTCTCCAAATCTGTCCACTAGCGACTACTTCCTGTTCTCAGATCTCAAGAAAATGCTCGGTGGGAAAAAATTTTCGTCGAATGAAAAGGTGATCGCCGAAATTGAGGCATATTTTGAAGAAAAAAAAAACGAATTTTCCCAATAAAATGTTTTTACTATGGTAAACCGAGGACTTTTCAATTGACTTTTTATTACAGGAATTGGATTTTGAGTGTATTAAATTATTTTCTGTCAACTAACTAATAAAAAAAAAACGTTGACCACTGGACCAATTGTGTTTTGAGGGTATCCATGTAGATTCCAGGCACATTACAACAGATTAGACTATGAAAATTTTTCCATATCCAATCAATTAAATCAAGTTTTTAAGATTTTAAAGTATGCTTTGCCGAAAAATCGATTTATTGGAAGTTTGAAGCTAGTTTAACATCTTAATTTGTTCCAAAATATTATTTTGAACCATATAGAGTGTGTCTTTTTATACCCAAACGCGGGTATACATAAATGTTGCTCGCATGAGGCACTGTAAAACACAAAGTTACTCCGTATAATTTGATGTTTCGCAAATTGACACACACATACACATATGGTCTCCTCTCCATGGCTTAGTTATTGCAACATGTCTGTTGGCCCCGCTTTGTTATCGCACGTTTTTAATTTCCCAAAAGGACGATATCAGCACACTATAGTGCACAATGAAGTGCTCTGATTGAAATAAAGTCACTTGGCAACCTTACAAACGGCGTAATTACAAAAGTAAAGCCCCCGTACCAACATGCGCCGGCTATCAATACACTCACACACACACATACAAACATAGAAGTTTGCCAACAAAAGGCGTCCTTTGCTTTTGCTTTGCGAATGCATTTGATTGAATTGTCGACAAAAGTTTAAACAAATTCACCAGAGAATGAAACACCGTTGCATGACATGCCCCCTCGCATACCCGCTCTCCCGCTGATCGCCACCACCACGCTGCTCCCCACAGATTTGCGTCGTCGTATAACACAATATAACTGCAAATACAGCAACAAATACAAAGCATTGACAGAAAATAGGAAACAAACTGAAATGAAATCCAAATGTTCGGAAAAAAGAAGAAGAAAAATAAAACCAACAACAAATGCAATGTATACAAAATGAAATGCTGAAAAGATATTATAGAAGTTAAGCCGTTGATATGGAGCCCGGGTGGCTCGGCTGGAGCTCGAACTCGTTCGACAACAAACCAAAACATGCGCAAAATAAATTCAATCGAAAATCCGCAATTGAATCGTAATTCAGGCCAGCACCAGCCTATATGTGTGTGTGGGTATGTATGTGTGTGACAATAGGTGAAGCGAGTGAGCGACGAAGGCGTACGAAGGGCAACGTCCTCACCCGCTCCGCTTGCGCTCTTTATGCTCAAACCACACGTGACAAGTAATTCGTTAAAATCGCTTCGCAAACCGAAAATTGAACGAAAAAGAGTTTCGAATGCAAAAGGGCAGGCAGATATTAGGAAAAAAGCAAATAGATCAGTATTGGTGAGCCAGTGTGTATGTGTGTGTGTGTAGGCATGGGGGGTAGTGGTGCATGCAAGCGGCCACGTTTTCAGCAGACATTTTCATTAGTCGTACGTGAATTGTGGCTCCCAAGAGGCGTGCACTTCGACTTGCGCTCACATCCCTCTCGCGCTGCAATGGCTTGCCTGACTTTTTGGCCATGGCACAGAAGCGAAAAAATAAACTATTGACTTGATAATAGATAGTACAGTGTTTTCCAAGCCATCAATGCGATAAATTAGAAAAATATAGTTGCAATGCCAAATTTGAATAGAGACTAATGTGGCAAAGCTTTTGGTAAAAGCATAGTTTCTGCAGACGAAAAAGCTTCGAGGAACAGGTGATATTGTCTGTGAAGTGTATTATTCTGATTTTATTTGTGGAACTTATTTTCGTAAGGGAGAAAGAAGGAAAATGTAAAGAAGGCTAAGAAAGGGTAAAAGCTTATTGGGTACAAGTCTCTAAATGCTTGTTCTTAACTAAATATGAGATACATCGTTTCCAAATCGAAAATAGTACAATGCAAAATTAAAATTTTATATCATGAAAAATTTCAAAAGCTTAACACAAACTTTTGCAAAAGCTTATATGTCAAAAAAAAAAGAATAATGCAGAAAAAGTAGAGAAAGGCTTTATTATAAGAGAAAGGCTTTATTATAGGTAAAAGTGTCCAAAAGTGTGCTATAAAGTTTTGCGAAAGCTTTTTTGAAGGCGAAGAAAAACACAATAGAGAAAATCAGATGCACACGAAAGCTTTTATATTCAAACTTAAGAGATACCCTATCCGAGACAAAAAAGTATTGCAAAATAAAGAATATAAAATTAAAGCTTTTATATTGGATGGAAGCTTTCGAAAGCTTTTCATAAACTTTGACGAAAGCATAAATTTTCGGGAAGTACATAAGAAGAAGAAGAATAAAATAAAACATACGCTCTTGAGAGCTTTTATATTCGGTAAAACTATGTAGATAAAGCATACCACAAACTTTAGCGAAAGCTTCTATGTAACGCTTCGAACACAAAGAAGCAGGATCGTGCAAAAATTAAATTAAAAAGAAAGCTTTCATATAGGTAAAAGCTTTCGAAAACTTACTATAAACTTTAGCAAAAGCTTTTTTGAAACTTATCAAAGATTAAAACGAAGATCAGTGCAAAAAAAATACATTTTCGAACAGAAGAATGGAAAAAGCTTTTTATATTAAAGTTTTGAAGAGCATACTATAAACATTGTCGTAACTTTAAAAATATATTTCGCTATAAATAATCGTATGTCTTGCGAAAAAAAGGTAACAAGAAAAATGCCGAAAGATTATATGTAAATAGAAAGCTAATTTATGATGAGTTAACCGAAAGCTTCTACATACCTTTTTAATGTCCACAAATAGGAAGTTAAATAACAAAAGTAACAACCAAAAAAGTGATAAAATATTAAAAATTTTATATTGAGCGAAAGCTTAGTTGCACAAAAGTGATAGCAAATGAGAGCTTTTTATGGGGTGAAAATTTACAAAAGCTTATTAATGTTTTTATATTAGGTGAAAGTTCTTGAAAGCTTACAACAAACTTTAGAGTAAATTTGGTCATATCTTACGCCTTGAATAACTAGTTTTGAATAAGCTGATAAAAGAATAAAAAGAATGCACGAAAACAAGCGAAAGCTTTTATTTTGAAGAAAAACGGGCAAAAGCTTATTGTAAACTTTGGTGAAAGCTCAGATCTTTCGTAATGTCTACAAGCCTATGCATATTAAAGCAAAGAATACAGAGAACGCAAGAACGCGGTTTTCAAAGAAAGTCTCGAAGAGCTTATTCTAAACTTTAGCAAAGCTTAACAGTACCTACTTTTGGTAATGGATATAGGTATTTCTATAGAAAAAAGAAGGTACCAGACGTAGGAACTGAAAGAACTGAGTCAAAGTCTCCAAACGAAAGGAGTCTCCAAAAACAAGATAAAAAATGCGAGAAAAATAAAAATAAAGCTTTCGAGGGAAAGCTTTTGACGCTTTTATGAGCTTACTATAATATTTATGCAAATGTCTATGCCTGTGTGTATAATAAATATTTAGATGTAGTAAATATTTTGAAAAAAGTTGATTTCAATTATTGTAAAAACAAGTTTTCGTTTAAACCGTTACCCTCCGAAGCTTTTCTGAAATAATCTTGTATATTTTTTTATTTTCATAGTTATTCGAAAAACGTTCAGCAAGAACTACCGATTTGTTTCTAAATATAAAAATATATTATTATAGAGTTGCCACATGGTAAAAAAAGCTTGAAAATTAATTAAAAAGTGTTGTTCGAAATATTGAAATATTTATTGATCTTTCATATCTAGTCCTTTATGTTGTTTATGTTATCTTGTTTATTAAATTTTTGGGTAATTTTATGATGTTGCCAGTTCAATACTAAGAGCATAATAATAAGTAAATGCATTAACAATATTGCCACCTTATTTGAAATAAAAAAAATTATTCTTATATTTGAAAAATAAGTACTTATTTTTACGAAATAGTGATATTAAATGATGTTGCCACCTTATTTGAAATTAAAAAAAAATATTCTTATATTTGAAAAATAAGTACTTATTTTAACGAAATAGTGATAACTAAACGCAGATTATTAAATTTATGATTTTAAGTGGTTGCCATAGGATTTAATATAGGTTAGTTTTAATATATGGAAAAAATATGTACATACCTTAAAATTATGTGAAAAATGCAAAGTGGTTTTTAAATAATGCGATTTAAAGGTATATTACCAAAGTCTTATTGGCGTTGCCACATATTTTGAAAAAATTAAAAAAAAATTGAAATTTGAAATAATTTGAAAAAAATATAACATGTGCTGAAATGAATTCAGGGATGCTTATTAAATAAAATAAATTATTTTACGGCGTTGCCATATCGTGGCATATACAAACAAAATAAATAAGTTTTTCCAAAAAAACAAGCAGACTTGTGCTGATATACGCAAATGAGACATTTATTATTAAAAAAATATTTTATGGTGCTGCCACATGGTTTGAAATTTCGAAAGTATGTACATATATTTTTCGAAGAAATTAGTTTGTTCTTGAATAGTAATTAAAAAAATATTATCAAATATATGATTTAACAATGTTGCTAACTGCTTTAAAATATTGAAATATTTATTATTAAACAAATGGTTTTATGGTGTTGCCACATGGTTTGAAATATCGAACGTATGTACATATGCATGTTTTTCAAAAAAAAAATTTACTGGTCTTGAATAGTATTATTTATAGAAATATTACTAAACGTATGATTTAACCATGTTGCCATCTATTTTAAAATAATAAAAAAAAACCTGTTCCTTTTTTCTTGTTTTAAGAACTCCAATTTTTAATCCAAAACCTAAAAAAATTAAAATATATTTTTTAACGATGTTGCCATCTGTTTTAAAATAATTTTAAAAATTTTTGCAATTTTTTCTTGTTTAAAGTAGATTTAAAATATTTGTTAAAAAACCTAAATAAAATCCATAAAGCTCTAGCTACGGTTTACAAGAGTCATAAAAAATACCGTTAATACGCAAGAAAATAGTGAAACTCCAAATACGTGATTTTAAATAAAATTTATTTTAAATAAAATAGCTCAAATTTCCATTCCTAGTTTTGAAATTTTTTTTTTGATTTTTTTTTTTTTAATTTTAAGATTTTGAGTAGTTACAGTTAGTTCAAGTATTTTCTAGCGTACATTGTATGAGCCATTGCTGACTTCATAGTTTCACTATTTTACTTTTGCGCAGTTACTTCTGTTAGTTGCTATCGGCGGTACTATATTGCTTCATTTTCTCCCGCTTTTAAAAACTTTTTTTTGTTCTTGTTTTTTGTTTTTGTAGCCAAACACATTTGCCTGCGTCCCTTGCTGCCACCAAAGCAATCGGTAAAACATTACAAAAACAATTGCAACAGCAATGACATATCACAAATTCCCAATTCAAATCTGCAAATTTTCGCCAAAGTAAAGTAAATAACACACACACGCACATATACACATACATAGCGCCAGTCGTGCAAAGCAAAGCAAAGCTCGCCGGCATTGCAACCAAGTTGCGGTTGTTGGTGTTGCGCATACGCCGTGTTGGTCGCTTCGGTTGCACTGATTTAGGTTTAGATATTGAATTCAACTTGGTTAGCCCAGTTCGAGGCAGCTGTAACTTACATGTCCCGCTGTTGCCACCGCTGAGGCGCAATTTTTCCGTTAGTCTACAGTTTTTTTCTGCATTTCCATTTAAAATTGTATATATATGTATGTATGTGAGTATGTTTGTATGCATGGAAGTTTAAAAGGCATCTAGCACTCTCGCGCATTCGCTATATTTATCATTTTGCCCACCCACTAATCCGCCACCCCAAGCACCTACTCTCCGGTGCGCACATGCCGCTCCGTCGATATCCATGCGCTTATTTCCGATTTTCATGTTACACTTTGTAAATTGAGTATACGGTGCCGCTGGTTTCAAACATCGATTTGATTTGTAAATTACACCAGCGAGACTTCAAAGTTCCATTCAATGCTGATTACTAGCCAGTGCCATGTATTTGCGTTCGATTCTCACTGCCATTTTGTCGTTATGTACACTTCGATTGATATACCTCAATATATGTGTTCAAATACTATATACATACATAGTTATATGTATAACTTCCAACCGTTCACTGCATGCAACCCTGCTGACAAATGACGCTAATTGGAGTCGTTGCCACTTGGCTTTGGGATTGTGATTTTCGACAAAAAACTAACCAATGCGCAGCGGTCACTTGTCAACACAGCCGAAATAGTCTTCAATGGCAGAGAATTTGGGTACATATATAAACACACATACTAAGACTTGATAACATGAAACAAATTTGCGCTTTTAGGGCGATGAGCTACCTGAAGAGAACCAAAATGCTATTTCATCCAGAAAAAGCAACGGTTTGGTGCAGTTTGTGGACCAGTAGAATTATCTATCGTTCAATATTTCTTCAAAAAGATGGCGGTGAGAACGTAACCGTTAAGGGCACCGTTATCACACCATAATAACCGACTATTTGAGACATGAAACTTAAGCTAAAGACTAAAATTTATGCGGACAATTTTGCTTCGATTCAAGGTTATACAGACTTCATCTCAATCTACCCTGTTCAGTCTATACAAATTATTTTTGGAGTGCCGGAAGACACTTTCCATTCTCCTTTACTACCGAAAAGAGCAATCACCTCGATTTTTTGCTTGCTACATGCATGAGTGGTATGCTCCATACGGTTTAAATAGTGTTGATATTGCCAAGTCCTTGGAGTCGCTATAGATACGCGTTCGCCATACGTCCATGCGCTGCGTAGAACAGTTATCTTGCTATTTGCAGTTTTTGCTGATCAACCAAGCAAAACTTTGCATTTAGAGGCAAAAATCTATAAAATCCAGTTTTGGCTTCTAGAAAATTATATTTTTATAACCGTCGGAAAGGGCTTTAAAAAACCATATATGCTGTTCTCTTAAAAAAAGTTTAGTTCAAAAATATTTATATGTAAAGTTACATAAAGTTATTATTTTTGGTCACACATTAAGTTTTTTTTTAATTTTATTTAAAAATACTTTTTTTATTGTGTAAAATATTTCATGAAATATGAATATTTTTCTTTTGGCACAGTAGCTTTTGCCATCTTTCGGGCAAGATATTGATATCACGTTCATACCAATTTTGATACTTGCTGGCAAAAAACATGTTCAAGTGGCTTTTGGCGATCTGACTGGAAGTGAATGTTCTCCCTTCCAAAAAATTTTGTAGAGACCGGAACAAGTAATAGTCCGAAGGTTTCAAGTCTGGAGTTGGTGCGGCAGCACATTCCTTTCAAGCTGTTAATACTCGTGGCGAGACATCAAACTTCAATGAGGTATCGCATTATCTGATGAAAAACTTCTACGTATCACTTAATTTGTCCAGCTGATCACAATACACTTCAGAATTAATTGTGGTATTTGCGGGCAAAAGCTTGTGATAAACCTGTGACCTTGAAATTCCCTTTCTCTTCCAGCATCCCTCCCCTCTCTATTGATATATCCATCACTCTAGCTGGTTTAGTTCGCCTGCTGGGCAAGTTGAGTAGACGTAGGTTTGTAGTGCTCGTCACGAAAATGGAAAAACGAAATCAATAGCAACGCGTCGCGTTAAAATTTTGCGCCAGATTGGGCGAAACAGCTAATGCTTGATCGAGTTATTACATGAGAGCTGGTCTTTCCAATACGACTCGGAAACCAAACGCCAAAGCTCACAATGGTTGTCTCCGCGCGCCCCCCGCCCGAAAAAAAGCTCGCATGAGCAAGTCGAAGGTGAAAACGATGATTATTGCCTTTTTTGATAGCCGTGGAAGCGTCCACAAAGAATCGTTCCACCGGTGAATCAAGTCTACTATTGCCAAGTACTCGAAAGATTGCGAAAATGAGTCAACATGGTGCGCTCAGACATCGCTCGTAACTGGATCCTTCATCACGACAACGCGCCGTGCCACACTGCCCTCAGCGTGTCCCAGTATTTGGCCTCTAAAGGGATCGCCGTGTTGCAACAACCGCCTTATTCGCCCGACATGTCACCCTGTGACTTCTTTTTGTTTCCTAAAACAAAATCGGTGGTCAAAGGAACCCATTTTGAGTCGATTACGGACAGGGCGGCCATGACGAGGGTACTCGCGGACATCCCAGTCGAAGCGTTCCAGAAATGTTACGAAGCATGGAAGACGCGCTAGATTCGCTGTATAGCTACCCAAGGGGACTGCTTTGAAGGGGATGGCAGAGTTGTAGAATAATTTTCAAATATACGGTTTTTACGGAATCAGTCTCATTACTTAATTGTCATACCTCGTACATCGTGAGTGAGCCAAATATTAAAATTAATATTAAAAACCAAAAAGTCTAAAAAAGAAACTCTACCACTAAAAGTTTCCACACCAATGAAGGCGATTTCGCAAAGTGTGTGAAGTCAGATGATCAAAATTGGATTCTCTAAACTTCAACTAGATAGTTTGCCATTCTCTCAACCAAAACATAGTAAAATTTGCTCGAATTTATTCATTCACGTACTGATTCGTGGATGTTAAGGAATTTTGTCTACCTGCTTTCAATAATATCGTTAACTTATTTTGTTAATTAAATTTCCCATACAAGTAGGCAATACCATACTTAAGTCCATTTTAAATTTTTTAAGCTCACATAATCTACGCTAAAATACGAGCCTGGAAGCTTAAAGCTTTCAATTATTTTTTGTAATTTTGTATGATAACGTTCTCTACTTATGTTAATAGCGCGACTATGCCTGTTTATGAAATAATCGCTAAATAAGAGCCTTGGAGCTTAAAGCTTTCAAGCGAGTTTCATTTCTTTTTTTGTTATTTTGACAAACAGACGATTATCGCGAGTGCAGATCGCTTCGTGCCACAAGCAAAGTTTAAGTAAGCTTGAACTCTCTTTGCAGCAGGTAAACATAATTACAAAGAAGTGCTTAAATCTAATCAAATTTTATACCCGAGTGTCTTATAAATATTATACAGAAATTAGTTTTTCTTTATCTGCCAAAAAAATTGAAAAATAATAATATCATAGAGAATTTTCCAATCATTAAATTCAATAATTACGCTTTTGAATCAAATTACCATATTCTGTATAGCGACAAATTAGAAAACATAGCCATATCTGAAGTCAAAGCAAACTATCGACAGAAGTGACTTTTGTTGACAACAATAAAACAAGCAATTAGGCAAATCATTATAGAACTAAATGGAAACGAGGTTGAACTGATAAGACCACGAAAATATTGGAAAAAAATTAAATTTCAGCCTAGCAAGAGACATTTTCAAGTTCGGAAACACATGAGTTTAAATCTGAAGAATTGAACTGAAGGAGCAACAAAAATTTGCAAAGATTTACTGTGACCCTTCTCCATGTAGTCGTTATACAACACATCTTGTTAATGCCAGAACACGGTACCTTTCTGTTCGTTAGAACAATGTACTTATCCTGCCACACTCGTATATACACACACATCCACACAAACATAAATGTTTGGAAACGAATTTTATGATTTGGCAAGATGAAATTTTGATTGATGCTCTTCGGCAATAATGACCACACAGGGACAGCAATAAATGGTAATTGGTGGCAACAGTTCAATTACAACTGCAGAGATACTGCCGACCCAATGTAGGGAGTGAATTCACCCACACATCGTATGTATGATAATGAATGAATGGACGCACACAAAGGCAGATATTCGAAATTATTTGCAATTGAAAGCAATTAGCACACTAAACAAACAAATGTCAATGGAATGGAAATTAGTTTTAGAGAAATGATGGATGCATTGTTGTTTTTGTAGGTATGTGTGTGTGCAGCATGCTTTGAAATCAAAATTTTTGAAGGTTTCTTACGTTTATTAAATTAAGAACTTTTGTTTTCAGTTAGTTTTACTTAGTAATTTCAATAAAGCATTCGAATTGCAGTTGTAGAGAAACTAAAGATAAGAAAGAAGCTGGTTTTGAAATACAATTAAAGAATAACTGACAATAACATGAAACTTTCTTTGCTGAGACTAGCCTTTAAACAAACTGTGGTAAATTTTTAGGATGATGAATTTTATGATTTGACCACTATCGGATCATTAGTTTGTGAATTATATCATTTTGAGTGAAGCAACTTTTATTATTGTAAAATAATGAATAAACAGAAATTCCGTGGGTTGATAAAATATTGCTACTTGAAAGTAAAAACCGACCCACTTTCATTCTAGCGATAGCAATTCTAGGGTGCCTTTTCTTGCTAGCTTATGAGCTTTACAGTTTCCTGCGTTTCCACTGTGGCCTGACACCCATACCAGTCTTGTCATTAAGCCACTCGCTCGCTATTAACAGCGAGGTTTGGCACTCTTCGACCAGCCTTGAACGCACTATTAATGGGTTCAAGGCGAGTAGCGCCGCTTTGTTATCTGAGTGGATGGTCACTTCTCTGAAGTAAGCTGCCCTCCGGAGCAGTTTCGCCCAAAATTCGATGAAATATGATTGTAGTTTTTCAAGATCCCAGACATCAAATAAGTGGACCCCACTGCACATGGCTGATTTGTTATGGTCACTCTCTATGATAAACAGTTAAACTTTGATAACGTCTATTCCTGGTAATGATGTCTCAAGGTGCAAAGAATGGGTAAAATCGGGTGGACAGTTGCCGTAGTCTCCATATACCTGATGTAAATATTTTAGAACTTACGGTTGACCTTACACCGCTTCGTTCAATAGGTAAGAAATCCTAATGAAATTGAGATAGAATTTCTTTTTAATAACAGTGTATCCTTTTGCCTGAATTGAATGAAATCAGATCAATATAATAGGTGCATTTGTATAAAATGTTCGATTCCACCCAAGTTGAGCCCTTTCTTACTTTTTTTCATTATCAAACTTTTAATGACGAAAAGTCAACATTTATTGAGTTAAAAAACTTGTTAGATAATAATATGCAAAAATGCCAACAGCCGGGTTGTATTTTCTAATTCGGGTACTCAATATCAGCTGCATTAATGTATTCTACGATGAAAATTGCTTACATGAGAATTTTTTTTTGTAATAAGGAACGACAAAGGAGAAAGTGGCCTATTTGACATTGGCTTTTATGGTAAAGTACAGCAAAAATACACTATTTTCACCACCGAGTTTTTTTGAGTTCTAACAAGGGTTTTAACAGGACAAAAAGTCATTGCTTCAAGATCTCAGAAAAGAAAGAAGTTGAGCTTGTGAGAATATAATGAGTACCGAAGCTGTGCGAAGCCGAATGTTTGTTATTACACTAATATTTTCTTTCATTTGAGGCACGGTTAGTGGGTCAATATATGTATAAGTTCGTGAGGCGACCACTTTGCACAGAGCTTTCACATATCCGAAGCGGTTGCTATCGTTGTTCGTCGCCTATTCCTACTTTCAGCTAAAATCAGTTTGAAGATTTATTTAGTGTTTTCAGCTGCAACAGTCTCCTTCATGTCCATTGTCGGATTGTTGCAAAAGAGTGCTTCGCTTGGCACAGTACCATATACAAATCGTCAAGCATCTTATGTCAACAAAAATTGTCTCATTCCTGATGTTTGTCCCTCTGTTCGACGGCATACTCTTGTGGGATATCTTGTTCATAAAAACCCATTAAACCTTAGCAAAGATTGTTGTGAGTCAGTCTCTATGTTAGTAGTTATATTCGATTTTAGTTTGTGGGTCTTTGGGCTCCAACACGAAAAGGAACTTCGGGAGCTTGCTTATGTGGTTCTTATGTCTGAAATTGACACCAAGTGATTACTGCCTATGGTGAATGATTTTTCTCGCCTCGTCTCAAGAAAAGCTCGTGAAATGAACTCAGATCCACCAAATTTCCCAGATCTGACCCATACATAATTTTGGAAAGGGTTCAGTACGGACCGTTTGAGAGAAACAATTGCGACCAGATTGGTATTTTAACAGAACGACGGAAACTCTGGAAGCTTGGTTATGTGGTTCTTATGTCTGAAGCTGACACCAGTGAATACTATCTTCTTCTGCCAATGGCGAATGAGTTTGCTGGTCTCGTCTCAAGAGAAGCTTGTGAAATGACCTCGGATCCGAATTCTCCGGATCTGACCTTAAATATAGGCGGTTCTTGAACGTCAAAAAA
Source organism: Bactrocera dorsalis (assembly GCF_023373825.1). Classification (NCBI taxonomy): domain Eukaryota; kingdom Metazoa; phylum Arthropoda; class Insecta; order Diptera; family Tephritidae; genus Bactrocera; species Bactrocera dorsalis. Next base: position 90,515,123 of record NC_064303.1, read on the forward strand.
TACTCGCTGATAGGACAACGAAACGATAATCACCGGGACTGAGGCTTACCTATTTCAAAGCAAAAGCTAAATTGTTCCATTGAAATTGTCTCCGAACCCGGAAGATCGCTTATACTGCCTGCGAAAAGTGTATGTACACAGAAATGTATATATTGCGTCAGTGAATGTTTTCAATAAAATGCAATAAAAAATGTCGCTCTCGTAAACTCAATTTTCTACTCAATTGAATGTCACACATTACGAATAGTGTTTATCTATCGAGTTTGTGAGCAAATATTTGAGGATGGCTTTGCTGGCAATATTGTTTCGCACAACGCCCCACGACAGCAACCAACACAAATACCATATACTTGTATATACGCGCAATTGTATATTTAAATGCCAGTTTGTATATAAACAAGCTTCTTTTAAGATACAATGTTGTGTAGTCCTCACAAAACTGGTATGAAGAAAGAATTGCAAGAAAAAGTATAATATAAATAAATCGAAATAAAAAGAAATAAATTATGTTAAAAGCTGTTCCGGGATAGTATTTACAAATACATACAAGCATTTATACGAGCGCGGTTCGATAAGTACTTGGTCACACCGTCCGATGGCGTCACTAACACAGGACAATTCTAGCGGAATAGGATTCAAAGTTCGGTTTTGACGGCGCGTGGAAAGAAAAATGGAAAAAGAGTACTGTCGGTTAGAGATTCGATACTAAGTATTGGTTGGGAAATAGCGTAGTGAAATCAAAGAGCGCTTACCGTGATGGCGAGAGTCAAAAATTTAGCTAACGTTCCTTACTTATTGATGAGCCACGCCCTTGACCTTAGCTACAACGAAGGATAACGTGACAAAAGGTCACGATCTCATATTGGTAGACCACCGATCGATGGTACGTCATATAGGTCAGATATTAGGAATCTCAAAGGGTCCTTGGGCCAAACCTCTATGAAATATTGTGCTTGAGAAAACCCTTTAACCGATGAAATCAGTTCACAGCAGTATATGATATGGTTTAAGTGCAATCCGAAAAAGCTCTGCTCATTTATAAACTCAGGACGCAAAATAGATCCACCTTTTCACCGCAGAGGCTCAAGACCAATCGAAACAGAAGAGTTCAATCAAGAACCTTCAGCAAAAAGGACTTACTTTTCAGACCACCAGAAAGCAGCAAATCTATTGTCCGATGATTATTTTGCAAGCAAATCGCCTTTTTCCAAAATTATCGAACCGCCATCGTAAAAGAAGAGAAAACTTGTCACGCGGAAGATGGCAAATAACTGAAAAATCAACAGCAAAATAACGGCAAAAGCAACATCAATGCGCTGAATTGTACGAAACAATATTGTGTTATTTGAGGGGACTGAAGAGACTGGTGCTGGGTGTGCATGTGACCGCAATAAACAATGAAATAAATATCTGCTCTCAAGTATGTACATTTAAATGGTTTGTCTAAAACAAACGGAAACGGATATGTGAGTTGTCGCCATAATATGACAGTTTCAAGTGTCTGCTGCATCACGAGCGCAGCTATGGAATTATATTCTGGAAAGTAGTATTTTGAAATGCTGAGAATAAAATATTTATAAATTCATACGATACAACGGAATTACTTACTAATACTACGAATCTATCAGTATTTAATGTTCACAGAATTTCGCATTTAATTAACAAATATGTATGTCTCACTTAATAACATAGCTATGCTTCAAACGTTCTTTCGAATTCTCGAAACAGTAGCGATTCACTTTTTGTGTCTTCAATTTACTCTAAACAGTCTCCCCAGAGCGATCGTTTGAGTTTGCTGAAGAAACATACGTTACGCGAAGCTAGATCAGGCGAATACGGTGGTTGCGGCACGAAATTGGTTAAAAATTTGCAAAAAACAGATTCCGACCTCTTTTTACGAATACCTTCGCGCAAACGACGCATAAAACTTAAGTAGTATTCCCTGCTGACAGTTTGGCCGGTCGAAAGGAGTTTGAAGTGCATACCTCGACAATCGAAGGAAACTGTCAATATTACCTTGATTTTTGACCAGCTTTCGCGTGGTTTTTTCGACTTCGCCTCACCTTTGCGACGATATTCGACCGATTGATCATCTGTTTTCCGGATCATAAGTAGGACTCATTGCCGGTAATGCTTCATGACGCGTTAACGCGGCGTTGCTTTTGAAAAAAATTTTGTGGTTTTCGAACCAATCGTGCTGTCTTTTCTTAGGCCTAAATGATTTTTTAAAATCGTTCGTACGATATCTGACTGTTAACCGTCGATTCTGAAGCACCAATTGTTTATTTTATTGACGTGTTGATCATCAGTTCATGTTGATGACCGTCCTGGACGTGGTTCGTCGACAACGTGTTCTCGATCGTCTATGAATAATTTTTAAAAATCAATAACACTTGCTCGCGACGAACAATTATCACCGAAGGTCCTTTTCTAACATTCTGAATGTTTCAGCACTAGAAATTTGTTTTTTCACACAAAATTTAAAGAACTTCTTTGTTGAATAATTTCATTTATCGTAAAAATCGCCGAATGAATAAAAACCTTTGTGCTAATACAACCATATCAACGGTTTATCCAATTTTCAATATACTTATTTGAATTGCCTTTAGTACCTTCAGCGAATGACTTTTAAAGCCTTTTATGAACTCAAGTCACCTTCCCCAAAGCGTGTATTTCAGTTGCGAAAACAAAAAGATCAAAATCTTTCGATATCGGTGGCCTGAGCGATGACTCTGGTTTTGTGTTTAGCCCAAATTTCACTACAATCATGCTAGAATGTGACGGCGCATATCATGGTAAAAAGTCTATACATTTTCTGCTCATAAACTTGTGGCTTAGCATAGCATTCTTTACTTATCGTTTGACCCTGTGAAACGATTTCTTGGTAAACCAAGGCATAGTAATAAAAAAAAACGTTGAACATCGCCTTAATTTTTAACCGACTTACATAGTGAGTTGACTTTGGATTCATTTTTGGAAAAAACATTCGCTTGATTATTGCTCAGTTTCGACGTCATATTCATAATTCTTGGTATTGTCATCAGTAACGATTCGTTTGCTGAATATAGGGTTCTCAGTTACTTTGTGAAACATCTCTTTTGCGACCTCTACTCAAAGTCGCTTTTGAAAAACACGCTTCATACCCAAAACATTAATCAAAAAAATTTTGATTCTTTACCTAAGAGATCCTCTGCTTTGCCATCACGGCGATTTTCAAGCACTGTTTCTTTAACCTGAAAAAATGTGGATGAACGACTTTCATCAGGATAGTTTTGAAAGACTACATGATATTCACTGAATGCTTTGTGCCACTCAAATACTTGTGTGGTAACCGCTAATGTGGACCTCCCGAAACTGTTTTTCGACAATTCTGTAGCCGTGATCCTAATGGAAACACAAAACTTCAAGCAAACTCATTATGCAATTTCTTTTTCCAAGCAAACGCGTCGCAAGCAAACTGCTGCCGAGCACACACTAAATGATTTAAGGAGATCCAAATTTCACACGAACCTAAAAAAGGATGTAACAACTTCACTAAATGTTTGGCTTCTTACATCAACCGATTAACTTTCAATATGAAAATAGATCGACTCGTGCAGCCTTAAAATTATTTTGAGTTTTTACTCGGCTCGATTCTCTGTTTGATATTACAGTGTTATCAGATTTTTTTACCAATTTCTTTCAACTTTGCCTATATTTTCGCAATACTGATTGTACTAGATATAAACTTAATACCGTCAATTACGTAAATGCCACGCACAATTAGTGCCGACAGAAATTCATATAAACAAAGCGACGGCAAAATGTTTGTGGACGAACGTGCTGTGGCGTAAAATAATGAGATTAATACTAAGTGGTGGAGTGCGGCGCATTCAATAAGGCTTCACACAAATGAATACTAAATTTGCATCAATTATATAAAGGAATACCGAAAACCAACTTTGTTTTGTTGTAGCGTGTGCATTTATGGTGTTGCAAGAATAACTAAAGATGCGATGTCTAATAGTGGACAGCCGAAGAGAAATGGGTGAGTTTGCCCACAGTAACCGAGATGTGCAGTAAGAAATCGACTGTGGGGGTGGAAAATATAATATTTGATATAGGTATGTGTATGGGAACTAGGAAAGTATCATCATCTATAAAATTCATCAATAAACCATGTTGTTGTCAGGAAAATACAAGGAGCTTTCCAAAGTAAACAGGAAATAGCTGTATTGAAGCAAAAGAAGACTGTTTTAAATAAAATAAATTGATTTTGCCGAAAAAAATATTTGTTCTGTTATTTTTTTAAAGTCCTGTTTACTTTGGAACACACATTGTATATGTTGTTTAAATTATCTCTGATAGCAGGACCATGTGTGGACAGGTCCCATAGCCGGACAAAACCACTGCGTTGGTAGGTGTTCGGTTTTGAGAAATTTCATTATATTTGAGTGTCAGGAAGCATTCAGTGAAGCGTGTGAAGTTAAGGAAACTGTTAAGGGAAATATGTAGCAGACGAATTCAACATATCTTATGGATCAACTCAGTATAATTTGTTTAATGTTTAGGGTATGAAGCCTGACAATGCTAGCCATAATACCAGAATCGTTTGCAAAAACGACGTCGAGTTGAAGTAACGAAAGAGATGCTTAACAATGTAGCTGAGGATCCTACATTCATCGTACGAATCATTTCGCGTCACGTCAAAACTATCTAACAATTAAGCTAGCTGAAGGGGCTCCAAAAATAGACAAAGTCTATAAAATAAAATTCGCTAAAGGCACTGAGGATCATCCCAGCCGAGGCTTATAACAAGGGTATGGACAATTGGTTCAAGGGTTGACATACTTGTAAGGAGGCGATGATAAATATTTGTAAAGGAAAATTTTTGGAAAAGGTAATCTCAACTTTGCTCTACTTGTTTCATATATTTTAGTTATTGTTTGAGATTGAGAAAACTTAGCTACTGGAATTAAAAAAGGTCGTTCTTAATGCACAATTAGTAGTTCTGGTCCTACTTTTTGATGTTTCTAGACTGTAGCAAAATGGGATGGGGGAATGCTGCGCGTCAAAACTTGTTAAAATTAATATAATTGCTCGTGAGATAAGAAAATTTCACTTAAGAAAACCCAGTTCCTCATATTCTTTCTTTAGCCTCGCATACTCTGGCACCTGACAAACTGTAGGAATGCTTGGACATGGTGGAAAGTGAGATGGATACATCTAAATACATATTCTTCAGATTTTATTAGACTTAAGTTGAAGTGACATCTTGGAAACCAAACCTTCCGCGAGCCGGACGAATTTGCTTGAACACTCCGTCGATAGATCAAGGTCTTGTAATCCATGTTTTTTTTAGGTTTCAAGTATACTAACAGTATTACAATAGACCAGTTAGTTTATAGAAATTTTATATGATGGGAACTATTTATCTAAAATAAAGAATTTTATATGGCCTTTACGAATCTAAAGTCCACATTTGTTTATGAAAACCTTTTCTAAAACTGAAATATCTTTTTCTATATTAAGCGAAAAGTCCTAGATTTTAAATATAAATCGAGCATTTTCTTTTCAATATTGTATTACATAGCTATATATAAGTATATATCTGTATGTAATGTATGTAAAAGGACCCTGCCAAAGTGCACGCATTTACTCGAAGTAGCTTCTAAGAAATCTTCAAGTGCGGAAGCCAACTCGTGGACGGAAAATGTTTATAATAATCATAAACGCTCATTTACCCAGAGCAAACGTCATTTCATCTGGCCTTCATCAGTGCCAATTTTAATCAAAAGATTGGCCAAACAGATAAGGCGATTGTTGACTTTGCAGGTAACTTTGTGCAGATGTATGTGTGTGTGTGTGTGTTTACTGGAAAGCTGAAAATAAGCAAATGCGTAGGGAATGATGTGGCATAGTATTTCGTTGCAATATTGACTTTTGTGTTCGTTATTAGATATTATTCTTCAAGGTTTTTATTTCTTGTTTCCCACTCAATGTTTGTAAGGATAAGAACTATTTTTGTACCCTAGCAACATGTGGCACAGTGAAACAAACAGAAGTAAACATCGAAGACCATATACAATATATATAGAAATGATCAGCGTGGCGAGCTGAGTCGATGTTTGTCTGTCTCTATAGATACTACATACGCGAACTGGTCCCTCATATTGAGCGATATCTATCTGAAATTTTCTCCCCAAGAAACTGTTTATTTGTTGAAACCTCTGATATTGAACTACTACTTGTAAATCATCTAGCTGCTATACTAACTGAACAATCGGAAAAGATGCTTGCACAGGAAACTTTTTCATTTGACGAGATACATGTCTTCAAGAAACTTGATTTGGTTTATTGCCTTAGATCATATATATATCTTAAAAATATTACCTGAGAATAATACATTATATTAATGAAGCCCCAGTAGCTCCCTTGCGAGATGCACCTGCCGCGCGGTCTTAACCCCACCTTACTGATGCTGTTAGTGAAATTTTCATTTGCCGCGTAAATACTTGGCAAAATGACGCATAATAAATAAATTAGTTTTGCTGCCACAAAAACGCACGACGACTTCAAGTACAACATAAAGGCATACATACAGATCTACATATCTTCGCACACACACCCATACAGAGGTATATGTGCGCAAGGTATACCAATACGAGTCAAGGTTAATACCTTGCGTAGATGGCAATGAGCTTAAGCCCGTAAAAAACAGCTATATTACTGTGTGTGTATGTGTGTACAAGTTTACGAGGTTGGTGCGATGAGTACTTAGCCAACAAAAAAAACGAGAATTTTCATACAATGGCGACAATGCTGTCAAATTTCTTTCAAGCCTCTGATATATGGATACGTTGTTTGAATAGTACTTTCTTCTTCTTAATAATTTTTTTTTCTTCATTTGCCATTGTAAAGTACGATACCTGTTTTACCCTTCTTCAAGTAGCAGATGCGATTCCTTGTGATTTCTATTTGATAAGATCTTTTCATGAATTCATTCCGTCCTGTAGGACAGTCTTTACTTTATTTGGAGCACGTACGTCGAAAGAAGTCGACGATGTCGTATATACCTTGAATTAAGATTTACACCTGTGGATCCATGCTTAGTCTTTTTTCTGTCCAGAGTAAGCAAACTTGACTCCAATTACGCCGTAAGCTTTTTAATGTCCAATTTTTCATACAGAACGTAAATCAGGCGGTCTCTTGATATCCGTACAGTCTCAGCTGGCTCGAGTACGTTCATTCCGCATTCTGTCCGCACGAAATCGTGGATTTTTGTCACATTTATTTCCATGACTTCTACTACTAGGACACCTGTGCCTGGCTTATAAACATCGACGTCCGTTAACTCATTTTTCGAAAGTCGCCAACGAAGGGGACGCGTCAACGTATATAACATCTTCCAACTATCAAAATCGAATCACTGAAGACGATTTGGGTCGATTTACCCATCTCCGTTCGTCTGTATATACGCTTACTAGTCCTCAGATTTTGAGATATCGATCTGAAATTTTGCACACATACTTTTATTCCCAAGAAAATCTTTATTTTATGAAACCACCGACGTCGAACTACTATAGCATATAGCTGCCATACAAACTGAACAATCGGAATCAAGTTCTAGTATGGGAACCGTCATTTCAGGAGATATCCTAACGAATTTTGATATGGATTATTGTCCAGTCTGAGAAAAAAGTGTTCAGATCGGACCACTATAGCATATAAAGCCACAGAAACTTCAAATTTAATGGGAAAATGCTTGTTATTATTCGAAAGACCATTTTTCGACAATGATTTTTTGAAGATTATCTCTTCCAAACGTTGGCTGAACCTACGTCTTAGAGGTCCATCCATTGAGTTCAATTTTCGATGATTCGTTCGAAGATTTCGACTGGTAACTGAAGTATGACACGCGAGATGTTTTGCTTCAAAGTTCGAATCGAAGCAGAATTATCCGTATAGACTTTAGACTTTATATATTCCCACAAGAAAAAGTCGAAGGGTTGATATCACACGATCTTTGTCCCGACCGTCCCAAACCTGGAATTATCTAATCACCGAAGTGTTATAAATCTATTGATTGATGCGATGTGTGGTAAGTGATGCCGTCTTGTTGGAACCTAATATCGCCGAGACCCCGAGTTTCAATTTCAGGCACTAAGTATTCGGTTATCATGACGCGATAACGGTCAGCATTGACGGTTACGTTCTCAACGACATCATTTTGGAAGAAATATGAACCGACGATTAGACCGGCTCACAAACCACACCAAACCGTTTGTTTTTTCTGGACGCAGTGGCAGGTTTTGAATCTTTTCAGGTTGCTCTTCGTCCCAAATACAGTTTTGATTATTTAAATAGACAATGAGCCAGAAGTGGACCTCATCGCTGAACAAAATTTGGCTCGAAAACGTCGGATCTTCTTGGAACTTTTCAAGAGGTCATAGGGCGAAGCGATTCGCTTGGGAAGGTCAAATGGCTTTAGTTCTTGGACAGTTGTATTTTGTTTACTTTCAATTTGAGATCTCGATGCAATATGCGCCAAGCCGTTCTATACATCAGTTCGAGTTGCTGCGAACGGTGCCAAATCGATTCTCCACGGTCTTCGTGTACATTCTTAGCTACGGCTGCTATATTTTCTTCACAGCGTACTGTTCGTGGTTTATTATGTGGAAGATTATTCGATAATGAATGCTGGGTCTCAAGATGAGTGATGCGGTTGCGAATAGTGCGCTCTGTAGGTTGAGTTACTTGGATCACCGGTTATTTATCGAACCGCCCTCGTATTTAAGATAACCAAGTAGAGTGGGTTTTCTGCTTTTTCGCCGTGAACGGGGTGGGAAAGTCTAATTCTAATTCTAGCCAGCATCGCAAATAGTTCATTTGCTTGTTTCTTTCTTTATTATTGTTGTTGCTGTCGTTGTTGTCAAGGGCTCAGGTAAATGGTGTGTATTTCACTTTTCTTTAAATAAATTACCCGCAATAATAAAAAGCAAGAGGATAATTTGTTTGGTCGCCATGCTGCTACGAGCGTAATATGGCTAAGCGCTCGCATGTATTCGCTATGACTTCGTGTATGTGTGTGCCTTCCATATGTATGTGTGCGTTTGTTTGTGTGCGTGTTGTTGTTGCTGCTGTGTGCAATGAGTACAACTGTCATATTTATTGTTGGCAATGTAATTTTCCATGTAGTAGCCTTTGTCGCTGTCATTTGTATTGAGTTTGCTGTTGTTGTTGCCTTAATGCGCGCATTTATCGCTCGGCTTCGCTGTGAGCACGTACTTTAGCGTCTTTTTGTTATAGCCAACCCCAAACAGCCCTTCAGCTAGTCAGTCAGTCAACCAGCCAACCAGTCAGCTAGTCGGCTGTCCTTGGTGACGGTACACTTGGTGTGCGGGGTATAAAAAAAAAAAAGCGCTTAATGTGCGAGCAACTCAGGTTGACATTGTCTGTGAGTTATGAACATCGTTTACCTCAGCAAAAAGTCACCAAAAGCAAACGATTTGTATTTTTTTTCACTCTTCTTTTTTTCTAAAAGCGGCTTAGAGCTGCTGCCTTTTCAGCTTACAAGCCCCCTTCCTCCTTTAGTCGACGGGGGAGTCTTTTGAAATGACTTTCCTCTATTTTTTGCTATTTGAAGATTGTTTATGATTCTGTGAATAATGCGAGATTTGCTACATTTCTACTTTCTGCAACGGCATATTACTAGTCTCCGTCCCACAAGTGTCCAAAAATGATGTCTTGCTTACATTTATGCAATGTAGTTGCGCACAGTTAGTTTGACTGACAGTTTGGAGTGAGAAACAAAATTTTTGCTTGAAATTAATGGTAAGGACTTAGAACCGGAAATGACAATAATACAATTGTATTTAATAATTTATTTGTCAACTATTTCTCGCTAATAATACAAGACACAGCGCTAAACGTTAAAAAGACAAAACATCATACAGGAAATTCCAGATCTGTCAAGTATAGAACTAACCTTATATTGTAAGGAACAAGTAGAAAATTCGTAATAAGCGGAATGCCAATCTAGAAGCCTAAGAAAGCCATAGATTCAAAAATTTTCCCTGGGAGTGGGGAAGAAAATATCGAAACTTTCTCCTTTGGAATTTATAAAATATGTATCAGAGTGTCTAAAACACTTTCCAATCGGATTTTAATATAAAATGGCATCTACTTGGATAAATTAATCTTTTCCTAATAGGCTTCTAAGAATTTATGTTAAAACAGTAAGGAGAGGCCAAGAGTAACCGAGCAATTTATACTCTCACAACTTGCAAGTACCAGGGAAATAGCTTCTGAGTTTTATGCGGATTTTATCCAGATTTCATATTACTTAAGTATAATTCTCCTCGAATTTAAATACTAAACCACATACGAGGTTTGACAACTAAGTGATGAGACTGATTTTATTGCCGCGCTTATGATAAACCTGTGACCTTGAAAATCTCTTTTTTCGGAATCCCTGCCCTCTCCATTGATGTATGTACCATCACTCTAGCTTATTTAATTCGCCTGCTGCGTCAAGTTGAGTAGACGTGTGTTTGTAGTGTTCGTCGCGAAAATGGAAAAACGAAATCAAGAGCTACGCGTCGCGTTAAAATTTTGAGCCAAATTGGGCGAAACAGCTTCGGAAACGTACGCTAAAACTGTAAGAGTGTATAGTGATTTTCCAATACGACCCGGAAACCAAACGCCAAAGCTCACAATGGTTGTCTCCGCGCGCCCCCCGCCCGAAAAAAGCTCGCATGAGCAAGTCGATGGTGAAAGCGATGATTATTGCCTTTTTCTGTATTCGTCAGGGGAAAACTGAGAATCAAGTCTACTATTGCCAAGTACTCGAAAGATTGCGAAAACGAGTCAACAGGGTGCGCCCAGACATCGCTCGTAACTGGATCCTTCATCACGACAACGCGCCGTGCCACACCGCCCTCAGCGTGTTCCAGTATTTGGCCTCTAAAGGGATCGCCGTGTTGCAACAGCCGCCTTATTCGCCCGACATGTCACCCTGTGACTTTTTTTTATCTCCTAAAACAAAATCGGTTGGCAAAGGAACCCATTTTGAGTCGATTGCGGACATCCACGCGGCCGTGACGAGGGTACTCGCGGACATACCAGTCGAAGCGTTCCAGAAATGTTACGAAGCATGGAAAAACGCGCTAGAGTCGCTGTATAGCTGCCCAAAGGGGACTACTTTGAAGGGGATGGCAGAGTTGCAGAATATTTTTTAAACATACGGTTTTTATGGAATCAGTCTCATTACTTAATTGTCATACATCGTATGCCCTGGAATCCATATATTTTATGTATAGCTTCTTGACAAGTCGAAGTCCGAATTTGTCTATTTTGGCTGTAAGAAGGAAAACCTTGAAGCCACTATTAAGACAAAGTCTTATTCTAATAATATCATTTGATGTTTAATTTCTAAGTTTCAATGGGGTCGAACCATAGAGAGAAGGTTATATCAGAAGGCTTTGCTGAGCATGCAAAGAGGTGGTTAGAGTCATGCCGTACTTTTATTTGATATGTCGGGGTCGATTCTGGATACGTAGGAGATCAACCAGCTCGTCGTCAGCAATGTGTGGTATTTGGACTTTAACTACACCATTCACTGAAAGGGAGTCGGTGAAGGCTCCACTATGAATGGCAGTCAGCGCTAGTCTGAAGTAAATAGCGTCCGAAGTCTGGTCGGAATTCTGTCCAATGTCGTCGACGCAGTCAGGAAAAGACCTCCTGATGTCCCTAGGAAACGCTTCAAGCGGACAACATCAGGGATGGTTTTCTTGCTTGGAGAGCAGTTTATTATGTTCCTTAAACCGGATGCATGTAAATGTGCGACCGAAAGAAAAAAAGAAAGAGACCGAAATTCAAGAGCTTGAAGAGCTAAGGAAAAAGATGCGGCAACTAACGCAAAGTTTCAATACCGGAGCATATTTTTGTACGACCCAAAATGGTGATCTAGTGGCTGATGTTCAGAACATACTGAAGTTATGGAGGGAACACTTCTCCAGCATGCTGAACGGCTGTGAAAGTGTAACATGTGGAGAACCCCATTCCGCAATCGATGACGAAGGAATAGATGTTTCCGATGAACAATTGTTGTTGACAGTCATAACTTTGAAGTCGTAGATAATTTCATCTAACTTGGAACCAGCATCAACCCCAACAAAATCATCAGCCTTGAAATCCAACTCAGAATCACTCTTGCCAATAGGTGCTGCTTTAGACTGAGCAAGCAATTGAGAAGTAAAGTACTTTCCCGACGAACAAAGACCAAACTCTATAAGTGCCTCATCATTCTCGTAGTAAGCGGCGTCTATGCCAGTAAAGAAGATGCAGAAAATTTTTTATACTCAAAACAACCTATCAAACAACCATTCCACACTCACATTATTGTAGATTGCATAGAAATTATACAGAGTCTTAACAATGCACCCTTAATCAAAATATCAGACTACTAAACTGACTAAATTTCGGATACGTAAGTATGTAAACAAGTACCAGAATTTCTTCCATGCAGAAACTGTCAAAAAAGACTATCGATACAAATTTTATGCAATACTCGTATCAACTTATAACAAAGAAGGTACTTTAGGCTAGATAGACTTGTCCTGATTGAAAATCCCGTAAGCCAATTGATTCGTCAAAACTTTCAAGTTTTTGGAAGGCTTTGCTCCCTCTGGGTTAGCAAATGAAATTTTACCTCTAATAAACGAAGTTACTAGGTTATGCATAGTTTATAATCTGATGAAGACGGCTGAATAGATTACATTACTGATGATATGAAGCAGCACTTGGTGTGTTCAATAGAAAAAGCGATACATTTTATGACTGCATAATACAATATTTTAGATATTTTAAGTGGAAAGTTGGTTTGGGGTCAAATAATTTTGCATTGAACCGAAAACTTGAAGTTTTGTAGAATTTTTAGTTTCATTTTAGTTACACCAAATGGCGGCCCACAACTGCTTAGCAATAATAAGCACTATTACATACAAACAAATTCTCTGCACCAATTATAGAAATGAATTTGCACCACAAAGTGTCGACCAAATTACATTAGTCCGTACATCACTTTTGACGAGAAGAGAGTTGCGGATACGCAAACTGGCTGTGGCAGTGAAAGATATATGACATTTTTCTTTTTTATTTCAAAATACTGACAAGCATAATTTTAATAAATAATGATAAATTCGAAGTCACGCACAATATGCGACAGATGACAAAATTCCGACGGAAAATCCAGCGCAAAATACGGTCACTTTAAGTATATACAAATATATAGCTTAACCATAACATAACACAATCCACTAGCGGCAAATAGTGTTGACATTTACATATGAAAATACCCAACTGTGACGAAATGTCACGCACTCACTCGCTGGCTAAATATAACTGCGCTGAGCGTAGAAAAATAATATTCGCTCGCATTTTGGCAATTTAAGGAAACATAAAAATAGTGAATAAAAATTGCGTTGATGTTTGAGGAATATGATTACATATATAAATGAAGGCTTATGGGAATTGAGTTCATGCAAGTGAGGAAAGTTCTCTAAGCGCCATTCACTTGGGAATGACCAGAAACACTTCTTTTACATATGGCTCAAATAGCTCACGACTTCCGGTCTTAGACCAAATATCTTCCGGGTAGACAAAAAACTTTCCTTTGAAGGTGAGCTAAAATGAGAAGGCAAACCGTCCCTCCATAGGGTTCCGCGCTGGGTTTGGGACCCGCCACGTTAATAAGAAAACAACATCCTTGGATGAGAGACCTCCTTTTTGATGACGACTACGGCATACGCATTAAGGATTACTACTTAAGGGCATGCCCCTGCAATGTCTGCTCCCTTAATTGGGAGAGTAAAGGCTGACATCACCGCCCTACAAGGACTAAGATGAGTAGGAGCTTGTAGCATTTACTATAGTGTTCATATAAAGGTGCGCAAATTCAGCCTTGACGGAAGGAAGAGAAGGACGATGTGACCAAAGATGTCTTCTATGAGCACTCAGAGTGCACCTATGAGAGCTGCCCTCGCCACGATGTCAAAATCGTGCTTGGCGACTTTAACGCCAGGGTAGGCAAAGAGTTTTCGCTTCTCGCGAAGATTTATGGTCCTTTGCGCTTTGGCAACGGCGATTATCACAGTCCATGGAACGGTGAGCTGTAAGAGATATACGGCTACTCAGGCTAGGTGATGCCGTTTGAATGGACGACCCGCTGGAGGAAGCAGAGGAAGAGTTGGATCTCTAATCCGTTGGAGAGATCAGATGGAGAAGGAGCGTGCTGCACTTGTATCTCGAATTGGCGCCAAATAGCGAAAAGAAGAAATGCATCCCAAGGCGACAAATCCTCATTGACAAGTGACTTCACTTAACCCCCAAAAAAATAGTGCAAGGGTATTAAGTTACACGATCTTGGAGGCCAGTTAGAGCATCACGACGACGAAATAACAGACTCACCAAAAGTTTTCCTGAATAAATTTATTGTTTCGTCACTGGTATGGCATATAGCACCATCTTGTTGGAACCAAAGGTCGTCCACATCAACATTCTCCAATTCAGGCAAAAATAAGTCTTTAATCATGGATCTATGGGCGTAGTTCTCCATTGACTGTAACGAGAGGACCGACTTCATTTTTGAAGAAATATGGACTAAAGATTCCTTTTGCTCATAAAGCATACCCAAAATTGACTTTTTAAGGTTGTAACGGCGTTTCAACAATGGCTTACGGATTATCATTACTTCAGTTGCGACAATTTTGCTTACTTACGTGCAAATTCAACCAATTCTTTGCTGAACAAAATCATGCGCTTTATAATTCCAAGTATCTGAAGCTATAATATTTTCCTATATTTCAGGCAATTTACGGATGCCATCCTAAAAGAAATGAGCCTGCTTGGCGGACAAAAATAAATCAAAACAATTTTTAATACCCTGTTCTGATGTGAACCGTATTCCAGTGAGAGCTTTCCGCATCGTCCGGGAAAAAATGATTGGTGGCAGAGGCAAGGTATGGATGATATGGCGCTTACCGCTTAGGCTTTCCAACGCATGTCGGGAATATTGGAACAATGTAATAATAATGAAGCTACGCCATCTCTTGACAAACTTGTGGCTACTGCTGCTCAAAAAACAAGGGTGAGTTATAGTGTACTCTATGAGACACTCTAGAACTAAATTTGTTCCAATAAGTCCAGTGGACAGAAATTTTGCTCTGGGTTATTCTTCTAATGAGTACAATATAACAATCCCTGAGAATATTTAAAAATAGAAACCGTTTCAAACTTTTAAGACCCATACACAGGCTCATACACCAGTGACAGCGCACAAGCCTCCTGTCTAACTTGATTATGTACCCAATTTTTCGTGAACTTTGCACACCCTTTCCACAAAACGTGACCTGTAAATACAAATGGCAGAATGCTGTCCACAGCAAATTCTGAGTTCTCCTTACTTAAATGCTAAATGCTTATATTAATTTGTTCGCGAATTGTAAATGAAGTAAGGAAATTAAGAAGCACTCAGCGACAGCACAGGCTGACGCAAGGCAATGGCAAGTCTGGCATTTTAATTCGTGTAGACGAGTGGTTGGTTTCATTAGACGAAGCCGAAAACAACGAGAGTGTGGACAAAGTCATTAGTATGCGAGCAGTGAAGAGGTTGGTGCAAATGATGGTTGAGCAATAAATAATTTTAATAGATAGCAGGAAGAGAAAATATGTGACAATTATCTTAAATCTATGTTTACTAATGACTCTGCGCATTCACAGTGAGTGGAGAGGCTTCTTCGGCTTATTTTTATGGAAAAGGGAAGAATGAAGAATTATATATAGACATATACATATATGTGGAAAATAATTGAGATATTTTGCGGAAGCTTGGTGGTGCATAATAATGCTTAGGTTTACGCTATTCGGAATCGCGAGTTTTTTCAAACTTGTTTATCTTGTTTTGAAAGACAACTTGGGCCTAAGAAAAGTGAAAGCACGGTTGGTTCCAAATTCACCATTTTTTTCGAAACCAAGCGTCGGATTAACGTCTGTGAAACAATGCTTTCCGACTTCCAGGATGTCGTGAAATGTGTTATTACTGTCGTTGAAAGTAGGATCTATGCTTACGACGCGGAAACAGACGATCTATCGGCCGAATATCGCCGAAGTCGAAAAAACCACGTCAAAGTAGGTCAAAATCAAGCTTATGTTGACGGTTTTCTTCCATTATCGAGGTCTGGTGCACACCGAATTCCTTCAGACCGACCAAACTGTGAATATGGAGCACTATTTGAGTGTTATGCGTCATTTGGGCGATGCTGTTTATAAAAAGAGGCCGGAATTATGAGCCGACAACTCTTGGGTTTTGCACCACGGTATTGGTCCGTCGCATACTGCATTGATTCTTCGTGAGTTTTTCGCAAATTTTCAACCAATATTGTGCTGCAACCACCGTATTCGCCTGATTTAGCTCCTTGTGACTTCTAGCTTTTCAGCAATCAACAAAGACCTCTCTGGCGAAACCGTTTTGAATCAATTCAGCTGATTCAGTTCCCTAGCTCTCACATACCGAAATTGATTGACCTAATATTCTCGATAAATTTGTGAAATATATACATTTAGGTAAATTTTTAAGATACCTTGGAAAAATTAGTCAAATTTTCTTAAGCATACTAGGAAGAAGTGTATATTCGAGTGTAACCGAACTTTCGAAAGTCGGCTTAAAACGAATATAATGATCCATACTTGTATTGAGTTATGTATTAGTTTTCGGTTAGTAAAAGAAATATCTTAATAAAATTATTTAGGAATATTTACTTCACATAGTCTTGCTTGAGGACAAAACTCATGGCTTATATCGACAGGTATGGCGAGCTAAGTCGGCTCGTCTACTTGCACCTGTGCCCTCTCCTAAGTCACATCATCTTACTTAGCCCCAGTACATTGATGTACTCCACTATACAGCTCGGTGCTATTGTGGCGATGTGATCGCTTTTTGGAAACATGGATATAAAGGCTCTTGCCTCTTCAGACTGATGTGTCGTCAATTAGCAACATAATATGGCGCATACTTAGGTTTTATGGTTTATGGAGAGTTTGCTGCGTAGTCCTGCAACTCCTGCACTAATTCCCTCCGACGTTTTCGAGCCGTCGGTGTGTCACTTGATAGTGCTATCCCTAACCAGTAGGACGAGAGTGGAATCGTTCTATATACTTACTGCTAAGGGTAACTTTAAAATTTCACGCTTTCGGTAATACAGTACCTTGTGAGAAGATCTTGTGACATTTCGTCACTTAAGACTTTCGTTTGCTGGAATAAGATTACCATTCCTCTGCCAAAACCTTCCGCTGTCATTTGAAGCAGAGTGTATTTGGGTGTCGGATCGATTACTCGATGAAGCGGTTTGAGTTCTAGCTTGATTTCAAGTACTGCCGTCGGGCAAGTGCGAACAGCACCCGACAGGAAGATGCAGTCAAGTTGTTGCAACTTCAATAGTTGAAGTCTTACTAAAGTTTGCGTTGCTTTTGCGGCTCAAGCCAAACGTTTTTTTTTGACAAGGTATCCGCATGAAATTTGGAATGGAGTATTGCCCAAAACAAGGGTATATCTTAACAAGAAATTGCTCAGATCGAATCACTTTTGCTTATAATTGCCATACGAACCGACCAAATAAAATTAAGTTCGATGGAATTTTTTTTATTTGTGAAGTGTATTCTTGCTTCGGCGCAACCGAAGTTACCGTTTTTTTATTGGTTTCATATTTTTTTATCATTTATATACACATTGGCATCACCAAAAACTTTAAAATAATGGCGGTTAATGTCAATTTAACTGTGGACCGGATTTCGCGTGGATTTTGGGTTCATAATGAAATTACACGAAATTTTAATTTAATTCGCAGCAACGACAGTTAGCTGACCTACGAATTATTACAGTGGTCAGGGCAGATATTTTATATATAATTTGTTTTGGTTTCGTGATTGCTCGCAAATGATGACCTGGACCATACGTATGTGTGGTATATCGCGCTCGCCCAGCGAGATATATCTACGAGCGATAATAATGAATAAACAGGCGACTAACCGCATGCAAGAAACACCTACTTACATACATACACGTGTGCTTGTATCATTCACCTAGCTACGCACAAAGTAGCGGCACTTTTGCGAATCGATAAGTACACACGTGCTGTTATATGAAGTGTTGGCCTGCAGGTCGTTGGCCAAATCGACGGCTTGCAACTGGCAGCTGTTCGTATATTTGGCATTGACTTTTTATTGTTGCCATCATTGCTGTTGTTGGGGTTGCTGTTACTGTTGTTATTGTTGTTGATAGAGCATTTGCTGTACATCAAAAATAAATTGCAACAGACATTGCGGTCAGACGCTGCTGGCGCATTGTGCAAATGTGCGCACATATACGAGAGGCTTTGTCGCCGACCATTCGAAGTCCGGCGACTCATTGCAGCCGTGACGTCAGCAAGCACTGCATCTATCTGCAGGTTGAACGGTTATCTCTTCAGCTCTGTGTCACTTTAGCTCTGCGCTGTTGCAAATCGGCGTTACTGGCTGCTTGGCTGTCTGACGGTTGTTTTGTTGTAAGTGTGTTATCGCATGTATGTAAATGTGGATGTATGAGTGCGTGTGTGGTGGTGCTGCTGCTGCCACGACGATATGTTGTGGCCTGATGTTGCATTAATGTTGCTGGCATTAAAGGTTGGTTCGCGGTTTCAGACAACAGCAGGAGCATCATCAGCAACAACAATAGCAATAACAACCAAACCAACAACAGCAGAATGAACTACAGCATACAGCAATAGCAGGAGCATCATCAGGAACAACAACTACAAAAACAACAACAACAACAACAAATACAAAAACAGCGACAACAACAACAAATTTGAAAGGCAATTTACAACGACAACAATTTCAAAACAATAAAAGCAACTTACAACAACAACAACGAGAGTAACAACAGCACCAAAAACAAGAAAAATAACAACAACAACAAGAATAAACACAAAAACAAAAACAACAACAAAAATAATGACAATAACAACAACATCAAATATAACAACAACAAAAGAAAAAAGAAAAACAACAACAACTAACGCCATATAAGAACACAAACCACGACAACAACACCAATTCCAACAACAACAGTGACAAACGTGGCGCTAATTGCTGTAAATGCAACACCACCAACAACAACAACAACAATCACGTGCACTATATTTATATGATGGCAGGGGTGTAGCAACATCAATGGCGAGCAAGTTGACATTTTTCGAGGCTGGCATTAACGGGAATTGTGATTGCATTGTCTACGCCTCGTTCCAAAGCATTGCAGCGAAAACTCGTTGACACACACACACACAGAGAAAAGCATTGACCCGCACACACACGCGCACAAACATACACCTGCACAAACGCTATCAACCGAGCTCGCCATTTTGGCCCACAGTCCTTACAGTAAGAATGTGTGGGAGTGTGGCGGTGTGGGGGGTGTGGTTAGTAACAGCAAAGCATTTAATGCAGCACAAATTAAAAGCGTCTGTGCAGCACATGTTGCATTATTGATGAATTAAATACAAATGTGCTGCAGCGAATTCAGCGGAGAGGAGGAGCTCACTGCCGCTGGCTATAAAGGCGGCGGTCACACCACCGTTATTGCGGCTCGTTGCCTTTAAAGTTGTACTTTAGCAACACATTGGTGCACTTTAAGCGTGTGGCAACAACGAAATGCAATAAAAATGTGTTGCATTAATCTTTTGGCTTTTTTAAATCGCATATTATGCGCAAGACAAGTACATGGCGTCCGCTTATGGGTTTTAAAGACACTGCGGTTGCAATTATGTTATGAGGGTTTTACTTTGGATGCGGAAATCATGTAGCGGTCGGAACACTTATGTTAAACAAGCAATTCATTTATGTATATTTAATTGGAGTTTTATTACGCGCTAACGAATGTCAGACGATCATTTTGAACGAGCTACTGAAACAAAGTCGGTTCGTCATTTTCTATATTTCCATAAAATAAATGTGCGGTGGGTTCGTGTTTATTTTATAAAAGGGTTTATAAGTTGATTTTAATTTTACGAACTAATTTTACTTTAATTATACCAGCTGCTTGCAACTTGAATCGTGCTCGTCCGCGTGTCGACTGACCGTCGTTTTCAAAGTCTTCGTTACTTGTTTCCTCGTCGCTACTCGTTGTCTATTGCAGTCACTGTTGCATCTTACTGTCCGTACGTTTGCCCACATCCAGTCGGTCTTTTCTTCATTCCCACATAAATTTGGACGACCGTAAATGGAAGTTGATCTAGTCTTTGTTGTGCTAGTCTTTAATATGTATTTCGGTATGCAAAATTACAAACCGATGGAAAAATTCCATTGTACTTTTGATTCCGAATCCGTCCCTTAGCGTATTCGCCAGACTAGGCCACCAGTGACGCTCCTCAGAGACCTGTTGGGAAGCAAAAGATACATCGTTCCAAAAAAATGCGTTGCAAAAACTATAAAATCAGTAAATTTCAAACGAATGTTAGTCCAAGTTTTATAGTCATATTTGAAGAATTGGACAGACTCTCTAGATATGTATTAGGTTGTCAAAGGCCTTCCGCCTTTTTGTTTTTTGAATTTCGCGGCTATGTATAAAGCGTTACAGAGCTCGTATTTGCAGGTCGTCTTTGAAAGGTCTTGACAAAACCTACCAAACGAAGCTATACATGATTAGTTTGGATATTGCGTCCAACAGTTATAGACGTGTAAACGTGGATGATAAGATATAGATGTGTAAACATTCACTAACGCCGAAATTAGCGCTATTTTAAAGCTTTCCTTCGTTAAAGGCAAATCCGTTAGAGAAACTTTCCGTGATATTAATGGTGTTTTGGGGAATGGTACTGTATCACGAACTTCGGAGGAATGGTTTTGAAGATTTAGAATGGGTGAAAACGAAACCTTGGATAAGCCAGCCCGCGGAAAGCCTGTGACGACGAATACCAAATATCAAATCATAGAAAACATCAAGTTAGACTGGCATGTGGCTTCTCGTAACATCGCCCAAAAGATGGGAGTTAGTCACCAAATCATTTTAAACCATCTGCAGAAGGCTGGATACACAAAAAATATTGATGTTTGGGTGCCGCATGATTTTACGCAAAAAAAAACCTTCTGGGCCGAATCAACGCCTACGATATGCTGCTGAAACGAAACGAACTCAACCCATTTTTGAAGCGTATGGTGACTGGCGATGATAAAAGGATCACATACGACAATATCAAGCAAAAACGGTAGTGGTCGGAGGCCGATGGTTCGTTCCAAACAATAGCCAAGCCGGGATTGGCACACCGGATGGTTTTTCTGTGTGTTTCATGGGATTGGAGGGGAATCATGCACTTTGAGCTGCTCCCATATGGCCAGGGGCTTAATTCTACCATCTACTGCGAACAACTGGAGCGCTTGAAGTAGGCGATCGACCAGAAGCGTCCAGAATTGGCCAACAGAAAGGGAGTAGTGTTCCACCAGGACAGCGCCAGACTACATACTTCGTTGATGACTCGTCAGAAACTACGGGAGCTCTGATGGGAGGTTTTATCGCATCCACCATATAGCCCGGATATAGCGCCAAGTGATTACCACCTGTTCCTGTCCATGGCGAACGCCCTTGTTGGTGTAAAGTTGAACTCAAAAGAGGCTTGTGAAAAGTGGCTGTCCCAGTTCTTCGCAAATAAGGAGGGGGGCTTCTACGAGGGGGGTATTCTGAAGTTGCCGTCTAGATGGAAACAGATTATTGAACGAAACGGCGCATATTTGAACTAAATCCGATCACTGTAACACTTTTTATAAAGCATTGAATATGACAACCTAATAGTTTATCTCAAGCCTATTGTCAATGGTTCGATTATTCCGTTTAATGTGAGTAACACAAAGAAAATGATGGAAGAAGTATTCAGCATAAAATAAAAAAAATAATTAAATTTTACGGACACGGAAAAGAATGAGAATGTGCAGGAAGAATGTGTAAACAAGAAAAATTCCCATAAGAGATTCAAGAACTGCCATTTCATCCAAAGAAAAAAAACGGTTTGGTTTGGTTTGTGGGCCAGTAGACCATCACTCAATGGATTTATTGACAGAAAACTTCGATGAGTAGATAATTTCACTGTTGGGCCGGTCGCTGGCCACCAAGATCGTGTGCTATCACACGGTTAGAGTTTTGCCTGTGGGCATATGTAACGTCTAAAGTCTATGCGGACAACTCCGCTTCAACTCAGGCCTTGAAGCGACTCATTCGCCAGTTACCAGTCGAAATACTCGAACGAGTCATCGAAAATTGAACTCAACGGATGGACCATCTGAGACATAGCCACGACCAACATTTGAAAGAGATAATATTCAAAAAAGAAAGTCGATTAATGGTTTTTCGAATGATAATTAACATTCCTCATTAAATTTGAAGTTTCTCTCTTTTTTCTTTCAGAAATTAGGGAATCTCCAAATGGATCACTTTTTGGTATAAAAAAATTATTCAAAATAAAACATTAAAAATAGTTACTGATGAATAAGAAATATTTGAGTCTATAGCTTCGCGAGCAGTAGAATCAGAATGAGAGGAGAGCTACCAACCGTTCCTGCGCTGTCGCAAAATCTTTCTAGCCTCTCCCTCGTTGTGCAGGTTCTAATATTCCATTGACCTATCGGTACCAACCTAGAGAGGTTGAAGATGTTACCGGAAGCCAGGCGTAGAAGGAGACGAGGTGAAGACATCTCTTGATCGTACCGAGTTGAAGCTTTAGATACTTGGGAACTCCCACTTTTAGTTGACCCACCAAGCTGATACGTTGGGGGAAAGAAATTAGACGCTTACGCAAATTTGTGCCGGTCACAAGGCTCTTTGTCGTCCTAATTGGATACAGAAGTTCTATGTTTCCTTTTAGTTGCTACAAGCATAGAGGTAAACTTGATATACCCTGTTCAGGGAGTAAAAAGTTGAGATGTAAAATGCATAAAAGCCACTTAATAAATTTGAAGAATTCATTTGCAGCATATGAGCAAATAAAAGAGAGTAATGAATGATTTGACTGTCACTCAATCACGGCGATCGTAAAAATCGATTAATGGCCGCGTTGGTACTTAATCACAACGGCGCTATAGCTTCTACACAAATACCAGTTATATAAGTTTGGATAAATCGCTACATTAACTGTAATGCATTGGCATTGTGCAACACAAAAATTAGACATACACACATATATATATGGATGTATCTATAACCACAACCGGGCTTAATAGTATCTAGTCGAACGGGTGGCTGTATGGTTAAGTGGTAATATTGTCCATTTTCATTGGCAATTCCTGGCAATTTGTGAATTTGTGCAGCCTTTATTGTTCGACGCTTAAAACCTCACACAATAGATACAACAATGCCGGCAATACAACAATACAATGGACGGTACAACAATAAAGTAGCCAAAATTGCTATTAAAAGCAACAATTTCAATAACTGTACTCGTACATGAATGGTGTGCGTCGGCAATGAATTACATGCGCTCACACACACACACACACACAATAATGCGCACATGTACACACATAACGTTATATAAGAGAGTGTACATTCCTAAATGCTCGTTTTGGTCAGTTTACACATGAATATTACAGCGCGTGCGGTGGCATGTGTGCATACCCAGAGGTATAGCCTGTAATCTGAGTTGACAATTTGCTGGGTATACTATAGTTACCCTCCATGTTGCGACAATGCAATTTATCGATGGAAAAGCCAACTGCGATCGAGGAGTATAATAATGAGACTCAACATTGGTAATACAATATGTGCACCTAGTTTTATTAAAATATTCCGCCTTCGACTGTTGTAATGGAAACAGGTTTGAACCAGGCGACAGCAATAGGCTTTCTGTTGGTTTCCATTTCGTTCCTAGTTTGCTATAACAGCCTAACAAGGGCATTGAGGTAAAATGTTTCCGAAGCTTCATTGGGTTCCAAGTTACAGCAATGAGAGACTCATGAGAGACTCATTTCCGTTTCCAGTTTTCAAGTAAATATAGCGGTCTAACTTGACAACGAAAATAAAATGTTTTGGTTTTTAATGGGCGACAATTCGATATATTATATGTATTTCGAAAATTTAAGTCATGTGTAGAAGTTCACTTAGCGCCAATCACTTAGGCGTGACTAGAAACGATCATTTTATATATGGCTCAAGCAGCACACGAGTCCCGGTCTTTTACCAAGTATCCTCGGAATAGCCAAAGAACATCCCTTTGCAGGCTAAAGTGAGAAAACGAACCATCCCTCCCCAGGGTTGGTCGCATGGTTTGGGACCCGCCATGCAAAAAACTCCCCCAACAAAAAGGAAACAACAGTCTTTTACGGAGACCCCCTTTTTAATGACGATCACGGCAAACTCACAAGGGCATGCTCCTGAAATGTTCAGTCCTTGAATTGGGAAAGAGCCGCAGCCCAGCCGGTTGATGTCCTCTTAAGAGTGGTTGAAGCGCACCTATGAGAGCTGCCCCCGATTAGAAAAATCGTACTTGCCGACTCTAACGCCAGAGTGGGCAAACAAAGTAGCTTTGGCACAATGGTCGGTAATGTTCGGGATTCTAGTTGAATCATCCCCATGAATTGGAGCTGATCGACTTCGCCAGAACCCAAAAAATGGTTATCAGTAGCAATGGTTATCCAGCATAGGAAAACTCAGCAAGCTACATGGCTGTCACCGGATCGAAAAGTCACTAACCAGATCGATCATGTTGTGATTGACGGAAGACACGTCTCAGTCTCACGCTCAGAGGCTCTATCATTGACTCCAACTCGGTGCAGAAAAAAACGTACAACAATAAACACAAGGATAGTTCGACATCGATTTTCTACTCGACTTGCACCTCTGCGCTCTGAGAGAACTCGTCAGAAACTCGGTATAAGGGAACGGTGGGACAGTATTTCAAGCTTCTTACTTACAGCTACAAACGACACCATAGTAATGTTACAATCGACCACAAGAAATTCTTGATGGAAAGAGAGAGAGACCGAAATTCGTGATGATGAAGAGCTTGATAAGCTCTCCTAGTCGGACAAGGTTTCAATACCGGACCATACTCTTGTGGAATCCGCAGAGGAGGTCTAGTGACTGATGCCCGGGCATATTAAAATTATCGAGCCTGCTGAATGGCAGTGAAAACATAATACCAGAAGATATTGAACCCGATTCCCCAATCGATAACGATGGAGTAGACGTTCCATTGCTCGATCATGAAGAAGTTCGATTAGCAATTTCCCGTCTAAAGAATAACAAAGCGACGAGAACCGATGGATTGTCATTATTGTAGAATATGGTCTGAAGAAAGCATTCGCAACGATTGGAGTTTAAGTGTGCTCTGCTCAATCCACAAAAAGGAAGACCCCACAATCTGCGCCAACTACCATACGATAAGCCCCCACAACATCGCATAGAACCTTATACTTATATCAAGCGTATTGTGTGAAAGATTAAAGGCCACTGTCAACAAACTGATTGGACCTTATCGGTATGGCTTTAGACTTGGCAAATCAACAACTGAACAGATATTCACCATGCCCCAAATCTTGGAAAAGGCCAAAAGGAAGAATCTCTCCGAACCGTTCGATACCAAACGAGGTTTTAGACAAGGCGGCTCTTTACTATGCGACTTTATTAACCTACTCCTGGAGAAAATAAGTCGAACTGCAGAGCTAAACAACTAGGTCATGTCGTATGGGGGAAACAGGGGAACACCTCTACACTTGGAATCTTCATTTGGTCCCAAACAGCGAAAAGAAAGAACGACTGGAGCTCTGTTGTAATTGATATAACCGCGTAAGCCGTGCCCACACCTGTGACGAAGAAGGAGATATCTTTGGAACAGAATGTCGAAGTCAAATAATTCAAAAAAATATAGAAAGAATTCATCAAGTGGTTTCGGAGCCTCTTTAAGTCATAAAACCAATCAAATCTTTTATCTTTATAATATAAGGATGGATATAATTAAAAAATGTTATATTAAAAAAAGGTGTTAAACATAAAGGGATGCTAGTAAGTCCGAAAAATTAGCTTGATCTTTGGAAAATTGATAAAATTTTTTTTTGGTAAAATTATTTATTACCAAAGCAAAACCAATATTTCATTTTAATATAAATGACAAAACTTAACCACAAACTTTTCACTGTCAGCATATGATTTTATTTATATTGTCTATTATCAAAATTGTAGCATTATACGAACTTGTAGCCTACATTTTGGCGCATATACAAACTAGCTATATGTTGATGCAATATTAGTAGTTAGAAAATATTATTTTTTTATTTCGTTAATAAATTTGTTTAGTTAAATGATGAAATATACTAGAAACTCCTTACTATTCACACTACAGTACATTTATCATATTTGTTCCATAAAAATTATAACCTTGAAAAAACTGTGGCCTAAATTTAGGCGCATACACAGAAAAACGACCGAAATGAGCCCGAGAAAATCAAGCTTAATTTTAATTATTATTGTATGCACATACATATGATATTTATGAATAGTTATAACATAGCTTACGCCACTATAGCATGCCATGCCCTCGCTGTGTTCATTACTTAAAACGCAAAGTATCCCTCTTTTATCTATTTTATCTATTTTAGTAGCTAATTATTATTTTTATGGTAATAATTCTATTTTATAATACTGACCATAGTCATAGTGACCAATCCATTGGCATGTGGGAGAATAAAACCACATTAACTAATGCAATTAGGCCGACGCACATAAATATAGAAAAGAATGTATGGAAGAGATTGGGCAGCAATTTGTTTAATGGCTTTTATTAGGAAGACAGACCAAACTCACACTTGCCACACACACTTTTCTTTCACATTATGGCTATTTGCTGTTTTCGTTGCTTACGCTGGAGCAGCTAATTACTATTTTTGTAGCAGAGGTTATGCGCATATTTGTTTTTGTGTTAGTTAATTGATATTGATGATATCGGCTAGGGCACGTACGTACTCGCACATCCAGCGGCACATACAAATTAGAGTTAATCCTTAATTGCAATTAAATGAAAATAAATTCAGTGGTGCGTGAACTGTTATATAATATGTTGGTATGTTTGTATGTGTGTATGTATGTATACTTTTTGCTGGATATATTGTGTCAATGACTTTTATTTATGTGTAGGCTTTTATATGTGAAAGAAAAAAAACTTAAGCTTCGGTTGCACCAAAGCTATTATACCCTACACAAATGAAACAAGTTTTCATACAAGAACTTTTCTTTGATCGTTGATCGTTCTGAACCATGTTTTCGGAGATTGTATGTTTAATAATCTTTCCCAAGTTTTGTAAAGATATTTTGTCAACTAAAAAAGCTTTTCACACAAGAGTTTGATATTCTCATTTCATTTTGTATGGCAACGAAATCGGCCGTGCCGACAAGTAAGCAGCTTCTTGGATGGAAAAGAACCTGTGTATTTTTTCAAGTAGTTGGAAGCGGGAAAAAGAATCATATGCTTTTTTGATCCACCCTAATATGCATATACATATATAGTAACGGGTGATTTTTTTGAGGTTAGGATTTTCATGCATTAGTATTTGACAGATCACGTGGGATTTCAGACATGGTGTCAAAGAGAAAGATGCTCAGTATGCTTTGACATTTCATCATGAATAGACTTACTAACGAGCAACGCTTGCAAATCATTGAATTTTATTACCAAAATCAGTGTTCGGTTCGAAATGTGTTTCGCGCGTGTTTTGTTCAGTGATGAGGCTCATTTCTGGTTGAATGGCTACGTAAATAAGCAAAATTGCCGCATTTGGGGTGAAGAGCAACCAGAAGCCGTTCAAGAACTGCCCATGCATCCCGAAAAATGCACTGTTTGTGTGGTTTGTACGCTGGTGGAATCATTGGACCGTATTTTTTCAAAGATGCTGTTGGACGCAACGTTACGGTGAATGGCGATCGCTATCGTTCGATGCTAACAAACTTTTGTTGCCAAAAATGGAAGAACTGAACTTGGTTGACATGTGGTTTCAACAAGATGGCGCTACATGCCACACAGCTCGCGATTCTATGGCCATTTTGAGGGAAAACTTCGGACAACAATTCATCTCAAGAAATGGACCCGTAAGTTGGCCACCAAGATCATGCGATTTAACACCTTTAGACTATTTTTTGTGGGCTACGTCAAGTCTAAAGTCTACAGAAATAAGCCAGCAACTATTCCAGCTTTGGAAGACAACATTTCCGAAGAAATTCGGGCTATTCCGGCCGAAATGCTCGAAAAAGTTGCCCAAAATTGGACTTTCCGAATGGACCACCTAAGACGCAGCCGCGGTCAACATTTAAATGAAATTATCTTCAAAAAGTAAATGTCATGAACCAATCTAACGTTTCAAATAAAGAACCGATGAGATTTTGCAAATTTTAATCCGTTTTTTTTTTTAAAAGTTATCAAGCTCTTAAAAAATCACCCTTTATAAATATGTATCTATTATATCCATTTTTACTATTTAGTCCGCTTAAATCACAGCATACGAACAAAAATGCCTTAAGCATATGCACATACATAAATACAATCAACGCCCGAGGAGAAGCGCGTACAAATTTACGCATACTTTTATTTACCGACATACATGTACACATTTTTTACATAAACGAGTATATGAGTTGCAGCTAGTATATAGCAAAATTCGTAATAAAGTGATTCGAAAAAAAAAAATAAAAAAGGAAAAAACCGAAAACTGCCAACGAGCACATTAAATTAAATTCAATTTAAATAAAAATTTAATTTTAATTTTTGAAATTTTAAATTTTTATTAAATTGTATTTTTTTTAATTGTAATACATTTTTTTAAGACTTTTAATTTAATGATAATAATTTTAAATTCATTAGAAAATAATTAAATTATTTTTATAATTTCATTAATTTTTTAATTTCAATAAAAATTTTTTACGCTTTTTCATTAATTTATGAAATTATTAATTATTTTTTCATTTAAATTTAAATTAATTAAGCTTTAAAAATTAATTAATATTAAAAAAACTAATTAAATTTAAATAAAAAACATTAACTAATTTATATGTTTATTTAAATTTAGTTTAATTTTAAAGCTTTTTAATTTAATTAAAGTAATTTTAATTTAATTAGCAAAATAATTAAATAAGATTTATTAATAAAGATTTTAATAAGATAACTTAATTAACATATTAATGTTAAATAAATTTCTTTAAGCTTTTTAATGAATTGAAAATTTTGATTATTAAACATTTTTTAATTTAATTAAATTAAATTTTTTAATTTATTATAATTTATTATATATGTATATTTTTTATTAAATTAAATTAAATTTTTTAATTTAATTTTTAATTAATTTAGTCAAATTAAAAGGCTAAAAACAAAAAAGGCTAAAACAATTAATAAAAATTTAAGAATTAATTAAGTTTAAATTAAAACTTATAAATTAAATTAAATGTTTATTAAAACAATTAATTATTTTATTAATTAAATTTAAATAAAACTTAAATCACTAAATTAATTTTAATTAAAAAAAAATAATTAAATTAAATTAATTTATGTAAAAATATAATTTAATTTTATTTAATTCCTTAAAGATCCGCAACAATTTAATTATTAAAATAATTTAGCATATACATACGTACATATAACATGTACACATAACTAAATTTTACTTTATATTTTTATTTAGATATTTAATTTTATTAATTAACTTTATTTATTAAAATATTTATTTTTACATAATAATTAATTAATTTTTAGAGATTTTTTTAAATTTAGTTTAGTACATATGTACATATGTACTTACAAAAATAGATATTTTAACTAACAAAATTATAGAAATATTTTTTTGAAAATTTTCGCGTTATTTAAGTATACTTATGTACGTATGTACTTTTAACTGAGCACACATTATCTATTAAACTGCTTTAAATTTACTTTTATAATAATAATTAATTTATAATTGAATTTTGTAGAATAAAATATAACATTTTATTAAAAAAATAATAATTATTTGCGTTAATCGCACTCCAAAACCACTAGAATTAAGCTCAAATTCAAAAGTAGTCAATGAGTCAAATCTTCACCGCAGTCGAGAAGTCATTCAATAGCGTCACTTTGAACAGTAAACACATATACACACACATGAATATGTAGAGATCTAAGTAAGTACAAACACACCACAACTTTTATCATAGCAATTGGCACTTTAATCACACCATAAGTATTTGTTGAAGACACTTGAAGCATGTTGGTGCTTCTTATCTGCAGCCATCAAATAACCAAACCCAGCAGCTACATATGTTGTACACTTGAACTGATCTCAAAAACTAATTCAACCTGCAGCACACAGCAACGCGCACGAACATTCCTGCATATTCATGCATACACAAGTGGTCATATGCATAAGCAAAGTAGAAGAGGCAAAGCAGCAAAAAATTTGCATTCAATGAAAGTACTTCAAATACACACAAATTCACATGCATAAGTGTTCAGCGCTCGAGCCAACGTATTAGTGGTTGCTTAAGTGCAAATCGACAGTTGGCAGCAAGCGTTACATAAGTCAAAAATTAAAGTTTGGAAGGGTAATGTGGCAAGGGACACAGTTTTCTATTAATTAGAGAAGGTCAGCATATTTAAATTATTTCTTTTACTTAATTTTTGATATAAACTAATTAACCCTTAAATGCATGATGATGTATATATACATCAGTGTTTTCTTCCTTACATAATTTCTAAACGGTAACTCAAACACAGTATTTTTTACTTTTATTAGGTGCTAAAAATATCTGTGTTGACTTTTGAATGCAAACTTTCATGATATGACATTTCACTTTTAATTTTAATAATTTGACAGCTTGGCGCGCCACTTAAAAAATACACACTTGGTATTTAAAAAGGAAAAACCATGCATTTAAGGGTTAAATTCGCATTAAAGTTAGAACAGAGTTTGATATGAATTAGTATAAAACTTTTTTTTTAATTTTTAAGTTATGACGCTTTCGCGTGAAACTGCATACATCGACAACATTTGTGTTTGTTGCTGTTGGCGCGTAGGCTATTCGGCGCAAAGTTTCATGGCATCATAATCAATGATGTAGTAGTTAACTGTGCACACTTGCATAATTATACTCGTATATCAAAAACTTTGATTTACATACTTATGTATGTACTTACATATGTAGTATGTCCGTTTACCAGTTTTTATTTATCTACAAATTGATATGTATTATTATGATATAAAAGTATGAATTATTACGTTTTGAAATAAATAAAATATCATAGCTGATTACAACTTTCCTGTACTATGGGTACACCAGTAAGATCACCTCTTTCTAACTTCTTCTCAACTTAGAGAAGAAACCATGGATTGAATCGGGTAACGTGGTCGCTGGGCTGAAGTCACAAAACTCACGACAAACACCCCGAGCGTAATTAACAAGGTAAGATCAGCGATATTGGTGAGGAAAAGAATATTTTTCCATACTGATTTCAGTCTTTACACAGATGATCTGACGGTTGTTGCAGTGAAGGGTGCCAACGATGAGTCTCTACCTCTTGCATCATCCTATCTGCCACACGATTGCAAGGCGCCAATGGCGGACGTCCAAATACGAGCTTTGCATCCAGCACAAGGAAGCAGGCGTTAGTGGTGCGCACTGATGTTAATCCTCATAATATGGTTTAGGGCAGCCCCGATATTAGTCAGGGAGGTGAGTCCCTACTCAATTATGTTTTACAAGTCTAGTCTAGTGTTAGCTAATCGAGGTGAGGAAGCTACCTACAGAAACGTTCTAGACATAAAATTTTATACAAGTAAAGGCGCATTGGTAGAAAAATGAGGGGTGCTAAGCACACCGTCATTCTCCGGCCTACTACTTATTATCCATTAGGTTGGAAGCATAAATCAGAAACGAGGTTAGAACAAATCCCAGGAATACAAACTGTGACCCCTACAGGTAGATACTATTAGGCAAGAGACTGAGAACTTTCGTGTAGAACTCACATGAATAGCTTTTTAAAGGTCATGACTGTATTTGGGAATGCCCTAAATACACCTCTTCACTATGCATGCCCTGCGCTGCAACTCCAGCACAAAACGAAGTTCCCTTGTTGGGTCTTGCAGACGCAAAGTACAGGAATGCTTCAACTAGGTCAAGCTAGCAGGAAGCGAGGACTGTTTGGAACGAATATAAAGATCTTTCCAGGAACTACAAGAAATTGGTGCGCAGGACCAAGCGAGAGTCCTGGAAAACTTTTGTAATTGATTTCAAAAGACTCACGAGGTAGCGATGCTTAGGAAACTTTTATCTAAAAGCCCCGCGTTGCCCGGTCTAATACGCAAAAGTAGCGGAGAGTGTACGAACAGCTGCCAGGACTCATTGGAAGACCTAGTTAGTCTCCACTTTCCGGGATGTAAGGACGCGGTTAGTCCTAGCTACGAAAATGTAGCTAGCTCCGCAAACGTTCCCGAGTACATTTTTAGAGAGAATAAAATATAATAAGTAATCCACACATATGCGGATGACATTGGCATCTTAAAAACTAGCCACACTTTATATGTCTGTAGCCAATGGAAACGGTTTTAGAGGCTCGTTGCGCTGTGCATAACGGGAGCTTTATGAATAACTCCAACGTTGGCTCGTGAACTAGTTCTAAACCTGAAGAATTTATATATAGAGCCTTTGGGCATAGCTCGGTGGGTAATGGCGGTTGGGCAAACGACTACACATCCACACATTTCAACTGGGAAAGAAGGCTCAAAGTAGACATGGGAAAATATGCCTGGCGTAGAGGTTTGTTAGTTTACGCGCAACACTCTAAACATCTATACTAAAGGCTCGAGAATGGAAGATAGAGTTGGTGCGAGAATATACTCTCGAGAGTCAATTCCAGAGTCAACATCTACACATCCAAGCAACAATCCAGGCAGTAACCTCGTACCGCATATCGGCCAGAAGTGCCTTGGAAAGCAGGGCGGCAGTGGAAATTGTTGCCAAAAGTAACTTAACTTCTATTGGGTGCCAGGCCACAATATTATCGAGGCCAATGAAATAGTGCGCGAGATTACCAAGAAGACTGCAGTAAATGTTTAGAGCAGGGCACCAGGGAAACAATGAATCATCTCTTGTGCCCTTGCCTCACATTAACAAGACAACGCTGTAAGCATCTGGGGTGGTGTGATACACTGAAGGCTAGTGAGTCCGCAGAGTTTGTTAAAATTCTCGTCAAACGCAGACATCCTAAAGTGTGATTACGGCTCTTGGACCTACTGGCTTGCCAGATTAACCTAACCTAACCTATAATCAAAACGTTAAAAATTAAGTTTATAAAAATATAAACTTTGCATTTTAAGTAAATGTTCAAATATAAAAACGACCATGTATGTAGTTAGATTTGATTTCTCGAAGAAAATTATAATATTTTTTATTTTCATATTTTTCTGCACTTTTTATATAAATGTAAGGAATTGTTCATGAAATTAAACACTTTAGTTTACTTTAATATATAAAATGATTTATTTAATGTTTTTAGTTGAAAACGTAGGGTTAAATACACAGTAATATAAGTTTAATGACCGATTACTATTATTTAAAGTGCACGTCCGTATGCTTTGGAGTTTCAAAATGAAGTGAGTATTTTTAACTGTCGCTGTCGGCGTTCATTCCTATTCGTTGAGTCCGTTCAGTCAGGGTGTACGTTTAGAGTTGCATGCGTGCGCATGTCATGGTTGCAATCCCACATTCGGCCTTCCTGACCTATTCGTTCGGCTCGAACGAAGGTCTCCACCTCTTCATGAATTCGGCAATGGTGGTCGTGTAACCAGGACCCTCACCCTCGCCTACCTTCTCAACCTCATACCTATCGCGTCCTAAAACCTTCGAAATCCTATATGGACCAAAATATTTAGGCCTTAACCTAAGCCCGCTCCCATACTGAGTTCGCTTAATGGCGACTAATTCGTCCAGTCTGTACTTTGTTGATTCCTTCCTTTTTCTGTCAAAATTTTGTTTGTTTTCCTTTTGTATCAATGCAATATTTTGTTTGGCCTGATCCCTTGTCACTTGTCGGTCTGAATCTAATTCATTCAAGGCGGCGTTTTCTATCAACTCATTTACTTCTGTCGTACCCGAAATTCTCATCTCTATGCCAGTTAAGATTTTAAATGGAGAAAACTTGGTACTACGCGTTGGTGTATTGTTAATAATTTGTTGTGCCCTATTTACGTGCCTATACCAATTCCCAGGCTCTTCTCGGCACATCTTAGAAATCATCGGTACTACAATTTGGTGCATTCGTTCAACTTGTCCATTGCCCCGAGGAACGCCTGTAGCTATTACCAAATGCTCTATACCTTCCCTAGTACAATAATTTTTAAAGAGATTTCCCGTGAACGCAGCACCTCTATCAGTTATAATACGCCGTGGATTACCGAAAACAGCGGCTTGTTTCTCGAGTCGATCAACGACTGCC
Source organism: Bactrocera dorsalis (assembly GCF_023373825.1). Taxonomy (NCBI): domain Eukaryota; kingdom Metazoa; phylum Arthropoda; class Insecta; order Diptera; family Tephritidae; genus Bactrocera; species Bactrocera dorsalis. The sequence goes on from NC_064303.1 coordinate 90,549,622, forward strand.
TCGGCACCAGTGTTTTTAACCGGGTACAACCACACAAACTTTGAAAAAGCATCTACCGCAACAAGAATATAGTTATACGCCTTCTTTGTTTGTTCCATGGGACCGACATGATCTAAGTGAAAAGTGCTTAATGGCTGATCTTCCTTAGGTATTGGATTTAATAAACCTTCTTTCCTTCCTATCTTTGAATCTGTCATGATGCATTCGATACAACTCTTTACAATTCTAATTACTTTTGGGCCTAACTGAGGAATAAAAAATGTCTTTTGAATTGCTAACTGCGTCTTATTTGCAGAGAAATGTCCCTGTTTATGTGCCGTCCGAATTATTTCATCCTCCATCAGCGATGGGACTACTATAAGCTCTCTTATTGGATCCTTGTGTAGTAGCCCATGCTTCAAGTAGAAATCTTCGTATTCAGTCGCTTCCAAGACCTTGCACACTGCCCGAATCCATTCGTCCTGTTGCTGAGCTTGCCTCAGCCTATGCAGCAAAGAATCTTCTAACATAAGACACGCTACTCTGCTTAACGCATCGACGTGACGCATCTTGGAGCCATTTCGGTGTTCTATTTCATAGTCAAAGTCTTGTAATAGCAACGCCCAACGAGACACTCTTAACGGAATATCCTTCTTTTTCATGGTCATTGCGAACGCATTGCAATCAGTAACGATTCTGAAATGCAACCCTAAAAGATATACTCTCCACTTCTTAAGTGCTTCAACAATCGCTAATACCTCTAACTCATACGAATGGTACTTTTCTTCTGCTGGCTTTGTCTTCCGACTCATGTACTGGATTGGGTGAAAATGCAAATCTTCGCTGTCCTTTTGTAAGAGTACACCACCATATCCATGTATCGAGGCATCCGTATGCACTTCAGTTAGAGCCTTCGGATTGTACAACCGTAACACTGGTGAACTGGCCAGAGCTGACTTTAATTGCTGCAGCGAGGCTTGCTGTTCAATCCCAAACACAAAAGCTACATCCTTACGCAATAGGTCAGACAGTGGTTTAGCGACTACTGCATACCCTTCTATGAAACGACGAAAATAAGAAGTAAGCCCTAAGAATCTTTGCACCGCTTTCTTATCCATAGGTATCGGAAAATTCCTTACTGCCTGCGTTTTTGCTTCTGATGGCCTTATTGTACCACCCTCTATAATATACCCCAGAAAATCAACGGTCGTCTTCAGGAACTGGCATTTCTCCCACTTAATCCTTGTTATAACATGCCGCCCTGTTCAACACAGCTTTCAACTTGTGTATACCCTCGTCATAACTAACAGAAGGAATTATAAGATCATCCATGTAAGTTACCACGATGCCATCCTTCACCAAATCTCGAAACACTGCGAAAATGTATCGAGTGAACACTGCTGGACAATTGGAAATACCAAAAGGAACATAAATGAATTCGTATTGACCTTGATGGGTCACGAATGACGTATATTTCCGCGAACCTGCCTCTATCGGCACATGGAAAAACCCGTTCCGTAAATCTAATGTTGTAAATACTTTTGCGCCTTGTAATCTCTCGATAACGTCATCTATGAGTGGCATTGGAAAATTATCCCTCATGATTTTTTCGTTCAAACGTCGGTAGTCGCAACACAGACGTTTGGTTCCGTCTTTTTTCCCCACCAATACGATCGGAGATGCATACTCGGAGACGCTAGGTTGGATTATGCCTTGCTCCATCCATTCTGCAATCTGTTTATCGACAATGCACTTATCGGAGTAGGACATTCGTCTTGGCCCTTGGAATACCGGAGCGTCATCCGTCAAACAAATTTTCATAGAAACTGGGGAATCGTGCTGCTTACTAGGCGAGTAATCACAGACAATGGCTTCTATTGTCTTTTCTTGCTCTCCCCTGAGATGCGACAGATCTACCTGTAAAGTTTTTCCTGACATTACTTCTGCGGCCATACACATATCTTCAAACTCATTAAGAACTTCTATTTTACCTTCACTTTCCTCTACTATGGGGTTTTGAACATTCGTTTCCTGCACCTTTGCTCTAAATTCTACCCCGCCTTCTTTTATAACCAAGTCAACCTGCTTTAATACACTATTCCCGATTATTGCCTCGTAAGTAAGGTCGCGTTCACGCACAACATGGAAATTGATATCCACTTTGACTCCATCTACGCTAACTTTGATTATGAAACTGCCAATAGTTGTAAGTATACTATTTCCTATTCCACGAAGGTGATTTATATCATTGGACAAATCAATCCTTCCTAACTTCATCAACACATCGTAACGCATGAGGCATAGATCGCAACCAGTGTCCAGCAATGCTGAGAACGTAAACCCGTTAATAGTTAAATCTTTGTAAACTACACTGCCAAGGGACGCCATACGCATCATTTCAAGCGTATTTACCCTTGCACCCTCGCTTTTTACCTCCGTTCTCTTCTTTGGGCACTCTGCAATACGATGCCCTGGCTGATTACACCCAAAACACTTTGATAGTCGTTGCTGTTTGCAGGTATTCGCCAAATGACCCGCTTCTCCACACCTATAACAAATTTTCCTATTGGTTCCCTGATCTTTAGTGACAGAATTATTGTTTTCACGCTTGTTTTGAAATGTACTCACGTTGGGTTGACGCCCCGAGCGAACTTTTTCATAAACAAGGATCTGAGCTTTTAATTCCTCTATCGAACTAGCCTGATACAAGTTAGCTTTGTTTGGTCTGGAATCTGGGATTCCCTCTACAAAATATTCGATGAGACTTCTTTCGTCTAGCTTTATTGGCCTACCTAAGTCCATAAGGCTATAAAGATACTCACGATAATCTTCATTTGGGCGCTTTCGCCGATTCCTAAGTGCCCGATGTACTTCGATTGACGATGTTACTACTCCAAATTCTTTTTGCAAGCATTGTTTAAGTGCACTCCAACTAGTTATGTCCCGTTGACTTCGAACGAAAATTTTCGCGGCACCCTTCAATAATTGTTTCCCGTATATAAACTTTTGTAAATCCCCCCAACGAACTGCCATGGCATTTGATTCAAAATCATCGAGCCACTCCTCGACTGAGTGTTGCCCCGTACCACTAAAAGTTGTAAGAGATTCCTCGAGATCGCGTAGAGTGAAGACCGGAGACCCAGACCCCATTGCCGAATTCATGTTGTTTTGCACTGAACTAGTTTCACTGTCTGAGCTATCCTCTTCAGCATCTACAGTCAGCCCAAAATGTTCACAAAGTCGGTCCTGTAATGTAGCTTTACGGCCATTTGTTGATAAACCCAGTGCCAACAATTTTTCCTTCAACCCGTTCACTGTCAATAAAAAAATCTGTTGCCGGTCCATGTCAACTGTTATCAAATGTAATTGGTATATAATTCAGAATACAATTTAGATATTTGATATATAATAAGTAAAAGTAAAAGTAAACCTTAAAATCTACGTTCACAAGTTTTGGTATTTATATTATAACTTGAATAATGAATTAATGCTTGTGAATTAAATTTAAGTTCAATCCAATTAAGTTTTACAATATTCTGACAACTTAGTTAGATTTTTCCGAAGTTTATAATTTTATTTATAAGTTGATTAAAATTCTTAATGGATTTTTTTTTAAATATAAACGTAATAGTACACTTAGGTTATGTTTTCCAAAATATACAATATTAATTTCGGTATTTTTATGTTGACAAAATATTATACATTGCTTTGTACTTTTATAAAACGCTTCTCTTTTAACAATTTTTAATACACATTCTTTCTTTAAATTGCTTAACTCATACCTGTCTTCTGCTTATGTATATATACGCTTATTCTTACTGCTACTGTATTCAATCGCTGACCGCTTCAACCACTGCTTTTCTGCTTACAATTTTCTCGGGACTGTCAATCAGGTATCAAAAACACGCCGCTATTATGCTGCTACGCTGCTCTCAACCGCCACACTTAAATCACCATCAACGCATCTACACTGCGCTAAACCGAACAACTTGTCAATAGTTATCATACGCTGATCTTAAATCACCACCGGCGCATATACACAGCACTGTACTGTAAAATCAGCTTTGACCACTAGCGCATCACCACAGTTACCAACTGAACTCTTTGTTCTTTGTATGCTTCACAAATACAAATCAACACTATGTCGATATACTCTACGAGAGAGTATATACTCGCTGCTCTCTTCGTCTATCGCACGACACCGTTTGACGACAGCGTCTTTTCTTGGATTAACTGTTAATTTTCGTTAGCGTTCTAACGGATTTTGTAACGGGACTGAGTAGTGACGCCACTCCACACGTACAGTTTCTTTTCTTAAAACGTTATGTGCCACAGAAATAGGCAATTTCACAGTTTTTTCACACCGCCTTACTGTAATCCAAATTTGCCGATACCACTTTATTTCAGTACTTAACTGCGTTTCACGAAATTTAACTCCTACGCAAAGTCACTTTTTGTTTTTAACTTTTACACTTTCAGCACTTTTGCTAGCCGACACTTCTGCCACGATACTTTTGCCAGTTTCTAAAACGTTTTCTTTGTTTTGGAGGAAACGGTAGAACCAAGATCGCTCCACGTCCACTCGAACAGTTTCTTCACAGTTTACACAAATTTCAAATTTTGGATTACTCGGCACTTTTGCCACTATCGACACTTTTGCCACTTTTCGACACTTTTGCCACTTTTCGACACTTTCCAGTTTCTAGAAGGTTTCTTTGTTTTGGAGGAAAAAACGGTAGAACCAAGATCGCTCCACGTCCACTCGAACAGTTTCTTCACAGTTTACACAAATTTCAAATTTTGAATTACTCGGCACTTTTGCCACTATCGACACTTTTGCCACTTCAACACGCGAAGGGATTTGCATCCCACTTCTGACACCACTTTGTAGGGAATTGTTCATGAAATTAAACACTTTAGTTTACTTTAATATATAAAATGATTTATTTAATGTTTTTAGTTGAAAACGTAGGGTTAAATACACAGTAATATAAGTTTAATGACCGATTACTATTATTTAAAGTGCACGTCCGTATGCTTTGGAGTTTCAAAATGAAGTGAGTATTTTTAACTGTCGCTGTCGGCGTTCATTCCTATTCGTTGAGTCCGTTCAGTCAGGGTGTACGTTTAGAGTTGCATGCGTGCGCATGTCATGGTTGCAATCCCACATTAATAATACTTCTTTAAATTTCTAGCAGTAAATTGGTTTAACCGAAAACTTAGCTTTTTAATATAAGAACGTAAACACACAGTTCTGATTTCAATTTATATATGTATGTATTTATATACAGTCTAACAGAAAATGTTAATCAACAGTCATAGTAACAGCAATACTGCTGTGACTGCGCAGCTTTAAAAAGTGCAAGCGCTCTTAGCTACAAATAATATAGAATATTCTGCGTACTCTGCTAATGCAACGATGATAACCCAGATAATGTAAATATTTAATGTTCTCTGGCTAAGCACCATAGTACAACAGAGAATGTTAATCAACAGTGACAGTAACAGCAATAATGTGAATAATGTGACTGCGCAGCTTTAAAAATGTGCAAACGCTCTCAGCTGCAATAATGAGAGAATATGCTGCGTACTCTGCTAATGCAATGCCAGCTACACGGACGCTTAGATAAAAGGAACTATGGATAATGGCGGCGGAAATAGGAGGAGGCAACTGATGATAGTCGCCCTTGAGTATAGTACCAACGACATCTGTTGGCAACTAGAAGGATCTTACCGCGATGCAGATACACACGATTGCGTGAGAGCAGGGCCAACGCCGTACTTTAATATAATTTTACCAATTTTAGTGTTTTTCAACGGGACTTACCTCACTTAATGCTGTAAATCGCACGCTGCTCCCCATTTTGGTGCCCCTGCGAACATCTAAACACATTTTATACACAATTTCTGGCAGTCCGTCGCTTGCTCCTACTGCCACGAATCACTATAGATACATATAACATACAACTAATAACGCCCGATTACACTTTTCACTGTTAAACGATTAAAAGCCCGAACTACCCTAATTACTACCCAATTTACATAAAACACTATAATTTGTAGCTTTAATAGCTAAAATAATTGCACTTTTCTCCGAGCTACAAAAAATTCCACCGACGCAAGCGAGTATCTACGAAATGTGTATTTGAAATGGCGGCGGAAACGGAGAACGACGAATGATATTCGAGCTGTCAAAAAGGAAGCGACACCAAAGCAATTCAGCAACTAACACAGGGTAGCATTCAAACTACTTTTAAAAATATGGATATGTAAAATAAATATAATTTCATGGTTTTTGTACGCTTGGCTTGCTATTTAGATTTAATAAAGATAATAGCAATTACACTAACGATTTTTCCTGTATAATGTCTAGATACTTTTCAATAGGCAGACTGTTGTACGCAGATGGGACTACACTCTATAAAATACCACCCTCTGTTGGTAGTCTGTTTGAAGAAGGATCAGCGCAATCCAGCTAGCGTTTAAATTAACTGTTAACTGACCAATAGCACTATCAGATACTTCTATTAAAGTTTCTGTGAGTTACTTTGGGCCGACTTCTTATGTTACAATATGTAGTCGGTCGTCCCTTTCTTTTGTAGATGCAGGATCCTCACCAACCAGCCATCAGTTAAATTATCGGTTAACAACCTAAGAGCGCTACCAGATACTTCTATTAAAGTTACTACGAGTTTCTTAAGTCCGAATTTACAATTCTAAACGGGATTCTTATGTTCCAATATGCGATCGGTTTCTTTCTCTAATTTATGCGCTAATTATTATAATGTATTCGAGTTTCAGCAGCCGTCACTTGTGGGAATACTTCATGATCGAAAGCTATATTTAAAGAGAAAATTTCAGGTTTATTACGTGGAAAACCATCGTTCTTTGTTGTTACTCCTTTTTCAGCGAAATAAACAAATATAATAACATCCGTGCGTTATATAATTTCAAAGAGTAATATGTGCGCCATCTATAGTTCAAAAATATTTGCGAACCCTGTAGTTTCAGGTGATCTACTACAATCACTACAGAGGCCACTTGATTTTAGAAGCTTAAATGTCATCGGTCGTTCTTAATTTCCGCTGCCATCTCGAACATTCGTTTCCTTATATCGCGTTCGTGTAAGTGGCTTATGCAGCCGTTCGTTGAAAAGTGAAATTAGTTTAGGAATTAAAGCTGCAATTCAGCAGTTTTTAGTAGAATTAGGTTGAAGTTCGGAAATTTAATCGTTTTAAAGTAAAAGAAGTTATCGGGCGTTGTTATTTGTTTAGTAAAAGTGAAAGTGAAAATAAGTGAGTGCAAAAGCTGAGCGCGGAGCGTCGGCGCAAGCAGTTCTCTCTGCCAGTGGTTGTGCATAAAATGTTATGTTAGTGTTAATCGTGTTAAGTTAATGTAAATAAAGTGTTAGATGTAGGGAAAAGAGTTTAGTGTAGGAAAGTGTCTCCATTTCTTGCAGAAAAATGCGAAACGAAGTAAAATAAAGTGCGGTAAGTGCTTTTAAAATATTAAAATAATTATTTATTGATATGTTTATGCAGACATGTGCCTCTTAATGGCAAGTTATTGCATATTTATTTTAAATTAAAGCTTTATTTTTATCTTGTATACATATGTGTACAGATATGCATATACATACATATAAGCTTTCTAAAGTACATATATATAAAATTTAAGGGATTTAGTTAACACTGTATTAATCAAGATCCTTCTAGCTGCCAACAGATGCAATAGTAGCTTTTAACAGCGAATATTTTTTAATACCTCTTCTTCTTTCAGTCCTTATTGCTTGTACATAGTTTCTCTGTGCTTTTCTGCACAGTCCAGCGTAAATTCAGATACATTTATAAGTATATGTAAAACAGTTGCGCAGTCACATTACTTCTGTTGCCCTTTGCTGTTACCGAACATTCACTTTATGCTGTAATTAACATGGAGTGTTTACATATAGCATGGAATGGAAGTAACATTCTGTGTAATACATATGTATCGTTTCTTAGCAGAGTACTAGAGAATGCATTTTTTTATAGATTAATAGAAATGCATTCTCAGTTTATACCATCGCGACTCCAGTGCATATAGTTGACTTGTGTTCGTAAATATCGGTCAATGTGTGAGATATGTAATTGAAATACTGGGATAATCCTTCTCCGGCAATGGTAAATTTCTATGTCAAAAATGGGTTGAGTTGGTTGCTTGTTAAACCTAATATACCTAATATAAAAATTTTCGAATTTCCGGGTGACTTTGTACTTATCGGCCAATGTGTGAGTTGTCTCAATGAGAGAGCGTGTTTTACTCATAACAGTGTACCTTTGAGCCTACCCCGGATTTTTACTAATTTCCGAACATCCAACTGACTTTACTCTATATGATTCGATTAAAAGATAAACAGGTCGATGGAAGTTTTAATATCTGATGAATGACTGATAAGAGCTGGTGTACCACAGAAAAAAAAAGAACCTGAACAGGTATAAGTTTGCCACAAGGTCTGTGACTACAACCCTATGAGCTGAGTTAACGTAGCTTCTATCTCTCTATCTATCAGTCCATCTATTTGCCTCTATCTACGCTAACTAGTCCCTCGGATTTTGAGATACCAATTTAACTACAATTTAGTCGATAAAACTAGTTACTCCTCGCAATGACATCCACGATTGAATTTAACTAACTGGCTGATCTCGCAACTACACCTACAAAGAATCTTATACGAGTATGCTCGTAACAAGCTGTAAGTAAGTCCAGAAATTATTAAGCTAAACGTAATTAGTTTAGAATTGAGTTGAATTAAATCTAAAACCAAATAATTAAACGTAATTAATATACTAAATTTAAAACCAAAACAAATAAATTTGTCCTGCAAATATAGACGCGGCTGATGCAAAAATATTCAAAATTCAATAGGTTAAATGCAAGAGTGCTGATTTATATATTAAAGAAGAATCTAATATTAACGATAATTTTATATATGTCAGATATATGTATTATATTGAAAAACTTGTTTTGCATAACGAAAATATTTTATTTAAGCAGAGAATTCAATGGCATTGCTTCAAAATACCTTCATTTTTATTCGATATTAGCCCGATCATGTTACATGTATTGAAAATATTAAATTCCTAATTCATATTTGGCTTTTTCGAATAATTTTAAAAATTTTCAACAATCGTACTTCAGCTAAAGCACACGCAAACGAATGTAAGCAGATATCTATATTAGTTTTTAATTTTTCGTTTGACGTCCAAAAGTATTAAAATTACAAGCGTGTAAGTAAGGATATTTATACTGCTAAAGGGTGCTGTTTTTAATACTGCAGAACTTTTCATACAGATATTCAGAAAAAAGGCTAATATTCAAAACAAATTGATTAAATACTTACACTTAAGTAAAATGTTATGCATAAATCTTAAACACTGGTTTAAAGATAAATACAGAAACTTAAAATTTAAGGGGAATGTTTATCATTCGAAAGAACATTCTTAGGCATCTGGTTTTTGAACATAATCTTTTTCGACTACGTCGCAGATACTCGTAGTCCATCCGTTAATGGTCCAATTTTCGATGACCTGAATCGATGCGGGGTTGTCCGCATAGACTTAAAACTTTACATATTCTCACAGGAGAAAGTCTAACGGTGTGATTTGATCAATCGACGGACCCAAAAGGTGAAAGAACTTTACTTCTCAATAGTCTACTCAGTCCGAAGTAGCACCAGTTGGTAAGAGTTATTCTGCGTTAAATTTCCAGACTGACATTGGTGCTGGTTTTTATAATGGTTCCAAAATATACGAAATTATCTAGGACTTAATAGTTATGACTGGCAACAGTTGTTTGTTTAATGACAGGTGATATTTCGTCTTGGCCTCGTTCACTGCCAGACCCGTTTGATGTAAGTTCTGTATCGAACATGCTATGCATTTTTTCCTGCATAATCGCTCTTATATCGGCGAATGTTGATTATGAACTTTGAAAATTGATAAAAAGGAATTTCGCGTGAAGCACACACAGTTGAAAATTTACCATCGAGAATTGGTATGCTAAATTAAGACGTGGTGAAATGAGCACCGACGACGTTCAACCCAGTGGATGCGCACAAAAAAGGTACGAAAATATCATGAAAGTCCACAAAATAATTTTAGATTACCGCAAAGTGAAGTTGTTCGAGATAGCAGGTACTACAAAGATATCAACTGAGTGAGAACGTCACATCATTCACGAATATTTGGGTATCAGAAAGTTTCTGTGCAAAGTGGGTGCCGTGCGAGCTCACTTTTGAGCGAAAACAAAGAGGAGTTGATGATACCAAGCAGTGTTTTGTGATATTCAAGGGTAATAAAACCGATTTTCATCAATATTTACCATATAATGAAACATGGCCCCATCGTTTCACCCTGAAGTAAAATTGACAAACATCCGGGTGGACTACACAAGATGAACCTGCTCGATAGCGTGGAAAAAGGCCACAATTCGTTGGCAAGGTTATGGTGTCTGTATTTTGGGATTCGCATTTAAAAATTTTATTGACTAGCTTAAAAAAAAGGAAGAACCATCAACAGCGACTATGACATAGCATTATTTGAAGGACGAAATCGCCGATAAATGCCCGCATTTGAAGAAAAAGAGGGATGCACCGTATCATAAGTCTGTGAAAACGATGGCAAAAATCTCTGAATTGGGCTTCGCGTTGCGTCCGTATCCGCCGTATTTTCCGTATCTGGCATTTTTCGACTACTTCCTGCTCTCACAGCTCAAACGAATGCTCTCTGAGTAAAAATTTTCGTCGAGTGAAGATGTGATCATTAAAACTGAGGCCACTTTTGAAGCAAAGAACAAATCCTTCGACAAAAATGGTAGCGAAAAGTTGGAGGGTAATAAGTGCATTACCCTTAAAGGGGACTATTTTGAATAAAAATTATACTAATTTTGCCAAAAGAATGTCTTTTACTATGATAGGTTTTTCAATTGTTCTGTTAGGTTCCCAAGATTTTTAGAACTCTCGCGGCGTAAGACTTTGCTTGATAATTTTCCAAAGTAACTGTATATACTTGTATTTAACTGCCAAACGCATGTATTAACTTTGACAGAACATTTGACACTCAACCTTTTGTTAATCCTGTACCTCTAATAAAACATCCTATATTAAACATTTTTCTCTCTGCAGTAAGTGTTATTCACATATTTTGGTATTCGCCAGCGTTTAAAGTCATTTTTTTCATTCGTTTATAGTGCAAACCTCAATAAAGTTAATAATTTTCTTGTTCGCCCATTTGTTTTGAAGCATTTTTTATGCGAAATAAAAATTAATAAATCAACACCTTTGCTGACATTTATACCTGTCAAAATGAAATATAAACGCGCTGCTTTACAAATAAGAGCACTTAAATATCCCGTTAATATGCAAATACAAACACATACAAACGAACGTATTCACAATACACTGTACGAGTGCATGCGTGTGCGTGTGTGTGTAAGAGCGGAGTGTGTGTCCATATGATACATTTGCTATTTGAGGCAAACATTGTCGTAATAACTTTCCATGCAATATTGCAACATGCAATATTTAAAATTGGCAACACACACACGCACACACATGCGCATGCATGCAACACACCGCCGAACACAGAGCAAAGAGAAAAGAAAATATTCATAAAAGTTTTTCGACAATTACAAATGACCTCAGTATTAACAACACCAAAAACCAACCAAAACAAAAATGTTTTGCATTCAACAACAGCCGCAAATCATAAACACACACACACGCACGCACTCAGCTCACATACATTCACACACGACTTGTAAGCAGGTGTATTTTTATATAGCTACATACATACATACTTGTAGCATTGTATTGTGCCGTGCGTCGGGCGTCACGTACTCTACTGTGCAACAACAACAAGTGCTGTTGTTGGTTGTTTGGTGGGGGGTTGCGCAGCAAACAACAAAGCTATTAAAAAGTGTGCAGAAGCTCGCATAAAAATGCGAAAACAGGAAATGAGCAAGTGTAGTGAATGCAGCAAATGGCTGAAAAGTAATGGAAAATGGCTAAAACAAAGCGGAATGAAAAATGGACTGTGTACACGCGTCGACGCACCGCCGCCGCGGCAGCGACAACTTTTCAAATAATTTTAGTTCTTCGCCGTCTTCATGCTGTGTTGCAACACATTATGCCTTATAAAGTAGAACATATGTTTGTGCATGTGTACATAACTATTTATATGCAGGAACATGTGTTTATTTGGCACTAGGGTGGGTAAAATGTAAGAATATTAAAAAAAGTGGTAAGGAGTCATATAAACCTAACGGAATAACGCGCGATGCAAGTTTTAATCAAAAACAAGGAATATATGATTCATAAATAGAAAAGTTTCCATACAAGGATTTGATTTTGGGCGGGTGTTTGTATGACAGCTATATACTATAGTGGTCCGATATGAAACTTTTTTTAGGATAATGTAGCTTTCAGATAGGTAATAATCCATGTCAAGTTTCTTGAAGAAATCTCGTCAAATAAAAAAGTTTTTCTTACAAGAACTTGAGTTCAATGGGTCAGTTTACATGGCAGCTATATGCTAAAGTGTTTCGATCAAAAAAAAAAAAATCCGAAGGATTATGGCATTGCAGTGGATAATAACTCGTGCCACATTTCGTGAAGATATCTCGACAAATAAAAAAGTTATCCATACAAAAACATGATTTAAATCGTTCATTTCGTATGACTATATGTATGCTATAGTAATCCAATCTAATTAAATTCTTCGGAGATTATACCATTTCGATATACAATAAACCATACCAAGATTCGTGTGGAAATCTCGTCAAATAAAAAAGTTTTCCTTACAAGAACTTGATTCTGATCGTTGCATTTGTATGGCAGCTATATGTTATAGTGAACCGATCAGAACAATTTCTTAGAATATTACAAAATTGCCTTAGAAAAAAAATTCGCACCAAATTTCTTGAATGTATCTCGTCAATTAAAAAAGTTTCCCAAAGAAAAACTTGATTTTGATCATGCAGTTTGTATGGCAGCTATATGCTATAGTGATCCGATAACGACGGTTCCCACAAATGAGCAGTTTCTTGGGTAGAAAATAACGTGTGAGAAATCTCAGATCCATATCTCAAAAACTGTGGTACTTGTACGCACATATACACACTGACGGGTACACAGACGAACAGCAATAAATCGTCTAAGTTCGTCTTGGTGATCATTTACATACATACAATTTTTATAGGGTCTCTAACTTTTCTCTCTGTACATATTTTATAGGCTCTCTGACGTTTCATTCTGCGTGTTAATAAGTTCACATCTATTAATTAAACGACATCACAATACACCAACAAAATCTGAAATTCCCTCAATAAAAACCCAAATTAGTTCTAATTACTATTCCAGCTTTCCTTCTGCATTAAGTCCTTACTACTTGCCCGTAATCGAATTTAAATCACCAGGCAGTCAGTGCTAGTTTTCATTACTCACCTCTATTCCCTTCTGGCGTTCTACAAATTTTCGGGAGAGTCTTCAAAACAAACAAACAAATTATAACTATGTACATCCCTGCTTATTAACGCTTAGTAATTTAATTAAACTATATTTCCTATAAGTTGCAAACTGTAATTTAATTCTTATTTCAGTCTACTCACATTAAGGACGTCCCTAGCTTACATTACTAGAATATGTTTTTGAAAACATCTGTAATAAAATATTGCAAAAAAAATACAAGAACTTCATTTTAAAATTTTTGTTAGCGATTTGCTCAAATAAAACTCGAACATATTCTATTCCAGTATGCGGTTTAATCTCTTCAAGAGATTTGTACTGCAATTAGGTAATCCGGATTTATTTGAGTACTCACCCCCTATAGAGTGTAAAGCTGACAGGAAAGATTTCTTTACAAAGAGTGATTTATATCGAGGTTTCCAATGGTAACTTGCGAATGATACGCGAAGCGGGATTGTTGCATAGATTTTAGACTTTACATTCCCATACATAAAAAGTCTAACGGTGTGATATCCCAGCATCTCGGTGGCCAATCGATCAGCCCAAAACATGAAGTTATGTGCTCACCAATGTGTTCTCTCAATAAATCCACTGACTGATGGAATGTGTGGGAAGTGGCGCCGTCTTGTTGAAACCACAAATCGCCGAAATTACGAACTTTAATTTTAGGCATCAAATAGTCGGTTACCATTGCGCTGTAATGGTCGTCATTTATGGTTACGGTCTCAGCGGCATCATTTTTGATGAAACATGGACCTATAATTCCACCGGTTCACAAAGCACACTGAATGAAATTAGAACTCTTGATTCTCTTCAGGTTACTATTCGTCGCAAATGCAGTAATTTTGCTTATTCACATCCCATCGAGCCAGAAATTGGCCTCATCGCTGAATAAAATTTGGCTCGAAATCTCGGATCTTGGAACTTTTCAAGAGCCTATGTATAAAGCGAAGCGATGTCGCTGGTGAAGGTCAAGCGGCTTCAGTTCTTGTTGTATTTTTTTCGCTTTCAATTTACGATTTCTACGTAAAATGCGTCAATTCGTTCCATACGTCAGTGCGAGTTGCTGCGAACGGCGCCAAATCGACTCTCCACGATCTTCGTGTATACTCTCCGCTAGTAGGCCGATTATATTGAGCTGAGCGAAATGTGGGAAACACATTCTTTACAGAAAGTGAATTTTGGTTATAAAGCTATAACCATAATGTTTTCAATTTTTATACCAATAAAAGGATCAATAAAATATTCGTTCAGGGCTATATGGTCGAGGAGAAACTGATATAGGAAACAATTTAATTTTGATTAGAAGGAAGGTTATTAAAGCTTATTAAAGGGACGCGAACTAAGCATAGCAAATATATCCCACCTTAACTTCACCAAACTTTTACTAAGCCCTTTTAAAATTCGTCTTGTAGAAAATCAATATTATACGCTAACCAAAACACTTTTTGTACTCCTCAATTCATCTTATCGAAGTAAAAAGTACTTTCCACATATCCTTACTTGAAAACTTTTCCTTGTTGTTTCAAGCTCAGGTTTTTTAGTAGCTAATTTGAAAAGTCTCCGGCCATATTAAACCGAGTTTTTTGGTAATTTTTTTTTTTTTTTTTTTTATTTGTTGTAGTTACCTTCAAGCGTGATATACTGATTATGGCGACACTCCAACTTTTTTTATACCTTCTGCTTCAGCATAAGTTTCATTTTTGGTGATCACCTCTTCGTTCGACGAAAATTTCTTACCAACGAGCATTCTTTTGATACCTGAGCACAGAAAATAGTCGCCGGGGCAGATCTGGAAAATACGGTGAATGCGGTAGCCATCTGAGGCCCAATTCATGGATTTCTGCCATCGGTTTCACTCAGCTCGTCTTTGCTTTTGATAAAAAGTTATTCCGCGCGGCATCCACTTTGCACATAACTTTCTCATATCCAAATATTCGTGTGTGATATAATGTAGACGTTATTTTGATATCCCTGCTCACTCGAACAACTTCACTTTACGCTCGTCTAAAATCATTTCGTTGACTTTTTTGATGTTTTCGTCGGTAACAAGCTCTTTTAGGTGTTCAATGCGTTCACCGTCTTCGGTATTCATTTCACAACTTTCTAGCATAGGATACTAATACTTTATGGTTGATTGTCCTGGTGCTGTGTCCGAAAGCTCATCACCGAGTCAAAGTTTTGGTCAAACTGTACTTGTTTCCTTCACAAATAAATATTTTGTCTCCATGCGAAATTCTCTTTTATGTTTTTTTTTCACAACAACAAAATTTGCTTCTCACAAAATAATATATGGCAATGGCAAAGTCCGACAATTCTCAAATTTATACACGCGTTTTAAGAAGGTTAGTTTCAACTTAAAATCATATGAATTTAGTTCTAGTAGCGCCATTTATGCCATCAATTTGTTAATTCTGTGTATCTAAATCTAAATTTATGTCCAACACT
This sequence comes from Bactrocera dorsalis, assembly GCF_023373825.1. NCBI lineage: Eukaryota > Metazoa > Arthropoda > Insecta > Diptera > Tephritidae > Bactrocera > Bactrocera dorsalis. Next base: position 90,565,550 of record NC_064303.1, read on the forward strand.
GTACATATATGAATTTTATTTGATAATTTAACTTCGTTTGATAAATTAAGTTTAAGAAACGCATCTGTCAACGACTTTTAAAACTTTTATGTAACTATATATGTCTGTGCAACTGTTTAAAGTTCAATTTATAACCCTTCACACTTTTCCTTAACTCAAAAGTTGCAGTTTTTTTAATGATTGTAGACAGTGTGATGAAAAAGTTGTGCGCATTCATGCAAGAAAACTTTATAATGGCCATGCTAATTATCAAACGATTTTCAACGCAAAACTGACATATGTAAAGGGTGATTTTTTAAGAGCTTGATAACTTTTTAAAAAAAAAAACGCATAAAATTTGCAAAATCTCATCGGTTCTTTATTTGAAACGTTAGATTGGTTCATGACATTTACTTTTTGAAGATAATTTCATTTAAATGTTGACCGCGGCTGCGTCTTAGGTGGTCCATTCGGAAAGTCCAATTTTGGGCAACTTTTTCGAGCATTTCGGCCGGAATAGCCCGAATTTCTTCGGAAATGTTGTCTTCCAAAGCTGGAATAGTTGCTGGCTTATTTCTGTAGACTTTAGACTTGACGTAGCCCCACAAAAAATAGTCTAAAGGCGTTAAATCGCATGATCTTGGTGGCCAACTTACGGGTCCATTTCTTGAGATGAATTGTTGTCCGAAGCTTTCCCTCAAAATGGCCATAGAATCGCGAGCTGTGTGGCATGTAGCGCCATCTTGTTGAAACCACATGTCAACCAAGTTCAGTTCTTCCATTTTTGGCAACAAAAAGTTTGTTATCATCGAACGATAGCGATCGCCATTCACCGTAACGTTGCGTCCAACAGCATCTTTGAAAAAATACGGTCCAATGATTCCACCAGCGTACAAACCACACCAAACAGTGCATTTTTCGGGATGCATGGGCAGTTCTTGAACGGCTTCTGGTTGCTCTTCACCCCAAATGCGGCAATTTTGCTTATTTACGTAGCCATTCAACCAGAAATGAGCCTCATCGCTGAACAAAATTTGTCGCGAAACACATTTCTTATACTTATAACGGGTGATTTTTTTGAGGTTAGGATTTTCATGCATTAGTATTTGACAGATCACGTGGGATTTCAGACATGGTGTCAAAGAGAAAGATGCTCAGTATGCTTTGACATTTCATCATGAATAGACTTACTAACGAGCAACGCTTGCAAATCATTGAATTTTATTACCAAAATCAGTGTTCGGTTCGAAATGTGTTTCGCGCGCGTGTTTTGTTCAGCGATGAGGCTCATTTCTGGTTGAATGGCTACGTAAATAAGCAAAATTGCCGCATTTGGGGTGAAGAGCAACCAGAAGCCGTTCAAGAACTGCCCATGCATCCCGAAAAATGCACTGTTTGGTGTGGTTTGTACGCTGGTGGAATCATTGGACCGTATTTTTTCAAAGATGCTGTTGGACGCAACGTTACGGTGAATGGCGATCGCTATCGTTCGATGATAACAAACTTTTTGTTGCCAAAAATGGAAGAACTGAACTTGGTTGACATGTGGTTTCAACAAGATGGCGCTACATGCCACACAGCTCGCGATTCTATGGCCATTTTGAGGGAAAACTTCGAACAACAATTCATCTCAAGAAATGGACCCGTAAGTTGGCCACCAAGATCATGCGATTTAACGCCTTTAGACTATTTTTTGTGGGGCTACGTCAAGTCTAAAGTCTACAGAAATAAGCCAGCAACTATTCCAGCTTTGGAAGACAACATTTCCGAAGAAATTCGGGCTATTCCGGCCGAAATGCTCGAAAAAGTTGCCCAAAATTGGACTTTCCGAATGGACCACCTAAGACGCAGCCGCGGTCAACATTTAAATGAAATTATCTTCAAAAAGTAAATGTCATGAACCAATCTAACGTTTCAAATAAAGAACCGATGAGATTTTGCAAATTTTATGCGTTTTTTTTTTTAAAAAAGTTATCAAGCTCTTAAAAAATCACCCTTTAGATAAATGTGTATGTGTATGTAGGCATACACAAATTTCCCATTATTTTGCACGTGACTGACAGCTCAGATCTTTGAAGGCGGTCTACTTGTCTAAGAAACCGGAAGCAAGCTAAGTGCACTAACCGCCTATCAGGCAGCGAAGCTGAGGCGTTCCAGCACACACACACAAGCATATGTAGATATTTTAAGTGTATACCTGAGTTACGAAAACACCCTGCAGGAATTTTGAGCTCATTACGAACTAACTAATGTAAAATGGAGGTGCTTCGAGGTCATATAGGGAGAAGGTACCCGCGATGTTATTTATCGTACATGGCTGACACGGAAAGAGGAAGGGAAATTGCTAATTATATTATGACCCCACAGATAATAGATTTGAGAATGAGAAGGCTCGGTTGACCGAAGATATCAAGAAGTATATCTAGCTCTTGCTGTACAAAGACAAATGAAGTCCTACAAGATGCTGTCCTCCTCATACAACCTTGTTGAAGTTTATAACTGTATTGTCCTTACATCTTCCTTGTCGGCCAAGTTGCATTGTTTCTCGTGTTTGGTGTTTCACATGTGTTTCAATGTGTGTGTGTGCGTGAATAAGTAAAAGGTGAACAACACCTGTAAATTAAGAAACTTGAGGCATCTACTCATCGCATAGTCCTTCAACTTCAATGTTGCTGTCATGTCAAGTTACGAGTGCTTCCGCTCCCCCTCTCTACCGACCGACGTCAAAGCCAGCATTGTGTTCGGCGCTCGCAAACTTTTCACTCGACCATTTTCTTTTTATATCACGCCTTAATCACTGTCTGCTGACACTTCCTGCCATCGGAGACAATATTATATGTCAGAAGCAGTTGTTGCCAACTATTATTTCATTGGCTTCTGTGTATGTGTGGGTTTATATGGTACATATATTAATACTCGCATACTAGTACTACTCAATTACATAAGTGGCTTGTATGCTTGTAAATAAATATGTATAGTATGTACTTTGTTACTATACACTTATAAGGAATATTGAATATTACTTGTTCGCTTATTATCTCTTAAAAAAAAAAAACAAATGAATGTTCATTTAATATGTTTAGCGCGTTAATTAGTTACATAATGTTATTTATGGATACAAAAATTTTCGCTGTTTAAAGCCAACAGGAGATTACAAGTGCAGCCAGATCCTTCTCCACCTGGTCTTTCCAACGTAGTGAAGGTCTATCTCTTCCTCTGCTTCCTCCGAAGGGTACTGCGTCGAATACTTTCAGAGCTGGAGTGTTTTTGTCCATTCGGACTACATGACCTAGCCAGCGTAGCCTCTGTCTTTTAATTCGCTGAACGATTTCAATGTCGTCATATATCTCGTATAGTTCAACGTTCCATCGACTGCGGTATTCATCGCAGCCAATGCGCAAAGGACCATAAATCTTCCCAGGACGGGAATAGAGTTTGGTTTTTGTTCCCCAAGAGTAAAGTCCTCTCTACTTCCAGTTGCAGGCTTAAAGCCCCACTGATAAGGTCCAATCATCTTTAATCTTTCACGCAATAAGTTCAATATTCACGGTAGTTTTCCTAGATTATGAGGTCTCCCTTTTTGTGGATTCAAATTTGAATAGTTCCGCCGGCAATCCATCGACCCCCTCCGCTTTGTTGTTCTTCAGACGAGAAATTGCTATTCGATATACTACATACAATTAGCAAAAAATATTAACACATTGTTCATAATGTTAAAATTCTAAATTTATTCTTCAAAGTTTAAGTCTCAACCCTTGGATCCAATACACTTGTGCCAACATTTTTTTCCAATCCTCGAAACAGTTGTTAAGGTCAATTTACATCAATGCGCCAAGCGATTCACATTTAATGTCTTCAATGGACTCTGAACGGTATCTCCCCCGAGCGGTAGTTTCAGTTTGCTGAATAGCCAGAAGTCACACAAAGCTTAGTTAAGCGAATATGTTGGTTGCGGCAAGACAGTGGTTGAAATTTGGCAAAAAAACTAACGATTAATGCGATATGCGCATTTCCTGTTGGCATTTTGGTTGGTCGGAAAGAGTTCGGAGTGCACCACACCCCGATAATCGAAGAAATCTCTAAAAATAATCTTAATTTTTGATCTGCTTTGATGTTTTTTTCGGCTTCGGCTCAACTTTGCCATATATAGACGATATTCGGCCGATTTATCGTCTGTTTAAGGTTGTAAGCATGGCTCCAAGACACATTGACATCATGGTATGCGAAATTGAACCTCTTTGTTGAATGAACTCGTCTCCCTGGATGTCTATGGGCCGAGTATTAGTTATTACCTTAATAAAGTTTTTGTTTATGGCACCATCACTCGTTGCAATGATACCGGTAGAATCGCAAAACGCCATGGAGGTGGTCATCAAAGGACTGCAACGTCACGTGAGATGGGTCGGAATATGAAGAAGCGACTTGTGCGAAATCCACGACGAATTGCCAATCAAATGGCTAAAGAACTGAAAATATCCGACCGCAGCATCCGACGCATATTGAAAAATAAGCTCAAGGTCAAGCCTTACAAGTTCCAATAGGCACATGATCTCACACCGAAGCAGCAACAATTAAGACTTGGCCGAAAGCGGTCAAATTTCTGACGAACAAAATAGGATTTACTTGGCCGACCGTTCATACGAGAATCTAAGTCATTGGTTGTCCACCAGGAGGCAGCACCTGCCATAAATAATGGTTTGGGCCGCTGTCACCGCAGATGGGCGCTCTCCAATTATTTTCATCGAGCCTGGCGTCAGAGTAAATGCGACATATTATCGGGAAGATTTTTAAGGGCTGACTTTAAAGCCGTGGGCAAACAAACATTTCGGTCGCAAACCATGGACGTTTCAACAAGACTCAGCACCGTCTCACAAAGCGCGGGTGAACCAAGAATAGCTGAAAAACAACGTTCCGAACTTCATTATGACCTCACAATGGCTCTCGAATTCACCAGATGCGAGTCCAATGGGTTATTCTCTCTGGGTCGTTTTAGAGAGCAAGGTCCGAAGTAAGAAATACACCAGTCTGGAGATGCTGAAGAAAGCCATTGTCTGTGAGTGGGCCAAAATACCGGCAAGTCACATTCTTTTTGGCCGTCTTATATCGATTTATGATTGTTTTCACACATTTTGTACTTTAAAATAAATAAAATAATTTTCCAAACCGAATTTATGGCTTTTTTATTTGGTTAGATTAACTTAAGATGGAGATATAGATATTAATCCTAAAGTACCTTTCAACAAACTATTTATGACTAATGGCCATCACATGAGGTATATGTATTGCATTTTGTGAAAATTTGTACAGTTGTTTATGAGATACGAATTTTAAAACCGAATTTGCTACTAAAATCTGGGTAGCACAATCCTGTCTCACAGTATATTATAATATGGGCATTTACTTCATAAACCACAATTCTTTAAATCTACTCAAAATTCATTAAATCGACACGAAAATATCATAAATATTTTTGAATTAATTTTCTGCCCTTATATTCATAAGTCAATATGTACAGGCATATACTATTTGTATGTACGTATGTATATGCATACACACAAATTCGAACTCTCCCACTTGCAACAATATCTATTAAACAATATTGTCAAACTTCCCGCACCGCCTTCAAGTGTACGCAACGACTATCGACAGTCAGACGCACACACACATAACTGAGAACAAAAATCACAACTTTTCATGCGGCAAATGTTGCACGTGCGGCAACAGCGGTAACCCCTATTGTGACGATCATCAATTACGTAAATAAGTACGCAAATATTTAATATATATGTATGTACGTATGTATTTGTGTGTACATTAATATGCCCACTCACTGCTGTTGCATGCAGCAAAAAAGAGGCATGCAGCTTAGTGAATTTAACACCACCACCGCCACTGCCGCCGCCACAGCCCATTCGATTTACCCCGGGCGTTCCGTTGCGGGGAAAACATTTTTCGAACATTTAACGCTGCATATAAATCAACCCTCGCCTCGCTGTAAGGGCGCATAAGTTTTAAAGTTGAGGGTGAATTTTCTCACAATGAAACCCTTCAATTTCAATTTCATTCGAGCGAAATTTATGGAATGAGTTCAATGTTGGCGGCGCTCAAACAATATTTGTAATTTCTTGCAACTGTTGCACGCCGCCGTCGTTAAGCAGCTAAAGGCCGACAAACAAATCACACAACGCCGACACCGCCACCGCCACCGAAACCACCACCACCCACCGGCTTAATGTCACTTTCGTTTTTTGCGTCCGTGTCAATGTCATTGTTGCAATATGACGCCTCTATTACACTCATTCTCATTTCGCTTGCGCCTTTGCAGCTTTGCTGTTGTTGTTGTTGTGTATTCGTATATGCGTGAGACGATTATGAACCCCATCGCCAGTCGAAGTGCTTATTTTGGTGCGGCCGATAGGGCTTCAGGCCGCAAACAAATGGTTACCAAAGCCTAAAATCTGTTCAATGACCTTCAAATTATCCTCGGGTTTGCATGACTGGTGTGTATGAAATTCCATTAAGCATATATATATGTATGTATGTATGTATATTTGATATAACGGTATGTAGCTGTTAGCAAAACTATTAATATATGTTGCTATGAAATTGCTTTCTTAAATGTTCTATACGTGTCTGTAGACAATAATTAAGACCCTCTATCGCAGAGCACATTCAATTTTGGTCAGTTTTAGCGCACCAAGGTCAATTATCCATGGAAATCGCCAGATTTTATAGTTACAGAATCCCAAAATGAGACTCCTGACTAACAGAGTCACTAAATGAAGATTGTGACAATTAGAGACATGAGACAATCGTCTCAAGCAGAATACCGATATTAAGCTCTTAAGTCACTGTTTCACACCCGGTAAACTCGGAGTTTACCAATAACTGACACCTACAGCTGTCGTGTGGAACAAAATTAGTGTGAAAATTGAAGATAAATCTTATTTAATGATTTTACTCCCGAAGGGTAGGTGATTGGAATGATAACTAACGTTATATAGGTTTTCCTCAATTCAAATGTAATGAAATAATGTGAAAATGAATCTGATTTGTGCAGATAATTGTGAAAATCGCTATTATACCGCTCTCCGTAAGTAAATTTTGTCTAGAAATTGAGAAAAATCTCTAATTTTTCGCTTCTTTCAAAGTCGAGTTTGATTTTTTATATAATATGTTGCCTATTGTAGGTAGGTAGAGTGGATGACTGACATAGCAACTGGGCCTTTACGATGTTCCTTATGAAACCAACGGGACTAAAACTCCCTCACTCCACTATGTCCTCTCTGAACCACCTCCCTTTGTGCTCCTGATAAAATTCATCAATGCAAAAATTTTATTGGTGCATCGAGACAATGTCGACAAAAGATCCACAGATATTTATGACTATTTTCCTAAACACAGTCTCTCTTTTTCTTCTACCTTCTATCAGCTTCTAACGGGGTTTTCAATAATAGTGATATGATTTCTTAAAAGAAAAACACGCGAATTGTTCAGGAAACTCAAATGTGTTTCATTTAGTATGAAGCACAATCGAAACAATTAATTTCTGAATATAACATCACTCAAATGACCTTCACGATTTCTTTTGCAGGAACGAATTCGATGAGCCCAATTTTGATTACTTTTTCCACTATCAGTGGATAAAGTTTATTAGTCGTCTTTTACCAATAGCGCTTTCCGATTTTAATTTCAAAGCTTGAAGAAAGTCTGGTTTATTGCTAAAGACCAAAACTTCAAATAACCCCTCAAAAAGTAGACTAATGATGTTAAATTGCTACTTCTTGGAGGCCATTCAATGACACACTTCCTTGAAATTATCGAATCTCCAAACCTTTCTCGCAATAACTCGGTTGTTGCACATGCTGTGTGGCACGTAACCCCGTATTGTTGGAACCAGATGTTGTCAACATCAACTTACTCCAATTGCGGCCACAAAGAGAGAGAGGGAGCCGATCTTTACCGTTTTCCATTAGAAGTAACGGTGTCATCAACTTCATTTTGAAAGAAATACGGACCGATGATTACACCAGACCAAAAACCACACCAAACTGTCAATTTAGGTGAATGTTGTTCGTGAATAATTTGTGGATTTTCTTCGCAACAGAGACAGTAATTTTGTTCATTGACTGCACCCGCTCAGATGAAAGTGAGCCTCATCGGAGAAGATGATCATCTTTAAATCTCGTTATAGCTTTCAAGTTATTCCAAGTCAAGATCAACAAACTCACGACATTTATGTTAGTCCAATGGCTTCAATTCGAGTATGAGAACAATTTTATATCTAGAAATACTACATGTGGGATATATTAATATTTTATGCGTACTCGAGATCAAAGTATTCATTCAGAACTATATGTCCGTGTAACGGTTTTGTAAAGGTAAGGAAGGGCAAAAGTCAGGTACAACCGAACATTTTTACGTTTGTAACTTGAAGGAATTAAAGCCAGGGAAGTACGATAAAGTGCAAAACGAATATCAGTATATGTAGTGTATGGGAGTTGAGGGTATTATCGACTCGATTACCTATTTTTGCCAATACCACAAGGTGCGTTCCAAAGTAAACAGGACTTCAATTGATGAAACAATTTTATGGCGATGATTGCCTATCCCGTAGCAGAGTGCACGAGTAGTTTTAACGTTTCCAAAGTGGTCGTGAGGACATAAATGACGATCAAAATCCGTGATCACCGGTCTTTTTTTTAAGTTCTGTTTACTTTGGAACAGACCTTGTATATCTTTCTTCTTTCCTATTTCTTTCATATTGATATACCTTGCGAACACCCCAAAATCCCTCTGATACGTAGTTCCCAACTTCAGTTCATTTACACCAATTATGTGTTGAACGGAAAAATAAAGGTGTAATTTCAATTTTAATTTATACTGTCACAAGCAGACCAAAAATGAATGTGACAAATGAGTCGTAATCTCTATTTCCATCATTCTTTGAAAAGATAGAAAAGTTTCGTTTGTCAAATGTGTTATCTGTCGGCAATTACTTTTAAATCCCAATATTTTAAGAAATGACGGTAATGACAAGGCCTCATTTTGCTTCACTCTCTAGTTTGTTGCATGTAGTCACATTTAAATTCTGCAGAATATGGAGAGAAACACAAAAACCATCTTCAAATATGTTATTTTGCTTGTAATTATATTTGCATTTGTTATTGCTTCTTCAATGAACTTGATTACACAGCCGTTTCTACAACTGAGGCAGCAACAAAAGGGAAAACAGAGTGGTGGGAGGGTGTTTCATGTGAAAATTTCCATAATTAACTTATACAAGATATGTAATTGTAATAGTTGAGTAGCAGATGGTCTGTAGGAAAAATGTGGTTAACGATTGTACAAAAAACAAAATAAAATTTAAAAATAAATTGGATTTAAAATTGACTGAGGTAATTAAGATCAAATATACCAGTTTAGCTTAGATAAATAGTACTGGTGGACAGATAAAGGTCTGAGGCAGACGATACACAAGGGCTAGAAGAAAGGAAAGGAACTGAACGGAAGAGCACAAATAATATGCAGATGCTAAAACTGAGCTGAAAGAAATAATACTAAAAAGAAAGAAGAATAAATGAGAAAAAATAAACAAAAGTCATGGGGTTTGGGAGAGAAGATGGTAAAGAAAAACTCGGTGCAAAACAATCCTCCCTAGAATTAAGTGCTGCGGCTATTAAGCATATATAAAGAATCTGTTCTCAACCCACGACCTAGGAATAAATACATCACAGTATACACAAGAGGCCTCATTCCCACTTTTTACTTTGGAGGAAATGAGCACGTAGGCCTTAAAGACCAAAAAAGCCTCTGGCCCTGGCGAGATACCAGCGGATGTGTTAAAATTAAACACCACGGAACCTCTGCACTTGTTGCTATTTATTTATCATACAATGCATGCCAGAAATATGGAAGAGTCAGCCTGATAAGTAAAGGCAAAGGGGACCCAGGAAAACCTTTAGCTTACGGTCCTCTAAGCGTGATAGATACAGCAAAAAAGTTACTAGAAAGATTACTGATACTCCGCTTCATAGCCGCAATAAACAATGGAGGATCATTAGAGCGACAACATGGTTTCAGAAACCATCGGAGCCGTTGAAGACGTCGTACGTGGCGTGGAGGAAGCTCGTCGAAAGTACAACTTCTCGAGGTTAGTAGTCTTCTTTACAATTGACATAAGATAAGATAAGCTAATGAGACAATATAATCGACGAAGATGGTTCAAAACGCCATCCTATTTAATAAATATAATACAGAGTTATCTTAAAGTTAGGGAACCTTTGTTCGGCCCTCAAAGAAAGGAAATCACCGGAGCAGCACAAGGACCCATACGTGGATGGGATCTATGAAATGTCAGCTACGATACAGTGTTAAACGTCGAAATGCCAAAAGACTGCTACCTCATAGGCTATGGAGATGATATCACCATCCTGCTAACCGCTCTATTGGGCTTAAATCCGATACGCCGCTTAAAAGTCATCAAATACAGAAAAACATGTCCCTATCAAGACCTATAGCAAATACAGGAAGGTCCACTCGCAACCAGAAGGAAGCTGCTCATGGACACAACACAGTCAGTGCTGTTATATGGCTGCGAAATATGGGTCGAAGATTGGTCGATAAAAATACTCACTAAGGTGCAGAGGACAACAGCCCTGAATGTCGCTTCGGCGGACCGCCCGTTTCGGCGTTATCCTAATAGATATACTCGCAAAAAAGAAAAAAAAACTTTGGTCAAAGAAAAAGCAAACACTAGAACTCTGGCAAGTTCGGTGGACAAGGAAAATGGACTACCAAATTTATCAAAAAAATAGAGGTGTAATTCAGTAGAAAACATGGCGAGGTGAATTTCTATCTAACAAAAATGCTCTCCGGGCTCGGGTAGTTCGGCAAATGTCTGGACGCAAAAAATATCGATATGTATGTACTATGCAATAACAAAAGGGATATGAAAGCGTACTCTCCGCCCCACAGAAACTGTGTCACTATATGGTGAGCCAAATAGCTCGATTTTGCCCACAAAGTCGTTGGCATCCCAGAACGCAAGGAGAGTAGAAACTGGCACGCAAACGGGTCCATCTTGGAAACCTTGCCCTGAAGTAATGGCAAAAGGCGCTGGGACAAAGAAAAAAATACAGGGTAGAATAGTTTTACGGCCTAAAAAAATAATAATACTCAAAGTGTAATCGTAATATTTGAAGTTATTTAATTGTTCAATTTGCACTCAATCACACAATAATTGACCAATTTGTTAATTGAAATATTGACTGGTTCTATGAGAATGGTTAATAGACATTACCACACAATATGTATCAATCTAACCTCTGAACCAGTTGATTCTCATTTTTTAAAAGCATTTTCAAAGCTTCAACAATTTCAAAATTTTCTACAGGGAATTAAAATACACACAAACAAACTCCCCTATACACACAATTACTTACTGTATTGTGGTATTGGTAAGTAAAAATATACGTAACTGTAACAGTGCAGCTCAGCTTTAGCGCTCCACTTGTGTTGTGCTGTTGGTGGATGGAAAAGTAAACTCAAAGAGATTTCAAAGCAACAGATAATGAAGACTTCACTTTCATCTAACTACGTCGACAGGCTGCTGGGCAACAACGCACAGAAAAAAAGTGGAGGCTTAATTCAATTAATTCTAATTGAGCAAAATTGTCTGCTGCTGTTGTGGTTACTGATGTTGTAGTTTATGCTGTTCCGCTTTAATGCCGCAGTGACATGCATTCAATGTGGCAACATGAAGTCTCAGCAATCCTGCTGAGTGACCTATGAGTCGCACGATTTCAACATATTTACGGCGTGTCGGTGAGAATGAGGGTGTATCCTATTAGTATGTATTGCATAAAGTAAGAGTTAAAAGTATGGGTGTTGAAGGTTGAGTAAATGTCAAAGAGTAAGGGAAGTTGTAATTGCATCGACAGCAGGGTTAAAACGCCAATAAATCGCCCAATATACACGAACTTGATTATGGAATTGAAAACATGTTTGAACAAAGCGAATTTATTGATATTTAAAGCTAAACTCAGCAAAGAAGGCTACCTCAATTATCATTCGGAAAACATTCTTTGGCATTTAGTTTTTGAAGATTATCCCTTTCAAATGGTGGCCGCGGCTAAGGCTCAGATGCTTTATCCGTTGAGTCCAATTTTCTGGCGAACGACCGGGTGATGTTTTGCTGAATCGAAACGGGATTGTCCGCATAGACTTTAGACTTTACATATCGCCACAGGAAAAGTCTACCAGTATGATATCACACGATCTTCGTGGCCAGTCTACCTATCCAAACCGTGAAATTATCGGCCCACCGATATTGATGCGATGTGTAGATAGTGGTGTTGTCTTGTTGAAATCAGTCGCCGAGATCCGAGCTTCAATTTTAGATATCAAACAGTCGGTCAGAATGGACCGATGATTTGCCCGGTCCTCAAACCACACCAAATCGTTGTTTTTTTCTGGTTGAAATGGCAGCTCTTGAATCTCTTCAGGTTAGTCTACGTCTCAAATGCAGCCAGAAATGGGTCTCATCGCTGAACAAAATTTGGCCCGAAAACGTCGGATCTTCTTGTAATTTTTCAAGACCCCAAAAGCGAAACAAGTCTGCTTGAGCTTTCACTCAAGGATCTCTCGAGTTACTACGAACAGCGCCGAATGGACCCTATTCAATATTTTTTCCGCTGCGCACTGGACGTGGTCTATTATGGGCGATGGTCTTGCGACTGTATATTCAGTAGGCCGATTTTGTTGGCCATAAATTAGCGAATTGCGCGAAATACATTATTCACAGAACGCCTTGGAAAGCTTATGGATTAATGGTTGCGAAGTGTTTTCTCGCCAGATTCGTTTGACCGGTAGCCTGACTCCTTCTTATTGGGAAGACTGCGGGGCAAACAACGGGTATGTGTTTTGGTGTCTCTACTATTTTTTTAGAGAAGCGATACATCTGTGCAGATGGATTCATAGTCTGCGTACAACTGCCTTAATTTTTTACTGGACAAAATATTTCTTAAAATGTTTTGTATCGATTTCTTTGAGAAACACCTCTCCTTTCGAAGTCCGTCCTCTTTTTTTCCAGTGACGATTCCTATTGGCTCTTTTCTTTTACCATACCTCTTCTTGTAAAGTGTGGTGACATAAAGCGAAGCATAGTACCGCACCTATTGGATTGGATGCTGCAGCCTCTTTAACTAGAATATCGCCAAATTCATTTTTATTGATGTCTCTATACCCAGAATCATTGCTGATTTGATTTCTAGCGACGATATTTGCCTGAAATTCTGCTAGACTACCACTGAGAATGACAATCCGTTTCCGGTCATAAATTACGATGTTTCGGTCATAAATTATACAGTAGAAGTATGGCTGTCTGGATATGTTAAAATGCTACTTCCATTTATCCAAAACATATATGCAGAAGCTTCAGACGTGTTACGTCTCCTGTTGAATACTTCTAAAGTGATGATTATTATTTTACTGTATTCCTTGCAAGTTCTGCTGGAATGTTTTTCCGTGAAACCATCCCTGCAGTCGTGTGCTTGAAATGGAGCTGCCTCCAAGGAACAAAAGGAGGTCTTTCCGTATTTGGATCGTAGACATCTGACTAAATTTCGGTCGCAATAAATTTTAGACACATACTGACCGCCATTCACCGTGGAACTATCAACACCTTCACCGACTCCCTCCTAGTGAATAGCGTACTTGGAGTCTAAACTAACAAAAAACTTGAGTTTCCCCGAGAATTTAGAGTGACATTTGCCCAACTTCGTTCTGGATCCTGCAGACGGTTAAACTCCTACTTATCCAACCTCAACTGACGTACCAAATATATATATGTCCAGTGTGCAATGAGTCCTCGCACTGACTCTAGAAACATTTTTGCATGCCCAGCGAACCCCATTCATTTAGCATACCTCTCCCTGAAGACCGACTTCGTCGATTCGGTACAACGATAGCAACGAACCCGAATCCTACCACCCAAGCAAGAAATAGTTTACCGCTCCAATAACAACAATCCGATGACGGTGATAGTTGCGCTCTAAAGTAATCTCTGCTAATGACGTGGACCAAGGCTTGAAAAATTTTTCAAAACCTGTCAATGAGACCAGCAGTTTGGTGTGTGGTCCCACACCAGACTGCCACAAAAAATTTTCAGAAGTCGGCGGTTTATTTTGAAATAAATTCACCATTTTCAACACCTCACTGAGTGCAAAACGCAATTAATGTAGAGTTTCTAACAAATATTCTTCCCAGTTTTTATAGGAAATGCGAATACTTAACCTAGCCTCACACCAAAATTTGCTAAGCGCGACAAAGCTGCAAAATATTTCAGAAGAGCGCAATGAAAAGAGGGAGTTTTGCTGAGAAACTTCAAGCATTTTCCTTCGCAATATTTAAGAGATGGTTTAAGTTTTGACAAATAAGAAAGAGAATCATGTGGTGAATATGACAGTTTGGAAAAGAACGAAGTAACCGATTATAAATGACGAGAGCCAGTTATCAAGTAATCCCTCTGATAAGAATAAAATGTGTTAAATATTTTTCCAAGTGCTGTAGGCGAGTCAAATGCCAAGTCGAAAAAGTACGAAGGCAAAATAAGGTATCGTTAAGCTATATTTAAACACTGCGAAGCACTGCAGCACAATATGGAATGCGCTTTCTGATGGCTGTGCACCAAGCTATGTGTTCACACTTCATTGATGCTCCGAATTCACCAATGCCCAACAGCATTTTATTAAAAATAGCACACATTCACCAGCATTGAAAGCACGAAGCACTTGCCACATCAACAGGCAGAGAGTACAACAACAAAAGTAGAAATAGAAATCATTGCCTGCCTCAAGGCGTACAGGCAGCTGCAAACACAATACGCTCTCTCGCCTTTCAACCGCTCATTGGCGACCAAACGTAAAACGAGTCGACGTCTACGCATATTCAACACAACCGCATGTCTCTACTGGTGCGCACCAAATTCACCACACTAAACACTCCAGCAACATTACGGTGCCATTGGTAATCCTCACCACCAGTAACACCGTCCAGCCATGAGTGTCACAAGCAGCGCACTGGTCGCTCACTGCCAATTCTATTATACTTTAAGGCGCTGAGCGCGCAGACGACCAACATAATTGCCGATTTACCATTGCCGAAGGCTTGACAGTTAGCTCTCGGCTACTCGCTACATGCACTTCGTGCTGTCAGCTGCCACTGTGGCCACCACTGTCACTTGCCATATGCGCCACACCAGCCGTATGCTGTGTGTGCTCGTATATAACAGTGTCTAGCGGCTGCGTTGAGTTTAGTCTTCGTGTTATATTCGCTATGTGCGGTCGTAAAAAGGGGTACCGCAATGACGGCCGACCCTAACAAACAAAAGTAATAAAAGTGAATTACTCCAAAAAAAATATAAATAGCAAAACAAAATTCGCTTGCAACAGCGTGTAACGTGTGGCGTGCGGTGCGTCGTGTATGTTGCAAATATCAAAAATCGCAGTATCTCTATAACATAACGGGAAATAAGTAGCAAGTTGCAAGGGGTGTACGCCAGTAATTTAAGGCACTCAGTGATTTGCTAGTTGCTGCTCTGCCGCGATTGTGTTGGAATTTGTTTTCGCATTTTTCGGTGGCATGCTGTTGCTGCCACAGCAGCATTGGCTTTCTTGTTATTATTGTGCGAACGCTTCGGTTTCGTATACAGCTAGCAAGCAATTTCGCGTCGAATTTTCGTCGTGCTATAATACTTAAATATATACACAAACACACACACACACACGCACACAAATAAGCGCAGCCAAGCGAAATTACTATGCAACGTGAGCGCATCCAAGTGCAGGTGTGTCTGTGTGTGTGCAAGTATTTGCATTTCATTTTCGGCCAAATCGGGATACACTCCAATGCTCCACTTTCGTAAGGCGTACAGCAAAAAAACCAACAACAACAACAACAAAACACGAGCGTGTGATGCAAATCAGTAAAGCAAAATTTTGATAAAGCAGCGACAGCAGCAAAGCAGAAATCACATGTAGACGTTGTGTAAAAAATCGAAATGCAAGCAAAAGTGTGAATTCTATGCAACAGCAGTGAAGTTGCAACGACTGCAAGTGTAGAAACTGCATTGTGCCGCACGCATTGTGGCACATCTCCGACACCCGGCACAGAACGCCAACAAGCGCGTCGCTGTTTCGTTTCTGCGATTCGTGTGCGGTGATTCGTAAGTTCACATGTTTGGTGTTCGTGCAACTATTTGTGGCATTTAAAGTTTCTGATTCGCCAAATTCCACGTTTCGCTGTTGGTCGCGCGTTTGCATTTGCGTTGACGGTGTGCTCCGACTTTTCTGATATTTTTCTTGCAATCGTGTGTGAAATTATAAATATATATACAGTACTTCGGTGCGGCAACAACTACTCAAGCTGCAGTAAAAAATCAAAATCTATTGGCGCAGTCAGTGAAAAAAGTACGTTGCAACTCCTTTTAATGTGTACATAAAAAATATTGAAAATGTTGTGTTTATTACTCGATTGTTGTTCTATTTTTGTTTGTGGAACCTGTTTACGTTGCTGTTTTTCGTAGGCTGCATAAACCACTGTAGTAGCTGATGATGAAAATCGCTGTGTTTTCTTTCATAATACAAAAACGTTGCTGGCACTGTCTTGCCATTATTCCCTAGCTAGTATACCCTTAACAGCTGGAGTTTAACCTTCACAGTTGCATTTCTTACAGCATAAAAGGGTATACAAATATCTTTATGCTGATTTTGAACGTTCAGTTTGTATGACAGCTATAAGCTATAGTGCTTCGATCTGAGCCATGTATACAGAAATTGTAGCACTGTCTTGCAAAATAAAGTATGCCAAATTTCGTGGAGATATCTCAACAAATGAAAAAGTTTTCCATACAAGAACGTGAGTTCGTTGAGACAGTTTACAAGGCAGCTATATGTTATAGTCTTCCGATATAAAATTATTTTTTAAATACTTGTAGCGTTGCTTTGAATAATAATCCGTGCTACATTTCATGAAGATATCTTGACAAATAAAAAAGTTCTCCATACAAAAACATGATTATAATCGTTCATTTCGTATGACAGCTATATGTTATAGTAATCCGATCTGAACAATTTCTTCGCAGATTATACCGTTGCCTAAAACAATATACTCTACTTAATTCCGCGAGGTTATCTCGACAAATAAAAAAGTTTTCCATACAAGGACATAATTTTCATCGTTCAGTTTGTAAGGTAGCTATAAGCTATTGTAGTTCGATATATACTGTTCCGTCAGATAATCAGCTTCTTGAGAAGAAAAGACATTGTGCAAAATCTTAGGTCGATATCTCAGAAACTGAGAGACTCATTCAAGTATATACAGATAGACGGGCGAACATACCGAAGGATATGGTTTCAGGTCAGCTCGTCATGCTGAATATTTATGTAAGCATTTTATAGAGTCTGAGACTTTTCCTTCTGGGCATTACAACCTTCTTTGCAAAGTTAGTATACACGGTTCAGGGTTGAGAAATAACTGTTTATAGCTTCACCAAAGACCTTTGTCACGTTTGCGGTTACCGCTCCGTAGCAAATTTCAAACTAAATAATCTCATTTATAGGAGTTTACTCCCTCTCTAGCTCATCAGTTGCTCACATCACTTTCATCGCACCCAGAAAGCACTTGGATTTATTCAGAGTACTGTACCTTTGTGACCATATGTGATATAGTAGAGGGCACAATAGACCATATGTTAGAGTGCAAAACCTCAATTATTGCCTCTCTACCTTCTAGCTCATCAGTGGCGTGTTCATTTAATTTCGTTTTCTTGGACTGTAGTGAGGAGGTTTGGCGACAGCTTCACCCAATTGCTAAACTTTACTTTTTAACAAAGCTAATCTTTTTCCAACCGCTTCTTAAGAATTATTATTTCGATCAGATGACTATATGTGCGAGCTCAATGCATTATATATATTTTAATGTCGGAAAAAGGTACCCCTTTAAGCTTCCAACCTTTGACTGCTGTGCTGTTAACTAAGTCCCATACATTAATGACATCTGAATCAGTTATAGTTTTTGGTAGGCTACAAGGAATTGTTAGCTCTTTCTAACATTCTATACATTAGGCAGGTTTTCAAGCATGAAATTTTGACCGTTGTGAAGACATGATGATCCAATATAAAATGGTGACTACCTTCACAATTCGTATCTTGTTGTTCTTTTGTGAAGATTAAGCATTTCCCACGGCGTTTTCTGAACAAACGGTATTTGAACGGTTTTATAGACAAACAACCTTCGACCGGATACAAATCTGTGTTTGCTCCGTTTATATAGTGAAGAACAAGAATTACAAATTTTCGTAAACATTCGCCATGTACCAGTCAGTCATCTCCAGATCCAGATATGTTGTAGCAATTGAAAATCACAGTTTTATATTCTCTCAATTTCCCGTTAGATTGATAAATGGTTTTGTTTAATAAAAATCGAATTGAAAGAAAATATTTTCTAAACTTTTCAAATGAGAGATATTTAATATACACATAAAATACGTAAAGCTACTTAATTATTTTTTTATTTTTAAATACAATTTTTTGAAATCAATTAGTGGTTGAAAACCTAGTAAGGAATTTTTATACTATTACACACTTTCCCGGTATTTACTTGAAGTCAAAACGATTACCAGAGATTAGAATTTTAATTAATTCGTGCTAGTGAATACGAGTATTATGGAGTGTTATCACCTGATTTGTCTTTATGAAAAGCTAACAATTCTTGTTTAATTGTATACGTACTAACTTAGAGAGTTAGTCACCGCGCCGAGAATCATTATATAGACCATATATTATATGTGTGTGTACCAGTTTCGTCTTCAATCTCAGCAAAGATTAGGATAGATGCGGATGCCAATTCTCACGAGATCCCTTTGTTCTTTATATTCATGTGCATTAAGTGAACTGAAGGAACGTAGATGCTTATATCTGGTGTAAGGAATGCTGAACTTGCCAGATCAATGTTTAGCTGTAATTCTCCTTCATTGGAGTAGACACCGCTTACACGGTTATAGCTGGGTTTGGGAAGCATTAGTTGTAAAAATTTGTTTTTCGGTAATATTATTAATAAACACCATTCATGCCCATTGTCCAACTTTGAACGTTTGAATATTTCCAGTTTTAGGCTTCGAGTGGAAAAAAAAACACTGAAATATTTACAGGACCGCAAATATTGTATATAGATATATGTATATGTACTCTCAAAAAAATTAATATAGCTGTCTTTTTTAATGGCGTAGACACCACTCACGTGGTTATAGCCGAATATAGCTTAGAAATGTTAATTTATACTCAATAACCGCACGGAAAGCAGAAATTTCGATAGCTTTAATGAACTGGGAACCTCTGAGTTACTATGAAACAGAGAGTGCGCTGCTTTTAAGCGCTTCAGATAGGGCTGGAAAGTTTACTTAAACATAATAAAAATCCCGGTGATATTTTTATGCTGGCATATATTTCTAGCGATACTGCGCGAAAAGTGGAGTTCATTTTCAATACTTTTTATACTCAATAAACACGACCTTGATTTAGCTTAGCGTCAATCTGAAGAGGAATTTGGCACGATAGACTTAAAGTTGTGGAGCAATCCTCGTTTATCTATCTAAAACGGAATATGCCGTGTTAAAATGTATGCAAATTCAAGCTAAAGCATTTTTATGTCTGAATTTTGGTGGCCTATAATTTTTCATTCAAGCGCATTGACTTTGTGAGTATCTTAATGAAGAAACAGTATTTATATTTAAGTTATTTGTTGCCCGCTTGTTGTTTTCTTTTCATGTTTTCTTGCTTTGTTTTATGTTTTCTTACTATTCTATCGATTTACAACAAAGCGTTATGCGGTATTTTCGGTGTACAAGGCGTTTTAATAATACGTTGCCTACATTTAGGCGGGCTCGATATTTTAGCGCTGTCACAAACAAGTTATTTAGTGTTAAAAGCTGTTGGCGTTTATTATAAATGTGAAATATTTTATTATATATTTTATATATATTATATATATATATATTTTTTTTATTTATATAAATTAGTTTTGTTATTAGATATATGGATACATATGTACATACATGACATTTCTTAACAATGACTTTGTTTTAGTGTAATGGGAAGTGCTTGGCATATGAGTTATTTGACAAAAGGCTTCGCAAATTATTTTTCGAAAATAAAAAAATTGTCAATAAGTGAGCTTACCAAAAATATATTTTTTTTGTATTTATTCGGTTTCAGTGTAATGTGAAGTGATCTTTTTTAGTTGACAAAAGTCTTCAAATAAAAAAAGGGTGAAAAATATAATAAAAATATGTGACCTATCAAAAAATGTTTTTTTTTTGTTAATTGGTTTTAGTGCAATAAGAGTACTTGTTAAATAATATTTTAGTAGGTAAAAGGCTACAAAACAATTTTCTTCAAATAAAATAAACTAAAAATAGTAAGTGAGCTATCAAAAGGCAAAAAAAATTACTTAATAACAAAAAAAAATTATTACGCTCATTTATTTTTTAAATTCGCTTGTTACTACATCCTTTTTTTTAAATCATTATTAAATATTATAAATAAAAAAAAAATTCTAACCAAAAAAAAATTTTTTTTTGCAGTTCGTTGGTTCTAGTGTAATAAAACTGTTTTTAAATATTATTTTAATTGACAAAAGCTCCAAAAAATTATTTTGAAAATAAAACAAAATAAAATATGGAAATGGAAATTAAATAAATTAAAAAAAATTGTGTTAAAACAAATTCAAAAATATTTATTAGGCTTATTTTTTTTTAATAATTAGCTACTTTGTATATCATTTTTTTAATATTTTTTTCACTATTATAAATAAAAAAGCAATTGTATAACTGAAAATGTGTGAGCTATCCAAAAAAATATATTTTCTTTATATAGACCATTTAAAAAAAAAAATATTTTTTCAATAACAGTGCTTTTTAAATATTATTTTAGTTGACATAAGGCTTCAAAAATAAATTTTTGAAAACACAATAAAATTGAAAATAGTATGGTGGCTATCAAAAAATAAAAAAAAAATGTAAAAATTGTGTCAATAACAAAAAAAAATTATTACGCTTAATTTTTTTTTTAAATATTTAGTATCATAACAAGCTAATTATTAAAAAAAATTGAGCGTAAAGTTTTTTTGTTATTGATAAAATTTTTATAGTTTTCATTTTTCAGTTATCGTTTGTTTTAATATTTTTTAATTGCTTTTATAAATAAAAAAGTTACAAATAAAATTGAAAATATGTGAATTATTTAACAAAAATATATATATTTTTTATAATTGGTTAGTTTTAGAAAAAAAAAAAAATAATATTGAAAATAGTATGTGAGCTATCAAAAAAACATTTTTGTTAAAAACAAATAAAATTTATTACACTTATAATTATTAATTTTTTTTTGTAATAATTTTTTTAAATATTTTTTTTTTAATATTTTTTATTGAATATGTTTTAAATAAATTTTATAAATTTAAGAAGCAAAAAAAATATAATTATATAATGTCATTATTTTTTTTTTTTTTGTTGTCATATGCTTTTTTATTTTTTTATTTTACTAATCACATTTCTACGAAAAAATCACAGTGAAAAATAACAATTAAAATATTTTGTTTCAAAATTAAGTGTTGTGTTTGCATTTAGCAATGTTTTAGGCTAAGCTTTTGGCGACATCGAGATCCACAAGAAAATTTAGTAGTGAAAATATAAATTAAAAGAATCATTTCCGTTGCTATAATATTGTAAACCTCCCATAAAAGGAAAGGAAAATAAAATTTATAACTGTTTTAATCTGAATATTTTCCCATCAGTTCGTTAGGCTAATATTAATAACTAGATTTCTCCAGATCCTTGAAAATATTTTTTTCGTGAACGAAATTTTAAAGCACTGCCTACTATCTTGACATAAAAATCAAATTTCTGGCATAATATATAATTTTAATTTTTTTAGTATATTTTTTAAAGTGTAAACTCCAGTTTGTGGCAGTTGAAAAGGATAAAAAATTTGCCAAGCACAACAAAAATTCAAATTGCTTGCCTTAAGTGCAGCAACAGCAAGTGTCTAAAGCCGACAAACAATTTTAAGCGCATGAATTTACAATTAAATTCTAAATATATGTGACATGGCGTGCTTCAAAACTGTCTGACCTTCACTTGCGACGCAATTTAGTGCGCAAGCCACCTGCAACATGCTAAATTTCGTTGCGGGTTTGCTTGGCAAGCTGCCTCTGCTGCTAAAACGCTGCGTGAATTTTGTGCTTTGAAACGAGAATTTAGAATTTGTTTATTTTAAACCCGAAATACCAGCGACGTTTATCTGGGTGGCGTGTTTGCCATCTAAATTATTTGTACGTGTGTTTATTTTAACTGTTTACATGGCTTGTGGATAAAGTAAGCGTCCTCTACGGCGCTTGAGTATGTGTGGTATGTGCGCTTTGGCTGATTTTTGTTGTTGTTGTTGTAGTGTGGGGGGTCACATCAGAAGACAAGTTTATGTGCGTATGCTTTAAGCGTGTAATCTGTTTCATTATTTTCGTTTACGCTATTTTGCGGCATCCTTACCCGTTTACCACACGGCAATGGCAACATCCTTATGCAGCTTGCAAACACTCACAAGCACATACATATGTATGTATATACTAACAAGTGTAGTGGTAGTGGTAGTCAACGCCAGCGCTATCGTCGTCTGACTTGAGTCTCGCTTGTATTGTCTGTAAATTGTTTGTCGTTTTTATTCAATTTTCCTCTCGTTTCACATTTTTCTTTCCACCAGCCGTACGCCTAGTACTACGCCAGCAAACCAGCAGTGGTATTTGGCACAATACCGCCAACACTGGCGGGCAGCTAACAGCTGTGGCACCCATGTAAGCCTCCACGCTTCCATACCGGCACTGTTGCACCGTCCACCATCCACCGCTTGCCATCCACATGCCACCAAGCATTTTGCTATCGTAGTATTTTCTTCGTTCTATTGGCTTATCTCGGCCGCACAATGCCAGTATCGCTGTGAAAATACACAAAAATGCGTACATATATACGTACCGTTATATAACTGTAGTTACGTAGCTGTGGAGTTGCGTCTATGCTTGAATTTTTAAGTGCCATTTCGTGTATCATTACACAGCCGCTGCCTGGCATTCTGCAGTCGGCAAGTAGGCAGCAGTCGTCGTGTGTACCGTTGCACTGCGTTCTCATCCTATTTGGCTGCCGAATCGGCTTTGTTGTGCTAAGGATAGTCGTTCTGGCGGATGTGCTTGAGGCTACCATGCGCGGCGCGTAGTGTGTGTTCAGCGGCTTCAATATTCTATTTGTTTTACAGTTCTCTCTGTTTCAGGTTTTTTTTCTGCTTCTTGCTCTTCTTCGGCTCGGTAAATTAACATGTGGAGCCGTGCCATCAGCACTGCTGCCTGCTTATGTGGCCTAGCGCGCACTTTGCGCCGGCATTTCATTGTGCCACTACGGTCTACGGTGCCCTTAACTCCGCCTCCGCGCAGTCAACGACTGCTACTCAGCTTCACTTTTTATTTAAATTGTAATTGAAATTGCTCTGTGTTTGCGGTTTGTTCCGTTGACGAGTTCCGTTATTCGTTTTCATTGCATTTTTGTTGTTGTTGTGTTTTTATACGGTAATAAGCTGCCGTTGTTATTATTATTTTAAATTTTATTAGCGTTGTTGTTGTTTAGCTTGGCTTCACTCAGTGCAGTAGGATTACAGTTCAATTACATTTGCTGTCATCTTTAATTATATGGAATTATTTCAGTGTAATCATAGTGTATATTACCAGCGTAATTTTAATATTTGCAGCAAATATTTTATCCGATTATTACCGTGTAATACTACTATAATTACTGTATAATACAAAATTACAAGGTAAAGAATACTTTACTTGTAATCCCAAATTCTGATTACTGCAAAAGTAGTTATCGTTGCAATTACTTTAATTAAAATAAAAAATTCAAATAATACTTGCTGTAATCGTAATTACAAGATTACGATTACCTTAATTGTAATCTCAAATTCTGATTGCTACAAAAGTAGTTATCGTTGCAATTATTTTAATTAAAATAAAAAAATGCAAATAATGCTTGCTGTAATCGTAATTAGATTACAAGATTACGATTACCTTGATTATAATCCCAAATTCTGACTACTGCAAAAGTAGTGATCGTTGCAATTACTTTAATTAAAATAAAAAATTCAAATAATGCTTGCTGTAATCGTAATCAAATTGCCCGACTACAAATACTTGACTTGTATTCCAAAAATTCTGATTACTCTTAAAAGTAGTTATCGTATTTTCGTTTAGTTGCAATTATTTTAATTATAATAAAAACAAAATCGGCTAATGCTTACAGTAATTGTAATCAGATTACAAAATTACGAATCCTTTATTTGTAATCAAAAATTGTGATTACTACTAATTACTTTAATTAAAAAAAAAATCAGTTATAACACTCAGTTAATACACTCATATCGTTATCATTTAATTTCTGGTAATGTAGCGATAATTTTAATTAAATTAATTAAAATTAAATACGTTACCGGTAATTGAAATATATTTTTTTAATTACGTTTTAATACTATAATTACACTGCTATTAAAGTGAATTGAAAAATATCGTCACCGTAATTTTTCAATTCACTTCTTTCTTTCATTGTAATCACAAACATTACCAATACCATTATATTTATTGCAGTTCATGAAATGTAAATATTACTACAGCTGCATCACAAAAATTAACTACCACATATCTTTAATCTTTTAACTGTAGTTCCAGTACAGAGACATTATTGTAATTGAAATTTTTGTCAATTACTTCAATTAAAATAATTATAATTATCGAGCTGCCTTTTGTAGCAGCTATGACAGAAACAGTTTGCATGTTAATTCAGCTAATAGTTTCGGTAATCATACTATCATATTTTTACTTAATGCTAATTACTTCCACGAAAGTAATTAAAATTATGGCGATTGTGTAAAAATTTTGTAATCATGCATTAAGCAAATATTTTCAGTAATCGTTACAATTATAAATACTACCAGTACCATTATATTAATTATAATGCACGAATTATTATAACTACAATTACAGTAATCGTAAAAATGCAGTACACAAATATCGATTACTGCAAATATAATTCTTTTATTTTTGGTAAATTACAATTTCTTCAATGAAAGTAATGAAAATTAAGCGTATAATTTTATTAGTAGTAATTGTTAAAAAGCTAGTAATTGTGCTTTTGTAGTAATCATTAGCAAATATTTGTTGCAAATACCTTAATCGGCATTAAATAATTATAGTGATAACGACGATGATAAGCAAAATACTACTTTTCGTGACTGAGATTACTGAAGTTGTAGTTACGAAATTAATTAAATTTCAATTACTTCAATTGTAAGGAAAAAACTTTAATTACATTTACAGTAATCGTAATCCTTAAAGCATAAATATATAATTACAGTAACCGTAATAATTAAAGCTCTTCATTTAGAATTACAGTAATTGTAATCCGAAGTAATCGAAATGTAATCGTAAGCCTAAAAGTCCAGCTGATGCTTTTGTTCTTATCAGATTTCAATATATTATATCATAACAATTTTTTTCTGCCTATGCATCATCGTAGCATACGATTTGGTACGACTGCACTGTGGCAAATGAAAATCGAATCGGCTTTGGCAAAGTTTGCGCGGCATTAAATGAAAAAGCTTTTAGAATGCTCAAAATTATAAATTTATTTATGCAAAAAGTTACTAAGGTTGTGGTATGTACACACACATCACATACATATGTACATACATACATACATATTTTACACGGGATTTCGTTTCTATTTGCCGCAAGCGTTGCCTACATTTTTAAGTTATACCCGGGGATTCATTGTACTATGTTTGTATGTTTGCTGGTTTGTTTTTATTTCGAAATATTTATTTTGACCTTAGCGTTATGCTGCAAGCTACTACTAGATTACGTGCCGCAAAAATTTGTTATAAAATATTCTAAATGCTCCAAAATAGTTTTTTTTTCATAAAAAATTGTACTTGTTGATTTACGTAGACTTTTATTTACTTTGTTTGAATAAGGTAAATCAGTATATAAAGGGTGATTCCTTTCAGGGTACCCTACTTTTTTAAAGAAAAAACACAGACTTCAAATTTCATTTCATTTCTTCCTTTTATGAAAACACTAGATTTTTACCCGCGGCTTCGCCCGCAGTGGAGCCATTAAATAAGTAAAGGGTAATAATAGAAATGAGTCAATATAATAACTAAATTTTATTGCTTGGCTGAGATCAACAATTACTACAGACAATGAAGTTTCAACACCTTAAAATATGCGTATTTAAATGCTACAACAAATGTTAAAATATATTTCATCGTAACAAAAATAAATAATTTTGAATTCTAATATTTTAAAAAAATAAAATACAAAGTATTAATCTAGGGTATTTTTATAGACAATGTTGTAAGTTTTCCCGTCGGGTGCAAATATGTGTAAATTCTGGGCGTTAGATACACGTGAACAGGCTACATAAAGTTGACCATGAGAGAAGTATGGGCTTTCTAAATGCACTCCTGCTACCAGTAATGTTTGTCCTTGTGCCTTGTTTATAGTACATAACAGCAAAGCTAAGCTTGACGGGAAACTGAACCATTTTAAATTGGAATGGAAGGTCAGTGGGAATAATTGGTATCCGAGGTATTATAACACTATTTACCTTACCGGCACCTGTTAAAATAGTAGCACCAAGTATGTTCTGTCCCAATTTTGTTATCCGAAGCTTTGTTCCATTACATAGCAGAGGAGCATCTAGATTTCGCATAAGCATTACTGGTACATTTAGTTTCAATTGAAGTTTATGTGACGGTACACCCGATAGTTCAAGTGAATTTAAAAACTCCACGGGATATGAAGAACTTAGTTCCGTATCTATAATTGTATCCATTGACAAATATTCCTTAATTTTTCCCTGAACCTCGTTCAAAATATCAGTGTTGATCCTATTAACAATTTCAATTCTTGGTGCTAACATTGCTCTTGCACACAACCACTGATCACTACGCAAATTTTGTTCCAATTCCGGTAAAACATTAGCAATGAAATCCACATCACTTTCTACTAAATTACAAAATTCTCTTGACAGTAATATGTAGCCTTCAACGTCAACATCTAAACATCCATCACCAATTTTCAACAACATTTCTGCGTAAAGTCCTGAAACCACGTCATTATGAAGATGCGGAGTTTTTCAACTGTCGACCATAAGCGTGATGATTTAATCTTCTTCTTTATTTGCCAATTCGTATTCGAATATTGGTGATCATATAACAATTAATAATATGTACAATATTAATAAACTTAATAATAATATAATAATGTAATGTTTACATGTTAAATATATCTATCGTATATAAAAAAAACAATAAAAATAAAAAAATCACAGATTTTGAATTATCGCAGCATATTTCTCTCTATCTCTCGCCACATCTATAAGGTTGCCCACGTTCTGGATTCATGTCCATTGTCGAATGTTTCGAAGCCACGAAAGTTGTTTACGGCCAATACCCCGCTTTCCTTCAATTTTTCCTTGGATAATTATTTGTAGAAGCTCATACTTAGAGTGCCTCATAATATGTCCTAGGTAGGCTGCTTTTCTTTGTTTTATAGTCTTTAACAACTCTCTATTGCGGTTCACTCTTCTCAAGACTTCACTGTTTGTAGCTCTATCTGTCCATGGAATTTTTAGGATTCTTCTAATAAGCCATAGCTCGAAGGACTCTAGCTTGTTCATATCTGTGATTTTTAGAGTCCACGTTTCCATCGCATAGAGAAGCACTGACCAAACATAGCATTTTAAAAAACGTATTTTGGTTGTGATGGTGAGGTCATGGCTACATAATATATTTTTGTATTTGAGAAAAGTTGTGCGAGCAATTTCGATTCGACATTTTATTTCTTTTGAACAATCCCAACTTTCATTGATCTGACAACCAAGGTACTTGAAATTTTTGACTCTTTCTATGGGACTATTATTAATCATGAGGTGTGTGTCATTGTATATGTTTTTCCTACTAATAATCATATACTTCGTCTTGTTTATGTTAATGCGTAGGCTATATTCGTCACGACGTAAGTTAACTCGGTTTACAAGTTCTTGTAATCCCATCAAGCTATCGGCTATAAGTGTTGTGTCATCTGCATAACGTATATTATTTATGAAAATACCATTCACTTTTACACCTTCATCAATACTGCTTACCGATTCTTGAAATATTTCTTCCGAATATATGTTAAATAACAAGGGTGACAGAATGCATCCTTGTCTTACACCTCGTGAAATAGATATTTCTTCGGTTATATCACCATTGATGCTTACATGGGCAGTTTGTTGCCAATAAAGATTTCTTATGCAACGAATCTCTTTGTCACCTTACAGTTTTGAACCAAAACTTGTATACAGAACAATGCCTCGCGTGTTCCAAGACCTTCTCTGAAGCCAAATTGCGTCTTGCCCATTGACTCTTCACATTTCTTATATATTCTGGCGTGAATGACTCTTAGTTTTAATATGTCATCGGTCATCCAATTACTTTTATTATTTTCTTTCTTTTCTATTCCAAGAGAGTTTTTTGCTGTAGTACAGATTATCTCTTTTAAATCGCTCCATATTCTTTCTGCACTTCCTGATGGGATATCATTTATTTTGTCATTAATTTCACTTTCAACTAGGCGTTTTACACTTTCGTCTCTCAACTTATCTATATTTAGCTTAATTTTAGGCTTACTTTTTTTAATTACTGCTAGCCTAATACGCAATTTTGCCAATAGCAAGTTGTGATCCGAAGGTACATCCGCTCCTGGATATGTATTGACCTTTTTTATTGAGGAACGGAAGCGACTATTTATCAGAATGTAATCTATTTGATTTCTGATGATATTATCGGAGGCGTCCGATGGAGATTTCCATGTATAAAGTCTTCTGGGAGGCAGGCTAAATAATGTGTTCGAAATTATTAACTTGTGTTCTTGGCAAAATTGAATTAGTCGATCTCCTCTCTCATTTCTTTCACCTAAGCCGTATTCGCCTGCAACTCCTTCGACTTTTTCTCTTCCAACTTTTGCATTAAAATCGCCTTGAATTATATTTATTTCGTATGGTTTTGTTAATCGCATAAGTTCGTCTAGTTCATCATAGAAAGTTTCTATCTCGTAATCACTTTTGTCAGCCGTTGGAGCATAGACTTGAATAATATTAATATTCAGTGGTTTTGCAAATAACTTTAGCATCATTGATCTATCAGATTTCGGCAAAAATCCGATGACAGATTTTGCAATGTTTTCTTTAACTAACTTAACTGGTTGCCAGAGAAAAAGAACTTTGTATTTTGGGAAACAAATTCTCCACAATCTGGCCACCATGTTTCACTTATGCCAAGTAAATCGATGTTTAATTTTTCCATTTCTAAAATCGTATTAGCTAGTTTTCCAGGCTCGTGTAAGCTCCTTGTGTTCCATGTTCCGATGTTTAAAGTTTGTTTTGTTTTACCTCCGGGGATTCTTAGCACCCTCGATTTGCCGGAGACTGAGGGCCATTGTTTTGGTTGTACTATCATTGTCATATGATATGCTGGGAAGTATACTTCAGTGGTTTCCCCTTGCCTTCTGAAGGGTTTACTGTTTTCCATCCTTACACATTTATATAGCGAACCGCTTGATACAAGTACAGACGTCCGCTTTCAGCCGTACTTATAGTAACAGACGCTGATATGTAGTGGATTGCTTTTAGCTTCGATATTCACCATCGACCTTACCGGCATGGGTGGCCCTACTGGTAGCTACGCTACCGCCAGCATCGCTCTTTGGATCATTATATCTACTGAGCCCCCTCATCACGCCAAGATAGCAAATCCCCGAGGATGCTTTGCGTGATTTAATGCACGCTTGAATTTCATCTGCTGGTGTCCCCTCTGAATCACTGGGAGGGTTTGACGGAAATAACCAACCAATAAAACTACCATGCCTCCCATTATACCTGTACTATCTTGCAAGTCTTGGGGAGTCCGGTTTAATGCTTCTATAGCCTTCTTGTGAGACATGGTACTTTCACCCCAGACTAAACGCTTCATTCTCGCAGCATCCCACCTCGTGAACTATTTTTACTAAAATTGCAGATGGGCGAATCTTCCTGTGCAAAATTCAATGGTAATTTTAAAACGGTTCTAAACGAAATCGTGCCTGAAGAGGCGTTTCAGCTGCTCTCAAAACTCTTTGTCGCTCTGCTTGTTGTTGTCTTCTCAGCTCTGCGTGAGCCGAAGTTTTTTGATTTCGTGCAACTTTTGCGGCACGGGCTCGTGATGAAATTTTGGATATACCAGATTTCTGCTTCAGAGGCATTTTCTAAGAAAAGCAGAGTAAGAATTAACATCAGCAAGTAAGATCTAAAATAATAAAATGTCTGCTTACCACAAAAATTACGGATTACCTCAAAAATTTGAATAGCAACACAATAACAATAATATAGAAAAATTAGAAACAGTTGAAACTACATATGTATATTCAATTGAATTAGATATTGTCGCCACCAGTGGTAATACAGTGGGACGGTATTAAAGTATTCATGGTTGAAATTTCATTACTGTAATGCTAGATGGCGTTGAAGTAGCTAAATTTGACGATTTCTTGACAAACAATTTTTTATCTTTCTTAAATTTTTTTTTTTTAATATAAAGTATAATGATTTAACGGGGGGCCATCTAACGTTTTAAATTTGAATTATCTATATTTCGACATTGGAAACGTCAACTCAAATTTGCTTCTTAACCTTCTTCAGAACAAAAAAAAAAAAGAATTGCGATTGCTTGTGAATCGAACAAGCAACTGGTGCAAATCAAGAAGAATGGCACGGAATGGAGGAGTGGATACAAAAAGCCAGCACGGGTACCACTTCATTAAGGGATCCAGAATCTATTACTTCGAATAGTTCTGTTCGATTCATTCATTGTTCTCGAAATAACATATGTAAATTTTTTGACAAGAAAAGGGCAGCACAAACTGAGAAAGCAGAGAGGTGGCATATTGAGAAAATAACTAGAAAAAACGGTAACTTCTGCTGCACCGAAACTATAATACCTTCTTGTATCTTATTGTATTTAAAGGTATAGAATATTTGTATATTGAGTTTTAACGTCAGGTTTATATGGCAGCTATATGCTATAATAGGCCGATTTGAAAAATTTCTTGTAAATTAAAAAGTTTTTCATAGAACTTAATTTGTATCTATATGCAGCTATATGCTACAGAAGTCCGATATCGCTAGTTTGAACACATAAGCAGCTATTTGCAAAGGAAACTGAGGGTGAAGAATTTCAGATTGATAACTCAAAAACTGAGATTTTGGAAGTTATTTTCTAACAAAGCATGAAGCGTGGCGAATCGAAGAGGCAATTGGTATAAATTAAATAAACTGGTATAATGAAAAAAGTACAAACTAGCAAACGGTTTTACTACGCAAACTAAATAACCACTTATTTGCTGTGATCTGCTTGGAAGTGTTACATTTCGACGTTGTCTATAAAAATTATTATTTACATGAAGCCTCCCTTCAAGCCCAGCTCCGCTCCAATTAATGTGGAAAAGACTTAAGAATTTTTTTTTAATTTAAATTTAATCTTTTCATTAGTAAGTAGCAAAGCCAAATTTAATTAATTAAATGATTGAAATGCCTTCCGATCCACTTACCAATTACACACACTTACTAAAAACTTTTGCCACACCCCCCTCTACATTTGACTTCCATTAGCTAAAATTTTCCTAATCATGGCGCGTTTGCTTTTCCAATCATGCTTATAGCTTAATCTTCATTAGGGGATTTCCATGTCATTGCCGCTGTAGGAAACTCATTACACCAGCCGTGGCAGGCTGGCACAGCTTGCCCCACCGGCTGCCTGCTTGGCTGCGCGCACTTGAAGCAATTACCATTTCACCTAGCCGCCGCGCAACGCTAACTGTTGCTGCCACACACATACACTCACACACACATACCAGCTACCGTCAACAAAGTACTAAAACCAGGTGGCAGGAGCGCGTCAACCTACACACACACAGTCAGCAACAACACGCCGTTTGGCGCCAGCACAACTGCCGGCTGCTGCGTGTGTTGTTGCCTCTAATTGTTGCATCAGTTTTGGGGCATAATTTCGGCGTTTTATGTAAATTAGTAAACTTAATTTGTACAATTTTGTATTTGAACTCGTCTTGCTCTCACGAAATTACCTCATCTCACCGCTGCTAGGTGGCAGTGTGCGTGTAGTTGTGTGTGTTTGTCCATGAGCCTGTGTCGCTATGACAAAAGCGGCAATACAACGGTGTGCTGTGTGTTTTTGTGCTGCTATCACTTTGGCAAATTGGCCAGACGCCGTTACTTCTGCCACATCACCTGAGTAACTCTATCGTAAATTTAGGCAATGTACCGTTACTGGCGCGTTCCGCTTAGCATTCGCTACTAAATGAATTCCACTTCATTTTCATATTTTATGCGCAATCACCGCCATTTTGCCGCTTGCCCTCTGCGCTTTGCCACCGCTAACGTCACTGCCTCGGCACCGTCCCCCGCATGTCAATGTGCCGTTGGTTGTTGCACGACAAGCGCCGCGTGTTTCCATACAATTTGTTAAACGTTCATCGCGCGCTGTCAGTGTCAAGCTCTCGAAAATAACAAAAACACCAAAAAACAAAAAATACAATAACAACAAAAGTGTGCTACAGTCGCGAAAAAGCATACAAACAGCGTTATACATATATTTATAGGTATATGTATGTGTGTGCGCAAAATGGCAACTGGTAAGCTGTATGTGTGTGTGTGTGTATTCGACACTTGGGAACCTGTCAAGTAGCGCTGGCACCATTCGGTGCCGAACGGAAGTTAAAGACTTCCTGGCTTTGTTTCGGTCGCTCCGCCGCCGTAGACGTCGTTGCTCTTGCCGACGGTGCCATTGTAGGTCAGGTTTTATTATTTCTCATTTTGTTTTCAATTGTTCGTGTCGGTATGTAGCGAGGTATGTTTATAGCTTTGGTAAAGCTAACTTGCCACTTGCTGCAATAAGGTGCCACAAAAACTTGCTTTAACACACACATATATTCATACATACGGTTTTGCAACAAACTGCCAAAACTTGGTAAGCAGTATTTTGGTGAGGTATGCTTATGTGCACTGAAAAACTGACACATAACGTCAGCCATATACATGTATACTCTTCTATATATATACACTTACCTTTATGTGCTAGAAAGCGTAAGTAGCGCGAGCGCTTTAGTTGGCGCAAAACTTTAATATTTTCAGTCGAATTTATATTGGTCTTATATTCGCTGAAACTTTATGCAATTTCTGCCTGACACAAACTGGTTCAGCGCGGCAACTGCCACACTTGTATATATACACCTACTTAATTTGAATACAATTTTTTTTTACTTAAAAGTTTCAAAAATAGCAATTTATATGTGTGTGTGGGTTGGTGAATTTACAGTACTCAAAATATGCTTAGGCTTCTTCATATATATTGTACATACATACATTTTAAATTATATTGATTTGTCTTCTAACAATACATCTCGAAAATGCTTTTATGTATATAAGGCCAATATCGTCACCTAAAATCCAAATCAACGTATCATCGAAACAATCGAAATTGAGTTTTTTATTCCTTACGATGCACTACTTCATATTAGATACATGTTGCATTAAATTTTCAGCTTTCGCTGTCAGATACAACCGGTATATAACCGATATATAACTAATATACAACTAATATATAACCAATAATATAACTAATATGTAACCAATATATAACCAATAATATAACTAATATGTAACCAATATATAACCAATACATAACCAATATATAACCATTTTATAACCAAAACTGAAACTTTGTTTCAATCTGAGTGGTTTCTACTTATCGATTTTTCTTCGCCTGTAGAGTCTACAGTGTAGACTCAGGAAAAGTAAGCTTACGTTATTTTGCATGTTAGGTGACGATATACGAGTAGACCTTACATTGTATAAGATAGCAACGGCATAGTATGGAATAATCTCGACTATCTTTTCAAAGGTTGCTTACAAATTTACCTAAATGTATATAATTTACGAATTTATTAAGAATATCAGGATTCTCAAGTTCGGTTTGTGGAAGCTAGGAAAGTGTATCTGCTGATTTCAATAATATTTGAACTCCAATGAAGTTAAATTAAGTGATGTATATTCCTCTAACATTTTTGATATGTCTTCTTCAATAGACATAAACTTAATCCCATTGCTCACCGATTATTAAAATATATATTTTATGTAATATTATAATCTAGCCCTTGATAGATGGTCATTATCATCGTGCAAGAACCAAGAGTTCTCGGCCCATCGTTCCAAACATTGCGGTCTTTTTTTACAAATAGCTTCGCGCAAACGGCGCATAAAACTCAAATAGTATTCTTTATTGACAGTTTGGCCGATCAGAATGCATTCGGAGTGCACCACACCTTGGTAATCGAAGAGAACTGTCATCATAACCTTGATTTTTGACCTAGTTTGAAATAGTTTTTTGGCTTCGACTCACCTTTACTACGATATTCGCTTAATTGATCATTTTTTTCAGGGTCGTAAGCCTAGATTCAAGACTCACCGCCAGTAATAATACGTTTCAAGACATCTTGGTAGTCAGAAAGCATTGTACCACACACGTTAAGGCGACGCTGTTTTTCGAAATAAAATTAGAGATTTTGGAACTAATAGTGCTTTCACTTTTCTTAGGCCCAAATGGTTTTTAAAAATGTCTTTCACTGATCCTTCCAATATTCCAACGATGTCAGTAAGATTTCTGATTGCTAATCAACGATTTTCAAGCTCCAATTCTTTTATTTTATTGACGAGTTGATCATCAGTTGCTGTTGATGGCCGTCCTGGATGTGGAATAATTTGTACCAATTAAAAACACTTGCTTACAACAAACAATTATCACTGAAGATCTTTTTCATCTTTCTTAAAGTTTCGGCACAAGAAATTTCATTCCGTCCACGAAGCTTTATGAAATATCTTTTTTGAAGAATTCCACTCATCGCATAAATCGCTGAATGCACTTTATATACTTCAGAAGGACAATCATATACTAAACACTAAAAAATATTTTGATGTGACATTTGGCGCAGATACCACTGACAGTCATACCTACTTAGAAAAAAAATATTTCGACGAATGAGATTTTGCGCAAAATTTTATTTAAAAAGTCTTACTATTTTTAGCTCACAGTAGTATACAAGTACATATACACACATATAGTTAGTACTTACACATGGCAATGCGTTTAACAAGTACGAAAACAATTACGAATGTCTGCACCGTCAGCTAAGTGCTAAGTGCACGCGTGAAACCGCAGCCAGCAACGCTGAAAGCATTGTTGCACTTAATCGACCCCAGCCAACTTCAACAACGTGCACCCGCACACCCTAACGCCGCTATGAGCGCCGGCTTGAAGTGTGTAACTTTGCAATTTGCGCAAATTCAGTGCCCAGTGCATGGCAAACTCGAGCTGAAATTGTCGACTGCATTCGCATTTGCATTTGCATTTTATGATTCCACTTGTAGCGGACACATATTGTTGCACGTTGCATTTAGCGTCGTTATGTATTTGTTGTTGGTACCCTGTACGGAATAGCTTGCAATTTAAACGCGCGGTGATCAGGGTGATTGACTTTAGATGCTTAGCTAATAAGTTTCACTATTTTATGTGAACCATGGAAGGTGGAAATTACACGAAATAATATCATTATGTGAGAAATATAACAGTTTAGCTTCTTTGTTTAGATCTGCATCTGGAATTATTTTTGCAGCAGTGGATTGAAGAACTGACATGATAGGGAGACGACTTCTTTGAAACCTTGTTTAGTATCGAACGGCTCGGAGGGGTCCTTCCGGATCCTGACGGAATTTTTAGTATTGCTCAATGTCAGTTCACATAGCCGTATTAGTTTTTCGGGGATACCAAATTCGGACATCGCGGCATAAAGGCAGCTCCTTTCCGCGCTGTTAAAGCAGTTTTGAAATCGACGAAGAGATGGGGAGTTTCGAACCTCGGGCCTTTCGGGTCTTTTCCAAAATTTGGTGCATGGTCAGTTGTTGATTTTTCTAAAGGCTCACTGATAAGGTTGAAGGTGGACTTTAATCTTTCACACAATACATTCGATAGAACCTTATATGCGATGTTGAGGAGGCTTATACCACGGTGGTTGGCGCAGATTGATTGGGTCTCCCTTTTGTGGATTAGGCAGCGTATACTTAAATTCCAATCGTCGGGTATGTTTTTGTCTAACCATATCCTACAAAGAGGCTAATGCCTTATCAGTTCTTCGCCGCCGAATTTGAATAGCTCGACCGGCAACTTTTTGATGGTTGGGCAATGTAACGTCTGCTCTATCGTCATCGATTGGCGAATCGGTTTCGTCTACTCCTGGCGTTATGTTTTTACTCCATAGTTATAGGATGCTCTGGGGATTAGTTGCTAGATCATCTGTGGGGCCTCTACAAGAATATGTTCTGGTCCTGAAACCTTCTGTTATTCGCGGCATCTTTTCGTAGAAGCATCTCCTCTTTTGGCCAGCTTGTCAAGCTTTTTCTACTCACACATTTCGGCCTTTCTTTTTTCGTATGTAAATGCGTATCGCTTCAATCTTCAGTTCTCAGTATCTATCGCATCTCGTACATGTTGTGGTCGATCGTAACGTTGCGAGGTAGGCAGTGTGATTAGTTCGCGTAAATATAGACGGTCATATTGATGTTCAAAATACCCTAGATACTTATCGAACCACGCTACACTCTATAAAACAACCGAGTTCGAGTCTAAATACATATTTAGCTTACGAACTTAGTGAGTGGACAGTCGAACAGTATTTTTTAGATTACGTGGTACATTTTCCAACAGATTGCATAAAAACTGAGTTCGGCAATGAGTGAATGGGGCAGGGGGCACGACCAATCTGCGGAACTTTCGGCACGGACTGATCGAAAATAGTTGATGGAGTGGGCGCTGGAATTTATTTCGCGGAGCTATATCTCGGGCGATCCTTCAAGAAGCCGGATTACTGCAGTATTTTCCAAGCAGAAGTCTTTGTGGCTAGAAAAGCTACTTAGATAGCTAATAACTCAGGAAACATCATAAAGAAGATCAATATACCTACCGTAAGAGCCTGCAGGAGCGCCAAGTTCATGTACAAGGCAGCGATCTAGAAAAGGTTGCAGGAAGTTTGTTTGCCATATATGCATTATTACTATAGAAAGCGCAGTTATATAGGCATGAGGGACACAGTCCCTCTGCTTACGTCCGGTCTCATAAGAAATTGCTTTAATTTGAGCAAAATTTCTTCCCTCACAGTATTTATCATAGTTCAGTTGTGTCAGATAATATTTACGGAAAAAACGCAAACTATCGAGTTGTTTAATGATTTAAAGACTTAACTTGGAGACTCAACTTGGAACCAAAACTCGTTTTCCCATTTCAACCAAGCAACCATAAGAGGTCAAAAAGAAGAGATTAACATATGTTAGAGTTCATTATTTCCTAGCAGTAACTGGTATTTTTTTGTTCTAAGAGTTTTTTCGGGCAACGATGACGAACATTTTGTTGTTAATATTCAGCAAGTAGCGAATCGAACAAGCGACGTTTGTGAATTGGTATAAGTGAAATGGAGTATTTATGAAGCAGTTATACCACTTATATGAATTATACCTACAATCTCTACTATTTTTTTTTACTCGTTACTTCACTCTGAACTGCTTAGTATTCGCTCAGTACTGACGGTCTGAATATAGTTTTTGGTGATTTTCAATCAAGTTGCATGCCTTAATACTGTCTGGAGTCTCTCAAAGTATTTTGGATACAAATTTATTACCTTAGGATTGTACTGCATGTAAAGTTTTTACTTCTATATATTTAAGCATCCCTTTTTTAACACCCAACAACAATAAATTTAATATTTATATATAACTGGTAACTATACACTTTATGAAAACTTAATATTATATAATTTTCAGTTATGTTTTTGTACAACAAATACACACATTTTTATTTGTCCAGCAATTTTGCTGCTCCGCTCGAATTCGCATAAACTTGTCTAACTTCGTTTATATCGAAACCGGCAACGAAGGTTCTGCTTTAATATGTACATCGGGGTACACATATATACAAGTATATGTATATATACTGCTTGCATGCGTATGTGTATCTGCATACCACATCGTCTTATCAATGCGTTGCATGCCTCGCAAACTTTTATCATCAAACACATAATTTAAGCGACACAAATATGTACAATAACTCTTAGGCGACCCGGCCAACGAGCGAGCAAGTGAAACATGCCGACGATGAAGAAAACATAAGAAGCAAACGTTTTACGGCAATTTCCGAAACTTTTTGCCTACACTTTTGCCATAATGCCGAATATGAGTAAATTTCCCTTGTCAAGACACACACACCTACGCATACATTTATGTTTCATTATATTTTGTATGTGTTGTATTTGTTGTAGCGGCGCTTCAATGCGAGTATTACAAGCAAAACGAAGTTCTAAAACAATTTATGTGCACACGACCGAATGAAGGCATCGTTTGGAAACTTCTTCGCATTAAATCTGTGACTAAATACAAAACTTGCCACAGCGAACAAAGATGCCGCACGCCGGCGAATAAATATGAATGGGCGAGTAGTTGCACAAATTGATGTAAGGACGGGGACGTAGGCGCACATACTACACATAGTTACAAACCTACAAAACCGAGCACATAACAATCAACCAGTGGCTTTGGCAATAGTTGGCTCTATATTAAATTTGCTTAAACTTTAAATATTTGGTTTCAGTGAGATATTTATCCAGCGTAAAAATCTTGTATTTGAAAAACTGATACGGATTTGACCAATCTTTCGGGTTCTTGGGGCTCGTAAAATGTTCTGAATGAAAATTTTTAAAATCAATCATCGGTTTGTAAGATAAAAACAGTATTATATAACAATTCTTCTTCTTCTTTGGTGCCAATTGGAAATTCCTAATGTAGCCACGTCCTTCTTCACTTGGTTTTTCCAAAGGAGTGGAGGTCTCCCTCATCAGTTGCTTACCTCGGCAGGTACTTCGTCGAATACTCTCAGAGCTGGAAGTCGTGAGCTGCTTGAGCCATATACATATATAACAGAATTGCTTCTGGCCACCCTCAAGTGAACGAGGCTTTCTTCGTTATCTGGTACTTCCACATATGGCCCCATCTACTAATAGGATCTTATTAAAAAAAACTCAGCGAAACACTAAAACTTCTCAGAGGTCTCTCGGCTAGGCCTTGCGGCTGCACAGCTTCAGCTTATTGACCAACGCTTGCTTAGCTGCTTTGAGGCCCAACAGACCAGTTGTTGTTGTTGTAGCAGCATAATTCTGCCGAGTTGACATTCCTTAGCCGGATAAAAATCCGGGTCCATTCCGGTTACGTAGTTCCGACTGTCGTGGGAACGGTCGAAACACAACAAACCAGTAGTGAACCACAATAAGCCAAAGGAGCTCCTACCCGTTCCCGCTCCGCAGTTATTGAAATTGAAGTTTCTATCATAGCAAGCTGAAGTAGTTTGATGCCAAAGACAAGGTGTCTAGACATTCTTTCAGTAGTCTTGAGCGCACAGTAAGCGAACTCAAGGCTAATATCGTTAAAGAAGGCTACGCAGCGCAGCCGCAGAT
The DNA here is from genome assembly GCF_023373825.1 of Bactrocera dorsalis. Lineage (NCBI taxonomy): Eukaryota > Metazoa > Arthropoda > Insecta > Diptera > Tephritidae > Bactrocera > Bactrocera dorsalis. The sequence continues at coordinate 90,605,324 of NC_064303.1, forward strand.
CAACTTTTATGGCAGCCAACCCCGCTGGAAAAACGCTTCAGTGACCTGTAGACTTTTCCGGCGGTAGAACATAAGTTCAACTTTAGTTTCATGGAGCCAAGAAATACTTTTTTTTGATGATGCTTCCCATATTTTCCCAATTGCTCCCCTGAAGTTATAAGGAGCCACCGACGCTTTCCTAGCTTTTTCTTTGATGATGGTTTTCCATGAGAGAGTTTTCTGCCGAGGATGAGTCTTAGGTGCTTAACATTGTCATCGTCCGGAATTTTGTACTTTCTATTGAATAAAATGAGTTCCGTCCTGCTAGGATATATGGAAAGGGCGTTTTCACCAGCCTAGGTAAGACCAAGACCGTATTGATCAAATTTTGAAATATTTATTCTATATTAATAAGGGATTTTTGATCGTCATATGTGTAGGAAGCTATACTCAAGTCCAGAGACCAACGCTGAGTGCGAAACGTCCGAATATGCCACCCCGAGCGACCTTCACTGAGCACTCCGTCCGTGTTTCTTCGGCGGACGATGCTGTCTCCTCCCCATATGCATTTATTAATAATTTTGTTGCATGCAACATTGCGCCGCAGAACTTTAAATGCAAAATTCAACTTTTGTGCCGCTTCTCCATGCACTCCTCTTCCAAGCAACTCCTTTTCTTTTTGCAGTTTTCTCGGTATTTTGCGTAGCGCTGTTGTTGTGTATGTTGTGTCACTTTTCGCAACGGTTTTGCTTGTATTTCCGTTGGCTATAGTACACTGATGTAACTTAAATTCGCCGCACTTCACAGGCGACAGTGATAAATGATGTGACACACCCCGGCAGCGCTCCAGCACCCAAACGAAAATCGGTTGACTGGGTAATGCTGCATGTTGCAACGCACCGCACGCCACGCCGTCGTTTTTGCATGCCGCAAAAGTTTAAAAAGCAGTGAAGCGACAAAGCATCAAAAGCAGCAACATCAGCAAATAACTACAGCGCCACAGTTGCTGCTGCTGCTGCTGCTGCTGCTGGTGCGCGAAGTTGGGCAAAAAGCGCCTGCAGCAAGTGTGGTAACCCCCTCAGTGGCTCGGTTGCACGTTGCCGCATACAATTCAATGCGTGCGCTGCATGAACTTTGGACGCACCGGATGTGAGCGCATGCCTCACCGACGTGTACGAGTGTGTGTACGTGCGTGTGTGTTGTTGCTGTTGCTTATAAAATTGCAAATGTTTACCATTTTCGGCTGGCAGTATCGACTGATATGTGTATACATTCATATATGGTATATTGTATTTAGAGGCGCACGCACACATATGCAAATATTTGAGGGAAGAGATTCGCAAGCAACACAATTTTACCAATTATTTTGGCGATTTGGCTTTGCCAGAGTCGTTGCTTTTTGAAGCGGTGCGGCAATTGTTGGATTGCGTTTTATTTTGCTTCTTTTATGTGGCGTTCATTTTGGCCTACGGTGGCGGTCCGATTTGTACTTCCTCTGAGCTTTCGGTCAAGAACGACCCAGAATCTTTATTTCTCTACGCAGTCTACTTTCATCTCGATACTCTTGACCCTGTGATACTTGATCGCCTCTGTGTCGACGGAAACCTTCACATTTGACTCCAGTTTCCTCTTTCCAATTATTTTAAGTGCTCTGTAACTGACTTTTCTTTTTCAAGTGGTCGATCTAGATTACATAGGTGAAGGTGAAGACCTTTGCATCCACTGTTTCGATTATTCCTTGACCTTGACCTTTGGCGAATGACAGTGATGATACTTTTCTCCAAGGCCTGAATCGATGCAGGATTGTTCGCATAGACCTTAGACTTTACATATCCCTACAGTAAAGAATCGAATGGTGTGATGTCACACGATCTTGGTGGCTAATCAACCGGCCGAAGACGTGAAATTATCTGCTCACCGAAGTTTTGTCTCATTAAGTCCATTGATTGTTGCGATGTGTGGGAAGTGGTGCCGTCTTGTTGAAACCAAATATCGTCGAGATCACGATCTCCAATTTCAGGCATCAAACACTTGGCTATCATGGCGCGATAACGGTCGCCTTTGACGGTTGCGTTTTCACAGGGATTATTTGTGAAGAAATACAGATCGCTGATTCCAATGGCCCACAAACCACACAAAAACCGTTTTTTGCTAAATGAAATGGCAACTCTGGAATCTCTTTAGGTCACTCTTCATCCCAAATGCGGCAATATGACTGTTTACATACTCATTGAACCAGAGATGCGCCTCATCGCTGAACAAAATGTGGCTCGAAAAAGGTCGGATCTTCTTAGAACTTTTCAAGAGCCCATAAAGCAGAGCGATGTTATTTGGGAAAGTCGAGCGGTTCCAGTTCTTGCACAAGCTATATTTTGTAAGCTTTCAATTTAAGACCCCGACATAAGTCGTTCTATACGTCAGTCACAGTTCCTGCGAATGGCCCCAAAACGACTCTCCACGCGTGATCTCTCAAAAAAATTACTATTGAGAAAAGTACCTCTACTTGGATCGCCCGTTATTATATTGTAGCTTCGGTACAATCGAAGATGATGCATTTTCTTCTTTCGACTCCATCTACTACATAGATATCTTCAACTAATTTCCTTTCTCAAAGCGTCTGTTTAAATTAAAATCTACAATTTACTTGCCTTTGTCGCTTTGCCGTTGTTCTTCGTCCATATTTTAACTCTTCAAAGCTATTCGAATGTTTCAACAGCTAGCTGGCACAAAATATCAGCATAACCTCAACTCTTTGTTTTCTATTTACTTTGTTTCTTTTCTCGTTTTGCTTCTTCGGTAGTTCAGGAGCACTGACACTAAACTGAATCCTTTGAAATGCTTTTTGCGCCACCACTACATTATAATGTTTCTTATTCATATTTTTTCTTCGAGTTCGTGCATAAATCTCTATTTCTTTGCTTGTCTTAACTTTTCAGACTTTTCGATTTCTACTTTTCACTTTCGCAAAGTATTTGTCTTGTGTTGGAATGTAAATGTGTATGTACATACATATGTATGTACTCTCTTGGCCAACAGTAAATTCAAATACACGGCTAAGATGCTTACGCAGCCTTTGCTGTCTGCTAGTGTAACAGCGCTTTCTTACTTTTAAAGTTTTTAAGAAACTGTTGTTGGCCACCAGTGAGGAAATATCAATACTAAAGTCAATAAACTGAAATTCTCATTTGAGAAACTAAATATTTGTACAAACATACTTACTTTAAGATAGCTTTGATCCCTTTGCATTACTTTCACTTGAATTAATTTTTTTTTCGAAATCCTGCTGTTACTACGCTTTTTCCTGTATGCATAAAAATAAAAACCAAATATTGCAAGCCTGAGGAGTCGCACCAAAGCTTTAAGCTTTTTCCTGTGTGTATGAAATCATAACCCAGCTAGTGTAAGATACAGTAGAAAACTATGCAACAATGAGAGTAGTAAGCGTTTTGACATGTCTCAAACCTTTTGATTTCCACATCCGTTGGGCATATTAAAAAGCAAACGAGAAAGATTACTGTAAGCCTCATAATGCTTATGTGCTCCAGCTAAAATTTTACTATAAACCCTTACTTTAGGTCAGTTATATCGGTAGAAAAAAAGTCCGTAGACTGACATTATGGGAACGGAACTTCTCACAAAAACTAATATTAGATTCTTCAGTCAAAGAGTGCAAGTTATTAGTTCCCTTCCTTGTCTTTTAGTACTAGTTGCTTAAAGTGTTCCATGATCTTATAAAGAAAAACCTAACAAAATACACTTGAAATAATGATAATCTTCTGAGGGTATATTGGAAATCTATAAAAAAATCGTAACAAATTTTAAAATTATTTGATGAAATTGCTCATTTTATGGAGTACAAAAACCTACTGCCAACTTCCGTTAACACAGCAGAAGATATACTGTATGGGTGGCTAAGCTATCTATTTCAACATTTACTTCTTAAAGCTACTCAACATTTATGTTAACGGATTTTCCCTTCTTAACTTTACCTCAATTTGTCGAGCCCCGGTATATACGAGTATAATCTCTTTAATATCACATTCTCAAGCCAAAATTGTTTAAAAATAAAAAAAACTTGCTCTCTATTCAATGCTTTATAAAAAGTGTTACAGAGAGCGGATATAGTTCAAATATGCGCCGTTTCGTTCAATAATCTGTTTCCATGTAGACGGCAACTTCAGAATACCTCCCTCGTAGAAGCCCCCCTCCTTATTTGCGAAGAACTCGGAAAGCCACTTTTCACGAACCTTTTTGAGTTCAACTCTACACCAACAAGGCGTTCGCCATGGACAGGAACAGGTGGTAATCACTTGGCGCTATATTCGTCATCAATGAAGTGTGTGGTCTGGCCTTATCCTGGTCTACACCCTTTCTGTTGGCCAATTCTGGACGCTTCTGGTCAATCGCCTGCTTCAAGCGGTCCACTTGTTCGCAGTAGATGGTAGAATTAAGCGTCTGGCCATATGGGAGCAGCTCATAGTGGATAATTCCCTTCCAATTCCACCAAACACACAGCAACTCCTTCCTGGCCGTCAATCCCGGCTTGGCCACTGTTTGAGACGATTCAATGGCCTTCGACCACGATTGTTTTCGCTCGATATTATCGTATGCGATCCATTTTTCGTGCCAGTCCCCATCCGCTTCAAAAATGGGTCGAGTTCGTTCCGTTTCAGTAGCATATCGCAGGCGTTGATTCGGTCTAGAAGGTTTTTTTTGCGTCAAATCATGGGGCACCCAAGCCTCAAGCTTTTTTGTGTATCCAGCCTTCTGCAGATGTTTTAATATGGTTTGGTGAGTAACTCCCAATAATCAGTTATACGCTTTCTAATAGTGAGATCTAATTTTTAGTATTTTATATTATTGCGTACAATATACTTTCCGTGCGAGGCAATAGTTCTATCCTTAGAGCTCTACAAATTACAGGAAGATATCTTAAAGGGTTAGAACTGTCCAAGATTTAAATGCAGGTTTTTCTTTCTTTAAGGAAATTTTAAGGTTATTAGTAGTACACGTCTTCTCCTTCTTGTTTGACGGAGCATTTGGTATTGATAAACGTCAGTTTATACAGTTCTAGGTTTTCGTTTTGCGGGGATAACAAATTCAGACATCGCGGCATAGAGGCACCTCCATTTCATTCTGTCAAAAGCAGCTTTAAAATCGACGAAGAGGTAGTGTATGTCGTTCCTTTTTGCGGGTTAAGCTGGTCGATAATATATTTTCTAGGTCTAAAGCTGCACTGATAAGGTCCAATCAGTTTGTTGACGGTGAGCTTCAGACTTTCACACACTACGCTCGATAGGCGCCTTATATGCCTGGTTGAGGAGGCTTATCCACGGTAGTTGGCGCAAACTGTTTTATGAATTGAGCAGAGCATACTTAAAAAATAATCTCTAGGCATACTTTCGTCCGACCATATTGTACAAAAAAGCTACTGTATGCTACTTATCAGTTTTTATCCCCCGTATTGGAAGGGTTGGCCGGCAATCCGTCGGACATTTGACATGGGCTATTGTCGAGTGTTCAGTTCAGACTACTATAGCATGTTACTTAATAATGCTTAATAAAAGCTGGAAGAGAGAAATCTGATGACTTTTTCCTGACTTCCTAAATGATTTGTATCACTGGTAAGACCTTTTTTGGACTCTGGTCTGATTTGTCGTAGTCTGTCCTCATAAATCAATAAAGAAGCTGCCTTTATGCCGCGGTGTCTGAATTTGGTATCCCCGCAAAACTAATACGGCTGTGTAAATTGACGTTGAGCAACACCAAAAGCTCCGTCAGGATCGGAAAGGACCTCTCCGAGCCGTTCGATACCAAACGAGGTTTCAGACAAGGCGACTCCCTATCGTGCGACTTTTTCAATCTGCTGCTGGAGAAAATTATTAGAGCTGCAGAACTCAACAGAGAAGGTACTATCTTCTATAAGAGTGTACAACTGCTGGCGTATGCCGATGATATTGATATCATCGGCCTCAACACCCGCGCCGTTAGTTCTGCTTTCTCCAGACTGGACAAGGAAGCAAAAGAAATGGGTCTGGCAGTGAACGAGGGCAAGACGAAATATCTCCTGTCATCAAACAAACAGTCGTCGCACTCGCGACTTGGCTCTCACGTCACTGTTGACAGTCATAACTTTGAGGTTGTAGATAATTTCGTCTACTTAGGAACCAGCATCAACACCACCAACAATGTCAGCCTGGAAATCCAACGCAGGATTTCTCTTGCCAACAGGTGCTACTTCGGACTGAGTAGGCAATTGAAAAGTAAAGTCCTCTCTCTACGAACAAAAGCCAAACTCTATAAGTCGCTCATAATTCCCGTCCTGCTATATGGTGCAGAGGCTTGGACGATCACAGCAACCGATGAGTCGACGTTGTGAGTTTTCGAGAGAAAAGTTCTGCGAAAGATTTATGATCCTTTGCGCGTTGGCCACGGCGAATATCGCATTCGAAGCAGAGGAAGAGGAAGACCTCCACTCCGTTGGAGGGACCAAGTGGAGAAGGACCTGGCCTCGCTTGGAATATCCAATTGGCGCCACGTAGCGAAGAGAAGAAACGACTGGTGCGCTGTTGTTGTCTCGGCTATAATCGCGTAAACGGTGTCTACGCCAGTAAAGAAGAAGAAGAAGAAATTAATTGTTCTCATCAACTAGTTTCTTTTCATATATAGGGTGATTTTTTAAGAGCTTGATAACTTTTTTTTAAAAAAAAACGCATAAAATTTGCAAAATCTCATCGGTTCTTTATTTGAAACGTTAGATTGGTTCATGACATTTACTTTTTGAAGATAATTTCATTTAAATGTTGACCGCGGCTGCGTCTTAGGTGGTCCATTCGGAAAGTCCAATTTTGGGCAACTTTTTCGAGCATTTCGGCCGGAATAGCCCGAATTTCTTCGGAAATGTTGTCTTCCAAAGCTGGAATAGTTGCTGGCTTATTTCTGTAGACTTTAGACTTGACGTAGCCCCACAAAAATAGTCTAAAGGCGTTAAATCGCATGATCTTGGTGGCCAACTTACGGGTCCATTTCTTGAGATGAATTGTTGTCCGAAGTTTTCCCTCAAAATGGCCATAGAATCGCGAGCTGTGTGGCATGTAGCGCCATCTGGTTGAAACCACATGTCAACCAAGTTCAGTTCTTCCATTTTTGGCAACAAAAAGTTTGTTAGCATCGAACGATAGCGATCGCCATTCACCGTAACGTTGCGTCCAACAGCATCTTTGAAAAAATACGGTCCAATGATTCCACCAGCGTACAAACCACACCAAACAGTGCATTTTTCGGGATGCATGGGCAGTTCTTGAACGGCTTCTGGTTGCTCTTCACCCCAAATGCGGCAATTTTGCTTATTTACGTAGCCATTCAACCAGAAATGAGCCTCATCGCTGAACAAAATTTGTCGATAAACACATTTCGAACCGAACACTGATTTTGGTAATAAAATTCAATGATTTGCAAGCGTTGCTCGTTAGTAAGTCTATTCATGATGAAATGTCAAAGCATACTGAGCATCTTTCTCTTTGACACCATGTCTGAAATCCCACGTGATCTGTCAAATACTAATGCATGAAAATCCTAACCTCAAAAAAATCACCCGTTATATACATCCAGACTTAAGCTTTATTAACCACCGCTAAGTGAGAACTGTTATACTCCAAGCAACATGTTTCGTGTCTCCATAGAATATTCCGAAAATCTTGAATGCATAACCTCAGTTATGTATACCACCTTTTTATAACGGTACACCACTCTTTATATTAGAGTTATTGGCTACTCTCTAGCATCTTAGGACTGAGCTAAATTATTTGATTTCTTTGCAACAAAATCATGCGAATTATTGCAAAAACCATAAAAAACGTCTGTGTATACGACATATTAGTATATACATACATATGTATGTGTTTAACATGCACCACAGTTTTATTCAGGCAATTGAACTCTCGGTTGCCATATGAATTCAATTGCTTCGTCATTTTCTTAAAAGTTGTGTGGCAGACCGCCTGCCCTCCCTCAGCACAAATGCCGCAATAATTTCAATTTCCTGCCTGAATTCACACATATAACAATGTGGGTCACAATTGCCTGCCACCAATGCGCACACACTCACATGCCACATAAGAACGCATATTGCCACATACGCACACATAGAAATATGTGTGTGTGAGTCCAGTCAAGAGCACGAAATACAATACGACAAAAATGGGTAATTGCATTATTTCGACGTTAAATTCGTTGAATTATGAATGATATGTGACGCGTACGCCCCCGACGACAGTTGCCACACATCCCAATATATATATGGACACATATATATATGTATATATATGGATGGTATGTGCACATGCGTTATTGAATGTATTGGGCGCTGTTGGCAACGCGCGACAGTTATCGTCGTGACGGGGGGCGTTCACCGCTGGTGAGCTTTGTAAAATGAAACCGCTGTTTCACAATCCGTATATCGATACACACACACATACATACATACACATTGCCTAAACCAAAAAGAAGAAGCGGGAAAAAGTAGAGGAAAAAAGGAAAGCAAATGCAAAAAGTTGAATAGAAGCAGAAAAATAATAAATTTCACTCCTGCCCCAAATGCCACACGTGTGAGGTTCTTGTAACCGTTGTAACGAAGCACTTATAGCTACATATGTGGCATGTGCGCACACACACTCACACATCCTGCTTGTGGGTGGCAGCGCCAATATTCCAATTCGCCATAATTTCCGTTTCATTTTCTTTGTATGAAACCGAGTCTCGTGTTGTGTGTTGTTGCAAACGGTCGCGACAATTATTCGACTTCGAGTTGTGGCTCTGCAATGCCAGCGGTCGGTTGGCAGGGCGCATGCTGAAAATTTATATAATCAAGTTAAGATCTGCCGTATCATGCAACTACACACGTGTGAATGCCACATGTCACAACCGTTAGCAGCAGTGTCTATGTATGTGTGTATGCTGCCACTTCGGCAGCATATTAACTTGTTGGTGTAGGGAAGGGTGGCACAGCAGAGGAAATTGCCCGCTGTGTTAAAAAAATATATATTGCTTATAATATTACTGTATTTGATCGGCAATAAAATGTCAGTCAACAGCGATTTGTACGAAGCGAACCCCACTTTCACACATCGGGCAAAGTTGGGCTATTGAAATATACTTGTACATACATATGTACATATATGGTACATTTACTCTTGTAAACTGTGTACTATGATATTATAGTTGTATGGAAATGTAATGAAGTGAGTTTACCGTTATTAGATGCATAGAATTCGGCCAGTTCGATGTTTAGTTGGGGTTCTTCGGTTTGATTTAAAAGCAGATAATGCAGTTTTGCTGTTTCCAAAACATTGTTCAAACTTGACAATTCTTCTAATGGTTCTCTAAACGATCCGAAGTCGTCTAAAGTTAAATTTTACACCACTTGGAGGATATTACTGGTCTACAATCCAAAAGGACTCAAATAAGAGTAAACATTACCTGGAAGTCTGTTGTAAAAGAAAGCAATCTTCACTTGCCAACTCCAACTTGACCTCTGACACTGTCGACGTCCTTTTTACCCCTCAACAATACCCAGTCCTTTGACAAAGCCTAGACATAATATACATTACTTTCCAAAATCTTGGCTGCGCCGCATGAAATTCTCGTAAAATTAATGCAAGATGCAGCAAAAGGAGTTCATTTTGCTGTGTAGACGTTTGGTGGATTTTCGAATAATCTTAAAAGGGCCCATCTAGGGTACTGCTGATGAAAAATGGTTCGTGTTCGATTCGAGGTGAGCCGGTAGCCGGTTACCAAGCCAGGTTTGACGATCAGAGTGATTTTGCTATGTTTTTGGGAGAATTGACAAGAAATGTTGACTACTACGAGCCGCTCCGCTGCGATCGAACTCATTTCGGTCCTATATATTTGAGCAATTGGACCGTCTAAAAGAAGCAAGTGCTACTGGTTACTGGTGATGAAAAAGGGGTAGTGGTCGTATCGTGTTAAATCGGCTGCTGGAAACCAAGCCAGGCTTTATTGTTTAAAGAATTGACAGAGAATAATGACTACTATGAACAACTTCGCTCCGCTCGAACTCATGGACATGTACATTTGAAAAATTGGACCGTCAAAAGCAAGCAAACGCACATAGGCGGCCAGTTTTGGCCAACAAGAGAGGCATTGTGTCCATTAGGGCAACGTCAACTCACACATATTGGTATGGACTCGTCTGAAGTCCTGAGAGCTTGGTTGGAGATTCATCAGAATATCCATCTTATAGTCCACACAAAGTGACTGCCGCCTGTTCCTAACTATGGCTCATGATTTTGCTGGTTAAAAATTTTTATCAAGAGAAGCTAGTGAAATCGAGAGACCCAGCAGGATAGAGATCTCTCTTTGAAAATATCTTCCAAATTACATCAAGTTGTGGAACAAAATGGTGTTTACTTCACATAAATCAGATCATTCTTACTATGTTAAATAAAACTTAAAAATTTATGTAAAGATTTTGGATTTATTTGTACTAGATTTTATATAAGAAGTTTATATGTGGTGTAGAATGATTCCTCTTTGATCTTTTATACTTCATTCGACCCAAAACTCTCCCCAAAAGCCACTCAAACACATATGTACAAATCCAAACTAAAAAAGCTGACTTGAATAAATCTCTGGCGAAGGAACTAACTACATACGAATATATAAGCGACAGTAGAAATACAACACCCATGGGCAAAGAAACTGTCCCCCAAACACTGGAAAAGGCTATACAACTTTGTTCTGCTTATCTCTACTGAACAAACTCAAAGGTTCATACATATATCTATAACCAATTATGTTATAAGAAACTTTCTGAAAAGAACTGAACTTGATAAAACGGTTTAAGCATCAATGGCGTCTTCAATCCGAATACGAGGTATGACAATTAAGTAATCAGACTGATATATTTGAAAATTATTCTACAACTCTACCATCCCCTTCAAAGTAGTCCCCTTGGGCAGCTATACATCGATTCCAGCGCGTTTTCCATGTTTCGTAGTATTTCTAGAACGCTTCGACTGGGATGTCCGCGAGTACCCTCGTCACGGCCGCCTGGATGTCCGTAATCGATTTAAAATTGGTTCCTTTGACCACCGATTTTGTTTTAAGAAACAAAAAAAGTCACAGGGAGACATGTCGGGCGAATAAGGCGGCTGTTGCAACACGGCGATCCCTTTAGAGGCCAAATACTGGGACACGCTGAGGGCGATGTGGCACGGCGCGTTGTTGTGATGAAGGATCCAGTTACGAGCGATGTCTGGGCGCACCCTCTTGACTCGTTTTCGCAATCTTTCGAGTACTTGGCAATAGTAGACTTGATTCACAGTTTTCCCCGGTGGAACGAATTCTTTGTGGACGATTCCACGGTTTTCAAAAATGGCAATAATTATCGTTTTCACCTTCGACTTGCTCATGCGAGCTTTTTTCGGGGTGCGCTCTTTGTGCCATCGAAACACCTGGCCACGACTAAGAGCACTATACCATACACTCTTACAGTTTTAGTGTACGTTTCCGAAGCTGTTTCGCCCAATCTGGCGCAAAAATTTATCGCGACGCGTTTTTCCATTTTCGTGACGATCACTACAAACACACGTCTACTCAACTTGACGCAGCAGTCGAACTATACAAGCTAGAGTGATGCTACATATATCAATTGAGAGTGGAGAAATGCCGGATAAAGATAAAGGAAACAATCAAGATCACAGGTTTACCACAAGTGCGGCAATAAAATCAATCTCATTACTTAATTGTCAAACCTCGTAGGTTTAATTAAGATAAGGTAGAAGAATAAAAAGAAGAAAATATATTTGCAGATGCTTTGCTATAAATCCAGTTTATTGTAGCTAATTTCTATGTCTTATTTTAGATTCGGTGTTAACCAAGAGAACAGTTGATATAGCATACAATTCTACTGACCTTGATTTTCTGGGCCTATGCATTTAGTTATACGTATATTACAGGACTGGTACTGCAAAAATTCGGTTCCATTGTACTACTTCCGAATCATAGAAGTTGTTTTCCGTGTAGGTGAGCCTATTTACTCCACAAAAAAATTATCTCACAGATTAATTTTCTGCTCCAAAAACTCTAACCGAACACTTTTGCTTCCCTTTAATGATATCTTTAAATGATTCAACCACAGTTCAAACTTAGAAACATTTTTTTACGATAGCATGAAATTGGTAGCAAATAAAGATTAGCTGAAGAAGAAAAGGGTTTTGTCGAACTCAATGTAAAACAAGTCTGGGCTTTTACTTCGTGTCGGTTATCAGAAGTGTATGTAAGAATAAATTGAGGAAGCCGGTAAAAAATGAAGTGATAAAAAATTTTTTTTGAAGAGAGTTCTTCTATACGAATGAGCACTAACAAAAAGAAGATCACTTCATCATCGCCAAAAATAATAACTTTCATTATATCCTGATAGTCGGAAATAATTGTTTCACAGACGTTAACGCGATGCTGTCGAAAACCAATCGTGCTTTCACTTTTCTTAGTTTCAAATGATCTTTCAGAAATGTTTTCACTGATGCTTCCGATATTCCGAATATGCCAGTAAGATCTCTGACTGTTCATCGTCGATTCTCAAGCACCAATTCCTTTAATTTATTGACATGGTGATCATTAAAGCAAACATTTTAATAGAACTGCTTTGCTGAATAATTTCACGCATTGTAAAAATCGCTGAATGGATTTTAGAAAGACACGCGTATACTAAACACTAATGATTATTCTGATGTGATATTTGGCACAGCTGTCACTGGCAGTCATATCAACTTAATTAAAAAAAAAACATTTTGACGATATTCAAATTAAAAGTCTTACTATTTTTTGCTCTCATTATTGTGTATTCAACGCTGTCAAAAATCAATTATAAATTCATTAAATTTAAAGCGTCCAATATTTGCATTGTAACCTAAAATGACTGCCTAAATCGCCGCCATAAATACATTGACAAACAAATAACTAGCCAACGTTTAAGTAAATCGCCATAATTTTATCGATTTATTATATAGTAATTATTATTATTTGCAGTTTTTCACTGAAATGCCTTTATTTGTTTAACCGACTTAATTTAGTGCAAATTCTATTTTCGTAAAAAACACACAGCCGTGTTTGTTTAACGCATGCAACAACACGAAAAATTTAAAACCTCTTTTTGTATTTAATTTATTTATATGTGCGACTATAATAAATCACTTGTGTTGAAATGTGTTGAAATTGAATAATAAAGGTGGGTTTTAGTTCGGGTGGAGCATCAATTGCAGTCGTAGGCTTTAAATATTTAAAGAGTCGAGAACCCAAATACCGAACATGGTGCATAAAAACCCATAGGAAACTGGAGTGCCTTAAATCAATAAATCTTTCGGCTAGACGTAGATAGCAGTCTATGTTAAAACTATCAGTCCCTTGTCAAACATTTTTGGATCCCCAAGCAACTGTGCTAGTCGGAATGAGCTAATGTCAAATGCCTTAAACAGAACAAAGGGGTTTGTAATATTAGATATATTAGGACTACAGGAAGATATGAACCGATCATTTTCAATTTTACCGCCCAAGAACATTACGTGCACTTAATTTCAGTGCAGCTCATACTGGCTCTAAATCAACCGAAAGAACAGAGCTGCTCATATTCGGTATTTACACAAGGCTTACGAAATATGCAGACTGATTTTATTCGCTTTTTAAGAGACTTAAAACATCTAAGGCGTATAATAAATGCTAAGATCTCTACCGTTATATATTATATCATTGAGGAAAGTAAACTGCAAAAAGTCTGAAAGGCTTTATATAAGTTGTATCCGTAGCCAAAATATATTTTGTCTCTTGTAAGACAACTATATGAGGAAAGTATGTTCAAAGTTAAGTCTAATTGGATCCCGATTCCTTTACGACTTTTTAAGTTTCTTTGAAATCTTTGAAAGGTTCAACTTCTAAACTAATCCTCATTCGGGCTTAGTAGTCAATCCATTCTATTTATTTCAACGATTATGATATGTTTGTTTATAGACTTTTAGTTAATTAAACTTTGAAAAATTTACGATATATACAAGTAGTACGTTCATTAAGCTTATTCTTCCTTCTTCTCTTCTAGCTTGCAACTGCGGCAAATATTGTTAGTGGATAGAACCGTTTTTAGCGCATGTTTTGCAAAAGGGCAGTGCTCCATTTTAGAAACTATAGGTCTGCAAATTCCATTTCTAGACCTTTGTAATAAGCCTGCAATTATTGACTACGCTCGAATTAATAAGTGGAGTCGACAAGGTCGACATTGTCGGCTGGCTATCTGCTTATGCGGTTGATTTCGGTATCCTCCGGCAGTTATTTAATAGAAGGCCGCAGGCTTTTCTATACCTAGTGCTTCCATTTGGAAGATGTGAGCTGAGTTTGATAGTCGGATAGAGAGAGAGAGAGATTTCGAGATCTTCGGAGCATACTCTCTTACCTAAAAAGAAGTTCATTTTGAACCGTCGACAAAGACTGAGATAGTATCCACCTCCCCTACTTACTATATATTTTTTCCATTCAAGTCTATAGGGTATTCTTACTCGAAAGTAGCTTTTGAAATCAAACTTTGGGATGAGGAGGAGGAAGGTATAATCTGATTTACCTACATATAGGAGATTCAAGATGGCGCTTTATCTATAATCTTTCCTATTCGAACCTCCTAATTCCTTAAATAAGAACTTGATGCAACATTCCTAGTAAAAACGTCTATTGATATCTGATGCAGGAGTCTTTTTAGCAGTCGGACATGAAAAGTTGTCGCTATAATCCAGTTAGTTTCATGATATTAAAGTGTTTATTTAATGACGGCCACCAAACCAGTGCTATGTATATCAGATTTGGCTTAATGACAGCCGTATAAATTCACATAACTATTTGGTTAAAGACCCAGGTACCTGCTTAAGTATTAATTTGCAGGTATAGTAATATCATATACGCTTTATTGGCTCATTGTTTAATAACAATTTTACAGTTCAGTTCGCTATCGATATCAACTCTCAGATATTTATATGTGGGGGAGAGAGACATTCTTCTACCACCGAGTATGGGAAATTAAAATTAAGGTATTTTGGTTTTATCCATTCTACAGGGTAGGCCATTTAAAGTTGACCCATTTGTTTCTAAAAAAAAAGAACAAAAGAAAACAATGTTTTTTGTTCATTTCAAAAATAATTTATTTTGGTCCAAGGGGATTTGTTTCAGCTAATATTTAAAAATTAGATCGCGTAAATGGGCACCTTTAGCTTTGACAGCTAAATGCACTCTTTTTTCGACATTTTCCATGACTTTGGCCAATGTTTCGGATGATATGGCGGCTGTTTCACGTCGAATGTTGGCTTTCAGTTGAGCTAAGGTCTTTGGCTTATTAGCGTATACCTTGGATTTCAAATAACCCCACAAATAAAAGTCTGGTGGCGTCAAATCTGGTGATCTCGGTGGCCAGTCAACATCACCATTTTTCGATATCAATCGCCCGGGGAAAAATTAAGGCGTCGCGGATAATCAGCTGGGTTTAGTTTTTGTGCCATTTGAATTTTATATGGAAACATCTTCAAATCTTTATGAATTATGCGTCGGAGAGTGGTGCGAGAGATGTCTAATTCCTGAGAGCGGCGATAACTCGATGTCGATGGAGTCTCCTCAATACTGGCTCGTACAGCTTCGATATTTTCATCAGAACGTCTTGTGCGTTGTCTGGATGCATGACTGGCATTACTGAGATTACCGGTGTTCACAAATTTTGCGTATAAAGACTTAATTGTGTTCTTAACTGGAGCACTTTTCACTTTATTTTTTTTGCGAAACGCACGTTGAGTTAACACAATTGAAAAGTTATTTTGAATATAAAGCTGAACAATTTCAGCGCGTTCTTTTGGAGTGTACTGTTCCATGGTATAAATTGTCTTCGAATGCGGTATGACATTAGCCGATTTGTCAGCGCTGTAAAAGTTACAGCGTTGCCAGATGGGTCAACTTTAAATGGCCTACCCGTCGTAGAGCTCCCTCCATAATCACACTTATTGTGGTAGAAAACATCACTGTTACCATAAGAACTACTTCGCATCGTCCATGTTTGTTCCATATGTCGGATAATGATTACTCCTCCATATCTCTCTCCTGATTTTTCACAATATTATAACAAACTATAATAGCACATAACACTTTTACTCTTGTACGACATGAAGCGCCAGTATAAAAAGTGTTAAATGTGTCGATATCTAATATGGAATTGAACTGGTTTTGGGTAACAAATTCGTATTGTTATTATAGGTTATGCAAATTAAATGCTAATTAATCTATGCTCTATTGAAAAATGGGTGAAAATTTATTTTAATTTGAAATTTAAGTTGAAGGAGACATATATTATTTATTACTAATTAGCTGTTTAAGCTGTTTTTGTAGAAAAAATTTTTAACGCAAAATGCGGACTTAACTGTCGCTTTAGTTTTCATATGAATACTTAACCTTTTTTATTATAAGCCAAAAATTATTGGTGTCAATAAAATTTAATTCATATTTCAAGCTTATTTAAAATTGAAACAAAAATTCTTGTACCACGAAATCATGGAACAGTTTCCATAGACTTTAAATTAACCCATTAAACGCGAAAGCTAAATAGCAAAGATAGAGGAACCAAACTTTGTGTGGATACTACAAGGGTTGATATGTACACAAAACTACAAACAAAAGTTTCGACCCCTATCCGGGGGGGTCTGCACGACCCGTGACATATATGTAACGCTCGCGGGTTTCTGTTATGTAATACAATGTTTGATACTAACATGTAAATAAACACTTCCATTGGATTTAATTCATCAATTTTATTATTTTAATTATAAAGTTTACAAAAAGAAAACGAAACAAGTACAAACGTATGAGAATTCATAAATTTTTGGTTGAGAAAGAAAACTCAAACTGGTCTAAAGTGAAAGTTATAGAAACAATCCACACACAAACCTACGTCACACTTTACACATTTGGTGTTTATTGATCGCTGGCAGTTGTTTCCAGCACAGCGTCTCCTGGCAGGATTTCTAACTATGAAATGGCCAATTAGGTCATATCTAGCATCAAGCTCAATTTGCGAATTCGGACGTCTAAATGGTTCTTCTAAACTGTAGCTGGGTTAGCCCGTGTCCGCCTTTTCTATGTAAGAGCCAAGCATTTTGAATGGAGACATCAACCAACCAGGTAAAAATTGAGAACCACCACTTCTTCCCTCTAGCTCCAATCCTGTAAGCGTTAACGTTTTGGTCCATACGGTCTGTTCCGCCCATATTCTTATTATACATTGCGATAGCATTGGGGACTTGAACCTGAATTCGAGCATGTTCTGCCCTAGAGTATCTTCCAGCTGTCCCTACCGGTGTCTTTCCAAATAAAGTTGATGCAACGGAAACTACTGCATTGTCTACCCATTTCGTGACTGTAATATCGCATTCAGAAATCCGGGAACTAGCCATATAACCACGTTCCTTTTTTTTCAACTTATCCTTCAGTGGCAAAGGGCAAGAGATTGGTATTGAATTTTGCCGAATTGTTCCAGTTCCCTCATATCCCATTTTTTTAATCCAACCAAAACAGGTATTGAAGTGAATAGATTATCGAAAAAGAATTGAAATGGAAGTGGCTTCCACGTTTCATCGAATTCATCGATCATTGAAAACAACGGAGCAGCGTTCTTTCCATAGTTTGCAGCGTACTCTTCGTTCGTCCTAGGGTTTTTTCCCTGATACATCTCGAAGTTTAGAAGATAACCGGAAGGCGTATTTAGACACCACATTTTATAACCAAATCTCAACGGTTTGCCTCTAATAAATTGTTTACAACCGTGCCTGCCGTAGTATTCCACCATTGATTCATCGTACGACAAATTCCGCTCTGGATGAAAATTTTTTGCAAAATTCGCTTTCAAAGCATCAGTTAGGGGTCTCAATTTCCATATTTTATCCGATAAATCTGTCTTTCCGGGGTCAATAAAGTGTAGATTTGCAAAAATAGTTCGAAAACGATCACGCCTCATCGAGTCAATAATCACAAGATTTTGAATATCTTTGTCAACGCTCCAATATGCTTCTTTGTTTGGAGAATAGGTATATCCACTTATTATCAGAATTCCTAAAAATACTTTCATTTCTCCAACTGTAATATTTGGGTTCCCATTATTATTTAAGAGCGAATATCTGTTTGACTCGTCACACAGCATTTGCAATAATTCATCATCAAAAAACTTTTGGAATTGCTCATATGGCTCTAGGTTGCTGCAGTCACTGTAATTACCCTCAGGGAAAATTGGAGATCTAGGTTCGATATTATCATCGACCCACGTAAAGGATGGTTTGGCTCTCTTAGCCTTACTATGTGACTGACCTGCAGTTATCTTACGACGACGAGAATTGGTTTGTTCCCTGGGCTTCTGAGTTGAACGCGATGTACTCGGCTTTTCGGATGCTTGCACAGAAGCAAATGATTCCTCCAAAAGGTTTACTTCTAACTCTGAGATAGAATGATTCAAGCAGTCTAAAATTTCAGCGTCCATATCAAAGTCGGGGTTCTCTTCAAAGTCGGTATTTTTTCTTGTAACAATTTCACAATCCTCGACAAGCTGTGTATGTGACAAGTTTTCCAAAGTACCGCCGTCTTCATCTGCCGAATCATCACCTGAAAGAGCACCCGCGTCAGGAGCCTCTATATATATAGCTTCCACTTCTTCTTCTTCATTATTTGTCAATTCGTCCAAAACTGCGCAAACTTCTTCAACAGTTAGTTTTGCCCTAATAATGGAAGAACACGCACATAAATATGTATATTATACATAGTTATACAATTCATAAGGTGAACCCGCGAACGTGACATATATGTCACAGCTACACAAGACGAAAAAAAAACCTACAAATACAGTCATTTTCAATTTTTTTTTCTATTAGCATAAAATTTCAAACACTATCAAAATATACAAAACACTCTTTTCACATAAATCGGTGACACTTTATTAAAAATCGTACTTACCGACAACGTGTTCCCATTTCGACAGTTTTTTTAGGTGTATGAAATCGGCTTCGTGTTCACTGCGCTACTAATTTTGCTACACTAAACGGAAAGGGCAAAATATAGCGCACACTTATTCTTTGATTTGTTCACTTCAATTCTAATTTGTAATTGGGAACATTTGAAATTGCATTTCGAAAAAGTCGTTGATTTATGTGAAAGATCGGAGCGTTACATATATGTAACACTAGCGTTTAATGGGTTAATTTTCGACAAACATTTTTCAAGTTTTCTCATATCTTTCGAACTTACTTCAATGTATATATGTTACTGAAAATATATCCTACATGTATCATAAGGTTTGTATAGAAAATTTTAGATCTGCTGCGAGAATGCCTCTCATGTCTCGGAAAATGGAATATTTTTTTAGATATTTTATGTAACTAGCTGCAGAGCATCTTAAAAGTCCTAAACTTATTCTAATATCAACATCTTAAGTCGAGCTCAGATCGTTGATATATTCATCCAACAATGATAAATGTGGTTTGGAAAAAGACCTTGGCTTTCGATTAGATATCGAAACGATTTATTATTTCAGCGAACGATCATCCAAAGATGAACTGAAACTCAAAAACTACGACCAAGTCCCTTATAAATTAAGATAAAGTTGAGTCGTCACTAAATATAGCAACTAGTAACTTAATTATCAGACTCGTTTCGGTGTCTAGTTATAGCGGAATCGCTGGAAACTGCTTAGCCGATGAGCTAGCAAGAGAGCTTAGCCGATGAGCATATCCGAATGTGTGCGAATTGGAACCCCCTTGTCATCTTGCGTTCTAACAGTGGGCCTATGAACCTCGCATGCTCTTAGCAGGCGTTCCAGTGACAGCGATATCCTTGTGACCTAGACCAGAACGCTACTGACTCACTTGCCCTTAGCAAAGTTCAACTTGCCGCAATCATAGGAGTTCAAACTGGACATTGTACAATTGGAATTCAAGCTGTCCAGCTAAAATCCAGTTGGACACTCACTGTCAACGTTATGTGAAAACAGGTGAGATGAAAACATCTTAGCATTTTCTTCTCCATTGTCCCACTTTTGCCAGACTAGGGTTGAAAGAACTCGGTAGTCGTACCTTCGGCGAACTAGGAGAGATAGCCCAGATTGACATCGGCAGCCTCAACAAATTTTTGATCGCCTAAAATCGCTTCGTCGATATATGAGAGTCTTTATGATCAATTTTATTTGAGTTAAAGGTACCACAATGGATCAGCTATCAGCTGACTAATAGGACCGATTATTGTACGTTTGAAAGGAAACTATGTCTGGCCGTTACATAGTCTGATATCTAATTATTCGTGAGCTATAAGTTCTGCAACCAGATTATATCAAAGATCTTCCTCTGCTTTTACTGGCGGGTACTGAACCAAAACCTTCAAAGCTGGAGTGTTCCTTTTCCATCCAGATAACATGACCTAACGCAGCCGCTGTCTCTTGATTCGCTGAACTATAGTATGTCAATGTCGCCGTATATCTCGTACAGCTCGTCGTTCCATCGACTGCAATACTCGCCGTTGCCAATGCGAAAATGACCACAAATCTTCGGCAGAACTTTTCTCTCGAATATTCCTAAGGCCGACTCATCAGACGATGTCATTGTCTATATCGCCGCACAATATAGCAGGACAGAAATGATGAGGGACTTGTAGAGTTCGGTCTTTGTCTCAGGTTTAGTTCAGGAAATGCCAGCGTTGGCTTCGGTGCATGCGCCAGGAGAATGCGGATAAATAAAGTTTTTTTTTAATTTAGAGAAACAGATCATTAAACCCACAATCTCTTTAAGGAGAGGTAGTAAATATATCCAGATATGTAAGTTCTGACCTCGACCAGAGACCTTGGGAGACCTTAACTTTGCTGAACAGCAATTATTTTGGAAGCAATCGACCTTGTTCTCACTTGACTGAAGTTAGTTATATGGTTTAGAAATAATATATATTTTTCAGACTTGATTTTTCTAAACATGTCCATCAATATTTTCATATTATATCAATACTGGATAGCTGGATCATTCAAGATACAAGGATTCAGGGTTAGGAAGGTATACAGTCATCTCTTTGTACTATCTAAGGCTCCACATAGTTTCTTATGCTAAATGTGATCAAAAAGGCGAGAGATTCAAAAGTTGGGTAAGCGAAGAGAATAAAGAGCGAGAGAGACAGACCAAAAGAAAGAGCGACAGCTTAAGGAAGTCCAAAAGCTTTCATCATCCCGTCAAGGCCCTACATTCTTCTAGTAACCATAAAGAGCATGATATGGTTAGCTCGCTGTATTTGAAAAAATTCTGTCAGATTTTAATCAAAAAATACCACAAAATTAGTGAAGTTGATTTTAATTTTGTAACAACATGTTTTTATGAAAGCTAACCATAAAATTTAGATATTTCCCACACAACTAATGCTTCTACATATTTTCATTATCTTACACAAAACGACAATTTGCGTATGTGGTAAATGCACAAAGCACTCCGTAATTCTGGTGCAAATTGTGTTGTGTGGGAGTTCATTTGGATCGATGAGGTCGCCTTGGTCACACATATTCCATTTCATGCCGCACTAATTATAATTCCAATTTATTTAGTATATTGTATGCAATACTTATTTGCTTTCGTTTGTAACCTAATACCTGCCAACAATTGTGGATATTTTTCGTTATTGCGGCAGTTTGCACAGAATAAACAAAATATTAATTTCATTAGGTTCGACGCAGTCAATGTGTACAGAAAATATTTAGTTGACTCGTTTTGTTTTACTTTACAGAAATATAGTATTTAATTACATATATATTTGCCATGTACATACCTAAAATATCTGATATGTAGGAAGCGTACCTGTAGGGATATGAACCTGGCCTCTCACTTGTGGATATATAGCTCTGAAATCTTACGCACAACCATTTATCTTCAAGAAGCTCTTCATTTGTCGTAAGCTCAGATATCGGACTACTTTAGCCATACAAACTGAACGATCCGAATCAACTTCTTCTTCTCTTTACATCGATAAAGCTTAGCAAGCACCATAAATATTAGCAATGTATGCATGAAAGGGAAATATCGAGTGATAATCCCCCAGTAGTTCCCTTCTTTTTTAAAGACAAAAACACAGAAACTTTATATTTAATGGGGAATGTTTATTATCATTCCAAAAAATATACTTTGACATTTATTTTTTGAAGATTATCTCTTTCAAATATTGGCCGTGACGGCACCTCAGGTGGTCCATCCGTTCAGTCTAGTTTTTGATGACTCGTTGGAACATTTCGACTGGTAATTGGCGAACGACACGCGAGATGTTTTACTCCAAGGCCTGAATCGAAGCGAGATTGTCCGTATAGACTTTAGTAATATACATAGCCCCACAAGAAAAAGTCTAACGTAGTGATATCACACGATTTTGGTTTCCAATCGACCGGCTCAAAACGTGAAATTGTTCACCGAAGTGTTTGCTCAATAAATCCATTGGTTAATGCGATATGTAGGAAGTGGCGCATCTTGTTGAACTCAAATATCCCCGAGATCACGATCTCAGGCATCAAATAGTCGGTTATCTAGCGCGTAACGGTAAAATCTCGACGTAAAATGCGCCAAGTCGTTCCATCCAAGAATTGTAATACCTTCTAAACTTTTCTAGAGATTTTATTTAAAATCTCACAGCGTGATATTAGCACGGTTGGTTCGGTTGCTATGCCTCCTCGGCGGATACTACGTCGAATACTTTCAGAGCTGGACTGTTTTCGTCCATTCCGACGGCATGACCTAGCCATCGTAGCCGCTGTCTTTTAATTCGTTGAACGATGGTAATGTCGTTGTACATCTCATACAGCTCATCGTTCCATCGAATGCGATATTCGCCGTGGCCAACGCGCAAAAAACCATAAATACAGAAGCTTTCTCTCAAAAACTAGTAACGCCGACTCATCAGATGTTGCCATCGTCAGTGCCTCTGCAACATATGGCAGGACGGGGATAATGAGTGACTTGCAGAGTGTGGTCTTTGTTGGTCAAGAGAGGACTTTACTTCTCCATTGCCTACTCAGTCCGAAATAACACTGTTATGTTATCAAAATGTTCAGCGTGACGAGACAAGTTAATGTATGGATGTCTAGCAGTCCGTGTGAGCAATAAATGAGTAAAACATCTACATGTGTTTCTTGGCATTTTGTGGACTATGGTATTTAAGCTGAGAATTATCGGTTATAGCCGAGTTACCTCTTCATTGGGTGCGCAAAGCTCTGGGCAGGTATGGTTCGTCTTCTCACTTTAGCTCGCCTTCAAACGGATATTCTTTGGCTACCCAGAGGATACTTGGTCTAAGAGCAGAAGTCGTGAGCTGTTTGTGCCATATGTTAAAGAATCGTTTCTGGCCACTCTCAAGTGAATGGCGCTCAGAAAACTTTCCTCACTTGCGTGAACTTCCACATATGGTTCCATCCTCCACACATGACTTCATCCTCCAAGTATGCTCAGAGTAAACTATTTATATTTTTTGCTAAGCTTTATTAGTAAGTCATGTGATTGACCTAAAATTAAATATTAAATAAAATTCCAGCATAATTAACAAAAAGTAATCCTCTCTCATGTAATTTCAACAAATAAATCATTGCAAATATTTGCATTTATTGCATATTTATTTTGTATCAATTATAAACACCTACTAATCTGTGGTTTCTCTTCAACTTTCCTCTTCTTACAGTGCCCAGCACAAGCTGACGTAGAGCAAATACAACGGTATTAACGATAAACCGAAATAAGCGCCAAGCAACCGAAGAATTTACACTCGAGATTAAATTGAATTAGGAAATACCCTTGAAACCGACAATTTACTGCAATCTGGCAATGCCTGTGCACACAAGCACATGTCGAAATATCAACAAATGGAGCTGATATTGGCTAAAGCATTAAATTAGCAGACATTCGTAAATAAATTAAACACAAAACACTTTAAAAATTAATAAATTCCCGACAAGTGCTAAACCAAAATTCATAAAATGAACGACAAACTACAACAAAAATGCATTCGAAATACAATAGTAGCAACAACAGCACAACATTGTGGCGCAGCAGGACGCGTGTGTTAATAATTTAAACACAGTTTCCTGTTAATTTCGAAATGCCTCTAATTTGAATTGATAATTCAGATAGCGGCGGAACAGCAACGAGCGGCTAAACACACATTTAGAATAACGGTAAACAGCACACAAGCGCTCACACAAGCGCCAGTCGGCAAACACACAGTATCCAAACCCACACTCACGTATGTACACACACAGATTTAAATTCGAAAAATAAAAATTTTCGATTTCGTAATGGACAAACGTGCTAAATGCAAGCGGTCAAGCGTGGAAATTTGATGTGATTACCGCGTCTGAATGCGAATGCAAATGCAATAAATGCAAAAACAAATAAATCGCAAATTGCAACAACAACTGCAACATGAATGTAACCACAAAGTGGTCGGCAGAGCGCATTTTCAACTAAAAGCCATAATTATATATTAATAATAATAATAACAAGGACAACAGCTGCAACTAATACCAGCTTAGTTTGACAACGCTATACACACACATATACATATACATACATATATACATACATAAATATATAATATAAAATATTTAAAGCCATTTTAAGCTCGGGCATAAAAATTGAGCGCATCAAAATGTCAGCAAAACCGACACTATGGGAGCGTTGGCTGTACAAATCAAGGTGAGTGCATACAAATACACATACAAGAAGTAAATATATATACACATAGAAGAAGAAAAATGTATATACTGTAATACTCTTGACCTTTGATTTTTTCTTGCATACAAGGGTATAAAAAGGTGTTTTTCTTGATTTTCATCGCTCAGTTTGTATGGCAGCTATATGCTATAGTGATCCGATCTCAACAAATTTTTCAACAATTGTAGCCTTGCTTTTGGTAATAATTCATGCCGAATTTCGTGACGATATCTCGACAAATAAAAAAGTTTTTCTTACAAGAACATGATTTTTATGGTTCAGTTTGTATGGTAGCCATAAGCTATAGTAAACCGATCTGAACAATTTCTTCGTATAATATACCGTTGCCAATAACAATAATCTGTGTTTAATTTCGTGAGGATATCTTGGCAAACAAACAAAATTTCCCTACAAGAATTTGATTTTGATCGTTCAGTTTGTATGGTAGCTATAAGCTATAGTAAACCGATCTGAACAATTTATTCGTAAAATGTACCGCTGCATAAGGAAATAATCTGTACTTAATTTCGCGACAATCCCTTGATAAAAAAAAAAGTTTTCCATACAAGGACATGATAATATCCAGTTTGTATGGTAGCTATATGCTATAGTACACCGATCTGCATAATTTCTACGCAGTTTACACAATTGTTTAAGGCAATGACTTTTGCTTAATTTCAAAGAGATATGTCAACAAATAAAAAATTTTTCCATACAAGGGCATGATTTTCATCGGCCATTTTATATGACAGCTATAAGCTATACTGGTCCGATATAGATAATATTTCGATAAATAAGCAGCTTCTTGTAGAGAAAAGCACATATACAAAATTTAAGGCCGCTAACTCAAAAACAGATGGAATATATACAGACTTACGGTGGAAGGAACTTCTGTTCCTGGCTAAATCCAGTCAGCTAGTCACGTTGATAATTTACATATATTCTTTATAGAGCCTCCTAAGTTTCTTTCTGGCTGTTACAAACTGCGTAGCAAATTTAGTACACCCTACTCAACTGATAAAAATACACTCAAATCCAGCTAAGCATTTACACACAAATATTTACACCTAAAATATATGTAAATGTGCGCGTGTAAATGCCCTTTTTCCATATCCAATTAAATTAGTGGGGCTTTAGCAAAGCTTTAAAGCTAACATAATAATGCATACAAACAAACACGCACACAAACTTTCATGCACGCATAAAAATTAATGTCTATTATACCAAATAGCTTATGTATGTACTCGTATGTGTGTGTGTGTGAATATGCCAGCACATAAAAAGTGGTAAAATTGTAATTGAATTAAAATTGCATTTATTGCAAAGAAAACTTTTTCAAATGCAAACAAATTTAATATTTATTTTAAAACCAGACAAATTGCAATTCAAGTAAATTATTTCCACCACTTTTAGCTAAACAAAATAGGCAACAAAATTCGTAATAACTAGAGCGAAGTGATTGAAATTTTTACAAATATACGTAATACAATAATATACAGAAAATTTTATTAAAATAACGTAATCTGTGGATTAAAAGGTCTCACTGGCTGTATAGAGAAAAATTTAATAAAAACTTGCTTTTAATAGCGGCACTACTGACATAAATATTTGTGGAATTTCAATTACTAACACTTTCATGTATTAAAGCATGCTAATTATTAGTAAAAAACAGAAAACTTGGTTATTTTCGTGTAAAAGTATGAACTTTTCGAAATGAGTCACCGAGAGGATTGCATAACAATAACTAGATACATGTACTTGCTTTAAAAAATACAGTTAGTTTTGAAATATTACTAGAAATCTCATTTCTATGTTATAAATCTCTTAAGCACTCAGCGTTATACCAAACAAATCGTACAAACAGCTGGTATAAATGCAGTAGGCTAACATAGTAAAGTATATAGAAAAATATATATGAGTATAGTAAGTAGTCCTACTAGTTTATAAATGTAATAATTTGGGGCTACTTTTCCTGCCTAAACATTGACGTCGAAGAAACAGAGGAAGCGAATCGAACAAACAACTTGTATAAATGAAATAGACTAACTTATGAAAGTATGTACGAGTATAACAGTTAACCACACTAGCTTAACTACTTTCCTTGCCCAAACATACACATCAAAGTAACAGAGAAAGCGACACAAACATACGACTGGTATAAGCCACATAAACAACACTGGTATAATCAACTTGATATAAATGTATCTAAAAATGCTCTTGCATTGAGTGGAAGTGCATAGCTAGCTCCCTTGTTCATTTACAAGTCATTTTTCGCACAAGAGTGCTAATACGAGTATAGCGAGTAAAGCAGTAATTTTTATTCCACTAGCTGTATACTCGACATCCATGGATTTGATATACATACATGAATGTTTACTTATTACTACCTACTTGTCAAACCAATAATTTGAAGTGAAATCCTCCAACAGCTTTGTTAATCTTAATAGGCTTTTGTTTTTTCGTTAATTGCCGGACAGTTTGTATTGCAGCTAAATGCTTTAGTGATCTGATCTGAACAATTTATTTGTAGATTATACTGTTGCCTGCGACAATAATCTCTGGTTAAATTCTCGAGGATATCTCAACAAATGAAAAAGTTTTCCTTACAAGAACATGATTTTGATCGTTCGTTTCGTATGCCAGCTATGTGCTATAGTAACCCGATCTGGACAATTTCTCAAAGGATTATTCCATTGGTTTAGGCAATAATCTATGCCAAATTTCGTGAAGGTATCTCTTAAAATAAAACAAAAATTCCATACAAAATTCCATACTTTAGTAGTCCGATGTCAACAGTTCCGAAAAATGAGCAGCTTCTTGAACAAAAGCGTTTACAAAATTTCACGTAAGTATCTCAAAAACTGAAGCACTAGTTCGAGTTCTTAAGTCTTGGCTGGAAGGATTCAGTGCTCTTAGCGATTGACTTTGAAAGTCTTTTATGGACTCATAGCAAGTTCTTCGAAGTTGATGCTGATTTTTCGGTTTGGAAAACAGAAAAAAACCACTATAAGTCAAATCTGACGAATATGTGGCGGATCGTTGACTTTCCTTTTGTTTTGGATCGATAAGTCGGCCATAATAATGTTATACACATCGTCGTTTATGCAATAGATTCAGTTCTCTTGGTATGAATCCACTATTGACACGTTTCGTGGTCCAAAACATCATGCAAAATGTGCAAGTTGATCTATAAAAAATGTTAAGATTCTCTGCTATCTCCTGCTGTGCCTCTAATGGCAACACGTTCATTTTCAAGCACTGCATCTTCAACGTTTTCTATATTAACAGAGAAGAATGAACGATTCATATAACACTGAATACGAGTACTTTGGGCCATTCAAATACTTTAGTTAGCGATAGAATAGACACCCCCAAACAGTTTTACAAAATTTTCAACGATTACATAGCCGTGATTCCATTGTAAATGTAGAATTTCAAGCATTTGGATAAAACGATTCCCAAATATTTGATTATTTATGAGACTCAATTGAAGACCTTGTATACATACTACGAAAAGAGGTCGCTTTTTCGTCTGTAAGTCCGTGCATACCTCTTGCTATCGTTCTCTATAAAGTTCTATTTCTTAGAACGTATGACATGTGGAACTTATGAAATATCCTCGAGAAAATGTTTTACATTTGAAACGTCATTATCCAGTTCAAATGAGCCCTTCTTGTAAAAAATAATTCTACTCAGGGTTATTGTTTCCGAACTTCTTGGTAGAGTTTCTGCTATCAAAATAATATAAGAACCGGGTCACAAACACACATTTTTTTGACGTCTATAGATATTTGGATTGCTGGCACACATTACTGTCGATAGAGCCTTAAATCCAATCCGAATAAAAGTGATTAGTATGTATCATGCATAAAAATAAATTTGAGTTCTCTCTAACTTATTTGATTAACTGAGCAGTGGTTCTTTGTTTGGTGTATTATGTTACTTCATTAAGATATGTGGTTTGGGTCGGGCGGAGAAGAGGTCGGTGAGCTTTTCCACGTATGGATCGAAACGGGGAAGAGGTATGCATCCACTTCGATAGCAGAGCTTCTACACAAGCCTTGACCGCGTTGATTGTGAGCTAAAGGCTGGTCAAGGATTGTAGCATTAAGCTACTTCCATATTAAATTTGTCTGGATGCCTGGCCATAGCGGCATCTTCGGAAACTACTTGTATATAAATTCGACGAGCTTGTATGAAAAGGCATCCATACCCAAATCCCATAAATATGGAAGTGAGTGGAGTCTCCAGCCTTCGTACATTCTGGCACTGGATCTCTAAGTTTGGTGCGAGATCATCAAGTGTGGATTACCAATCAGCACTTGAGGGATTACTATAGCCTTCCGGTACAGATTGGACCATAAAATGTCCATGGAACTACTAGATTTTAGGTAAGTCCACTTGGCCGCTATGATAGGAGTTCTAACTGGACAGTGTACCATTTGCACTCACGCGGTTATGCTCAAGATTTTGGAGGACGCAACTTGTCAACGCTGTATGGAAGTAGAAAAGGTGAAAACATCCAAGCACTTTCTTCTTCACTGTTCAGCTTGCGCCAACCTAAGGTTGACGGATCTCGGTTGCCTAACTTTATACGAAATCGGCGAATCGACTGGAACAGATATCATCCGTCTTAAAAAATTTGTGGCTGGTTCTAGGTATTTTATAGATATACTACAGTACCTATATATGTGTTCTGGACACCACAACGTACAGTAATCTTTAGACCATCTGTGGGCCTATTACTATTAAGACTTCCCACCAAAGATAGTGGAGTCATAATAATATAGAGCAGTGTTATTTTTGAAAAAATTTCCAAAAATTTTACCTCTTTTTCAAAGCGAGTAAAACAGGGTCTCAAAACCTCTTGGTCGACTCTCTGAGGAACAACTTTTGCATTTTCGAAATCCATAAAAATTTCTATTTAACCATCAGAAGGTAGCAAGCTATATTTTTTTATTTTGACATGACCCGGCGTTAAACCCGCGACATTTGGAGGCACAAAGCTTAGTCCAATATTTTTAAGAATTTTTATATTTGTGTTGTCGCCATGTCGTATTTTTATTTTTATACATTTCACAACGGTAAATATATAACAATAAATAATTACACTTTCACTTGCACAACAGTCAAGGCCCTCTCCGCCCCCCGTTAATATACAAACTCACATTTATTTGACAAAGCGACATTTCGGGCACGCTGTTGCTGCCACGGCGCTTGCCGCTGCTGTTTTTGACGTTCAAACTTTTTCAATAATGGCGTAAAAAATGAGAATTCCCAACGCCTTGAGGCTGTGTAAACATTCTAAAAACGCAACTAAACAAAGAAGAGTAATAAAGCAACAAAAAACGGCACACAATTTGCTGAACTGTTCATGTACTGTTAATGTTTTATTCAACAGTGAAGCCCGAAGTTTTTCGCGCGTTGCCGCAGAAGCAGGCGGCGACCTTATTTGACATGTGTATGTATAAGTATATCTAAATTTGTACTATTTCGCTGACGTTTCGGGTAGTCAAGAAGAGAGAGACATACATTTTTTAATAGAAAAGCGAAATTTCATTTCTATGTCGTTGCTGCCATAATTTGTTAATTCGAGGCACGCACTGCTGTCGACGCACCGAAAAAGCGAAACAAGAAATGCAGCGCCACCGAGCCGCAACGCCTTGAGTATAAATATCCGACGAAAATTGCGCGATAAACCCACTGCCGAGCAACGCAAGATGATCACCCGCTCAGCTGCAGGCGCACAGGTCTCTGATAAAAAGTAGATATGGCGTCGGCTGTGGGCGGCAAATGCGTCAACGGCAGCGGTCAGTTGTGCCAAGAGATTAAAAATTCCTGAAATGTCCGTGGCGAAATAATTACGCGTCGTCGCCATTTTGTACTTCACGTATTTTCTGCATTTTTCTACATTTTCATCATTTTTATTGCTTCGTTTTTCCGAAAGCACATTTGCTGAAAAGGAATTGATGCGCATAAAAAGCAACCCTGTAGGAAAATTTTGAAAGCTCATCACTTTTCGAAACTGGTCACATCACAGTGGAGCATGCTTAGGAAAGGTGGAGGCTAAAAAAATACTGAGGGTTATCGTTGAGGGGGACAGTTGTGCTGACTTACAAGTAGGTAAAGAGTCACGAGTGACGTCCAACTGCTGCTAACTTCAACGAGTTTTATCAAGACTATTCTTGACTTATTCTCGGACTTGTTTCGTTGCTGGTACAGTATGCTCTCACCTGGACCTAGATGTTAGGCAAATATGTTTAAAATAATGTGATAAGCACTAACGAATACACGAAGCCACAGGTGCCCCGATAAGTTCATATACAGGGTTTCCCAAATCAATTGAATGTTCGAGAAGTCGCTCAAAGTCAGTCGGATATCTCCAGTTGGGTTTCAAGCTCAATTCGCTTCGTCGTTTTATGAGAGTCTACAGATCCAGTTTGAGAATAACAAGAACTAATATCTATCCAAGTGAGATCCATCGATTTTGGATCGACCCTACGACCTAACCTAACCTAGTGCCTCATGATTTTCGCCAGCTTCATTTCAATTACAAAAATACTGCAAATTACAAGACGGCAACCCATAGTTTATGACACCCTGTATGAGGATATTAAGTTTTGTTGGTGGTACCATCGAACCAAATGGCTTGCTTAGCTTGACTGGGCTTGAAAAGAGATGGTTGGTGCCATAGAGGAGCTAGATAGAGCCATGTTCCACTTTACAGGAATTGAACCATTCAGAGAGGTACGTTATAGAGTGTAAAATATCCTTCACAACATAGCGGATTTGAGCTCAGAAGACAATAAGAAGAAAATAACTCTGTATTACTCCCTTATGAAATAATATACAAAAATAACAAGTGAACCCTGCCTAATATTAGTACCTTCCTTTCTTTCGCTATATAAAACTCCTGATAGTTTCGGACCAAAATATCAATGTGAGACCGCATAAGCTCCAGAGGTCGAAGGTCGAAATCTAATCTCTTCAACTTTGAACCACCGATGGAGTTTCCAAGAAGTAAGCATAATCGGGGCTCCACAAGCTTCTGGAGCCTCTCTTTGTCGGTTAAATCAAGAAGTATAAAAAATTGGAAAAAAATCTTAAATAGTATTGACAGCAAACCTTTCTACATCAGACGACACAACCAAAAAAAACATATCATCTCCTGTGGAACACCCTGTAGGTGAGAGAAACGTAGATCGGCACATTGCTACATGCAGCATGGCTGCAGCAAAAACATTTTACGACATGTACATGACCCGCATAACTAATCCCATCAATGATGCGGCGAACGGCACACACACTTACACAGATATCCACAAAGCCTCTAACGTGACCAACTATCTGGACAGCGTATTTCAAAAGAGGCAAAGTAGAGAAGTCAAACACCATGGCCGCGCTGTGTTGAATGCGGCGATTTGAAAGCGATTTAACTGCGATAATAAAACAGTGTTCGTACAGCGGCACGGCGGACACACGGCACTACCTACGACGACGGACATTCGATTTGTAGTCGAGCTGCAAAGCAAGGCAAGAGCCGGGGTCGCGTCGCTCAGCTCGAATGAGTGAAATAAGCGCTGGGCAATGCCAAACGGCACATGCAGATGAATGCCAATTCTTCGCAGTTTGGCCTATGCACATATCTTACTCCTGCCACAGCTGCCTGTCTCCTGCCTACCAAGAACTCAACGACGATTCCAAGCTGCATTTGCGCTGATGGCTTTGGCTCAGCTGTGCAGCACGAGCATATTTGCGTTGCACAAGTATTTGCCTGCGTCGAGGAAGCGGGCAAACAGCGGCAATACACCTTAGTAGTTGCAACGAAAATGGGAAATTGCATGCCTCAATGGGTGTAAGTGTGTGCGTGTGCTTTGCAGCAGGTCAGTGGGCAGGCGGACAAGTGCGCTAGTGTGTGAAAAACGGGCATTTTCGCCAAAGACCATTTATAAAATAGACACTCAGATTTTTCGAATGCACGTAAAAGCCAACAAGTGAACGTTGAGGATTACACTGTCATGTTGCTACACACGACTGCGGACAATTTGACACATGCACATGATGCGGAGTGCGTTTTAGGAATTTATTCCGAACCCGTTGAATAGTTGAACACTCGGAGTGAGTGGCGTGCCAAATTTGTAGTATAATTCTATGCAAATAATGTAAAATCTAAAAGGTTTCGAATACAAAGTGTCCCGGTAGATTACATTTACCGCAAGTTTTCTGGTCGATTTGTGTACTTCGCGAATATCTTCAACGACAACCAATGCTGAGAACTTCACAAGAAGTTGAAGTATTTTGTATCGATGTAGAATTGAAATTGGAAGGTTTTTGAGGCCCTCAACGATCTCCTAACTTACTGCACTACTCATCGTTTCTTTACATAATTGACTGGCGACTATCCAAAATCCTACCCTAAAGTAGAGCCTAGCTCACTTTGCAAACTAATATGTACCGTTAAAGGATCAACATATAGCCAACATAGAATCAAACGATATCACTTAAGATAAATCTTAACATGCTTGAGAATCTAAATCAACCTCTTTGTTAGAACCAGGGCCGTCGAGAGAAAATCCGGGCACTGGGGTAAAAAAATGGGGTTCTGTTCCCTCCATGAATGTTTGCAATTCTTGATAAACTTTATTAACTATTTTCTCTTACTACTTTTTGGGTTCTGTTGACTTTTTTGATTAAGTTTTTAAACTTGCAGCTTAAACTTCTCTAATCATCAACTATTTGGAACTTACGAGTGAGCTGCTCGAGCTTTGGCGTCAGTGAATGCGTCGAAATAATCTAAAACCCCAGCTTTTTGATCAATTCTGCCTCTTGGCGTAGTATAGCCAGTTCTGAAATCCTGCTCTGTAACGACCATGATCGATAAAAAGGTTTGTTCCTCATAAAAGCCCTCAACGAAACTCAAAACTTCAGTTAGAAACAGATAAAAATACAACTTTCTTAAAGCGATGCAAATATTTGGGAGAAGTCTTCCTAATGGCATTCAATAAGAAGTATGGACCAAGATGGGTTTCAAAAGTTTCAATAAATATGTCTGAGGAGGATAGCTTCATTGGACAACATATCAGATATATCAATAAAACACTTTTTTGCATCTGCGTCGAGTTCATCTTCTTTCATATCATGGAACTATCAAAGAAATGAGAATGAGATCTCTAGAATTTAATTGCTTCTTTACTGCAATTTTCAATCACTTTTTCTTATAGATTAGTCGGAATCTATTGCTCGGAGCTGGAGCCCAGGCGACCTTTCCGAATAATGCAGTATTTTCCGATTGTATGACTTTTGCTGTCAGGAAAGCGGTTGAGATAGCTAACAACGCAGAATATAAGGGAGATCAATATATATGTCGGTAGGGAGGCAGTAGCAAAATTAGCTGCCGGAAAAAAAGAATATATTTGCTGGGTTCCAGCAAAAAAATTCCAGAAATCGAAAAAGCCATCTCTGGCGAGTTGGATGGGCATAAGTAGTGACGATATATGCAGAAAATACAACACTAAGCTCCGCGCCAAGGCTCTGAGTTAGTTTTTTTTTTTTAAGCTTCGATCATATCTATCCATCCAACGCTGTTGAAAGCGTTTCGGAGATCTAAAGTTGTCAGTAACAAAATTGTTTTGTATTTATGCCATCTACGCTGCGCTTTCAATTAGTAACTACAATATTTTTTTTAGTCTAAGATCTATTAATTACCTACCATAGTTATACACCGACAATTCATTTACTTGAGAAAAGGAAGCAATATCTAAACATTTGTTTTCCGCCAGATGGCACTGTATACTTTTGTTATTATGTTATTTAGATGACTCATAATACAAAACTAATATTGCTTTGATTTCATAATTTCATTACCGAGTGATTTAACACTCAAAACCTTGTAACTACCGCGGACTTAATGTCGATTCTTAAAGCAGGGACTCGTGTGAGCTCGCTATGTAAAGTCATGTTACATATGTATATTCGACAATTTTTCAAGTTCTCTTTAACTTTTTCATGTATTACGAGTCACGCTTCAAAAATTGAGTAACTCCCTTTATTTACAATAGTTTTCCTAGTTTGTAATAAATTATGGTATAACTGTCTAAGACATTAAATATTAACACTTAAACACTCGCACACTCTCACACATTTTACAGCGCCATAACATTTCATAAAAGACTTTATTATTGGCCAAGTGTTAATAAACTAAAATCAATATGATATACTACAAATTCAATAAAGCCCGACATTGTTAAGCGAAGAGGCGTATACGAAGAAACTTGTTGATGCATACTTGACTGAATAAATGGTAGCACTGTGTGGCGCAAAGCAGAGGGTGATAGTGCGGACTATACACATTATATATGTATATACATATATATAGAAGCAAAATATACAGGAAGCAAACTACAGCGAAGAGGACAAACCGGCAATTGACCAACCGGCCAAGCTACTACCGTCAGCGCCAACACCCACTAGCGTATAAGGGACAGTAAAAAGTGCTAACTTATTAAAATTTCAAATCACTGCTATTACGATTTTGAATTATTCATTGACATTTGTGGCTGAAACTTTTATCTATATACACACAGTGTACTTACTATTTATGTATTTCCGCACTTGCCACGCGCTAAGTGTATATTTAACGACTGCCCACAGACATCCATCTACATACAGACATACATACATATATACAGTTATATATAACGGGTGATTTTTTTGAGGTTAGGATTTTCATGCATTAGTATTTGACAGATCACGTGGGATTTCAGACATGGTGTCAAAGAGAAAGATGCTCAGTATGCTTTGACATTTCATCATGAATAGACTTACTAACGAGCAACGCTTGCAAATCATTGAATTTTATTACCAAAATCAGTGTTCGGTTCGAAAATTTTTTATCGACAAATTTTGTTCAGCGATGAGGCTCATTCTGGTTGAATGGCTACGTAAATAAGCAAAATTGCCGCATTTGGGGTGAAGAGCAACCAGAAGCCGTTCAAGAACTGCCCATGCATCCCGAAAAATGCACTGTTTGGTGTGGTTTGTACGCTGGTGGAATCATTGGACCGTATTTTTTCAAAGATGCTGTTGGACGCAACGTTACGGTGAATGGCGATCGCTATCGTTCGATGCTAACAAACTTTTTGTTGCCAAAAATGGAAGAACTGAACTTGGTTGACATGTGGTTTCAACAAGATGGCGCTACATGCCACACAGCTCGCGATTCTATGGCCATTTTGAGGGAAAACTTCGGACAACAATTCATCTCAAGAAATGGACCCGTAAGTTGGCCACCAAGATCATGCGATTTAACGCCTTTAGACTATTTTTTGTGGGGCTACGTCAAGTCTAAAGTCTACAGAAATAAGCCAGCAACTATTCCAGCTTTGGAAGACAACATTTCCGAAGAAATTCGGGCTATTCCGGCCGAAATGCTCGAAAAAGTTGCTCAAAATTGGACTTTCCGAATGGACCACCTAAGACGCAGCCGCGGTCAACATTTAAATGAAATTATCTTCAAAAAGTAAATGTCATGAACCAATCTAACGTTTCAAATAAAGAACCGATGAGATTTTGCAAATTTTATGCGTTTTTTTTTTAAAAAAAGTTATCAAGCTCTTAAAAAATCACCCTTTATATACCGCCTACAAAGTTACCGGCTATCGGCTAAAACCGATTCGCTTGCCCTTTGAGCGGTTGTCCTGCCGGCTGTGGTGAAGGCGCACTTCCTGCCACAAAAATAGCGGAAGCCACAACGTAAAATGAAATAACGGCTGCGGGCGTGAGATAAAGAGACATACGCAGCAAGCAATACAAAATGTATAGCATAGTTGGAAATTATGTATTTTGTAGTGTTGTTGTTGTTGTAACTTTTCAATGGAGGGTGTGTAGTGAATTGTTGTTGGAATTAGAATTAGATGATAGGTCTTTGTTGTTGCTGTAATTTTTCTTCAAATCTTACTGAATTGTTGTAAATTTTTTTAAAAGATTGAAATTTGTTGTTGTTGTAAATTTAGTGAAAATGTTGTTGTAATTTTTCTTTAGAGGGATTCAGTTGTGTGTTGTTGTTGTAGGATTTTTTACGGGGTATCTGGTTTATTGTTGTTGTTGTAATTTTTTTAAAGAAAGTGGTATCTGGTTGATTGTTTTTGTATTTTGTGTTTTTATGTTATTGTGTTTTGTCTTTTTTTGTTGTTGTGATATTTTGTTGTTGTGATATTTCTCTAAATATTAGTGAATTGTTGTAAAATTTTTCCAAAGATGGAAACTTGTTGTTGTTATAAACTTAGTGGAAAATGTTACTGTTGTGATTTTTCTTTACAACATAGCTTGTTGTTGCAATTGTAATTCTAGTTCAAAAATAGTTGTTGCTGTAAGAAAATTGTCTTTGTTTGTTGTTTTATTTTTCCTAAAAAAATGTCTTTTATTGTTGTTGTAATTTTATAAAAAGAAATTTTTATTTAGTTGTTGTTGTAAATTTTAACAAAATTTTTGTTGTAGTTGCTATAATTTTCTAACATAATTTTCCTCAATTGTTGTTGTTATAATTTTCTAACATAATTTTGTTTGATTGTTGTCGTAATTTTTGTAAAAAAATACATTTAATTATTGTTGTAAATTTTTAAAAAGAGTAGTGCATTGTTGTTGTTTTACTTTTTTAAAGACAACTAATGTATTGACTTGTTGTTGCAATTTTGTAAAGAAAATATTACTTTGTTGTTGTGGTTACTTTTTAAAAAAATATTTTGCTATTGTTGTTGCATTTTTTAAGAAACATTTTTTGTTGTAGTTTCTCTTTAGAACAAGCGATTTTCGTATTGTTGTTTTAATTTTGCTTAAAAAAATGTAATTTAGTTGTTGTTGTATTTTTTAAGTCAAGTAGTGTAGTGCTTGTTGTTGTAATTTTTGTTAAGAAAATATTATATTGTTCTCGTAGTTATTCTTAAAAAACTGTTTTTATATTGTTGTTGTAAATTTTTTGAACAAGTGTTTTGTTGTTGTAGCATTTTCGAAGATTTTTTTTGTTGTTGCAGCAATTTTTTGAAGAAAAAGTTTTTGTTATTGTAATTTTACTTAAAAATTAGTTCATTGTTGTTGTTGTAAATTTTCACAAGACAAATCGTGCTCTGTTGTTGTTGTAATTTTTAATTTTCTTCAAGTGCACCGTGTACCTCGAACCTTAAACGGCGTCTTTTAGTTAGTGAACACTTTTACACTTGCCACTTCAATATTTTCAATACTTTCTGCCTAGCTTCCGCACTCCTCTCTTTCTCCCTCATCACTTCTTCCCAAGGCCAAATGCTTTTGTTGCGTGATACTATATACATATAAAGCATCTCCATACCTTATACTCTTCCTCAATATATTTTTGTCTCTTGTCTACATAATTCATCGCGCCTGCCAGTCGATAAATTGCTTAACTGTCCGTCCGTCTGTCGGCCGCGCGCTGTGTCGCTGCTGCCATAATTTAACTCACTCAGTCTGCCGCGCCACGCCACTTTAATTCGCGACGCACACTTCGCTCCTTTTCACTGTGTCACAGCCGCTATTGCCAATCCCTCAGCCCCTTCTGTGCTTTCATCTAACTTATTTCCTTCAGCTCCGCACGCACAATAGCCTCTTCAATTTTTCTCGTTTTTTTTTTTACCGAGGCATGTGCTGGCATTTTGTTGTGCGTTTTGTCTGTTTATTTATTTAGCTCTTATCGCTCTAGCATACTTGTTGGCAGTCGCGTGTCTCACTCGCTGTCGCGCATAAATATTCAATTCTGATTTATTTCCTTTATATCCTGCTAGCATCTCTAGCCAATATCATTGTCGCCCGCCCGATACTTGTACTCACAGTGACAATGTGACATACATTTGTACGTGGCTTGTCCGATAAGCATCGGCTGAAGGCGCCGCTAACGCAAGAGAAAATTGTCATCCCAGAAAGTTCGGATTCGTAGATTTTTTTCAACCTAAGAGTCTGCCGACTGTAGCAAATGCTTTAAGCTGGCGTAACTGTGGACTTTAGAGAACGAAAAAATGCAAAATTGATCGTTGATTTATTACTTTTTAGGGGAGAATCCGCGGAGAGACATCAAAGATCGCTTGGATATTGTATGCAGCGACTTTTCTCTTCCTATGTCGACCATCAAACATTGGTTTTGACGAGTTTAGATCTCAATTTTAGAGTTACGCCTAAAAGTCCGCTCAAGAAAAAGTGAAAAAAACCACGATCTCGTATTGATAGACTACCGCCTTAAGGTGCGAGAGATAGCTGAAACAATAGGTATTTCAAAAGTCATACTTTCCTTGAATTATGAAGCCAAAAGTTCGTGTGACTACTTCCCAGTAGTTTTTGACACCACTTAATCACTATCCAAAGAAGATTATGCTAAGCGTCCATAAAATATAAATCCAGAGACCAAGAAATACTCGAAATTAGTTTGATTCAACTTGCTCTGAAGACCGTAAAAACTGTTACTTCGGTCGAGAAGTTAATACCCATGAACTACCTGGAGAAAATATGGTTTCAGGCCTCTGGAGCTTTCACCCAGTCAACTTGTTCTGAAGAAGGCTGCCGTGAAGACTGCTACTTCGATCGAAAAGATGATGACTATGACTTATCTAGAGAAAACTATGGATACAGGGCTTTGAAACAAAACAGAGACCAAGTCGAAGTATTGGATTTCACCTAGTCAAATTGCTCTAAGAACATGAAGGCTGTTACTTCGGTCAAAAAAATGAAGGCCATGAACTACCTTATTAAATATTATTGTTATAGGGCTCTGAGACAAAATAAAGAGCAAGTTGAAATATTCGATTTTACATAGTCAACCTGCTCTAAAGAGCGTGTAGACTAGTACTGTAGTCGAAAAGATGAAAACCATGAATTACGTGCAGAAAATAATGGTCGTAGTATTAGACCGATTCGAAGAGCTAACAAGCTAAAAGAAGCCTATGTTCAGAAATAAATAGCATTTTTTCAGAAATTTCCTTTGTAGGCGAGTTATCGCACCGCCCTCGTACGTACAGCTGGTATCCGCGCGGCTATTGCGACCTGCTCAGCAACGGCCTAACATCACTTCCTCGTCTTATTTGTTCTTCACAACAGCTTTGGTGTCTAGTTTACGAAGGAAAACAAACTGACTTTACGAATGCCAACCGCTGGCGTCCTTGATACTTTTGTCATTTTTTCCTATTTCCTGCACAAATCCACAAATATCTGTATACTTCTCTCTCCACCATCGATAGTCGCTTGCTTTCAGTTTATCCCACGCACAAAATTCTCATTTCTTTCGCAACAGCGTTTGGCTGCCTGTGGCATCACTACATCACTACGGCGTATGGCCGTCATCAATTCGTAACTTCAGCAGCTCACCGCGCCACAAACTTTGCTGCTTCTTTTGATGGCTACACTGATTTGATTTACCATAGATATCCTTATTGTCCTCCTTATTGTCAGACGCGTGCTTCTACTCATTTTCAAATCGGATTTCCTTCTTGTTTAGTCTTCTTCTGCTTCTGCTTCGCTTTCCTGAGTGCGAAGTGCTTATCTCTCGCGCACATTCGTCTGCGCCTTCATAGAGTCACTGAATTATTTCACATTATTGAATTTTTCGAATTCACAATTGACTTGCGTTCCGGGCCAAATGCGTTGAAAGGTTTGTTTGTCTGTCTACTTGTGCCGTTATGTATTCGAAAATGAGTTTGAAATTTGCGCAAAGAATATGTTTCCCAATAACTTTTACACTCACTCCCTTCGTGGACACACATACCTACTTGTATATATACATATTGAACGATTGACTAGGATTTGAATTGATATTTATGCGGCTTTAATAAACCTCCTTAAATTGCGCGCGTTTTATTGGTTTTCCAAACTGCGTAACTTCACCAAAGTGAAACAGGAAAGAAAAAGTACTTTGCCGCTTAAAATCTCATTCGAATGGAAAATTTGTAATGATTTCCTTACAACGACGCATTAAACTATATGAAGCGATAAGTTAATGAATATTGCATAAATTTAATGAGCTTCGCAAGTAGTCGGCTAAAAAACTGAGCATGAGAATATGAATTTCATTAAATTTCTGTAATAAAACAAATTTGATTAGATTATAAAAGCACCATTTTCTTTTTGGTTAAGCGATCGGCAAAAGAAAACTCGTTAACATAACAATCATGTAACTACTCTCGTCTTTTAGCTTCATTTTCTTCGAAAGTAGTTGTTTCATTAGTAATGTACTGAAACCGAGCTCTTTCAGTTATTCCGAAATATATTTACCCGAAAACTTTCCGGTAAGCTGATCAACCGCATAAAAAAATCGGAAAAATAGACATTATATTTCACTTCTCCAATTTGTTAAACATTTTCTTCGACTACACTCTATCTTTGATTCAAAGTATAACTCTCGACCTCTATCAATCAAGTCTACCAATCCTATTAGTTCGTTAGTTATTAAAATTCCGTAATTAACAATAATACAAAGCAATCCAATGTTAAGAAATCGGAATATAGAATTGTTTCAATAATCAGCAGTAATCACGTAA
This sequence comes from Bactrocera dorsalis, assembly GCF_023373825.1. Classification (NCBI taxonomy): domain Eukaryota; kingdom Metazoa; phylum Arthropoda; class Insecta; order Diptera; family Tephritidae; genus Bactrocera; species Bactrocera dorsalis. Next base: position 90,646,623 of record NC_064303.1, read on the forward strand.
CGAAAAAAACAACGCACACATTTTGAATAGCTAGTAGTGTGATTCTTCTACAGAGATGTACACATTTTTCATCGACTATAAATGGCCAAGGCGATTTATAAAGCCATTTTGTTTGACCTTTAATGGCAGATTAATCGATCCCTGATTTTACTTAGAACGTTACTCTAACCCGAACAATGTTAGCTCCAAGTTTTCGGTTCCATTCGCCGTTGAACCAAAAGGACCATAAATCTTCCACAGACCTTTTTTTATCGAAAACTCGTAACGTCGCCTTAACAGCTATTGTCATTCTTCAGTTGTCTACTCAGTTCGAATTAGCACCTTTCGGCAAGAGTTATTCTGAGTTATATTTCGAGGTTCCAAGATAAACGATGTTATCTAAGATTTCGAAGCTATGACTGTCAACAGATGACAGGATATATTTGGTCTTGTCCTCGTTCACTACAAGACCTATTTGATTCGCTTCCTTATCCAGTCTGGAGAAAGCAACGGTTGTTTGGGGCAAAGATATCAGTATCATCGGCGTATTCTAGCAACTGTACACTTTTACAGAAGATTGTACGTTCTCTATTAAGATCTGCAGCTCGAATTATTTTCTTAAGGAGTTTTTGGTATTGGTCAATGCCAGTTTACACAGCCGTATTATTTTTGTGGGTATACCAAGTCCAGACATTGCGGCATAAAGGCAGCTCCTTTTCATACTTTCGGCTTTAAAATCGAAGAAGAGGTGGTGTGTGCCGATCGTCTTTTCACGGGTACTTTTTTTTTTGGCACATGGTGAATTTCTGCTCTGTTATATCATATAAAGTCCAACGCTTTCCTCACTAATGAACCATATAAGCAAACGGTTCTCGGTTTAGTTCCTCTCGTTAAAACCAATTCTATTAGCGCAGTATAGTTCCAGCAAAATGGCAGATACTAACTGTTCCTGCTGGTGCCAGGTCCGGATTATAAAGTGATTTTGGCGAGTAACGTTCGATGTTTGTGATCAGGCGTTGTTCCGATGGAACAGAATTTCCCTCTACGTGATTACTTCCTTCAGACAGTTAAACTTATGACAATGCAAGTGTCTAACTAGATTATTCCTTAAAAATCACATGAAACCCACGTTCTTCTTGATCAATTCGGTCATGTCTACGGTTTGCGCTTGCTCCCGGCTATTTGACTACGACTGTGTTCGCTTGATATTAATGTAAGTGTAATCTTTTAACATTGAAAGTCCGAAACTACAGTTTGGACGTAGAGAAGCACCTCACTGTAGTTGTTTTTCTTTTTTTAAGGCCACCAAACACATAGCAAAACATTGTTCTAGTTAAATCCGGTCCTGGCTAACGCTTGCGCAGATTCATCCCAATTTTCGTTTGACATTGTCTCAAATGGATCACATTTCATCACCAATCACCATCCGCTTCAGAAATGGATCGATTTTCTTGTGACTCGGCAGTGAATTACAGAAAGGTACTCGGTTAGTGAGAGTTTTTCGCATGAACTCATGTGACAACTGTATATCGAGCTTCTTTTAGTATAAAACCTTATTTAAATAATACCAAATCAATTTTTTTTCCAATGTCTTGTCTTTGCCAATTAAAACAGTGCTTACATGGCGGTTTACTTTCTAGAGCGTGGTGCATTTTTAACATCCACTTTGCCGGAAATTGACGAAAATTAATTGCTGATTGGTTACAGGTGCTGGTGTTCATTACTAACGAGCCTTTAAACAATACTCAGTCAAGCAGTTACAAAACTGCCTGATAAGCTATTTAAAACCTTACTTGATATTGTTTAATAGTCATTCTTGCGGTAATGTTAAACATTTTTTGTGTGCAAGTTTTTAAAGTTGTATGGAGTATGGTGAGGTGGAAACATCCAAGTGCTTTATCCCCCTTTTTCCAGCCTTTGTAAATCTGAGATTGAAATATCTCGGCAGTCTTACCTTCGGCAAACTAGGAGACGTATCCGAAACAGACATTAGCCATCTCAACAAATATGTGATACACTCAAAATGCTTTGTCTTATGTTCTTTTATATATGATTTTTAGGTACCACAATGTACCCGCGTTCTACATAAACTGCCCAACCGAGATCTCTGTTTGGATCAACCTCATAACCTAATCTAGTCTAACATTACATCATTTAGCGTAACCCAATCGCAATCAGCTATTGGAAAAATAATGGTTTCCTTTTACTAAGCCTTATAAATGATTATTCATTTCAATCAATACAGATAAAATATTTCTGAAAAACGGTAGAACCGATTTTCATGGGATTTTTACTGGCAGCTTGCTGTTGTTAAAGGCAGTAACTTTATTTTAGAAATGTTATCTCAATAATAACTCATAAAACCCGTATATTAAACACCCTGTATTTATTTATATTCATTTAAATCGTAACCATAAATCATCACACAGATTGGTTTAGGAATTTTTGACTCTTCGATTTCTCGTTAACTCGACAAGCTTCAACGAAACACAATGCAATCAAAAGTTTCCAAAGAAATACAATGAAATTTGAACTTTCTTTTATTTCTACAATGCAAAAAGTAAAAGTGAGTACAACACAAACAACAATGTAAACATAATAAAAAATGGCGACATCAAAAATACATAATACAGCAACATAGTGCCAACGAACTTTCGGCAACAAAAATAACAAAGAAGCAAAAAAAGAAGTAATAGAAAAACAACAACCAAAATCGCTAGCGGAAAATCAAATTGGATTGAACTTTGCGCGCAACTTTCCATTTGCTAACAACAAAAATGAGAAAAACTCCCGTTAACCACCGGTTTGGAATTTAATACGCGGCTGGTTTTGCGGCGTAAGCGCAGCGGACCGTTAAGGGAGCGCACACTAGATTTATGCAAAACCTTAAAATTCCTACTCTCCCGCATTGTTGGTGTTGATGCTGTTTTACGGCAGAAGAAAAATATGCCTGAATCAACGGAAAATTATGAAAAACCATAAATTATTAGCGCAATGACGACAACAACAACGATTGACGCAACAATATTTCACGCCAGGCGTATAACGGCAAACAACATTGTGTTACCATTACGAAAATGTGTTTAATAAGCGTCTTTAGCAACGAGCTGCTGCGCAACAAGATTGATTTAGTACCATTAGACACTCAGCGGCAATGAGTTGTTGGCTTAAGTACTGTGGCGCAGAAGTGCTACAAGAGCGCCTAAGATTTTTGCTACGTCAATACGTTGAAAGCACTAAAATGTCCTTGCAGTTAGAAGACGAGCGCGAGTTGAAGATGAGAAAGTGAAAAAAGCGCCAACAGAAACTTGCAACATCTTGTACGCGCTACTCGTAATCCGACTGCCTCGTCAACGAATGACGACTCGTCGACAAAGTCGCGTTGTGCTAATGAAAATTAGCACAGCAAATGAGAACAGCTCTCGAAAGTAATTCAGCTGCAGAATGATGGCAATGAAGACGACGACGACGCAGTTGATTATTTCAAGTAACCGTAAACGTTGAGCTGTAATCGAAGTGGCAAAATGCGAGACATATTCTACGCAAATGCTACCAGAGAAGCTTCGCTCTACATAAATATAATAGCGAGCAGCGAGTAGCGAGTGGCGCGAAGACCTTGAATAAATCACTGGCATGAATGAAGCTCGTAACTGGATGCTAAGCTTTTTGCTTAACGCTCGAAGCGGCATATTGAAAGGATACTAATACGACAGGATACGGATACACGCACACAAAGATACACACATATAAATGCACTGCAGCAACGGAAATGTATGCAAATAAACAAAAGCGTAGATAATGAAACAAAATCCCACTGACGAATTTAACTCACTGCAGGCTGACTGTCGACTCAGCGCGTACGAGTGGTGGCGACGCCTTCCTAAAGCTGTACGAAGCACGCCTGCTCTTCCGCCGCACCACTCTGCTAACACTGGCAGTCTTTGTTGTCTTTGCTGTCGCTGGCTGTGCCTTTCTATCATTGCAATGCCGTGTATGCCCTTTGGCTGACGGCGAAAGTATTTTCTAGTCACGCACACAGCAGCACCAGGGGGCGTGGTAGGTGGTGTACCGTTAACGTAAATAATTGAGAAATCTTTGAATAAACAATTTTGTGCCATAGCATTTAATGGAAAATTAGTTTTCCTTATTTCATGCGAAAGTATTCATTCGCATTTATTTTCCTTTTGTTGCTTCGGGGCATTGCTTAATAATGTGGGCTTGGGTTTCACTGAAACTGAGAAAAGTTGCAAGCAGACAAAAGTATGAAGTTTATTTGTTCATGGAGACAATTTCAAAAAAATTGAGACTAAAATGTAATGAAATGTATAATACCAGAAAACTGGTATAACTTTCGACATAAATATTTTCAACTTTTTGCAGCAACATTTTGCGCTTTTAAACAATTGAATGTTTGAAAATTATTAGTTAATTGCTGAGATACTCTCCCTGAAGGTATTGGAGACTTAGTCAAGGCGTACTAGAATAAATTGAACTGCTAAATCACTATTTAATCCAAGTTGCATATAAAGGCTAGACCAAAATCTAGCAGATTCAGATAAAATACAATATATAGCCTTAAACTACAGATAGAGTATTTATCACATAGCTATAAAGTCTTCAAATCAGCTAAAAGTAGAAAGGCGCGAATCGAACAAACCACTGGTATAAACCGCTTTAATCAATTGGAGATTGAACAACGATTACACCAGTTTAAGACCTAGTCAGTGTAGCCGTTGTCTCTTTAATTAATTGTGACACTTGCAGAGTTTGGTCTTTGTTCGTCGAGAGAGGACTTTTCTTCTCAATAGCCTATTCAGTCCGAAGTAGCACCTGTTGCCCAGACGTATTCTGCATTGCATTTCGAGGCTCAGATTGTTATGGGTATTAATACTGGTTTCAAGATCAACGAAATTATCTACGGGTTCAATGTTTTGAATTTCAACACCGACGTGGGAGCCAATTCACGAGTGCGACGACTATTTCTCTGATGAAAGAAAATATTTCGTCTTGCCCTTGTTGACTATCAGACCAATTTTCTTCGCTTGCAGAACTAACGACGCGGTTACTGAGGCCAATGATATCAATATCATCGGCGTACGCCAGTAGATGTACACTCTTATATAAGATTATGTCTTCTCTATTTAGCTCTGCAGCTCGAATTATTTTCTCAAGGAGCAGATTAAGGTAGTCGCACCATAGGGAGTCGCTTTGTTTGAAACCTCGTTTGGTATCGAACGGCTCGGAGAGGACCTTCCCGATCCTGACGGAGCTTTTCGTGTTGGTCAGCGTCAGTTTACACAGTCGTATTAGTTTTGCGGGGATACAAAATTCAGACATCGCGGCATAAAGACAGCTCTTTTCGTGCTGTCAAAATCAGCTTTGAAATGGATGAAGAGGTGGTGCGTTTCGATCCTCTTTTCTCCAAGATTTGGTGCATGGTGAATATCTGGTCAGTTGTTGATTTTTCAGGCCTGAAGCCGCACTGCCAAGGTCCAACTAGTGTTTGGGCGGTGGGCTTTAATCTTTCACACAGTACGCTCGATAGAACCTTATACGCGATGTTGATGAGACTTATCGTATGGTAGTTGGTGCAGATTATGGGGTCTAGCTTTTTGTGGATTTGGCAGAGCATACTTAAATTCCAATCGTCGGGCATGCTTTCGTCCGACCAAAATTCAACAAAGAAGCTGATGCATGCTCCTTATCAGTTCTTCACCACCGTATTTGAATATCTCGGCCGCAATCTATCGGCCCCCGTCGTTTTGTTGTTCTTCAGGTGGGTAATCGCTATTGGAATTTTTTCATGGTCGAGCAATGGTACGTCTATTCCATCGCCATCCATTGTGGAATCGGGTTCGCCTTCTCTTTTTATTATTTTTATTATTCACTGCCGTTCAGCAGGCTGGAGAAGTGTTTTCTTTATAATTTTTGTATGCTCTGGGCATCGGTTACTAGATCACCTCTTTGGGTTCCATACTTCCGTCTTGAAACCTTCGATTAGTCGCCGCATTTTGTCGTAGAGTTTGGAGCATTACCACTGACGACCGGGTTTTTAAGCTCTTGCGTCTCGCTTTCATCTTCAACTCTCGGTATCTATCCCATTCCACACGAGTTGTGGTCGATTGTGGCGTTGCGAGATAGCAGTTCTCTTCGCTAATAATGCAGGTTCAGCATTTTTTCATAAACAAAGTAGGGAATCTCGAGATGTATCACTCTATATAATGCACCTAGATATATATACTCGTATTTATACGTAGAAATATTTGATTTCTGCTGATTTTTACTTCTTTTTTTGTAAAAATTCCTGGCCGAAACATAACTTCACATAAATATTTACAGTCTCCATTTCTTACCCCACATTTCCACAAATTTTCCGGAATATTGTCTCTGAGTCAACACAGCGCCTGCTGCGTCAGCCAACGCCATTATATTAGAGCTCATCAACAGCTAATCAACATTAAACGGCAACAACAACAACACACTCTAGACAATCGAATGGGTAAATACATTTCCGTATGCAGTGTTTACGATGTCATAAACTACAACAATGCCATTAATGACCGACATAACGCAAGCAGCAAATTACAACAAACACAGCAATAGCAATGAAATCTGTGACAAAAATAATGAAAATAAGCGGCTGCATGACGACTCGAACAGATCAAATTGGCAGCGAGTGCCGCCGTCATTTGGCTACTAGCGCTCATAAATAATCAAATATCCTGCCGTTCAGCAGCTAATAAAGTCGACGCGTTAAACGCTAAGCGACTATAAAAAGCGGGGAGTTGAAGTAGATATGCGGTGCATATATGTATGTGTATATGTGCATGTGTATGGACGTGTGTGTGGCACGCTTTTTGTTTCTCCAGTATGCAAGTGAAGTGAAGTGAAGTCAAAACGCCAGCGAGCGCTGATCGCGCGACTAAGTAGCAATATTGATTGTAAAATTTCTTTATTGACTGCCTCAACTTTATGCCACACGCAAGCATGGCGCTTGCTACGACTTGATCGTCGGCGACATGCACTTCGCTGCACTTAAGTTGTGCGCTGTGTCAATAAGAAATGACAGTAAGTGTGGCGGAAGTATTGATTACCGCTACCGCTTTAACGGCAAAATCACTAGACGCCATCAATCGTAGGCGGCGGCGGCGACCGACAGTCGGTCTGGCAGCGCAATGACTACTTTGCAAATGTCATGCTATAAACCGAAAGTTAGCCGCGTTGCGCGTTCATTATGCAGTTGCTTTGCATATGCAAACACAGCACGACACACACACACCTATACTTTCATAAACCGACTGCTGTGGCATGCAACTCCACAGCCAGCGCTTATGCATATCGCTCGAATAGTGGAATTGTATGAAAGTATGCAAGAAAGAGTGTGCATAAAAATTGGTTTTTAAGAGACAGCAACAAAGTAAAATGTGTTTTACAGTTGGCAATTTAATGAGTTGCAGAAAAAAGACTATTTAGCAGCAAGGATGCTGCTCTAGCTATGTATTGCATTATGTGTATATATGTATGTATACATTTACACAGCGTTCTTCCGCAGCGCATGGAAATCGGTATTGGAGCATTGAAAAGGAAAATAAAAATTTTTATCACGTAGCGGCAAATGAAATAAAAGAATTGCTCGCGCAGAAGCTACACAAATGACTGCCGCCACGGCTGCTGACGCTGCTACTATCTGCGCGCATGAATAACGGGTGTTATTTTGGGAGGCAGTGGAGTTTTATAGCGAATAAAAAACGGTACAAGCGAAAACGTTAAAGTCCGTTGCACCGAAGCAGAATACCCTTCACAAATAACGAAGTTTCCATACAAGCCTTCGTTTAGTTTATATGGCAGCTATATGATATAGTAAGCCGATCGGAAAATTTTTTTCAGTTATTTTAGCGTTATCTTGAATAATAATTCCTTGCCAAATTTTGTGAAGATATCTTGTCAAATAAAAAAGTTTGCCTTACAAAGACATAATTTTAATCGTTCAGTTTGTATGGCAACTATATGTTATAGTGATAGGATCTGAACAATTTTCTCAAACAATGTAGCTCTATTTTAAACAACAATTTGTCCAAGTTTCATGAGGATATCTTGTAAAATAAAAAAGTTTTCCTTACTATGCCATGATTTTAGTCGTTCAGTTTATATGACAGCTATATGATATAGTAATCCAATCCAAAAAATTTCGTCATATATTATAGATCTATTTTGGATAACAAATTCCCCCAAATTTCGTGCAGATATCTTCTAAAACAAAAAAGTTTTTCTTACAAAGACTTCATTTTGATCAGTCAGTTTGTATGACAGCTATTTGTAAGAGTGATCCGATATCGCTGACCCCGATAAATAAGCAGCTTCTTGACGAGTAAATTATGTACGTAAAATTTCAAAACTATACCACCAAAACTTAGGGCTAGTTCGCGTTGTAGACAGGCTATCTCAACTCAACTCGACAGGCTGTTCTCTACGCCTTTTCCTTCTGGGTGTTACAAAATTCTTAGCAAAATTAATATACTCTATTCATAAATTTCAAAACATTTCAGATTTTGTCGCTAATTCCGAGAGGTGGGCAGGACAACTATATCTTACAAAGAACTTATCATTATTCACTTAAAATTTCCAACCACTTCTTCAGATATATTCGGTATTAGATCATTCGTAAGTTGCCGCATGTTCTTTGGTACCTCTAGTGACACACCCTAACTTGCCAGCATAGATCCTCTCTTAATTAGATCCCAGAATGTTCTTTCGTACCTCATCGACCCGACCTATCTTGCTAGCGTAGATCATAAAAATGACGAAGACACACAAGAAACAGTCTAACTAAATTATTCGGAATAGGCAATGAGCTCTTCGAGCTACTATTAGATAATAAACTATATTTTTGACATGCTGATCACGACGGCAGTACAATTTTTCTTAAGAGATTATTAAGTATTGAAGTTTTCGGAATTAATTTTAGGTTAGGTTGGGTTAGATGGATGTTCAAAGATGGTACGTGGGCCACTGATGCAGTCCTTTGTGAGGCCATAGAAAAGTAGTACTCCTGCGGAATTATGAATTAGCAAAACGCTTAGTAGCCAATACAAATTTGCAGAGACGTTTAATTTCAACTTCTACCAGTTCGGTCGGGTGTTTGGAAGTATACGTTCCCAAGTGTTTAAGTCTTGGAAGGTCAAGGCGAGACAGTCAAGAAGGAAGTGTTGACTCCTTTCTCATCTTCTCCCATACTGCTTCAGCAAATGGCGTCTGTAAGATTCTTAACCCTGCAGCATGGATGCCAATAGGGCAATGAACTGTTAAAAGCCCCAAAACTATGAAGAGGCTAGCCTTACTGAGGGCTAAGGGATCACTAGATCTCTAGCGATCGATTTTGGGCCAAAAAGCTTTTGCGACAGCGCCTGTACCAACAGTGGCCTAGAAGAGACAATACCAGTCTTATCACAAAGGCGCTTGATGCTATTGGTTGCGAGGTTAGGAACTTCTCGATCAAATCTGAACATACTGAAAATGAGTTTAAGGCTATTATCGCCGCTCTGTTACCTAAATGAATTAATTTTGGACGATGTGGAAATATCTGACACCAGTCTAACGCAGAATTTCTTTGGAAAAACAAAAACATTACTTCACCTATCTCATAGTATATCAATGTTGTCGAAATGATCTTTCTCTGCTGGAACCGGGTCCGTTCTGGTTAGATTGATTCGACTATCGTGGGAACGGCTCAGCATAAAAGTATTAATAATAAACCGAGCGACGAAGTGCGGATTATAAAACCTCCGAGGAGATGGCTTCTGGCTTACATATAAATCATTAAAAACCGCCGAAGTAAGGACCAACCTTCGAGGAGATGGTTAATAATATGTATACTTCACAAGCTTGCCTCAGAAACTACTCGTTTCGAGGCAAAATTTTCACAGCTCTAAGCTAGCTTCCAGACTTAAAATTTTCATGGTGATTTGTCAAACTTTACTGAAAATAACTGTCAAACACATATGTTCGCTATGACAACTGTTTTGACAGCTATCCCACTAGGAAATTCGATACCTCCGAAAAAATTAAAAACAACACCCTGTACTAAAACCGTAAATATTGCAGCAGTGCTTTTAGTTTTGCTATGGATAGCACTCGTACTTCATTGTCTCATTTGTTCGTTTTTCTCTTTGCTTTTTCCTTCTTTTTCGCGCAGCCAAGCATCAGCGCCAGCGCGTGGCATGTGGCATATCACAAAATTACACTTATCATTCATATTGTCAAGTGCAGGCTTGCAGCCTCAAACGCGGCATACGCATAAGTATGCATGTGTATGTGTGTGTGTGTGTATGTATATTTGCACCACGTGCGCCTGCATTCCATCAAAGTCATAAAAATGCGAAATTAAATGAGCAATGTTGATGCTTCCGCCAACATTGTTGTTGTACCTTGTACAGCATCCTGCCAACTGACATACATACTACATACACTTAAGTATAAACCTACATAAAAATATTCGCATATGCTGCTTCTCTCTCGCTTTTGCCACTATTTACCACCCACATTCGTGCCTTAATGCACGCCCTGTCATTTGGCTGTACTGTGTTGGTGTGTGTGTGAGTGCTTGTGGAAAATGAAGCATATTTTTTAGCGCGCAACTTTCTTACTCACCATTTAGCGCTGACTTCCGGCGGAGTAATCTCATTTTTTAACAAATATCATGCATATTTTTCGCCATTTGCCGAAGCAGCCTGTGAGTTGTTGAGGCGGTGGCGGCACGTCAAAGCAGAGAGCCAAAAAGATACAAAATTTTAGTGGCTATTTATAAAAATAAATTTAGTTCATCACAGTAAGGCATAACTACATACATATGTATATGCAATAATAGCGACCAGTAAAACTGTTCATATCTGCGTTGAGCTACTAAAATCTCGAGCTAATTTGAATGGATATTTTATTTAGGGGAAAATGCGTTGGCGGTTTTATTTTTACAATGAGTCATAAGGCTTTACGAAGAGCGAAAGATTAAAGAAAAGATAAGCTGGCATATGTATATGAAGCTATTTTTGTGCCATTGCATGAATTAAGCGATATTTGTCATGATTTGTCCTTTCTACCGAATACATATCGCCGTCAGCGCATCTCTTGTAGTCCCAGAATGGATTTCATATGAATTTGCGGAATATACCGGATACCGAAAGAAAGCCAAACTCGTAATTCTTTGTTTTTATTAGCGATGCTTTCATTCCACACAAGTCGTCGCACGTCTCGGACAAGCTACTTCACTAAACTCCGCGAAAAATAGTCCAGCGGTGGTGAAATGCACGATTTTGGAGGCAACACAGTCCCACCATACGAAATAATGCGCTCACCAAAAGTTTCCTTCAATAAATTGATTACTTCTTCTTTCCTAAAATCTCATACCATCAAGAGATCCACGTCATTACCTATTGTTTCTACTCTAGGTATACATGGAATATATTTTTATATCATCCGTCAATCATCAACCCGATCTTTTGGCTTAGCAGTGAGGCTGATCGACTTCGGTAAGGGCCGGGCCGATCGACTTCTGACCAGAGCTCCGGGAACAATCTTCTTCCAGAGCGTACAACTGTTGACGAACGCTGCTCACATCGATATCATTGGCTATAACAACCACGCAGTTAATCCTGCTTCCTCCAGTTTGGACAAAGAAGCGAAGTAAATGGGTCTGGTAGTGAAAGAGGACAAGACGAAATATCTCTCGTCATCAAACAAACTGTGATCGTATTCGCGACTTTGCTCCCAAACCATAACATCGAAGTCATAGATAATTTCCTCTATCTTGTAACCAGCATTAACACCAACAACAATTTCAGCCTTGAAATCCAATAGAGAATTACCCTTGTCAAAAGGTGCTACTTCGGACCGAGTAGACGATTGAGAAGTAAAGTCCTCTCTCGACGAAAGAAGACAACATCTGATGAGTCGGCGTTAGGAGTTTTCAAGACAAAAGTTCTTCGGAAGATTGGTAGTTCTTTGTGCATTGGCAACGGCAAATATCGCATTCGATGAAACGATGAGCTGATCGAGATATACGACGAAATTGACATAGTGTAACGAATTAAGAGACAGCGTCTAAGTTGGCTAAGTCATGTCGTCCGAATGGACGAAAACATTCCAGCTCTGAAAGTATTCGATGCAGTACCCGCCCGGGGAAAGCAGAGGAAGACATTCATTCCTTTGGAAGGACAAGGTGGAGAAGGACCTGGCTACAGTTGGAGTCCCCAATTGGCGCCAGACAGCGAAGAGAAAGAATGGCTGGCGCGCTGTTGTAAACTCGGCTATAACCGCGTGATGGTGTCAACTCCAATAGAGAAGAAAAAGAAGTACCAAACCAAACCAAATATTTTTAGTCAGTTGGCTTAGAAAAAGTCAGACATATTTTGATTGCTGAAGGTCTTGCTTTCAGTGACTCGACTCGATTAAGTAATTTTTAGCTGAGATTTGTTCCAACTCAGAGGTGTAGCATTAGAAGATTCAGTCGTAGAAGGGAACGACTTTCCCGAGCCATCTAGTTTGGAAGAGGTTTCTGTCATTGCGTTCGTCAAACCATAACTCCTACAACTGATGACAAACGAGTTGTTAATTAGTCGTTTAAAACAAGTATTAATAAAAAAATGGAGCTGTTAGTAAAGACAGTCTGTCATTTAACAAAGGGTTATCATTTCGTCAATTCTATAACATTCAGAAGCAGTATCAGTAGCAGTAAAATATTAGCCATGAGATCCACCATAAAATCACTCATTACAATAAAGCATAGTGAAGGAAGGTGTTCTCAAAGCCCAACTTTTTAGAAATCTTTGAACATTCTCTTCTTAATTTATGTCACTAAAATATGAACCCTGACAATATCCGGTTCCTGGATCCCGAAGTATTCCAAGTATTTTGTTGAAAACGATTTACGGGCCTTTAAACGCCAACACAAGAAATATCGAGATGCTACCATGAGATATATGAGACTTTTGTCAGCAGTCACCTAGTGCATGATATACAAAAGCGGTGGCAGATCTTTCAAATAAAGTTGCTAGTATCAATACAGAGTCTCCAGCTCCGAAAATGCTCAATCCATTATACTATGCTATGTTTTGTGGTGGGAGAGAGAGAGGTCTTTACATAAATCCACGCAAGAAAACTGCGCCAGCTTTCGTTAATATACAGTTAGTGCGTGGGTTAAACGAAATTTCCGACCTTCAGCCGAAAGAGCAAAAAACGTTTTGCGTTGATTACATTCAACTAAATGATGCGTGTATAATTTCCGATGGCAGTGCAGGCAGCTTACATGCTAGGCAAATAAAAAATAGACTCAACCGCGAAAGCATGTAAACGATATTTATGTAAATGAGCACGGAGTGTGGCAGACGCATATTACTTTCGGCGAGTGTTGGTTGCTCCCACCCCGTTTTGGGGGGTGTGTGTCATGTGCGTCGGTATGTTTCCATAATAACTAAGTGGCAAGATTGCTTTTGCTTGCATAACTTAACATATGCCTAAGAGCTCGGCTACATGCTTGAGACCAGCTACACCCTACCAATGCGACCCTGCGACCAAAATCCCCAGCCACCGGGCTAGGGTTGGCGGCGTGCGAGTACGGCGAAAATTTGCAAATTCTTATTTTCACAACGGAATTCTTTCGGCGCAATGTCGACGCGTGGAGCGTCTTTGAAATATTATTTACGTTCTTCTGCTTGATTTTATTTCATTTTTTGTTTAAGAGCAGCTGCCAAGCCAGCAGCAATAAAGCGATGAGAGAAGTAGACGTGGCAATTCATCGCAAATTCCAACAGTTTTTTCTTTTGGTGTTTGCTATTGTTTTTGTTTTCGAAAGCAGTGCGCAGTATGTGCGCAGAATACATATGTTCCTCAGCTTTATATATTTAAGAAGTATATAAATACATATTTATTTTGAAAAGTGTGTGTCTTATGTGCACACACACACACTTGCCTGCGCATAGTGTCAAATTAATTCCGCTCCATTTGCGCTAAAATATGCGAAAGAATAATAAAAAAAAAATGTCGGAAGAGAAACAAAAAATCATTGAAACTCGCAAGGAAAGTCAAGAAAATCGCAAGGAAGCTACTGGTAAAAGTGTTGCAGGAAACTAAAAGCATGTTTATTTTGGGCGGAAGTGCGCGGGGATGCGCTGGCAAGGCAACGACCTTCGAAAATAACACAACGCAAAAAGCATATATACATACATGCACATATGTATATGTATTACATGTGGACACAAAAACCTTATTAAAGACATGTGTGCAAGGCTATGTGTCATTGCTCGAAAATGGAACGGTGTCATAAAAAGCTAGTTCTATAGCTGTATGAGCATTCATTCTCCAATACATTCGTGCTAATTTTTTAACTGGCGCAATAGGTGGGCGCTAACAGCGAGTACTTCAATGCTGCTTCTGAAATTTCAGCTTAATAAGTAGAATGGAATACTGACACCATTTAAAATAAGGTTCTGCCTTTAACTTCACCAATAGAGCGCGTTCTCTGCAGAGATGTATGATGTAGAGATGTTTGGGCTAAAAAAACTTAAAATAAACAATTAATGGACAATATTTTCAATTTAATGGCTCGAAAATTTTGTGATAATGATACGGTTTTTGAACAAAACTTCGAGCATTTTAAGATATTGATGGTTCAGTTCAATTTTCTCTACTTTATTTGGCCATGAAACCGCCAAGTCTTAGTTCTCAAGCGGTCAGTTGAAGCTGGTTTACTAGGATCGATCATCGAATGTCGTCCTCCATAAAAAGAAAAAAAAAGTCATATCTTTTGACCTAGGTAGCTGACAAACCATGACCTTAAAATGATTCGGTCAACAAGGAAGTGATGGTTCCACGTGATCTATGGTTAGTTATGCTCACCTGGCTGAACCAAAAGTTTATAATGGTTTAATGGATTGTTGTTGTTGTTGTTGTAGCAGCAGAATTCTGCCGAGTTGACAGTCCTTGACCGGAAAAAAATCCGGGTCCGTTCCAGTTACGTAGACCCGACTGTCGTAGTTCTCTGGATTGCTCACTATTGACGGTAATTGACTTTAGGAAACAATTTAAAGTATTGGCAAAACTCTATAGTTAAACATAAAAAACGCGTTCTGTCAATTTCATTCAAATAATTCACATTTTAACCGATATACATGGTATACAGCTACCCAGAAGTTAGAAAACCCTTCTATAAGCTATAAGGGGGCCAAGAGCTATTCAGACTACACATATAACAGGTCAATTGAAAAGTTGCAGTTTTTGGAAGGGAAAAAAATTTTACCTTGATGACGAGCTTCCAGACATTACCTCAGGATAAACCGCCATCAGGGAAAAATAAGAAATAAGCACCGAAGACCGTCACCGCCAAGGGAAGTTGTTACCGTCGAAAACATCAAAAAAGTCCAGAAAATAACTTAGGATGACCGTAGAGGGAAGTTGTTTGAGATAACAGTGGATTCTAAAGATATCAACTGAATGTTTATATAATATCTTTCACGAATATTTGGATATAAGACAGCTTTGTGCAAAGTAAGGGCCGAGAGCTCACTTTTGACCACAAACCACGACGAATTGATGGTGCGGAGCACTGTTTGGAGAACACCCAAATTTTTGCATCACCAAAGTTTTACCCCAAAGTAAAAACGAATGGACTGCGAACGATAAACCCATTCCATTGCATTGAAAAACGCAACAGTCGGCTGACGAGATAATGGCGTCTGTATTTTGGAATGCGCATGGACTTACTTTTTAACTGCTTCTTTCAAATTGAATTGGGCTTCGACTTGCTTCCGCATCCACCATATTCTCCAGTGGCCTCCAGCGCCTAGTTCCTATTCTAAGAATTCAAAAGAATGCTCGCTAGAAAGCATTTTGTCGAATGAAGTGGTAATCGTCGAAATTGAGAACTGTTTTGAAGAAAAGTACATATCGTACTATAAAAATCGATATCAGAGTATCACCGTTGAGGAAAACTATGTTGAGTAAAAATAAACAATTTTGTAAAATAATGTCTTTTGCTATTTTAGGCAGGGCACTTTTCAATTGACCTGTTCAAACTAATTTTGTTATAACTATTAATTTTTACTCACGTTACAACTTGTACGAATGGTCAGACGGTCGGGTCCACAGTCACTCAGCATTCGACGCGTCGTGTTATGCTAAGCATTTAATTATATTTAAAGGCCAATGTAAGGTCTACAAAACTATTATACTCTATAGCATCATGTTATAAGACAATAAAAATTACTAGCAATATTAAGTCCTGATGTGGTAATTTTTTACAGGTACCATTTTTGAATATTCCCCTGCTTAAAGAGAAACATAAAGATTTGTTGAAGTACCATAAATTAATATCCATTCCAAAAACCTATCTTCTTAAATTTTCTTCTCAAACATTATTGGTTATAGTTATAGCTTTCACCACAGTCCATAGAACACTATCTAGTCTGACTTTGATCGAATTCCCTAACAAACATTATCAATAAGCTGTCCTATTAAAATTAAGAAAAAAGGGAAGATTTTTAGGGGTATAAGGAATATGATGACCAGGGAAAGATTTACACCGAGGTAAAATAAAGGGAGATTTTTTAAGAGCTTGATAACTTTAAAAAAAAAAAAAACGCATAAAATTTGCAAAATCTCATCGGTTCTTTATTTGAAACGTTAGATTGGTTCATGACATTTACTTTTTGAAGATAATTTCATTTAAATGTTGACCGCGGCTGCGTCTTAGGTGGTCCATTCGGAAAGTCCAATTTTGGGCAACTTTTTCGAGCATTTCGGCCGGAATAGCCCGAATTTCTTCGGAAATGTTGTCTTCCAAAGCTGGAATAGTTGCTGGCTTATTTCTGTAGACTTTAGACTTGACGTAGCCCCACAAAAAATAGTCTAAAGGCGTTAAATCGCATGATCTTGGTGGCCAACTTACGGGTCCATTTCTTGAGATGAATTGTTGTCCGAAGTTTTCCCTCAAAATGGCCATAGAATCGCGAGCTGTGTGGCATGTAGCGCCATCTTGTTGAAACCACATGTCAACCAAGTTCAGTTCTTCCATTTTTGGCAACAAAAAGTTTGTTAGCATCGAACGATAGCGATCGCCATTCACCGTAACGTTGCGTCCAACAGCATCTTTGAAAAAATACGGTCCAATGATTCCACCAGCGTACAAACCACACCAAACAGTGCATTTTTCGGGATGCATGGGCAGTTCTTGAACGGCTTCTGGTTGCTCTTCACCCCAAATGCGGCAATTTTGCTTATTTACGTAGCCATTCAACCAGAAATGAGCCTCATCGCTGAACAAAACACGCGCGCGAAACACATTTCGAACCGAACACTGATTTTGGTAATAAAATTCAATGATTTGCAAGCGTTGCTCGTTAGTAAGTCTATTCATGATGAAATGTCAAAGCATACTGAGCATCTTTCTCTTTGACACCATGTCTGAAATCCCACGTGATCTGTCAAATACTAATGCATGAAAATCCTAACCTCAAAAAAATCACCCGTTATTTTATGTCAGAATTTGTTGAAATTGGCCAAGTAGGAAGGACCACGCTTGGGGTTTAATATTTTAACTAATTCAAATTACAAATAACTTTTACTTCAAACAGACAAAGTATTCTAAGCATTAATGATTATTTTACATTTAGCACAGATGTCACTGACAGTTATACTAACATAGCAAAACAAATATTACGACGAATGTATTTTTGCGCGAAATTTAAATTAAAAAGTCTTGCTATTTTTTGCCCACAGTAGTACATATATACGTACATTCTAGCAAATCTCAAATCATGGGAACAAATAATTAACCTTTGGTATTTTTTCTCTTTTCAGGTAAGCACGTGGAACTTGTAATTAAAATTGCCTTGGTGTACTAGAACTGGAAAATCTTTAATAAAAATACAGGTAAAAAGATTATACAGGCAAATATGTGAAAGCGTTATCTTTGGTCACATCGTCCTTCTCTTCCGTCGGAGCGTGGGCGCAAATCAGCGATATGTTGAATAACCTCGCTTTGATACGGATTGTGGGTAGACGTTCATCCACCGGAGTGATGGATAGTAATCGGCGACGGAGTCTCTCTCCCACCACGAATCCCACACCAAACTTGCGCTCCTTTATATGGCCACTGTAGTAAATGTCACAAGGACCTACTCGTCTCTGTCCTTGTCCCGTCCATCGCATTTCTTGGACGGCGGCGATGTCAGCCTTTATTTTCACGAGGACATCAACCAGCTGGGAGCGGCACCTTCGCAATTAAGGGACCAGACGTCCCAGGTGTATGCCCACAAATCGTATCCTCATATCGTTTGCCATGGTCATAATCAAAAGGGGGGATTTCTCATTCGAGGCAGTTGGTAATCTTTCATTGTGGGCGGTTTTTACGTGGCGGGTCCCAATCCCAGCGCGCAACCCTGTGAAGGGGGCGTTTCGCCTTCTTACTTTAGTTCGCCCTCAAACGGATGTTCTTAGGCTACCCAGAGGATACTTGGTCAAAGACCGGAAGGCGTGAGATATAAAAGAATCGTTTCTGGCCACTCCCAAGTGAATGGTGATCAGAGAATTTTCCTCACTTGCGTGAACTTCAACACATGACTCCATCCTGCCAATTTGGCTAATTTTAGTCTTGAAATATTCGTGGAAATTCAGGGAAGGTTTAAACGGCGAGAACATAACGAAACATTTATTGTTCGGTTTACTCTCTAAAACTCGAGAACGACTAGATTGTTATAGCTGATTTTAAGATTGAAATGCTTGTCCTAAATCAAAAAGGATTAAAAAGTAAGAAAATACGGAATAACAAAATCTATATACTCACATATAAAAATTAATAATTAGTCTCGCTAAAGCTTGAAAACGGCTTTACCGAATCGCTAATTATGGTCTTGAATTATAGTATGTGGAGTTGCAGGGAAACATTTCTGAAAGCAACCATAATAGTATTTGTGATTTGACAACCATCGAATGTTTTATGCTCTTTTTCGCCTTGATTTTTAGTGATATTGAGATCTACTCTTACTTCGATTAATTCTATTTTACGATGCCAAGGAGAATATGACCTGTCTTAGGTCATCGCAAACACTCAAATGTTCCTCACTTTCTAGCCGCTCTGATAACCAGAGATAGACAAATTAAGAAATTATTCATATTATTATGCCAGAACTACGATTTCAGTGAGTCACAATGAAGTAGATGCACTTAAAAGAAACGAGTTCGTGCACATCAAACACAACAACAGCGGACACGACATAATGAAATTGAGCGATTCCGCAGACGCAGTGCTCCTGTGATCCTGGAACCAGGATCTGGCAATAAATTTTTGGATTTTTGTGTCGAAACATCGGTATCATTTGGAGAAATGAAATAATTTGTTAATATTGCAAGACGTAAAAGTGATGAATATACTAGACTATGTTGCCCTTAAGCTAAAATAAAACTGCCACGATTAGGAATAAATTTACCCAGAGTTGTACCGAAACAATCAGCTGTTGTGACCAAACAAAAGTACAATATAAATACACATTACTTATATATAGTAGATCATAGTAAACTGAGCCAAATCTGGTGAATGCCGTGGTTTATCCAAGGGATTTATTGTGTTTTTGGCTTTAAATTCGGTCGCAATAGTGGCGATGATGCATTATAATCGTCTAAATAGGACCAAATAGAACTCCTTACTGATCCTCCGCAACAAATTCATGATGCTCCAAACCTAGAATATCGAAAACAACAATGAGCGGCTTAATCGGGACGAGTTGAGCAAGAACACGTTTCATTCCCAAAATATACACCAAAATCATCCGAACGGACTCGCGAGAGATTTCGGGCTCTCTTTTTATCTCTCTAACACTTGCTTGACGATATTCAATCACCATATCCTTCACATTTTATTATTTTCATTAGTTGAAGAGGGCGAAGCTTGTCCCGAACGAGGCAAGTCTTCAACGATTCGTCTTTGAAGGCTTGGTACCACTCGCAGCCTTGTGTTTTTGATAACATTAAATCACCTTAAGCCTTTTCTAACATTTGCAACGATTTCGCACCCCAAATTTGGTTAGAAATTCAAAATTTTAGACAAATTCTTTTATAGATATTTCTACCCATTGTAAAAATCACAACGATTGACGAGATGTACCGACTTAAGGGATCGTCTCAGTGTGAATCTCCGTAAAATTACTGATTTTCGCGATTTTGTTTTTATACTCTCGCAACAAAGTTGCCAAAGAGAGTATTATAGTTTTGTTCACATAACGGTTGTTTGTAAGTCCTAAAACTAAAAGAGTCAGTTATATATACCAAAGTGATCAGGGTGACGAGTAGAGTTGAAATCCGGATGTCTGTCTGTCCGTCCGTCCGTCCGTCCGTCCGTCCGTGCAAGCTGTAACTTGAGTAAAAATTGAGATATCATGATGAAACTTGGTACACGTATTTCTTGGCTTTATAAGAAGGTTAAGTTCGAAGATGGGCAAAATCGGCCCACTGCCACGCCCACAAAATGGCGGAAACCGAAAACCTATAAAGTGTCATAACTAAGCCATAAATAAAGATATTAAAGTGAAATTTGGCACAAATAATCGCATTGGGGAGGGACATATTTAAACGTAATTTTTTTTGGAAAAGTGGGCGTGGCCCCGCCCCCTACTAAGTTTTTTGTATATATCTCGGAAACTACCATAGCTATGTCAACCAAACTCTACAGAGTCGTTTCTTTCATATACAGTTTAAAAATGGAAGAAATCGGATAATAACCACGCCCACCTCCCATACAAAGGTTTTGTTGAAAATCACTAAAAGTGCGTTAACCTTCTAACAAAACACGTCAGAAACACTAAATTTTCCGGAAGAAATGGCAGAAGGAAGCTGCACCCAGCCTTTTGTGAAAAATTGAAAATGGGCGTGGCGTCGCCCTCTTATGGACCAAAAACCATTTCTCAGGAACTACTCCACCGATTTCAATGAAATTCGGTATATAATATTTTCTTGACACCCTGATGACATGTACGAAATATTTCACCCATATTTCGGTTCACAACCAAGCCTTCTTCCAATATAACATTATTTTGAATTCCATCTGATGCCTTCTCTTTATAATATACACATTAGGAACCAATGATCGTAGCGGAATAAAACTTTACACAAATACGGTATTTGAGCTGAGGTATCCCTTGTGGAAAAATTGTCGTGATCGGACTACAACTTTTCAAGGCCTAACCTAGCCTAACCTAATTTTTCACCGAAAATAACGGCAAATCTCTCAGAATTTAATTCTAATTAATTTTACAGCAAAATAAAAAAAATATGTAAATGACGGATAATGAAATCTCGATTATCATTTTATCATGCGAGAGTGTAAAATGTTCGGTGACACCCGAAATTAGCCCTTCCTTACTTGTTAATGTTAGAATTAACTAATCAGTCCGACTTTTTTTATTAATGAATGCATTCATGACGAACAGAAAATTATTTTTTTATGTCTATTTATTGAGTGTACAATAGTTAAATAAATTGTTGAAAAAAATGTCCTTTACCTTGTCCACGATTGCGGCCGTAATTTTGATCTAAAATAAAAATTTCAAAAAGAAATTTGACAATTTTTCGTCGGTTTGAACAAAACCAGTCGAATTTTGCCCTTTTTTCGACAGTTTTCCTTACAAAAAATTAATAATATTTATAAAAAGTCTTCCATAGCGCGATAGCGAATGACATTAAAAATGTTCTCTCCAAATTGAAACGAGATATCTTTAAAACTTTTCCTTTGAGAGTGGAAACCGTTTCGAAAAACACTATTCTGAGAAAAACGCGTTTAAAGGTTGGAGTTGCTCTGTTCCCCATTCTGTTCTCTTTCTACAAAAAACACTGTTGCGACCGTAATAATTGGAATTTCGATTTCAAAATGTGAGAGAATATTTATTATAATGTATACTATCCGATAATGCAAAAATCGATTTCTCTAAAGTTTCACACTAAGACGATCCCTTAGCAGTTGCTGTAAACAAACTAGTTTGACAGAGCGCGCTCATAATTCGCATAGTAATTACGGACAGTTCTACCAACTTAGCAGAATACATTTACTTGAAATAGGATTTAACCGGAGAACTTAATTCAAATTTCCGGATGTTCATACAAATGTAAATTATATTATGAAACGATTGCTTTCTTCTGGAATTGAAATATTTAACGGGTGATTTTTTTGAGGTTAGGATTTTCATGCATTAGTATTTGACAGATCACGTGGGATTTCAGACATGGTGTCAAAGAGAAAGATGCTCAGTATGCTTTGACATTTCATCATGAATAGACTTACTAACGAGCAACGCTTGCAAATCATTGAATTTTATTACCAAAATCAGTGTTCGGTTCGAAATGTGTTTATCGACAAATTTTGTTCAGCGATGAGGCTCATTTCTGGTTGAATGGCTACGTAAATAAGCAAAATTGCCGCATTTGGGGTGAAGAGCAACCAGAAGCCGTTCAAGAACTGCCCATGCATCCCGAAAAATGCACTGTTTGGTGTGGTTTGTACGCTGGTGGAATCATTGGACCGTATTTTTTCAAAGATGCTGTTGGACGCAACGTTACGGTGAATGGCGATCGCTATCGTTCGATGCTAACAAACTTTTTGTTGCCAAAAATGGAAGAACTGAACTTGGTTGACATGTGGTTTCAACAAGATGGCGCTACATGCCACACAGCTCGCGATTCTATGGCCATTTTGAGGGAAAACTTCGGACAACAATTCATCTCAAGAAATGGACCCGTAAGTTGGCCACCAAGATCATGCGATTTAACGCCTTTAGACTATTTTTTGTGGGACTACGTCAAGTCTAAAGTCTACAGAAATAAGCCAGCAACTATTCCAGCTTTGGAAGACAACATTTCCGAAGAAATTCGGGCTATTCCGGCCGAAATGCTCGAAAAAGTTGCCCAAAATTGGACTTTCCGAATGGACCACCTAAGACGCAGCCGCGGTCAACATTTAAATGAAATTATCTTCAAAAAGTAAATGTCATGAACCAATCTAACGTTTCAAATAAAGAACCGATGAGATTTTGCAAATTTTATGCGTTTTTTTTTTTTTAAAAGTTATCAAGCTCTTAAAAAATCACCCTATAGAATAAATTTAGAAATAAAATGAACAATCTTTTTTTCAAATAATGTATTATTTGTTGCTTAATAGAATATGCAAAGTTTTATAAAACTGTATGCTAAGTTAAATTTGTTTCTACAGCTTTAACGTCAGTAATGTTAAACACTTATGGAGGCTATGATTTTCAATAGCAACCGACCAACTCAGTGATAATACTTTGGTCTTATAGCCATATGTACATATTTGAGGGAGTAATAAATTCCATGCCAGGGATACCACACTACGCCTCTGCCTTCCTGACTTTTTGGATATTCTCCTCCTAAATATAAACCGTTCAGATTGCTGTAAGTAAAATATAATAGGTGAATAATTTAATGTTAAACATAATTTTATTTGAAAACTCCATATGATAGAAATTCATTCATAGCTATGTAAAAACCTGTATTACCTCTCAAGACAATGCTTATACCACCAAGCGGCCTTATGTCGTACTGCACAGTTATCACTATCTTCGTCGTTGTGCTTATCTTTAGTGGTGAATTTTTGCCCCAGATGATAAGACAACGAATCACCGGCCGTGCCTGAATATTTTCCAACCGCAATTAACTCATACTTATCTTGAGCGTTGCCTATAGCGAAAAAATCGTACTTGGCAAAACGTTTCTCATTTTCAAAATCCTCCAATTGAAACCAAAGCTCATGAGTTCGCGAATGAGTCAATGCATGTATTTTATCCAAGCCGAGGAAGAAATTGGCATTCAAATCGCCGAAACCGTGTTCATACTCGAACCACCCACGATAGAAGTCGGTGTCGTTGTTTTGACGACGTTGAATTACGGTCCATGGTTCATCGCCATCGGGATCACGTAAGCAATAAACATAGAAAGGATGATGAAGAAATTCTGGCAGATAAAGTTCATAAACGCCACTCTCTCCATATTTCCCGTTTTCTTGACGCATCGCTTCGGTACACGATGCTGCTTTCTTGGTTGCAGGTGGCGCAGCAACCACATTTTTGCTCTCTTCATTACTAAAACAAAAATTTATAATATGTACGAATTTTTAGGAATTTTGAAATAAATATCAGCTGCTTACCATTTCGTTGTAATTTTCGAATCTAACAATTCGAGATTCGTTTTTACTTCACGAAGAAGCTGCTCCTTCATTGCCACAAATTCACTTTGAATACTGAAAAAAAAAGAATAATTTTTAGGTTTTATTAATACTCAATAAGTTACGAATAGATTACCGCAGATTATAATTCTCTAGTTTGAGGCTCAAGAACTCCATCTTATTGACCGCGCTCTTCAATAAATCATCGTCACAAAGATAGGTGAGAAATGGCTGAATGAATTGCACAAGAATATAAAAATTAAAATTAATCTATTTTATTAAATTTAAAGATGCAAATACCGCTACATTGGCACTACTTTGAATAGGTGCCGAACAAATCCCCGAATACAAAAGATGCCCACACAGAATGGACAAGAAGATCAAACGATGCGCCATTCTCCACAATTTCAATCAAACTGAATGCGAAATTGATGACTGGGTCTTAAATATTCGTTTTCGAGTGAGGAATTGTCTGGTTTTTATCAATTAATTACTCGGCTGAGGCGGTGATTTTGTTATCAAAATTGTGTATATATACATACATACATGTGTATTTATTCTTCGAAGATTCTTATATAAATAATATACTCAGTATTATAAGAATTGACTACAGATTGTAATTCGCTAATTTTAAGTTCAAAAGCTCAACCTTATTGACCCCTCTCTTCATTAATTCATGGTCACACAGATAAGCATTTCAAATGAGTTGCAGAAGAATAGAAAAATTCAAATGAATTTATTTTATTAAATTTAAAAGAAAGGCAAATACCGCTACATTGGCGCTGCTTTGAATAGGTGCCGAACAATTCCCCGAATACCAAAGATTCCCACACAGAATAGCAAAGAATACAGGTTTTTTTCCGAAAAGTAATAGGACTGAGTTGATTAAATAAAATTTATTGAACCAAATCGTTACAAGAGCTGGAAATGCTCGTCGAACCTTCCTTGTGTTTGTTGGCGTGCGTTTTTTGCTGCACAGAGGCGGGTGCGAATCTCGGCGGCAACAAGATAGTGATCCGAGCCGATGTTAGGACCTTGGTGCGCACGCACATCTGAAACACTGAAGAGGTGTCTTTCGTCTATCACAACATGATCAATCTGGTTGGTGGTTTTTCGATCCGTAGACAGCCAGGTAGCTTGATGGATCTTCTTATGCTGGAATCTAGTACTACAGATAACCATATTTCGGGCTCCGATCGAATTCGATCAGCCTCAACCCATTTGGGGATGTTTCCTCGTGGAGGATGAATTTACCGACCGTAGTGGCAAAGATACCTTCTTTATCCACCAAGCACGATTTTGACATCGTGGCGGGGGCAGCTCCCATAAGTGCGCTCCAAGCGCTCATAAAAGGCATCTTTGGTCACATCGTCCTTCTCTTCCGTCGTGGTGTGGACGCAAATCAGCGATATGTTGAAGAACCTCGCTTTGATGCGGATTGTGGCTAGATGTTCATTCACTGGAGTGAATGATATTACTCGGCGATGGAGTCTCTCTCCCATCACGAATCCCACACCAAACTTGCGCTCCTTTATATGGCCTCTAGAGTAAATGCCACCAGGACCTACTCGTCTCTGTCCTTGTCCCGTCCATCGCATTTCTTGGACGGCGGTGATGTCAGCCTTTATTTTCATGAAAACATCAACCAGCTGGGCAGCGGCACCCAATTAAGGGACCGGACATTCCAGGTGCATGCCCTCAATTCGTAGTCCTTATTTCGTTTTCCATGCTCGTCATCAAAAAGGGGTTTCTCATCTGAGGCTGGTTGTTAATTTTCATTGGGGGTGTTATTTTATGTAGCGGGTACCAAATCCAGCGCCCAACCCTTTGTTGGAGATATTTCGACTTCTCACTTTAGCTCGCCTTCAAACGGATGTTCGTTGAATACCCAGAGGATACTTGGTCAAAGACCTGAAGTCGTGAGCTGTTTGAGCCATATGTAAAAGAATCGTTTCTGACCATTCCCAAGTGAAAGGCGATCAGAGAATTTTCCTCACTTGCGTGAACATCTACACATGACTCCGTCAGAATTATTATAATGCACATATAGTTGATATAGTTAGTTCTGAAACTTAAAGGCATTCCTTTAGAAAATATCACTTTCCGCTTTACCAATTTTAAAGGATTTCTGCGCCGCTAGAGAATTTCTTTACTCAATCTTTTTTGTAATAATAAAACACCGCTCGAACGCATATTGCATTGCCTGTGGGTGCCCGAATTTATCTCGGTTGATAAATTTAAATTTATGCATAACCTCAATTACTCGGTGTCGTTATTTGCGCCGGCTACAAAAGTGTTCAACTGACGAAAACTCAATGTTCGCCGCAACGCGCAACTTCATACGAGTTTGTGTGTGTGCTTTGACGCTTAACGGCATATGACGAAGACTTTTCCGGTTGCCATTTTGCTGCATTGACACACGTGGCTATATGTACAATCGTGGCATTCGTTGCATTTTGCGCTGCAGGACATGAGTGCAGAGTGTTGAAGATAACCGTGGATGGTACAGATGAGTATATGCTCATATGGAGGTGGAGAGTATACATATATATATATACATATATATGTGTGTATATACGTATGTTTGATTGCATATATGTATGTATGTGTCTGTATGAAACCTGTTCCATTGCTTCTCATATGCCGTGCGATGCAACGCCTGCTTTCGGTCAAGTGAGCTCCATTCGCCAAAACAAAAAAAAATATTTTATAGACTGGCGTATCCGAAAAAGGTGTTTCGACTCTCCACTTTTCCAAAAATACAAACAAACGCCAATCGAATTGTTTAGGCATCGTGGCACATCTGCTGGACCGTGTAAAGTGCTCAGTGCGCCGGGCAAGCTGCCAATCAAAAGCTTAAAACGCACCGGAATCATATTTTTATTTCTTTAAAAATATTTAAATCGCACAAAATGTGGAAAAATCCATTTTCATATGCACAAAACAACAATAACAACACAGTGCGTCGTCGAAAAGCCGCAACAAAAACGAAAATCATAAACACATTTCACGATTTCTTGCCACATTAGGGGGCAGCGCATACCCAAAGCGTACGCTCTTCCAAAGCAGATTTGTAATTTGTTTCCAGACACAACCGCCATCTTCGCAATATACCGTTAGCATGCAAATCTCTTCGCTCTAACACTGCGGCACAAGCGACGCGCTTGCCGACTTGCCACACGTTCAGCGCATTTTCGCTAACGGAAGTGGTGATAAAGCGTGCGATGTTCCCCGCCTCAGCAGCGGAGAGATTTGCGCCGCCGAAACAAAACAAATTTCGCATCGTTTTATAGCTTAGAATAAATACGCAAAATTATTGCGGCGCTCACCCCACACTCTCACGCGCTCCCGCACTCTCTCTCTAGCAACTTCCGTTACACAGTAGGTGCCAATAAAAAGTATGGAGTTCATGGCGCAACGCCACCCCGCGCTAGCTGTAATCATGCAGAAAAGCTTTAGCGCCGAAAAGAATGCTTCATAAACAGCACGGAAGTAGCGCAGCAGCAGTCAAAGCGCGAAAGAAGCAAGAAAGAGAAGCAGCGGAAGACTAAGAAAACGTAAAGCAAGAAGCAGCAGATTGCTTGCTGGCTTTCCATGTTATTTTATTTTATTTTATGTTTATACTCATGGCATTTTCATTGAGTTCGCTGGGTGTTTTTCATTTTTGTTGCCCGAGAAATTGGCCACACAGCTTTACATAGCGAAAGGGCGTAAAACAACAACAACACACAACCACACAAAATCGAAGCATTTATGCAGTCAAACGCCAGCATCTTTAAATATTTTATGGCATGTTTTCATTGCCTAGCGCTAGGCGCTTTGCCAGTTCGGTTGCGACCTCTCGGTTATAGCGCATATACATACATATGTGTACATGTATATTACATGTGGGTGTATGTGTGTGTATACATATGCATGCCAACTTGTTTATCTTGTCTATCTTTTGGCTTAGTCAGAGCCTGTAAAGGCGTTTGGAAATAGGCTAGCATGTGTGTTTGTGTGTGCATGTGTGCGTGTGTGCTGTGCGCAGCTAATACCGTTATTATCCTTATGGGCTCATATTTTCGAATATTGGGCACTAAATGTCTTGTTGGGTGGATTAGTATTAAATAAAACTGATTTTGATGGAACCGGCTTTTAAATGTAGGCCTAGACACATGCTCACACATACATACATATGTATATATGCATATTTAAAGTGAAAATAATGTGAGCGCTTTAAAACTTAAAATTTTCTGTTTGTAAAGCAATTTTAAAGCGCCTCCCAATTACTTAAACACTTCAAAAGCTTGAATTAAGATTTCATATAAAACTACTTGAAGAGAAAATCTTCGAAAAATATCTTAAAATCTTCTTCAATTTCTCATAAAAGTCGTAATTTCTACAAACTCGCTATTTATAATAACTTATGTGGCACAATTTGCCAATGAGCGTTATCGAGCCATGATAACGGATTTTGTGATACCCATTATTCGCGAAAATGACATGGATAACTTCTGGTTTCAACAGGACGGGGCTACATGCCATACAGCTCGACCAACAATCAATTTATTGCGACCATTTTTCCCCGGGCGATTGATATCGAAAAATGGTGATGTTGACTGGCCACCGAGATCACCAGATTTGACGCCACAAGACTTTTATTTGTGGGGTTATTTGAAATCCAAGGTATACGCTAATAAGCCAAAGACCTTAGCTCAACTGAAAGCCAACATTCGACGTGAAACAGCCGCCATATCATCCGAAACATTGGCCAAAGTCATGGAAAATGTCGAAAAAAGAGTGCATTTAGCTGTCAAAGCTAAAGGTGCCCATTTACGCGATCTAATTTTTAAATATTAGCTGAAACAAATCCCCTTGGACCAAAATAAATTATTTTTGAAATGAACAAAAAACATTGTTTTCTTTTGTTCTTTTTTTTAGAAACAAATGGGTCAACTTTAAATGGCAAAATAAACCGTTACCTCTATCCAATAGACTCCAGCCAAAAAATTAATCTGGTAGTATCCTTAATCGTCTGTTGGATCGCTTACAAAAAGTGTACCTAAGGTTCATATGAAAATGCGACCTCTGACGATCTATGCTTATATAAGTCTTTTTGTGAATTTTTTCGGACGTTTTGGTTCGAATCAACTTAAATCGGCAGATCTACTTATTTTTGTTACAAATTCTTCTGACAATTCCAGCCATTCGATTGAATGGACTTTAGTAAACTTTGATGTTCTAACGGGTGATTTTTTTGAGGTTAGGATTTTCATGCATTAGTATTTGACAGATCACGTGGGATTTCAGACATGGTGTCAAAGAGAAAGATGCTCAGTATGCTTTGACATTTCATCATGAATAGACTTACTAACGAGCAACGCTTGCAAATCATTGAATTTTATTACCAAAATCAGTGTTCGGTTCGAAATGTGTTTCGCGCTTTACGTCCGATTTATGGTCTACATAATTTTGTTCAACGATGAGGCTCATTTCTGGTTGAATGGCTACGTAAATAAGCAAAATTGCCGCATTTGGGGTGAAGAGCAACCAGAAGCCGTTCAAGAACTGCCCATGCATCCCGAAAAATGCACTGTTTGGTGTGGTTTGTACGCTGGTGGAATCATTGGACCGTATTTTTTCAAAGATGCTGTTGGACGCAACGTTACGGTGAATGGCGATCGCTATCGTTCGATGCTAACAAACTTTTTGTTGCCAAAAATGGAAGAACTGAACTTGGTTGACATGTGGTTTCAACAAGATGGCGCTACATGCCACACAGCTCGCGATTCTATGGCCATTTTGAGGGAAAACTTCGGACAACAATTCATCTCAAGAAATGGACCCGTAAGTTGGCCACCAAGATCATGCGATTTAACGCCTTTAGACTATTTTTTGTGGGGCTACGTCAAGTCTAAAGTCTACAGAAATAAGCCAGCAACTATTCCAGCTTTGGAAGACAACATTTCCGAAGAAATTCGGGCTATTCCGGCCGAAATGCTCGAAAAAGTTGCCCAAAATTGGACTTTCCGAATGGACCACCTAAGACGCAGCCGCGGTCAACATTTAAATGAAATTATCTTCAAAAAGTAAATGTCATGAACCAATCTAACGTTTCAAACAAAGAACCGATGAGATTTTGCAAATTTTATGCGTTTTTTTTTTAAAAAAAGTTATCAAGCTCTTAAAAAATCACCCTTTATTATACATATGTTTGGTCCAGATTAGTCCGATGATTCTGTCGAATCCAATGTGTACACTTCAAAAAATTCTGGAGATCTTTATATTTTCGTTTAAGAATTTTTTGACGATTCGATCCAGTCGAAAAGATTAACTCCAAAAAAGATTTATCAAAATTCGACGATTCAGTCTAATCACTAAAGTCTGGAGATCTATTTTGCCGATTCGTTCCAATCTAATGCGTGTACTTAACTAAACTTTTAAGTTCTATTAATTTTTTAGGGCTGAAATTAGTCTGACAATTCGATCTAATCGAATAGCAGAACTTTTGTAAAGTTTTGACGGCGTGTTATACATATTTTTGGTCGGAATCAGTCCAAAAATTCGATCTGATCTAATGAA
Organism: Bactrocera dorsalis; assembly: GCF_023373825.1. NCBI lineage: Eukaryota > Metazoa > Arthropoda > Insecta > Diptera > Tephritidae > Bactrocera > Bactrocera dorsalis. The sequence continues at coordinate 90,677,377 of NC_064303.1, forward strand.
CGATCTTCAAAGAAGTCTAGAAATCTTTGTATTATCGTTTGAAATCTTTCCGGTGATTCAATCCAGTCGAAAGGACGGACTTCAAGAAAAATGTATCGAAATTCGACGTTTCAATCTAATTACTAACGTCTCGAGATCTATTTGGTTTTCGTTCCAAAGTTTGGAGATCTATTATATTTTGGCTTTTGACGATTCGGTTCAATCTAATGAATTCAATTCAAAATAGTACGGAAATTTCTATATTTTTGTTGAAATTTTTTCTGATGGTTCGATCCAGCCGAAGAAATGCACTTTAGTAAATTCACATGATTTATTATATATTCGTCCCAAGTTTTTCTGACGATTAAATACAGTCGAATAAATGAACTACAGTAAAGTCTGAAGATCTATTATATTTTCATTCCAAATTATTCTGACGATTCCAATCCAATGAGTAGATCTCAGAAAGGTATGAAAGTCTATCATATTTCCGGTCCAATTGTTCTGACGATTCGAGCTAGTCAATAAATGGACTTGGAGATCCTTTATATTTTCGCTTCTTTACGATTCCGTATAACTGTTGAGCAGATTTTAACTATTGTTTCGGGATCTTCACTGATCCATAGTTAGTAATTCTTGCTCTTCTGTAAACCAATGAAATATTTCCTGGAAGCTGTCACATGTTTGTAACAGGGCTCCTATTTCAATAAGTGAACTGATACTCGAAGGATCCATCTACAGTCTATCGATTATGCATAAATTTTGCCATGTTTCTTTATTAGATATAAAAATATCTTGTAACTCTAGAATACAGCACGTTCATACAACTTATTTGTCAGATCTAAAAACCTAAGATTATGCGATGTGCTTGACCTTTAGGTTCGCTGGTTCTAACACACTTTCGTGTTCAACATTATTATCTCATACGGTTCCCGAATGTATAATGTTCAGACTTTGATTCGATTGCATACCGTTTACTCCAGCAGCTGATCTCAAAACTATTTGGTGAATTATTATCTTCTATTACAAAAAGAACTATTCGGTTTCGATGGAGTTTCAAAGGTAATATATTTCAAAGTTTCGCCATTGAGCCAGAAATGGACCACATTGTTGAAAAATATTCGGCTCGAAAACGTTGTATCTTCTTGGAATAGTTCAAAAGCCCGTAGAGTGAAGCGATGTCGCTTGGGAAGGTCGAGCGGCTTCAGTTCTTGCTGTATTCTTGTACTCTTTCAATTTAAGATCTACGCAAAGTCGTTATATACGTCAGTCCGAGTTGCTGCGTACGCCGCCGAAACGAGATTTTTTCTTTTTGATATAATTTGCTTGAGTAACTCTTCATATATGACAAAATGTTTCTTCATTAGACGTCTTCTTCCAGCCGTATATAGTATACCGAGTCTTCCGTCAGCACTGCGTTATCCCTTTCCTACGATTCGCCACTTCAATGAAGTAGACTTCGCTTGCATCATACAACAAAAGGAAAGAGAGCATTTTCCAACAACATATTTTCCATTCGGTGAAGTGATTAGGTCCCCTAGGTGTTAGCCACAATATTTTCCTAAAATACTTTGTGCAAAAACTCCCACAAATTCTTTATCAGCGCTTCATTTTGTTATTTCATTGCTTTTGTTTTTATTGCTGCCACGAAAAAATATGAAATTTAATTTACTTCAGCTGTAGGGAAAATATGTAGCAAAATGGAAAGCCAAAAATTCGCATGAAATTTCCACATGCATAGGAAAGAAGAAAGAAAGAAGGAAGCGGCACTTGTAAACATGAGCTGTGGCAGCATATGAACTGCGAGCAGTCTGTCTTCGGATAAGCTGAAATCTAAGCATTCATGCATCAGCACACACAAGGCATTAAGACCGGTGTTTGCAATCAAAGTACATACTAACGGGATTTTTGCATAACGGTATGCATATGTAGCTGGTATAAATGTTTGTGAAGGTATATAGAAAAATATATATGTATGTATATAAATATATATATGTGACAGTTTATATACATATTTACGCCCGCTCACAAATTACATGAACGCTTATATATACATGTGTGTGTATGTGTTGGTGCGCGTGTGTTCATGTTTGTCAGCGTTCGCAAAAATTCCTATCTAAATTCACCAAAACTCAGTTACACATATTCATTTTCTCATTTACAGCAACTTTTTCGCAATTTTTTTATATAATCTTTTTTTAGGTTAGAATATGCTTTCCCTCCTGTCACACACACACACACACACATACAGCCATGCATACGCAGTCATTTCGCATAAATGTTCTGTTTGACCTCTGCCTCTTCGGCACTCTGTGCGCTCGAAGTATGCCGGCTTTGCCATTTAATGCGGTTTTTGTTGGCTTTGTTGTAGTTCCAGTTGTCATAGCGCCGTTGAGTTTTGCTTGAAAGTTGATAAAATTGCATTCCGGCATCCTTGAAAAATAACTCATTTCATTACAGTCGACGAATACAAAAATCCGCTGCAAAAGGCCAACTTATGCATCAGCAGTCGTGCGGGGGTGGCGGCAGGTGGCGCTGTTGTACTTGGATATGTGTGGAGTGTCGGCACTCAAAAGCATGTGCCACATTGCGGTTTGCTCTTGAATTAAAGCTTGTGGTGACACGTTGGAATGTGGTGTATGCAACTCTGTGCATCCAATGCACGTGGGGACAGGGAACCTTGTGTTGGTTTGGGTTCTCATCAGTACCTAAGCTAGATACTTACATATAATATATGCTATTCCATACTAGTGTGCTCTGGAAATTTTATTTACTGATTACTTTAGTCGAAATGGTATAGGTGACCCTATTCTGTCTTAGTTTTCCCACGATTTATTTCATGACCCTTTAGTTGAAGGTATAAATTGAAGATATTGAAATTATGTTTCGAGATTACCACTTATTTCACTAACTTTTACTGCAGTGTTTCACATTTCCTTGAGGTTCTAAATTCTTCAATGTTCCCATATATATTCACAACTTTATGAACAATGGAACACTTTCAGAGGTAATTCCAAGACTAAGAAATTATGTTTAGCTAAAAACCCGTAGTCTACTTCTCAAGCATATATTTAATGTGGTATGGTCTAGATCCTCTCAAGTCAACATGTTTCAACTTCAGTATTGAAAATATTTTATAGTGGAGTAGACAGTGTCCTCTTTCCCAGATCAACTTGCGTCCGTCAAGATTTTTATCCTTACTGCCGAATGCGAACGATTGTCGCAAGAGGAACTTTGCTAAACACAAGTGCCAAAAGGATCTTGCAGTCGCACGGAAGCCTGTCGTCGACCAAGCATTATTCCAGTGCTTGGTCCCATTCCGATGAGGGCTTGTTAAAAGTGACCATCTGACAAGCTTATCAGTTTAGCAGTTGCAGTGACCCGTGACCCGGTAGCTTAAAGACAAGTTAAACGAAGAGCTCCTTATATAAAACATCCTCTCCTACTTTCCAACCTAGCTTCCACCCATCCCTGAAAAAAAATACTGCACCTCTTCCCTAGCGGCCACTCTCCGTCCACACGTCTCTTGTCGGTATGTGAGCAGAGAAGAAGACCGCCACGAGTAATCTCTGTGATCCAGTAATCCGAAACCGGTACTAATAAGCTGAAGTATATCCGTTAATTATAGCTCAAGCTTGTCCATACTGGTCGAATGAAAAGAAAATTCATAAAAAGTTAACAGTTTTTCAATTAACTAAGAATCTCAAAGTCATATTCTACCTTTATTCCCACTAGTTTAAATGAATCAGTAAACGTGAGAGGTTCCGAGCATTTTTCAGTTTTGACCTCACAAAGTTAGACAGTCAAGCAACTCTTGCAACTGCCAGCCTTGTCGCTTACCAGTAGCAACCGATTGAGTTGATTACTTTAACCCAAATGAGCTAAATGAAAGCACAACACCAGGAGAAGACGAACCCGATTCCCCAATCGATGACGATGGAGCAGACGTTCCATTGCCCGACCATGAAGAAGTTCGAATAGCAGTTGCCCGCCTGAAAAACAACAAAGCGGCAGGGGCCGACGGATTGCCGGCCGAGCTATTCAAACACGGCGGCGAAGAACTGATAAGGAGCATGCATCAGCTTCTTTGCAAAATATGGTCGGATGAAAGCATGCCCAACGATTGGAATTTAAGTGTGCTATGCCCAATCCATAAAAAAGGAGACCCCACAATCTGCGCCAACTACCGTGGGATAAGCCTCCTCAACATCGCATACAAGGTTCTATCGAGCGTATTGTGTGAAAGATTAAAGCCCACCGTCAACAAACTGATTGGACCTTATCAGTGTGGCTTCAGACCTGGTAAATCAACAACCGACCAGATATTCACCATGCGCCAAATCTTGGAAAAGACCCGTGAAAGGAGAATCGACACTCACCACCTATTCGTCGATTTTAAAGCTGCTTTCGACAGCACAAAAAGGAGCTGCCTTTATGCCGCGATGTCTGAATTTGGTATCCCCGCAAAACTAATACGGCTGTGTAAACTGACGTTGAGCAACACGAAAAGCTCCGTCAGGATCGGGAAGGACCTCTCCGAGCCGTTCGATACCAAACGAGGTTTCAGACAAGGCGACTCCCTATCGTGCGACTTTTTCAATCTGCTGCTGGAGAAAATTATTAGAGCTGCAGAACTGAATCGAGCAGGTACAATCTTTTATAAGAGTGTACAGCTGCTGGCGTATGCCGATGATATTGATATCATCGGTCTCAACACCCGCGCCGTTAGTTCTGCTTTCTCCAGACTGAACAAGGAAGCAACGCAAATGGGTCTGGCAGTGAACGAGGGCAAGACGAAATATCTCCTGTCATCAAACAAACAGTCGTCGCACTCGCGACTCACGTCACTGTTGGCAGTCATAACTTTGAAGTTGTAGATAATTTCGTCTATTTAGGAACCAGCGTTAACACCACCAACAATGTCAGCCTTGAAATCCAACGCAGGATTACTCTTGCCAACAGGTGCTACTTCGGACTGAGTAGGCAATTGAAAAGTAAAGTCCTCTCTCGACGAACAAAAACCAAACTCTATAAGACGCTCATAATTCCCGTCCTGCTATATGGTGCAGAGGCTTGGACGATGACAACAACCGATGAGTCGACGTTGCGAGTTTTCGAGAGAAAAGTTCTGCGAAAGATTTATGGTCCTTTGCGCGTTGGCCACGGCGAATATCGCATTCGATGGAACGATGAGCTGTACGAGATATACGACGACATTGACATAGTTCAGCGAATTAAAAGACAGCGGCTACGCTGGCTAGGTCATGTTGTCCGGATGGGTGAAAACACTCCAGCTCTGAAAGTATTCGACGCAGTACCCGCCGCGGGAAGCAGAGGAAGAGGAAGACCTCCACTCCGGTGGAAGGACCAAGTGGAGAAGGACCTGGCCTCGCTTGGAATATCCAATTGGCGCCACGTAGCGAAGAGAAGAAACGACTGGCGCGCTGTTGTTGACTCGGCTATAATCGCGTAAGCGGTGTCTACGCCAGTAAAGAAGAAGAAGAAGAAATGAGCTAAAGAAAGCTTTCACCAAATGTCTTACCATTTATCTCCGGTCACCACTAGGCAAGTACTTGTAGTTAACCAGTTACCGTCAAGTTCAGGTCAACTCCAGGTTCAATAGTCGGACGGCAACAAAAACACGTTGGGGACGGGTGAAGTAGAAAAGAATCTCGGCATTGAAAAGATTATGGTTCCTTCACTTATCCTACAGAAGGTGGAGAAAGAACCCACTCACCGGTCTGATGGTCCTGAACCAAGAGCTGAGGGTACTCCAAGTGAGCCTCCACAAAAGTAAGATCGCCTCTGCCGAGCTTCTTAAGCATAAAAAAGCAAGCGTTCGTGGTGGGCGCTGATGCTAACGTCCATCATACGGTTAGGTGCAGCCCCGATATCAATCAACGAGATGAATCCCTACTAAATTATATTTTGTAAAGTAATCTAGTGGTAGCTAATCGGGCTGAGGAACCTACCTACATAAGACCCACTTCCAGAAATTTTCCAGACACAACTCTATTCGCAAGTAGAGGTGCATTGGTAGAAAACTGGAAAACTGGTTCTCTGACCTTAGGTACATCTACCTCTGCATTAGATCGGTAGCAAATATCAGAAACGAGATTAGGGAATTCCAGTAATAGAAACTGGGATCTCTACTGGCGGATACTATTAAGTGGGAGACTTAGACCTGGCATGTATAACTCACATGAAGAGTTCGAAAAGGGCGTTACTGTATTTATGAAAGCCTTCAATACAGCTCTTTACTACGCGTGCCCTACGCTGCGACTCAAGCATAAAACGAAGCCCCCTTGGTGAAACAAAGAGCTCGAGTCTTGCAGACGTAACATATGGGAATACTTCAACTGGCCCAAGCTAGCAGGAAACGAGGACTTCAGGAATTAATATAAAGATCTTCTAAGAGACTACAAGAAGTTGGTGCACAGGACAAAGCGAGAATCCTGGAAAAACTTTTGTAGTGGATTTGAAAAGACCAACGAGGTGGCGATGCTTAGGAAACTATTATCCAAAAACCTTCCTCGCCTGGACTAATTCGCAAACGTAGCTGAGAGTGGGCGGACAACTGTCAGGGCTCATTGGAAGCCCTAGTCAGTATACACTTTCTAGGATGTAATGTCGCGGTAACTTCTAGTTTCGAACGGAGCAGTGAGCTAAACGTTCTCAAACACATCTTTAAGGAGAAGGAAATAGAATGGGAAATCCGCTCCGCGTCCCGGTAAGGACGGAATCATTTCAGCAATGCTACAGAATGCACGCTGTATATCCGTGCCATGGCTAAAAGCTATTTTTAGGGGATGTCCTATTATGTATTCCACGAAGTCTTTAACATTCAGAAAGGAAACGTCCCGTGCAAACTAACCGGACAAAGTCAGAATAAAGACATTTTTACATCCTTTTATGATACAAAAGAGCAATTGGGAAAACTTCGGTCCAGCCGAGGTTAACGTCGATTATAAACCACCAGCTATACTAAAAATTGCAATTTTGTATAAATTAAAAATCCATTTCCTGTCTTCATAATTAAAAACCTCTTCGCTTGTTAGCCATTCCTCATTATTATTCATGCAAAATAGAGTTGCCAAATGCCGCACAAAAAGCGGCAAACTTCAACAATGCATTGCGTCAATTTAATAACAATTTGACTGTTAACCTTAAAGTTTGCTGACCCTTTAGCGCCACCACTTAGCGCCATCCGCTAGGCTCGATAGGCAAACGCGCTTTGGCAAATCAGCGAACTGCGGCGCGTCAAAACTGATTTTCATCAACTCAAACTCAAACGACCGAACGTTCAAGAGGCCGACCACTCAACCAACCGAGCTTTTGTTCATTTACCCGCGCCGGCCGCTCACTCGTGCACTACGCTTGGCAGCCGCCACTCCAGCGTTCAATGGCTTTGTTGTTATTTTTGTTTTTTTTTTTTAGTTTATTTTAACACACTACGAAAACTTATTTTTCAAGTTTCCACCATTTTGGCGATTTTGCATTTTCACTTAATTTTTTACGGTTTTTTTTTTCAGCGCCAATTTTTTTACGAAAAGGATTTTTTAATTTGCCCCTTTTTTATCCCCTACGGCAAGGATATTTTAGTTTATATGTGTGTACTTTGTGTGTAATTGCATTTTTTGATCAACTTTTTATACGCTTTCATTCGCAAAAACAATGCAGCACCCCTGCCTCGCCTCGCCACAGCGTGCCTGGCTTGGCCGGTGCAGGCTTGACCGTTGCTTGCGTGGTCGGTCCATTCATTGAGCGCCGCTCGGCGGAATGGTCGAATGGTTTGGTCGAGTGCTCGTTGGCGAGAGTTGCTGACGAGGTCAAAAGTTGAAAAATGCCGTTAACAAAACTAATTTACTATTGCGTTATATGCATAACGGTCCTAGACGTATACCTACACGCACACACACACCGACACCTCATCATATACACATACACACACAGACTTGACAACGCAAAAAATTTTCATTTTTGTGCTCAAAGTTCGCCATTGTGCGCATAAAATCGCTAAGTGAGTTTACTTGTGTGTGTCAGTGTGGGTGTCTATGTGGGTGCTGTTAGTCCTGTGTATGCGTGTGTGGGCGGAAATTGTTGTTTAAAAATAATCAGAATTCATTTTAATCACCGTGAGTACTCGCTCGCCGCCGCTTACCTCTTCAAGTGCTGCTGCTGCATGCATCCACCATCACCACCCCACCTGCTCCGTTGCCGCGGCATAAAGCGTTCATTTTATTGTTATTGTTTTGGTTGCAATTACTTTTATAGATTTGCATGCATGATTTTACCATACGGACTTCTACACGAATATATATGTATATATATTAACATATGTATTTATATAAAGTATATATACATGTATAGGGTGCCTTTTTAGAGATTTAAAATCATGTTACGTATGAAAAATTTTTTAACATTTGATTCTTTAATTTTTTGGACATATTGTCCCACGATCTCGTCTTATGAAGCCCACCTAGTAGGTCCAATTTGGAACTTAGCTTTTCGAACCCTTTTCACCTATATTTTCGGAGTCCAATCGAATCTAATCCTAAGGATATAAACCAGTCGACTATAGATCAGCTTATTTCATAATGTAATATGTCCTTCTGGGTCTCTTTAGAGTAATAGGAGCCCAAAGAGTTGAGCATCCTTTTCCTGTAATTTTCCTAATCCTGTTCTCTATAAGGACGCATGATTCCTCCTGGATTTCTGTGAACCCTGATCCTTTCTGATTCCGAAAACACTCAGTTAAGAATCATCCAAATCCCATAGATCGACGAAGCTAATTGCCGTTCCCACGAAAGTCGGAATGGACCCGGATTTTTATCCGACCAAAGACTGTCTACTCGGCAGAGTTCTGCCGCTACAACAACAGCGAAGCCAAGCTTAAAGCAAACTTGTTAGGACGGCTAATATCAATTCTAGCTACTTCGCTAGATTCGCTGAAGGTGTGTTTACCGAGATATTTCAACCTTAGTGTAGCAAAAGCTAGAGAGGTGAGAATATAGTGTCTATATGATGCCACCTTTTTTTCTTCTATACAGTTTGGATAAGTTACATCCGATAAGATATCTATCCCCAACACATATGGATCTTGGTCATTGTCTAGTGATAATGCGTTGATATTAGCCGTGCTAAGAACACATGGATCAGAGAACCTCTCGCGTTCCGCTTTGAGTCAGAAGTTGCTCGCAGCCGCGCAAGCTTTGGTTTTAGTCAGCGCTTGACAAGCTCACGGGAGATCCATAGATCCGACTTGAGCGCCGGAGGATGGCGAAGTGTCAACCCACTGCAATTGAAAAGGAGTACATGTACCCTCTTTAGAAGACGACCATATACCGACCCGATGCCACTCTGATGAAAAAGGCGTCTTCCTCTTTAGGAAGATCATTAGCTTTGCAGTTTTCAATGATTCCGCTGTAACCAGGCACTGAAACAAATCGGATACTAAAGTAGTTTGATGATATTGATAAGCATGTCAAATACACCTTGTCAAGTCTTGAGCACACTGCTAGCGAGTTTAAGGCCAGTAGGTAGCTGCATTTCGATACCATAATGTTACATTGGTGGTAGTTATCTCTGCCTGAAAGGAATTGCAGGAGTTGATGGAGAACTCCCGACAGGAGACTCCCACCTTTCCCCAAAGTTTCGATCCTCACTGCACCTCTTCATTTGTGGCTTCTCTCCAACCAATTATCTGTTTCAAGTATGTGTGCAGAGATGGAACCCCGACGAACGTTTCGCGAAGAAGTAGTCCAAATTATCAGGGATGTACTCGAAGTCATGAAAGATTTCAGAATGTCTTGGTTTGGGACTCATCATGTACGTGTGTGCTACGAGTAGAATGACATTTAGTGCTATTTTTGGTGTTGTGGACTGCACCACAGATGCCGGTGAGGACCGATCTTGGAAAATGATTAACCTTATTGGTTTAACTACCGTTTCATTGTTATAATGTCTACTTTTACCGTTGAAGCTCCCACTTACATCAGATAGTAAGTTTTACTGTAAGTAAAGACGTCCGGAAAGCATTTTTAAAAATCGTCTGCCTCCAAATACGGCATAAGTGTTTATCTGTACAACCGTTAGGATAGACACGTTTCTATGCCTGAAAAATTTGTCTAAAAATTTAAAATTTCAAAGATTTTTAAGTGTCCCCAGCCCGTAAGCCTTAACCTAGTCCATTTCTTGAACAATACCAAAAAAACCAGTTTTCTTCTAGAAAACACCCTTTATACCATATATGCTGTTGTTATTGTTGTTGTAACAATAGTTTATTGCTCATGCATTCATGCTCTTATACATTAGTGGCTTTCATGTTTAACTGCTGTGGTTTTTAACTGCTATAGTGTTTGTGCTATTCATTATGTTTTATTTGCTGTTGTTGTTGCCAGCGCCACTATTTAATAGTATGCAGCGGCAACAAGACCCATTGTATACATATGTGTTAATCCTTTTATGATGCAAGACTTGGCAATATGGCAAGGTGGTGCGCAAGGTAGAATAAATACGAGTAGAAGTATGGAGAGGGGAATGGAATTATATAACTTAAGAACCTGCAAACATTAGTATGTGCTATGTATCATAAATATCGTAAATATGAACAAAACAGCAAATTATTGAATAAAAATGCCAGCTTAAAGCTATCCATGGCTCAATAATTGTTGTAACTAGTACCGAAGTACTAGCGGACTAGTTCAAAAAGTACAATTTTGTATCAATTATGAAACGATAAATGCAGAAAATGTTAAAGGAAATGTTACGGCTTTTAACTGAATCAAAATGGAAACTAGTCCGAAAAATACTAGTTTGGGAACTAGTTTGAAAAAAAAAAATGTTAATTAGAAAACGAAGAAATGCAGTAAATATTAAGAAAATTCACACCAAATTGGAACTACTCCGGAAAATACTAGTTGGGGGACTAGTTCGAAAAGAAAAAATTTATATCAATTAGCAAATGATAAATGCAGGAAATATCAAGAGAAATGTTATTGCCTTTAACGGAATAAAAAAAAGACCCGAAAAATACTACATAGATTGGGGACTAGTTCGAAAAGAAGAATTTTGTATCAATTACAAAAAGAGAAATGTTACTGCTTTTAACGGACGTCCGAAAAATGAATTGGGGACTAGTTCGAAATGTTAGACGAAAATTTGCTGCTATTAATCAAACTAAAATGGAACTACTCCGGAAAATACTAGTTTTGGGAATAGTTCATACATTTTTTCCGTTATCAGATGAGAAATACCGGAAATGTTAAAATAAAGCATTAAACTTTTATTTGAATCTATATAGAACTCGACCGAAGAATACTAGTTTGAGGACTGGTTTGAAAGAAACAAATTTTTTCCAATTACAAATTCATTCACGAGCTAATAAGAAAAAATTTGAGTCTTCTGAAATCATACTAGTCGCAAAAATACTAGTTTGCGGTCTAGTTAAAAATTCAGAAAAATAGTAGAAATAACAGAAATATTATTTTAAATCTATTTTATATGTGCTTAACATTTTGAGCAGTTAATTACAAAGTAACTAACACCTTTTTATTACTCTTTTCCGTTTATTGTGGTAAAAAGAATATCTATTCGGACTTGAGACACTTAGATACCAGGTAGTTGTGTGTTAGTTTCTAACAATTTGATTGCACTATAGCACATACACCAGCATATAGATATATGTATATACATATACCCTCATCTGCATATGGCTCGGCATGCGTGCAACCACAGTGCGAACAATGGTGATTTATGTTAACCGGAAATGCGGCATAATGAATGCAAATGAATTGCATTTACAAAGCGCAACTCTTCACCGTTGTGTTGAGTTTTTGTTGCTAGTTTTCTACTGTACTGCTACTTTGATTATTGTTGAACGCCGTTGGCTAGTTTACGCGCGCCGGTCTGCTCGCTTGCTCAGTGGGCTTTGAAGACTGCGTCGGGGTTGTAAGTTGGCGCTTAATTTGCAGCTTTTATTGCTTACACAAACAATTCTATCATCACGTAGATCAAATGCGTTTACAACCGTTGAGTGGTCTGTGGCATGGACGCGCAGCTTTGAGTGTGTTTCCAACAACGGCAATAATAAGGCAGACAAGTTGTGCGAGTAACGACATTTCACGGTAAATCGAAGCGGATGTTCAGTTTTCCACAATTAAAAATTATATGCGAATTATTTGCTTATTAACTAGTGTGTGGAAAATTAATTAAACTTTATGAAGCTTGAATATATTTTAAGAAGTTTTTCTTTATAAAATTTTTACTCTGATCGTTTGGTTTGCATGAGAACTAAAAGCTAACTAGAAGTGTCTGTTATCAGCGGTTCTGTCAAGTTACCAGCTTTTTGAAGAGAAGAGGACTAAGGCACTAGTTCGCGTATATACAGATAGACGGACATAAGTTAACTGGCCCGGTCTGAGACGAGAACACAAAACTTCGTAAGCTGACTATTTACTTTATGAGGTCTCGCCAGTTGTATATCCCAAGTTCTGACATATCGCTACGAACTTATTGATTCCATTGTCCACCCATTGACCTCCAATTGTATTCTTTTATATGCCCTTAACTATGTTGATCTTTCCGTTGAGCTCATACAGTTCGTGGTTCCATCTTATTCGATATTGATTGTGTACGCGGTTTATAATAGGACGAAAGATGGGAGATTGGGGGTGTTATTTTACGTGGCGGGTCCCAAACCCATCGCACAACCCTATGTAGGGGATGTTTCGCCTTCTCACTTTAGCTCGCCTTCAAACAGATGTTCTTAGGCTACCCAGAGGATACTTGGTCAAAGACCGGAAGGCGAAAGATATAAAAGAATCGTTTCTGGCCACTCCCAAGTGAATAGCGGTCAGAGAAATTTGCGCACTTGCGTGAACTTCTACACATGACTCCATCCTCCAATGATGAGAGGTTTATGGAGCGTAATTATTGTTCGTCGAGAGAGGGATTTGCTTCTCAAATGTCTACCGATCCCACAGCAGCACTTGTTGGAAAGAATTATTCTGCACTTGATCTCCAAGCTTGGATTTAGTTCCGAGATATACAAAGTTCTTCACTTCTTCAAATTTATAACTGCCATCAGTGACGTAGTTCTCGAGAACTGTGGAATTGAAAATGTGTGGAATCTAGGTATTTTATTTGTCTTGCCAGCGTTCACCATAAGACCAACGTCTACCTCGTCTGACTGAATGAAACGACTCGTAGAGATCCTTGGCGATTTTATTGAGCAGATAGTTGTGCTCAGCGGAGCACCACCTAAGTTATTAATTTCAATTACTTTACCAAGAAAGAGAGTGTGTATGTAGATGGGAAGTGTCCTAAAAGTAGACTAGTAACTTGCTCTATTATATCTTTTTGATTATAAAAGACATTTTGGCTTAAACCATTTGCTTGTTCTATTCGTTTCTCTCCATGAGAATTGCTTCTTTGATTTGATTTTTTGGAGTACAGATATTTCCCTACATATCTCACCTTGAACCAAGAAAGAAAATTTCCTTTGGTTACTCATGGCCTAAATGACTACGGATATTATAATTATTGAATACAATATGGAAAGCGGTAAATTAATGAGATAAAAATTAAGAAAATATGAACGAAGAGTCTTCAATTCTAATTTATCGTTGCAAACAGTCAATAGTACATTACACAGTGGTTTTGGTGAAGTAGGAATGTTGCACTTGATTCTATATTTAGTTTTTTCTTGAAGACTTTACGATAAAATGTATTCGAGGAAAAAGAGAAAATTTCGTAGTATTACGAAGACAAAGCAGATTGCCGAAGTTCTCCATAAACGAGATTTAAGTGATGTTTAAGATGTAGGAAAATAGCGAACACATTTTTTGATATAGAAGTTGATTTTATATTTGAAAGATGTATATAGTCGTGCTTGAAGCATGAGCATTCAACCCTCTTAGTTTTTTTAAGATAAAGGGTGTATTTTTAACTAATTGACAGGTCCTTTCTAATGCTAAATTCAGTCTTCAAAATTTTTTCCTAAAACATAATTTTTCATAGATGTAAAGGTGCCTGGAGAGACTCTCAAGAATTGCTCATAAATCAAATATGAAAATCTAGCGCTTTTAGCTAACTTCTAAGTCTGAATTGAGAAATATTTGACAATAGAAGTGTGATATGGAAGTTTACGAAACAGAAAATCAATTTTCGAAATAAGCCGCGAACATTTTCGAATTTCGATCTTAATTCAGTTTTTGGCAATGCAACTCCAACAAGGACCAGTGTTTATCGATGGTTCTGTGAATTCATCCACGTCGTAACCTACTCCAAGACGGATTAAAATCAGTTGTTGTTCGGGAAACTTTTGATGATATACCCAAACTGATATTGCCAGATCGGCATATGATCTTTCGTAAGATAGAGCCACCCTTGGGAATTAGTTATGCTATATTACATTTAATACTGCATAGACATTTAACTGTCAACAATTTTTTTGACGTTGGATGCCACACAAATTGACGATGACACGTCGACTTACGTGTGTGCCCTAAAGTAAACAGTAGTCGACTGTTTTGGATATTTCACATGAAAAGAATCCAACAAAACTGGTTCGCACACGAAGCACTTCCAAGCAAATGGTGGCCTGTTTTTTGAACTCTGTTGCTTGATGTCGCAACCATACTACTGGAACAACACAGAACAGCAAATTCTGAATGATACACAACCATCTTTTTGCCACTTTTCTCTTAAGAAATCAGAAAAATAAACGAAAACGTATCACTCTTCATCGCTACAATGCAAAATCCCACACATCGACTGAAATAAACTGCATTTTTGAGTACTCGAAACCTCAATTTGATAAGTAATAATTGATTAGTAAGATTTAGCGATTTTTATTCACAGTAACGTGCCGGTCTTGATCATCACGGAAGAGGTATAGTCCAATGACGCCGCCGACCCATAAACCGCAAAAAACTGAAATTTTTTTGGAATGAAATGATGACTCATGGAGTACGTGTAGATTGCTTCCTGACCAATAACGCCTATTTTGCTTATTAACGAAGCCATTCAGCCAGAAGTGAGCCTCATCGCTGAAAGTGATTTTTCGATGAAAATTCGGATAATTGTCAGGTTGTTGCTCAGCCCAATTCACGAACATACGAGGATTCTGGTGGTCAAGCGGCTTCAGTTCTTACGTCAATTTGGTCTTGTAAGGGTGTAGGTCAAGATATTTCCGCAAAATTTCCCACAACGAATTCATAGAGATGCCCAACGCTTGAGAACGACGTGTGAGAGACTGATTTGCGTCTTACTCAATATATGCGCTTGCGGCAGCAATATAATACTTCGCTTATGAATTCAAACTTTATAAAAAAAAGATAACCTACGCACTGTAAATAAATGCCAAGCATATTAATTTACTTTGACAGTTGATTTGGCAGCTGCCTTCCAAGAAATTCAATACTACCATATATACACACTTTATTTTTAAAATTACCTTAATATCTATTAAAATTTTCCAGTACTCACTTCAATGCGTTTCCGTGATTCCCAAAAAAAAATTGATTTATGCCCTTCTTTAGTAGATCTGAGTGTTTGCTTTTCCTTTTCACTCTTACTTCATGCACAACGCCTTGCATCTATTTCGCTGATTTCATTTTAATTTTTTACGCTCGAACAAATTCGTCGGATGCTCCTCCCAAATCATACAAAAAACCGAAACATTCATAAAGCAAAGCGAAAAAATGCATTTGAATTTTAAATTTGCATAATACATAACTCACTTTATTACTTAAGTACTTACAAACCTACTTAACTGTACGCGCGCACCCACACGCACAAACACACCCGTTTTGTTTACTTTATTTAGGCGATTGAATTTAATGTAAACACAACCTTTTTCACTGCATTAATTATTCGTAAGTCGGTTAGCTTTTGCTTTGTAACATGAAATGGGTCGGTTTTCATAATATCTTCTAAGAAAAATGTTCGCTCTGGCGGGACGTTGCTGTGCCACGCTCTCATAAATTGCATAGGCGACTCCAATTTCCTGTGAACTCAACGCTGACTGCGGTTTGGCTTTTTCACAATGTCACACCGGCACCGTTACTGGGGTGGGTAGCTGACGTGCTGCTGTATGTGTGAGTGTGTGTTTGGGGGTATAGTTAGCGGTGCATATTTTACCATTCGTTAGAGGTTAGGTATCACAGTTTAGATATACTCGTACGTAAATGTAACCACAGTGTGTTTTCTTTGGAAATCTTTGCCTTTTTCTTAATAAGAAATTCTGTCAGTTTGACATTTGATTTCAAGTAGCATTTGACCCTTTTCTGTTTATATTGAGATTCTTTTTGAGGGTTCTCTTAACTTGCGGTTTATCAGTTCTCAAGGGTCAATTGAAGGAAAGCAAAGTGGCCACACAGAGTGGCTGGAGCGAAGTTTTGATATTAACCCATCTTTCAAACGAAAAATGTTGTGTGCTATAACCTCAAAATACGGAATAAATATCTACTGATTAATTCTGAGAAAATGCGTTCGAACAATGCTTTTAATAACCATCTCAGAACATTATCAGCAATCATAAAAACAGTGGCTTAATACTTGAAAGTAAGAATAATAATGACTGATTACTATTCAGCTCTAACTTTTGGCTTGGCGAAAAGAGGAATGGCGATTCGATCATGTCTGATTTTTGACAATGTTCAGATTTTCAGATATTGTCAAAAACAGACGTGTTCGATTCGCCACTACTCTGCTCACTAGGCCGAAAGTTAGAGCTGCCATTTTCCTACGAAAAACTTTAGTGATGAAAGCAGCAACACAGTTTCTCAGTTGAATAGAAAAGTATATATACAAATCTCTACTTAGTTATACCAGTATGTTTTATTTATACCAGTTCGATGTATGTTCGATTCTTCTAAAAGATTAATACTTGCCTCGACGATGTTTCAAGTATTTCTATCACCTTATTATTGAAAATGTTCGCCAATTAGATTAGCGAAAGTCAATTTTTTTGAAGCTGGTTAAGATCTAGAAACATTTCAAAAAAAATTGGGCTGATTTCATGTCTATATAAGACGTATAAACTAAGAATTGGTTCGAAATGACCAAATCTTCATGAAACAGTGAGGATATGGTAACTTTTAGCCAATAAATCTGAACTTTCGATGATGCAGAAAGGTCTTGCAAGCTCACAAAAGCATTTAGGATATTAATAAAGCTCGGTTCTACAAATTTCCTCAAATCTAATTGTGAAGTAGGGGTAGTTGAACGGAACAGATGCATACCGAGGTGACAAATATAGAGTGCTATCCATTTTTGAATACCAAAACCCACCAACAAATACCCTCTTTCACCCCTGACAGTTTCTCTGAAAAGCATTTTCGTGTTAGTAAGACATTTGGAGGTTATACCATGTCACAACGTTCGACGTACCCTATAATATAATATTCCCCTAAGCAATTAGAAGGCAGTAGGGTTGGACAAAGCTTTAAAGACTCCAAACACAGCGTGTAATTTGTGGGTAAAAAGAAGTTGCCTTTCAATTACATAACCCTTCGCATACATTTGTATTTTTGTATTTGGAGTTCAGTTTCTTGCACCCGTATGCATTCAAAGTTCATACTTTACGAGCGAAAGCCACGATAGAACTGCAACAAAGGCGAAAACGAAGAAGAACAAAGAACAATAAAGTTAAGAAACGAAGCAATACGTTGGGAAGCAAATATGCGGAAACCAAAAAAAATCAAAGAAAGCAACTTGTGACAAGTAAAATATGTCAGAGCCAAAGTAAGTGGAGGACACCAAACTGTAACAAAAAGCAAAACAAAAGAAATAATAATAAATATAAAGATATAACTGCATTGAAAGCAAGTCAATTGAGATATACAAAATTCTTCAAAGTATTCGATTCTTAAAATAATTATTTTCAGTATTTATTTTTTAAATGATCAAACTTTTTGCTAAATTTTCGCTTACCTAGTCTAACAATGAACTGGTATAAACGAAATAAACTCGTCAAAGCAGATGAAATTCATTAATTTTTGGCGAGAAGAAAAACAAAAGGGTATCTGGTATAAATAAAATTAAACTGGTATAAATGTTATTTCTGTAATTTTGTTAGCTTTTTATGTGGCATGTCTAACAATAAACTGGTATAAACCAAAAAATTGGTATAAATTAAAAATAATTGCTTAACCGTAAAAAGAGATGGAATTCATCAACACTTGGCGGAGAATGGCATGAAAAAGGATCTGGTATAACATAAAATAAACTGGTATAAAATAAAATTGTGTAAATTTGTTCAATTTTCGAAATGCAAGTTTAGGAATCAACTTTTACAAACTAAATAAACATAATCAGTTAAATAGATAATATCAAAATATCCGAAATTCATTCGAAACTTGGCAAAAAGCGGAACAGGTACTTAGAGCAATAAAAACTGGTTAAATGTAAGATAGTATAGCAAGTCTAACAAAGTCTAATAATCAACTGGTATAAATTAAATAAACTGGTATAAATATACATAAATGAATTGGTTCGTCGCAAAACCGACGAAATTCATTAAAACTTGGCAAGAATATAAACGAAAAAGTATCTGGTACAAATCAAAATAAACTGGCATTAAACAAAGTCTAAAAATACACTGTTAAAAGTCAAAATGAAATTAGTATAGTTGCAAATGTATTGACTAGTAGTAAAAATAGACGAAGTTCATTAATACTTGGTGAGAAGTGGAACATAATATCCGTTATACATACATATGTATGTATATGAAAATAAACTAGAATTATTTTTGAGTGTGAAATATCGCCCTATTTTCTCATATACATAAAATTAATAAAATAACTGGTATAAAGAAAATATCTTATAACACTCAAAATTAATTATTTAGTCACGTTTAAGTGCTCGAATAACATCAAAAATGCCTTAAGGTAACAACTGGTATAAACTCAATAAACTGGTATAATTAAGTTTATATTTTCTTCGTCTTGCAAAAATTTTGAAAGTCAAATCAAGTACATATGTTGTGTTAAAAACGTTTCCTGTCGATTATATAAATATTGGTATAAACGAAATTAACTAGTATAACTATAATTTAACTGGTTAGTCACGTTCATGTTCTAACAGCATAAAGATTAAAACTGGTATAAAATCATTTAACTGGTATAAATCAATGTTTACCTCTTTCATTTTGTAAAAACTTTGTGAGTAAAATAGAGTGAAGATGTTGCACATCAGAGACGTTTCCCTTTCGATTATACCAGATAACTTGAATTATGCCAGTTATGAATACATCATTATACTGCAGCCTTCAGCGTACGCAATCAAAATGTTAGCTCAAAGTGCACTCACTCAAGCATTTGTATGGTTAAAGATATATAGTTATGTACAATATACATATAAAGGTTCTTATATACAGGTATACATATGTATGTATATAATACATTATATATCAAAGAACACATGCTCAAAATTGCTCTTAAGTACACATATACACGCTATTACTTCGAATAATAGACTGCATTTCTTCGCTCTTCGGCTGTGTTTCCTTTTTGCCAAGCAATGTGCGATTGCTAACGGTTTGAGTGCACAAATACAATAAAAAGTACATCGAATCCGGTGAAACAAGGTTTTTGGTATTTTTGTGCTTTTTTCCTTTGCTCGATAAGAACACAACATTGCGCTGCACTCAATAACTTGTACGCAAGTGTTTTACTTTCCTACACACACACACACACAAATGTAAGTGCCTTTACAGCTTTGTTTGGCCGTGTGTGTGTGTACACAATGAAGCGGCGTGTTTATGTGCCGTTTTAAGTGCGTGTGAAGGTTCATGCGAAATTATATGCATTTGCCGTTTGTTGCCATTACTTCCCACTCGCTTTTTTCCTTGATTTCGTGCCATTAAGAAACGATTTTTGTCGTAAGCGCAGCCAAGTTGTTGTAGCAACAAGAAATCACAACAAACAACAACACCTTCAGCGCTGACTGACATGAATGCAGTTTGTATGTATATGTATATGTGTGTGTTTGATATTTCTGTTTGTCGCCTCGCTTGCTTTTATGATTGATTCACATTTTCCTGCTGTGCATTGTTGTTGCCGCTGTTTTTGTTGTGCCGCTCACCACATTGACTTTTCTGTGCCATTTTCGCATTCACAGCAAATTTTACACTTTTTTCGCAACGTCGCCTGCGTTGCTGTTATGCAATTTTCGTTTCAGTGGCAGTGTATGTAACAACCCCTCCACCCTCTGTTCCACGCAGCGACAACGAAGGTGTCTTTTCGGCGGAAATTATGTGCCCGCAAGGTATGCATGCACAAATCATCCGCCCACAAACACACGAACCTTCACACACACCATACATAACATACATAACTCATGTGCTTCTAAACGAACACCTACACAAATCTATATGTGTGTGTTTGTGTGCGTAACCCATTACTGCCATCGAAGGCGGGCATGTCATACCCCCGCTTGCGTTTGCCGACCAAAACAGATCGGCAACATGGCACAGCGCTCACGACGTACAGCTTGCAGCTCGTGTTGAGCCAAGTTTATTGTTTACTCATTGTCGTTAGCAGCGATAAAAGCGATTATAAATGCATTTGCACGCACAACGCAAGTGTGCATACGTGTGTACGTGGCTATTCCCTGTAGTCAGTGCATATGTAATGTATTGAGAGTGTAGAACTGGAAATTTCTGACTGGAATCACGCGAATAAGAAAAATACTAGTTTAATATCAGAAAATATATAACAAACTTAAGTGGTCCGAAAGTAACTAGTTTGGGTTCAATTACAAAAAGTCGCAAAGTTTTCTGTTGAAAAAGGAAACAAATAAAAAGTTTTAGTTTAGTTTCAGAATTTTAGTACGATACTGAACTAGTCCATAAGAGACTAGTCCAAAAAAGACTATTCCAAAAAAACTGGTATTGCGCTAATAATAACCTATTTTTTGACAAACAGCTGTTTTAATTTACTGAAATGATTTCATATATATTTTGGTAAAGAAGGATTAAAAAATAAGAAAATCAACTAGTCCAAAAACAACTGGTACTGGTGGGATTAGAAACTGATGGAGTTTAAAGTAATTTTGTTTAAATTAACGATTTTATCGATATGAGGAAATTTTAGTTTAGTTTCAGAATTCCGAAATGAACTAGTCCAAAACCAACTAATATTGCGCAAAAATAAACTATTTTTGGTTCAACTGCTGTTTTAATTTACTGAAATGATTTCATATAATTTGGTAAAGAAGAATTTAAAAGGAAATTGAACTGGTCCAAAAACAACCAGTACTGGTTTATTCAAAAAATTATTGATTTTGAAGCAATTTTGTTTTAATTAAACGATTTTGTGCAATTCAGTACTGAAATCAAAATTTTTCAAATCGAGTGTACGACCGAATATAACTGGTATAATTAGAAAATGATAGATTTTAAAGTAATTTTATTTTAATTAAACGATTTTGTGGAATTCAGTAACGAAAAATTAAATATATTAAATAAGATGTACTAGTCCGAAAATAACTAGTGTTGGTCCAATTATAAAAACTTTGTTTATAAAATTATTTTATTTCAATCAAACGATTTCATACAGTTTTTTTGAATTTAACTAAATGTTCTGATACAATTTGGTATTGAAAGTATTGAAAAGATATGAATTAAACTGGCCCGAAAGTGACCAGTATTCGTGTAATTAAAAAATAGTTGATAGTAAACAAATTGTGTTCCACTTAAATGATTTTATAAATGTACTTTTAAAAAACTGAATAAATTATATTATGTGAACTAGACCGAAAGTAACTAGTAATGGTCCAATTATAAAAATGTTGTTAATAAGTTATTTAATTTCACTTAAACGAGTATTAAATCATGTTAAAAATCGTTGAAGCGAAATGAAATATTTTTTTAATTTACATAGTATGAACTAGACCGAAAATAACCAGTACTAGATGAAATAGGTACTGTATCAAATAAAAATCGCTATTTCTAAATTTATTTACTTAACTTAAAAGATTGTAAACAACTTACCCACAGCAAAACTAATAATTATAATTGAAACTAACTAGTCCGAAAACATCTAGTAATGGTCTAGTGGTAAAGTTAATATTTTTCAAACTATTTTCTTAGACTAAAATGCTTTAATACATTTTAGAAAGAAATATAAAAAAAATCATTTAACCAAGTCCAAGTCTCATAATTTTCAAAATTTCCTGCTTTTAAGGTTAAGGTTCCGAACGCTTTTTGAACTAAATTGCAATTTCCATCAGTTGCTGTATAGTTCACAACCGCTACCTTCCACCACTGGGTTCATACGCACCACCGCAATCGTCTTTGTGTCCCTAACCTCGTTCCAAGCTACGCCTTTGATGCTAAAAAAACACAGGCTCCACACACACACACACACCCACACAACCATCGAGAGAGCGATGCTCATTGCTTGCCATTCATCGTCGCTTAATATTTGCTAGCATTTATGCATAAATAGAAATTCCAAGTCCATAGCTTGCCAGTGGCATGGCTTGTGGGTGCGTGGGTGTCGGTGTATGCATGTGTGTGTGGGTCGGTGTGGCACAATAATGTTTGCCGCACAATAGCGAAGCGCCTAAGCGTGTGGCATGAAATCGCACATACAATGACATTTGCAGCACATCGGCACTTGTTTGCCATTTTCAAAGTGCACACGAAGTGGTGAATAAAGTGAAATGATGAAAGGAAAAATAAAGGCACACGTGTGTGTGTATGTACATATAACTCACATAAAGCCTTCGCTAGTCGTTGCTTTCGAGTGCAACACATTAAAAAGTGCTTCAAACGCTTGTAGCGGTCGGTGGGTGTGTTTGCTTTTTGATTTTAAATATACTAATGTGATCATTGAATTTTATATAAATATATGCACATTTACAGTTTTAATTGAGTTAATATGTTATAGGTGACTTTTTGGTTATTTTTTGTTGATAGGGTATGTTGGTCATTAAATGGGTGTGACATATATAATATTTTGGAAAATTGTTCTGGCGTGTTCCAGGCAAACAAGAAAACACGTTTACTTGTACCCAAGCTGTAATTACAACAAGCGGAGGCCTGTATATAGGTGGAATGAGGAAATTGCCGCGCAGAGAAAGCTTTATCATTCAGTTAGACGTCGTCTAACCAGGGTATAATGAACGAAAACCGCCTCAAAAAAATTTAAATAGTCACAAGAAGCTCCTGAAGTCGACAATTGCCCGAGCAAAAAATCTTGTTTTGAGAAGCTCTATGAAGAATGACTGCTTACCAATTATAAAAGTCAAGTAACCAATCAAAAAAACCATAAATAATAAAATGTGTAAAAATAATCAAAAATTCAGGACCAATTCACTTTTGCTCATATAACCACATTTTTTGCCTCAACTATGGCCTTGAGACGGTCAAAAAACGAATCGCAAGCTGCCCGAATCTGACTTGCCGGTATTTTTGCTCACTCACGGACAATGGCTTTCTTCAGCATCTCGAGAGTGGTGTATTTTTTACTTCGGACCTTGCTCTCCAAAATGACTCAAAGAGAATAATCCATTGGTTTCGCATCTGGTTAATTCGCGAGCCATTGTGTGGTCGTAATGAAGTTCGGGACATTGTTTTTCAGCCATTCTTGGTTCACTCGCGCTTTGTGAGACGGTGCTGAGTCTTGTGGAAACGTCCATGGTTTGCGGCCGAAATGTTTGTTTCCCCACGATAAATATTATAACGAGTTATTTTAAGAATTGAAGGCTGGTTTTTGATACGGACAAAGGCACCAAAAGATACTCTAACTCGAGTGGATTATTCCTAGGTTCAGTACTTGTCTCACTATTATGGAACCTCATGTATGACGGTGTCCTAAGAAGACGTCAACCAACAGACGTGAAACTAAAAGTATATACGGACGTCTGCATGGTGGTTAAACAATTAGTCGACCTAAGAGATAAATGTAGTGAGTGCTTAAATGGTCTACGCCAATGGTTTTGCTCATAAGCATCAGGAAGGTGGAAGAAAGAAAAGAGTTCTCCAGAGGGAAGTACTTCACAGCTGCAACTGAAGTATCTGCGAGTAATATTGAGCTCGAAGGCTTATAACAGTGTTGTCAAAGATAGATGAGAGGAAAAAGAGCACCAAAATTTGGTAGCAATTCCCATCCAAATGCCGCTGGACCCACTGACTTATACCGGACATCCACTCGTGGATAGGCAGACGACATGAGGACCTGGATTTCCATCTGACCAAAATACTTAGTGCACATGAGTGCTATACAGAGTCCACAATGATTTCAGACTGAACCGTCCGACGTGTGCAGAGTATATAGAAGACTTCTTCCCTGACAGAGTCTTGAGTTGGGAATAGGTTATGAACTTCGATGCCTGCGTAATTTCCTCCAAACTTCTAAAATAATATCATCTGCTTCCTTAAACACAATTTCCAGTACTTTGGTACTCTCGGACTTACAAAAAAATGATTAATAAATACTGAGACAATTGTTTCGACGAGGCTGACATTCCGAATTTGGTCAATTCGTTTTTTGAATCATATAAGATCATAGGTACCCAAAGAAGACATTGCGCATTCAAAATATCCGGAGGTTTTCAGAGATTTCAAGATTACCCAGAGATATCAACTTTTCAAAGGCGGAAAGTGAATTGTCTCAAATTATTTCCAAGAAAACAATAACATGAGCGACATAAAGATGTCTTCGAAAAAGTTAAAGCAACACAACAATATAACAGAGCTGATAACTTCCGTTGTATTTTACTTCAGTACCCCCCATTTTACAGCTTAAACTTTGGGTTCTTGAACACCCTGTGTGGGCCAAAACAATGTCTTGATTAGCAATGCAAGCAGTATCAGGTACCAACTTGTAAGTGAGTGTACATGAATTCTGCTTTGGTCGGTTTCCAAGACTATCTAAAATCTTTATCGCATTCTGGGTCCGAAAACCGTCCATAATGCGACCTCACATTGAACTACAAGATCAATTCTGCCGTATTTGGACTTTAACCACAACACGATACCCCCGAAAGGCCGACGGCAGGTGAATATTGGGTTTGCTGCTCCTCGTGGTACCAGAATTAAATATCCGGTCAGACCTTGTAACCGGAACTGCTTCCAGTTGAGCCGAATTCAGGTCATGACTGGTGACATTTTTACCTTCAGCTGCAGATGTCTTTTTACAAGTAGGAATATGGATATGACCTATTATTAATATTTTAAAGTTACCTCCAAATTTATCTTATAGCTTTATTGTCTAAAAACATATAAAGATTATACCAATGTTTTGTTCGATTCGTCATTCACGAAGGCTTGATATATTAAAAAATGTATAATAATACCCGACTAAAGGGGTATTCTAGTCTTGAAGTTTTTTTTTTTATTCCATTCGACTAGATTTTCAAAATTATCTCTATAAAAGGATTTTCAAAAATTCAAATTTATTTCAAAGTTATAACCGTTTAAGAGCTGTTTCAACCAAAAATCCTGGAAATTCGGCTTGCTAACCTAGAACACCTGCTTGAATTGGTGTAAGCGTTTAACAGGTATAAAAATTTAACTGGTATAAATGTTTAACTGGTATAAAAATTTAACTGGTATAAATGTTTAACTGGTATAAAAATTTAACTGGTGTAAACGTTTAACTGGTATAAATGTTTAACTGGTGTGAAATTTAACTGGTATATAATTTTAACTGGTATAAATGTTAAACTGGTATAAACCTTTGCTATTGTAGCATTATTCAATTATACCAGTCTATTGGCATATATAAATATTCAAAACAATTTTCATTTATTCACAAAAAAATGTGTACCAAACTCACGAAGAGAGTTATTTCATAAAAGGCATCACACAAATTAGAGAAACTATTAAACTTTTATGCGCACAAGTTAAATGAATTTGTAAAGGTCCAATATTCACCGTTACTTTTAGCCATTAAAGTCACCATCATTTGTGTCTATAATAAGTGCAACGCATCTCTACACCACTCACAAAGCTCCTGTCCTACTTTCCAACCGAGAATACACACTAATGCGCATGTATTAGTATGTCGTCTCTCGCTGACACATAAATATAACCAGAAAGGGTGGGGAATTGTATAAAATCATTCGACAACTGCGCAGCTGTGACAAAAGTGTAAGCAGTGTCATGAAAAGCGTGCAGGAAAAGTGCACATTTTCCGCTTTTTTATAAGCTTCATTTGGCAAAGCGCTGAACGGGGCGCCTGCACCCTTTTGTGCGCCGCCATTCTTCGCCGCGTCGACACTTAAGTGCATTCTCCTGTTTGCTACTCTTGCCAGCTACTGCAATATTGCAGAAGTTTTGTGGTTGTAATATATATAATATATACTATATAATAGTATATATGATACTTAGACACACACATACATACATGTAACATGCATAAGCTTGTATTTGTACGCTTGCTGAAAGTAAAGTTTATTTTCGTAACGGTGGAGAATAGTTTGTAGGGCGTAGACATGTCACATAACCTTGGATTTGCTACTTTCATTTTATATGTATTTGATTGTATGTGTGTGTGTGTAAGGTATTTTGGAAATTAAAATTTCGATAACTTCGACATCCAAAGTCTTAGTAGTGTAGTAGTGACATGCTTTACGAGAAAGAGTTTTATTTGGTGGTTTAGTAGGGTGTTACAACTTCAGTGCTACAGTAGAGGGCATTTCTAAACACAATCCATCAATATAATATATATCTTAAAAAAAAACTTTCATAATAAGAAACTGTCTTCTTTACTTTGAAAATTATTAATCCTTACAGCGGAATAGCTGGAAATTGCAAAGCCGATGAGCTTAGTTGTCCAACTGTTGCTAGACTGTAGTTGAATTAGCTCGGCAGTCATACCTTCGGGAAATATACAGCCAAAACTGTCATTGACCGCCTCAAAAAATATTATGATCGGCTCGAAGCGGTTCGTTGATTAATGAAAGTATTTATGAACAATTTTATAGGAGTTCCAGATAACACAACGGACGGATTCACTGTTAGAATCGATCTTTCAACCTAATCTAACTTTACGAATAATTTTTTTCGTAGTAATAATTGTAGAGTTTAATTTCCTTCTACTGGTTCCTTTGTTTTCGAAGAAATTCACATTGTAGATAAGATAACCTTGTTGTGATCGAAAATATAGTTTATATTTTTCTGAATATTTATTGTTATCGTGTTTTAGAGAGTGTTCTTTTCACGCTTACTTTCAAGTGACTGGCATTACTGTTTTCGTTCATCTTCTAACCATAGCCTGAGGAACTTCGTTTTGTTGCCAGCATTCTTTTAGGAAGTAAACAAAAAAGATTGGTGTAGCTAGGATGCCGTTTAGTACCCGGCAGCTTAAGAGATATTTTTAATTCCAGAGCTAACATCAACATAGACAGCCAAGCAGCAATCAAGGCAGTAAACTCGTATCGCCTATTGAGAAGCAGAGCAGCAGTGAAAAGTGTTGCCAGAAGCAAGAAAGTGCATTTCTATTGGATGCCAGCTCACAAAGGCATCGAGGGCAATGAAATAGGTGACGAGATTACCAAGAATGGTGTACGGCTAACAGCCAAAAACGTGATCAACATAGAAAAACCAGACAGAAGCATGGTAAAGAAAATCAAAACCCGATATAATAAGATAACTGGTGCAAAATTCCAAATATCATGTGCAAAGCGGTAGATCCTTTTGGCTCTCGATAGAAGAAACTGTAGGAACATGTTGGCAAGGGTCTCCAGGGCTGATACAATGAAGGAGGTATCGACACTGAGGCCGCAGAGTCTATTGAAATTCGCGTCAAGCTCAGGCTTTCTAAAGAATGAATACTCCTCAGTCTGAAGACCTAGTAGCTGAACTTTTTCTGGTATCGTAAAGATTAAAACTGGTTTATGCGTACCTTATTGGCCTATATTAACCTTACCTAACCTAACCTATTTTTCAATAACTGTCTGGCAATGGATTTATCATTAAATTCCACTTTTTTGCACAGTAATCTCAATTCCTATCCTTCGTAGTTGAGTTCTGCGGCATCGTTCGCACTCCGACAGACATATGGAACGACTTGGCGCATTTTACGCCGAGATCTTAAATTGAAAGTTTGCAAAATACATCTTATTCAAGAACTGAAGCCGCTTGACCTTCCCAAGCAACACCGTTTCGCCTTATGGGCTCTTGAAAAGTTTCAAGAAGATCAGACGTTTTCGAGCGAAATTTTTTTCAACGCAAAACTGCCCCATTTGGAACGAATAGCAAGCTGAAATGTTTCAAATGAACGGAGCGGTGAATGGCGACCGTTAACGCGCCATGATAAGCAACTATTTTATGCCTGAAATTGAAGCTCGTGATCTCGGCGACATTTGGTTTCAATACATCGCGTCAATCAATGGATTTATTGAGATAACACTTCGGTGAGCAGATAATTTCACGTTTTTGGCCGGTCGATTTGCACCCAAGTTTGAGTGATATCTCATGGTTAGATTATTTCCTGTGGAAATATGTAAAGTCTAAGTATATGCGGATAATCCCTCTTCGATTCTGACCTTGGAGCAAAACATCACGCGTGTCATTCGCCAGTTGCCAGTGGAAATGCTCGAACGAATCATCAAAAATTGGATTGGAAAACGGATGGACCATCTCAGACGTAGTTGCGTTCAATATTTGAAAGAGAAAATCTGCCAAAAATTAGTGCCAAAAAATGTTCTTTCGAATGATAGCAAACATTCCCCATTAAATTTTAATTTCATTTGTTTCTTCTTTAAATGAGTAGGCAAACTCGAAATGGCTCAACCTTTTTAACCGATAAGGTCTAAAAAGTATCAAGGTTTTTAACATAGGATATTCCAGAAGGTGGGAGGTTTGAAGTTTTTGACTATGGTGTGAAAATATTGGAAATAACCACACCTAACGGCCAACTCTGTAAGGGAAAACATTATATTTCTAAGAAATAGTGCTAGGAATAGTAAGGTACCTCTTACATGGACCGGTTCAAGATTTTGGTTATGAGCGTGACAGAATTAAGTTAAATTGTATATCATACAATTTAGTTGATCTACAGTGACCCAAGTTGGTATATATATTGATGCATTAGACATATCACATGACATGTACCAGGTCTCTTCCAGAAATGATTAAAAATTGGTCTTACTGACTCCCTGTACAAAATATAATAAATAAAATACAACTTTGTTTTTGTTCCTTCAACACAACAACTATTATAGGTCAGCATATGTCATGATTTATACTTGTATAATTATATATGATTATTTTATATATATAAATATATATATGTACATATATATAAGTATATCCTTATGTACATAATAATCGTCTAATATCCGCTGAATGTGTTTGCTTAATGCTGCTGCCGACTGCTGTAGACCACGCCTTTCCTCGTGCGCATCAACTACTCGTATTATACTTCGATGTGCTGGTGTCGGTGTTAGTGTGTGCCGTAGCTGCTTCAAGTAATTTGCTGCAAATTCTGAAAGTTCTTCACAAACTCGCTCAGTCGTTTGCTTGTTATCTCGCTCCTGCTCAGCTTGGCTTCGTTCATGCTGTCGTCGTCGTTGTTGTTGGGCTTTTTCACATTTTAAATTTTATATATTTTTCATTTTCCCATTTTGTTTGGCAACTGGCTTCTTCTGCATGCTTTTGTTTCACTTTCAACAAAAATTATGATTACTTTCATAAAAATTCCACTTGCTGTTGCAATTCCTCTTCGCTGTTCATTCATAACTTCTCAATAGGATAGAGTTTCGCCAGTTGCATGCAACAACCCAAATGCCATGTTGCAAGGCAGTGACAGCAAAACGAAACGAGGGAAGCATGTGGCATGCTTGGCGTTGGCAGTGAACGCATCAATTGCAAATTTAATAAATTTTCAACACGCCGCTTGAACCCCCAATTGCTGGAGAGGGAGGCCTTCTTCAGCTCATATTCTCAAACGAGCTGGCTTCGTTACCCCCCCTAGTGAGATTGTCCAAATTCTTAGCATGAAAAGCCACTCAATTTTATTAGCTTCTGCATTTTCGCATTAAAGAAAAGTTTTCATTTGGTTAGTACCAAATATGATCAGAGAGACATATGAACCAAGCTGACTTTAATTCGTATACTCAAGTGGTGCTACCCTCCTAATTAGTTTCACATTAAATCATAAATAAAGTATATTACTTTTGGCTAGAACAATGTTAAAATAGATAGTGTTCTCAATAACACGAAAAATAAATATATAAAGAGCAAGACTATACTGAGTTTGAGATATCCAAGCAGTTGGGTTGAAACTCCTCTCGGTCCACAGGACAATCAATACTATTTCTTGAGTCAGTTATTAGTTTGTTCTTAAGAGTTCGCTAGCTATATCATTAAGGTGTTGACCAAATTTTTGCGTAATATCTCACTCAGTTCTTGCAGTTTTATCCTAATATTTCAACCACAAAACCATTAGAGCCAACCTTAGTCTCTTTTTTGCGGTTATAGACAGCATTTTTGATTTGAAAATATTTTGTTTCCAGTTTTGGAATGTAACTAGGATCTACTTTCGGACTAAAGCTCTCGTCTCTTAAATGAAAGTTGGAAATTTCCTATCCAGTTTTAGAGAATTTCAAGAAGATCCCATATGATGCCTCCTCGCGGAGATATCTTAGATCATTAACAGGTATACAAAAACAATGAGGATTGCGGCGTTATCGCAGATATGAAAGTTCTTCTGCGGCATATTCGTCCCATCGGTTAACAAAGGCGAACGAAGAACAGATCGCCCTCACTATTTTTTACTTAACTTTATTCTTATAATTTGATCATAATCCTACAAACCTCAGCCGAGGACCATCGCCGCACCATATCTTCACTCCATGGCTAAACTCAGATCACTCTGTTCGTATCAGTAAAGTAAGCTGGTCTACTAAAATAAATACAGAAAAATAAACGGTTAAATATAATTAGAAACCTATACATTAGTAAGCTATTTTTGCCATGCAGAGAACTGGGATAAATTAAACAGACTGCCATAATCAAAAAAGAAAATGAAGAAAACGACACAAAGGTACAAAAAGTAATCTACAATCGAACAAAGCTTCGGGAATATGCAAATCTAGTGAGCAACTGGTACAAGTAAAATAAATTGGTATACTAAAGAAATGATGAAAAAGTTATAAATTTGTATTAGAAGAATTTTTATAAAAAGGGTTATTCGTATTTATGAAAAAATTATAAACTGGTATAAATCAAACAAACTGGTATAAAGAAAACAGAAAATATAAAACAAGAGACATATGTGTATATGTTCACATATTAGCTTTAAATCAAACAAAGCTTTCAATAAGCGCGATTTGAATGAATAACTGGTATAAACCAAATATACCGGTGTAGTCGAAAACCGATAAAAAGTAATGCTTTACAACTCATCAATTATGTGTCTTTATAAATAAGTTGATTTGAAAAACTAAAACTTCAACTGGTATAAATCAAATAAACCGGTATAATACTTCGGAAATAGTATAACAGTAACAAGAAGAATTGTAAGAAAGCTGAGTCTCAAACTTTTTTGAAAAAACTGGTATAAATAAAAAAACTGGCATAATTCCTCAAAACGAGTATACTCTGTATAAATCTAAGAATTTGGTATAATATATAAGAGACAGTTTAAAAAACTGTCAGTGTTGACATTTGGAAACACAATAAGATAAAACGAAAAATTAATTTAAAATAAAAAACTGGAATAAATTAAAGGAACAATATAAATAGTATAACAAGAGTTAGTATTATATTAATATATAAAAAAGCAGTCTCTTAAAAATTATGTAAACTGCTATAAATCAAAGAAACTGGTATAATGCATTAGAAAAAATATCAAACGCTGTCAGTATTGAGAAGTGGCAACAAAATTTGATACAAAAAAATTTGCTAATCATCTGCAGTATTAATATGAATTCCGTACAAACTCCCAAGGCCCATTTGTTTGTATTTTAAACTCACATCTCCGTCATACGCTATCTGCTGCCATCATTCATTTATTGACGTTTGCGTGCAATTTGTTGCTGAAATTTTATTAACGCAATTAAATTCTTTATGGCTGCGCGCACGAGTATTGGCAAAACTTCGCCATGAGAAGACGAGTCCGAAAAACTGGCAGACCAACAGGCCAACAGGCTAACAAAAAGCAATAACGGCCGCACAACACAACAGTACTACAGTACTACACGAGGCAAAAAGGCCATAAAAGAATTGAAAAACATAAAAACGAATGCAATTTGTAGCAAAACAACGGAAAAAAGAAATGAAATAAAACAGAATAAAAAGAACGCGCTGAAAATGTAAAGAAATTCTAGCAAAAGAATGAAATAAAAAATGTATGCTGCACCTGTCGTCAGCGAGCACCGCTGATCTTGATGAATGAAATTGTCGAAGGAGGAAAGTTGTTGGCAGTTGCCAGTTGCAAGTTGCCCAGTTGCAACTTTTATGCTTGATTTATATGCGCAACAAAAATGTGAAATGAAAATTTCATATAAAAGCGGGAGTGGGAAAATTCTATCAAGAAAAAAGACATACACACACACACACGCATACTCACACATAACACTCGCAAAATTACTCGTTTTCTACGATTTCTGTTGCACTCTTTTTATTAGTTGCGTCGCCTTGGCGCAGTGAGCCAGCAGCAAGTTTTGCACTTAACAAGGCGAGCAGGCTGAAAGTTGAAACGTAAAGAAGTCGTAAAAAATATCTGCTGCTCGTGAAATATATTCCGCTCGTTAGAAGTCTGCGCTGCGCTGCCTGTATGTCCGCCTGTGTGTGCGTGTGTGTGAACGTGCTTGTTGCAAGCAGGTGGCCCATGTTTTAAAACTAATAACTAACATGCATGCGCCAAACTTGAAAATAATTTTTTTTTTTAACAAAAACAAACAAAAAAAAAAGAAATAAAATCGCGCAAAGAATTTCGAGCAGAAAAATGTTCGGAGCGCACTTGAAGATGGTAATAAGAAAATATATCATATTTATGCATTTCCCGACATCGCATGCGAGCCTAATTACGTTATGTTGCGAATGCGCATAAATAGGCTACGGTGGATGCGAAAATAGTGTTGCTATTTTTATAAATTATGGCAAGAGCTGGCACTAAACAACTCAACTGTCGTGCTTATTTTTCAAGAAAGTACAAGATTTTCGAATACTTTCGTCTCTGCGAGGTGCTTTTGCTTATATGTACCGTAATAAGCAGAAGTTTTAATCATGCAGAATACGATATTTCTTCTACAAAAAAAATCCATTTATATATACTATCAGTTCTTAAAATATCACGTTGCCTCTTCTTCAGCACTTTAAATCTTGATATCAAAATGCGATAAAAGTAATTGGAATCAGTCCACTTTTCTATAACTGAGAATACGTGCCGTCATTGGTCCGAGGTTCGGTGGTTCACAGTTTATGCCTCAAGAAACGCTATAAACATCAGCAACTGTTAGGGTCAGAACTCGAAATCTAAGAAACCAGTCAATAACACTTCTTTTTGATATCCGATTTGACCATAATGCCTTTCATATGTAAATAAATTCGACCAACCTTCTAAATGAATCGCAAAGTGGCTCTACGAATTTAGAAAGCTTAAACACAAAGGGGTTTAGGGTTAGCAAAGAGATTATGTAGTGCGGTTGGACTGAGTATCAAAACTTCAAAAATTATCGTCGTCCTGTTTACCAAGTAAAGGGTTTTGCCGAGCCTAAGGATATTAACTCTTGGCCGCCGAGAGTTAGACATGGTAAATGAAGTCAAATATCTGGATCTCACATTGGATTCCTCTCTTGCAGAGGTTAAAGGCGAAAAAGCACTCATGGAGGGCAATCGCCTGATCGGTAAATACTGCGGCTGCAAGTCAAGAATTATCAGATGTGTGTAAGCCATCATTATGAGATTGTTTTGTTATATTTGGAGGATTCGCAGATTTCGGTATGATTCCTATCAACACATTGCAGATTTTTGTAAGATTTCAAACATCGAAACTGCAAAGACTTGAGGATCTGCGTCGGCGCATTGGGTGTAATACGTACAGGCACAGCAATAGAAGTCATGGTGGAACTCCCATCTCTCTTACTAGTAACCAACAGCTAAACTCACAATGCCTCAAAGTAGAAAGATTTGCAGATGAAATGTTAAATTGTCCCAACAAATAAAGGCATTAAAAATGAAACAATACTAACACTTCTCCCGAGAGACTTTCTGCATATCTGTCCAATAGTGCCTAAGAACGCTTAAGGTCTTTCGAATCCATTATAGTCAAATTCCCCGAAATGTGCTCGATTCGGCGTTCATTATCGTGAAGAGAACTCCCAATAGCTTGATATCCACTATTTTTACAGCTCTTGTGACATTTGTCCCAGCGCGAATTTCAAAGTCCGTTTCACAATCTCATTGGCTGTCGCCGCTGCCTTAGACGTTGTTGGTTTGTCGTCCGAGTTCCTGACGTCTAGCCTCCCGGCTACGTCTCTGCATTTTTTCTTTTTCCATGGTGCCTCAATCTTATGAGCTCTCTCTTGTTGTCAGAGTTGGAACCCTCGGTCACCTGCTCAGCAGATTGAAGAAGCTTTTCTTCTTTTCAGAGTTTAGGTTTAAATCGCTTTCTTGGTCCGAGTCTTCGTGGACTGTGTGCTGTAGAGCTACTAAAACCACCGCAACCTGCTCCCGTGGCAGTGGGGGTGTGACCGCTAGCTACACTGCTTATAGGATCGCTGTGCCCGCCGGTGGTCGCTAGCGTTTATACCTACAGCCAGGTACCTCATAAGCAATGGCTTATGCGCCTACTTCTGAGGATGTATATAGAGCAGTCCATCATAAGGGGAGGATTAGACAAATATGTCAGCCTTCGCTAAGAGCAGCCTGCCTTTAATTTAATTACAGGAGCCAGATTGAAATCATGACATTGTAAGCAGCAACACCAATTTCTCAGTCGACACCAGCGCGGAGGAAACTGCTAAGAGCAATTTGAGCCGCGTATTTCTTCTTCTTCTTTACTGGCGTAGACACCGCTTACGCGATTATAGCCGAGTCAACAACAGCAGGCTGATTGTTGGTTTTCATTGGGGGTGTTTTTTTACGTGGCGGGTCCCAAACCCAGCGCACAACCCTAAGTAGGGGATATTTCGCCTTCTCACTTTAGCTCGCTTTCAAACGGATGTTCTTAGGCTACCCAGAGGATACTTGGTCAAAGACCGGAAGTCGTGAGCTGCTTGAGTCATATGTAAAAGAATCGTTTCTGGCCACTTCCAAGTGAATGGCGATCAGAGAACTTTCCTCACTTGCGTGAACTTCTACACATGACTCCATCCTCCCCGCGTATTTAGCATCGTTAAAATGTATAACTTCGGAATAAAGTGTTTGTAAGGAAAATTTGTTTATTTATTTTATCAAGCGAAGGAAAAACCATATAATAGAAACCACTGATATTGAAACAAAATTTGAGTTTTGGTTATAAAATGGTTATACATTGGTTATAAATTGGGTATATCTGACAGTTGAAGCTGAAAATTTAGTGTAGCATAACTATATATAATATGATATAGTGAATAAAAAACTTATTTTGAAACATAAGTTGAGTTTTGGTTATAAAGTGGTTATATACTGGTTACATATTGGTTATAAATTGGTTATAAATTGGGTATAAATTGGTTATGTATTACGGGGAGGTTAAAATTGTATGATATTTATAAGTAATATGATGTATGTAAACCGTAAGCAATCAAAAGCTCAATTTCGACTTTTTTTTTGGATTCGTAGTAGGCATTTCAGGTCCGATATATACGTATCAACCTGAACTTCTCTCCTTATATCAACCAATTATAGTGAGTTTGAATTTTAAGTAAATATTTTCTGTGCCAATGTAGCAATAGTGCCATCTAAGTCAACTCGCCATTATACATCTTTCTTTGACCCTGCGTATTATTAGCTCAGATTTCAGCTCTTTCAAGTCAGTTGTTAAAGCGAAAAGAACAAGCTATTATTAGGTCAAACATAACAAATGACGATGAGCACAATAAGGAAACCCTACCAAAGCATAACGGTAACAATGGAAAAAATACTACAACCTTGGCGTGAAAATCAAATCCAATTGCCTGCCGTTGACAAGTGTGTCACACTAATACACACAAGCACTCACATATAACTGTGTGGACATTTGAAATTGCCTTGACCCAACGGATAACAACAATAACAACGGCAAATTGAACATGCCTTGTTCGAATTTCGTGTGCTTCTGACACATATTGATGGCCGATTGTGGGCTATATTGGCGCACATTTACGCCATGAATTGCAATGCACCGCAGGTCAACGTCAATATTAGCCGTCTCTCAAGTAAACATACGTTTCGCCCGAACCGGATGTTCGTTCGGCTGTCATTGACATGCGCCGGGCCACAAATTTATCACTCATACGCATTTGCATTGTGTCAGCGCTGACAGCGCATTGTTGATATTTGGTTAGTGCATTGTTTGCGCATTTGAATACGATTCAATACATCATACAATAATTGTCAAGGACTACCGATATATACATACTACATGTACATATGTATATATACAATAATATATACTATATGTACTCAATATAGAGCACAGTACATAGTTTTGTATAAAGAAGCAGCTGCTGACAAATTATTGCGTATAATTGTGATTTGTCTGCTGTAATAAAAGTTTTCTGCGTTGACTCATAAGGTTAAGCGCCTAAAAGTATGTAAATAGCCATAATATTTAGCGCTCATGCATTTGGCTACCAAACAAATATGAAGACTATGCTATTTATTAATGCTTTACAAGCTTCATTTAGCTGTAATGTAGTAGTAAGATTATTAATTACCTCCTACACACATACATATGACTATTTGTATATATCTACATATACTCCTTTTATTATAATTATACATATTTATCCACACTTTCTTGCTAACACTTCTCATAAATCTCTTCTCTCTTTGTTTGCAGGTAATTTATGGAAAAATTGAAGCAAATAATTTGACTACTGACAGGAAGTGGTAATTATAGTAATCAAGAAATTACTTTGCATTACAATTTATAGCTAAAAATAATTTATTTACCATAAATAAATGCAGTGTTGATTGGCCGTGTTATTAATTTATGGCAAATTCGAAGCGACGGTAGTTTTGAAACCAAAAATAGCTGTTACTTGTGCCTTTTATGAATGAAAGCCCACTAAATATAAATTAAAAATGAAAATGAAAGCTTTGATATGATAATTGCATTAAAAATGAGTAGACACAACAACAATCCCGAATTATTTTTAAAAAAAAGTTATCATTTCATAGGTCATAGAAACCAGCTTCAGTACCCATAAGATACAAGGATGCAGTAAAATGTGATTTGAGACAAAGAAGGTCGTTGATTCCAGCTTCTATGTAAATAAAAAGCTTTCGCTCCTCATCCTTAAGAGCAAATAAGAGTTGTATGCAATAAACATTCTCTCCTAATTCCAATAACAGACCTCATCGATTAACCGATATATTCGATAAAAAATCAGCACATGCATTGTAGTCTATATACATATTTGACGTCCGGGTTCTTGAAAAGTTATAATAGGCGTTGTCCAGCTTCTAATCCAATTTTCACAAACACTCCGATATAACCCGTCCGTGCTTTCTTTGGTTAAAATTTAATTCTAGTGGCGCATTTTTTCAATTAACTACCAAACCTTTAGTAGTTTTCTACCGTTATATGGGGAGTGGGCGTGGTTAATATCTGATCTTAATCATTTTCACAATGTATGAAGAAAGCCTCTTGCTCCCTAGATATCCCTCTCTCTCCACATCATCGTCAGAAATGCAGTTCATGATCCCTGAAATAGCCATGGGCAATCAAGAATTGCATCAGGTAAAAGTCTGTCTCCCCGTGTTGTCTCTCAATTCAGGCTGTTCCGTTCTTAAAGATCATCAATCCATCCATCTTCCGTTCTCTACCGCATCCCATTGTCTTTGTCACTTTTCGAGGCTCGACTGTCTCTTCTATTTTCGCTTCAGCCGTTAGTCGCCTACTCATAGCTTTAGATGTTTTATAGCTCTGATACTGTCCGCTTCATGTGAGACCGTTCTAAACGTACAGGCCACTCTGATGGCGTATAGACTGGACACTGCCTTTGCCTTATTGGCATTTGATTTTTGGCGCAGTGCTTTTCCCCATACAGGAACCACGTACATCAGTGTTGACTCACACTCCTACTTTGACTAGCCATTATTCTTGTTAGGGCCACTGCCACTGTAGCTGCCTTGCCACAGACTTTTTTAACCTGCGCTTTGAAATTCAGCCTCGTATCAATTACAAGGTACCTGAGTTATATCCATCGATTTATAAGGTGACCGTTTCTAGTTTTATCCTGCTCGTATTAAGCACCGCTTCCGCCTGTTTCCGGCCAGCTGCAGCTTAGTTTCCGTAAGTCAATCCATAATTTTTGTTGTGGACGCATTGCAGAAGTTTTGGATTTGGGACAGTTCTTTCGCAACGATTATCACAGCAATGTCAACATAACCAATTATTTGAGTGTTGTTTAGCAGTGGTAGGGGTAACACCTATCGTGCAGTATCCATAGCAATGGACTTAATGCGGAGCCCTGTGGTACTCCACCTCTCAACACGTCGTTTTTTGGACCGTCATCAGTATCGTACAGTAGCGGTCTATCAGAAAGATAGCTACTAATTGTCCTTAGCAGATATTTGGGTGTGTTTCTTACCTTCAGAACCCTAATGATATGTAGCCAGGCTTCAGAATTAAAAGCAAAATTTAATCGCCATACAACCATCTGGTTCCCTCTACAGCCTTGACCACAATGTCCGTAAATTTTTCGAATGGCTCTATGGTGGAAGTAATGTCTTCTGAAACCAAATTAATATTCATAGTCGACTAAGTTAAAAGAAATTGTAAAACTGTGGCCGCCTAATTTTAATTTTTTTTTTTGATATTTGTATTGTTCAGTAATGAAGACACGTTTTCCTATCACCTAACGCTCCATTTTTATTAACCATTAATTGTTGCGTTGTCACTGTTTCACTATATAAATGGCGGCAAATTTAATTCCGACATTAATTTTGGGGCGCCCTGTATTTACTTCCAATTTTGCATTAATTTTGGGACATCCTTTATATACAAAACTGCATATCGATTTCTATAAGTTTTAGGTGCACAAATAACCTTTGGGTGAACTAAAGCTATTATACTCCGTATCAACATGTTGTGAGAGCAAAAAAATCTTTAAAAGCAAAATATATATAATAAAAATTACTAAAATTAATCCATTTGAACTAATGAAAGCAGATCAAAATTCTCTGGTACTATTATTAAAGCAAGGTTCAAAAACTAGAAGGTTATTAAACATCCACACTTCATATATAGTGTCCACCTAGATCTTTCTTAAAGCTAATGGGGTTGAGATTTTTATGAATTGGACCACGCCACAGCCATTTTTTTTAAACTTAGCTGTTATTGCATGAACCGTATATGATTTTAAACATGCTGTTTTCCATTGATTGTCCATGTTTCTTTGTGTTTTCATTCACACTAGTGGAGATGTTTTATTTGAAAATCCTATCTGTCAGTTCTAACCGCATTTCTGTGGAAACACGTAGATATTTTGAAAAAATTCACTGTTATATTCTACTCACGGGGTCTACTCTTTCTGATTCAATTAATTCGAACAATATTTTTTGCTGGTCATAGGAAACGGCAGAGCTTAGCAAGTGAAACTCCGGGTACACTGCCAGAAATCACAAAAGATCTAAACCAACTCATACACTACATATGCTATAGAGCAAACTTTGTATGTATCTATGCATGCATGTACAGTAGATATATATTGGCCATGACAAAATTAGTATTACCATCACATGCAATTACATTTATCTACCAACCGTGAGCTGATAAGAAGCTGCACGCTTCATTGGTGGCGCTAAGAATTAATTTTATTTGATGCTTGTGTTAATTTTTGATTGACAAACATATGCGTACATACATATATGCATATGTGCGAAGCATATACCACAAGAGAGTTATGCACAGCACGTACGAACTGAACGATATGTAGAAAGCTCGAATACTCGTAAAACTGCCAGGCGCACTCACATACACCGATGTGTGCTAAAATATATTTGATACTAATTCACCTACAAATGCATGAGCCTATGTATACCTACATACATACAGTACATGTTTGTGGTAGTGTATGTCTGTGGGTCGCTTATAACTCCGATTAACTAGACCCGTATGCGGGAAATCTGTCCATTAGCATCGTTGTATGCAGAGATTTTTATATCCTGCCCACACACCAACACATACACACCGACATGCATGTCTCCATGGCATAGTACTTGCTGGCCAAGCGGACATGTGTTGAAATAAATTGCTATCTATCGGTGGTCGGCTTACGGCCGCAGTCATCAAAAGTGCGAACGGACGAGAATGCCAACGAAAGCTTCGTGGCAGCTGAATGCTCACTGAGGCACGAACTGAATGAGGACTCATCCATTATTCTTGCTGGCACACACTATGTGTGCGCGCTTATGTGTTTCGTGGAGAATGACCAGACATACTAAAATCTCTGTATGGGCTTGTAAGTGTGGCTTGTGTATTCGCTTGCTTAAACTGCTATGCGCAAACCCCGAAGGGAACCTGAACTTGTCAAACAGTCCAAGCGTTGAGAAACTGGAGAAATTTCGCAGAATTCTTAATAATTTGTGATGATCTAAAAATACCTTTAATTAAGTAACAATTTAACAACAAATGTGCCAGTTATGGGAGAGTGGGAAATCGAACAGCCAACTGGTATAAATTGGTGCGATAGTATAATACAAACAATATGGCGTAATAATAAGCGCTGTGCAGTATATATTCAAGCTATAATCGATTCTCGCGACCTCAGCTAAAGGAGAATCGATCAGCCAACTGGTATAAATGAAAAAGATTAGAACAATTACAAACGAACAAAGTAACA
This sequence comes from Bactrocera dorsalis, assembly GCF_023373825.1. Taxonomy (NCBI): domain Eukaryota; kingdom Metazoa; phylum Arthropoda; class Insecta; order Diptera; family Tephritidae; genus Bactrocera; species Bactrocera dorsalis. Next base: position 90,718,294 of record NC_064303.1, read on the forward strand.
ATTGCCTATATTAGTATGTTATGTAAAAACGTAAGATTTCCTTGGCTTTCTTTAAGTTTTGTAATTGAAACTCAAGTAACCAACTGGTATAAACGCACTGAGCATATGTAATCACATTAATATGGCATGATACGCGTTTTTATTAGTTTAATTTATACTTAAAACGTGTTTTTGCTTTTTCTTGCAAGTTGAAAATCCGAATTATCAACTGGTATAAGTGAAATAAATTGGTATAACTATACATAAACAGTATAATAATCGCTTATATTACCTAAATTAGGTAAAAGCATAAGACCTATTCGTTTCTTCGTAAGTTTGAAATTTGAGATTCAAGTATCCAACTGGTATAAACGCACTGGACATCAGTAATCAAATTAATGAGGCATAATAAGTGTTTGTGTTAGCTCGAAGTCTATTTAAAATTTACTTTTGTCAAGATTAAATAGGGAGTTATTAACTGGTATAAATGAAATAGTTTGCTATAATAAAACCGGAACTGCCGAAACTAATTGCTAAATTTCCTAAGTTAAATGAAATCAATACAATTTTGAAAGCTCAAAATCAAACAACCGACTGGTATAAACTCATCATACAGTTTTGATAAGTAAATATACAATCATAAACTTTTGTATAATATTATTAAAACGATAAAAAAATTTAAGATTTCCATATCTAGATTATTATGCCTTGTATTCTGACAAATTTAAAAATCAACTGGTATAAAAAACATATTGACGAAACGGCCAGAGCTAGAATAGCAATCGCTAAATTAAGTAACGGCATAAATTTCCATAACTTTTCTAGTCACTTGGCAAAAGAGAAACGAACAAACCACTGGTATAAAGTATTTGTAATAGTATAATTGATTAAATTATATGTGGGAAGCGTACATTTTAGTTTTTTTCCTGCAGTCTTCCAATTTAGGAAGAATGAAAACCGTAAGAAAAACTGGTCTAAATATTTTGGACTGTCGTATTTATAATACTATAGAAGCGTAAATAAATTAAAATGCAACATAAATTGTCCTCAATTTCTTAGATTCCGTGTAGAAGATATAGAAAAAAAACTGGTATAATTTGTTTTTGACAGTATATTTAATTAAAATATTTCTGGCAAGCATGTATTTATTTTAGTTTGTTCAGGTGTTTTCCAAACTTTGATGAGTTGCCAATCAATAAAACTGGTATAAATGTATTGTATTGGTATAATGAAGATTCTATGCGTATGTACGCAAAAGTTTATTCCTGCTAATCTAGGTGTATATAAACGCTTTCTTTTGAATCGGAGCGAAAAACAACTGGTATAAAAATATTTTGGTATAATAAAATATAAATATTATTATAAAAAATACACATATTGAATCATATAACTGTATCAGTTTTTTATGTTTAGAAACCATGTAACTATGAAGAAGTGTCTTATAAGCTTTCTGGTATAAAAATTGTTTTGACATAATACAAGTAAAGTACATCTGTGTAATATAAAAAGTTAGACCAATTTAAAATATAACAACATACTCTCATAACTCTAATCGATTTCCTAAAACATGATTCAATCAGTAAATTTTCCGCTACTTTATACCAGTTTGTAAATATTGATACTTTTCAGCGTACTAAAGTGTTAAATTCACCTTTTTTTCTGGAATAGAGCTTAAACACCAAATACACATTATGCTTGCTGCCCTAAGCCCTTTCAATTTTCTTACCAACGCATTTCCCTGCAGGGTGTCCATGCTTGTGGCATGTTCTCTGAGCGTTCGTGGACATGCGTTTGTGCTTATGTGTGTGCGTGCTCGGTGCAAATGTGTAGTAATTTGGAGTAATCAGACAAGAATATTTACACAAGTCTTGTAATTCCTGTTGTCCACGCCTCCATTTAAATGTTTTCTCTGTATGTGTGTGAGCGCATGTGCGGTGTTATGCAAACACATGTGTGTATGTATATGTAAGTGCACAAGAATCCATGTGTGAACGCGTACATAAGTTTTAAGTGTAGGCGAAAATGTCCAAAATGAAAGCTTCTACACAGCCACACACACACACAAAGAAGATCACGCATATAACATTGACGTTAGATTTGTGTGCGTGTGTAAGAGTGCGAGTGTTCGGTTGGCTGCCTACAAGCAAAAACACAATGTTCAGCATGTTAATTAAGAATGTTGAAAGGAAACTAAAACATGTTCCATACACTTACACACCAATGCCAGGCATTTGCTTGCATTTTGTAAAGATGCAACGACCCTTCTCGTAAAGGTATTATTTGAATGAATTTTGTGGAAAATCAATAATTTCGCTCCAGTTTGTTGTGGGCGGGCAATGTGGGGCACAAAGTATTTTGCTCGTAGCACTAAAATATTCATTTAAATGCATATAATTGAAGTCATGACACTCAACTAGTAGAATGCCGTATTTAAATTGGAATATTTTATTTAATGGCAAACGGTTTGTTGAGTGCAATTCTAAGTACTTGTATGAGTATTTGTATACAGAAATATGCAAAGAGATTTTCATATACTATACGTATATGTATGCCATGGCTTTGCCTAAAGTTAGTAAGTTGGAAAGAATGTTAACTGCAGCTGCACTGAACCGAAATACTCCTCACAAGTAAATAGAATATGATTTTTTGGGTCAATTTGTATGGCAGCTATATGCTATAGTGGTCCGATCTGAACAATTTTTTCGGAGATTGCACTATTGCGTAAGAAAATAGTCCATGCAAAATTTCGTGAAGTTTTCTCATTAAGCTAAAAAGTTTTCCATACAAGCACTCGGCACCGATCGGTCAGTTTGTATGGCAGATATATGTTATAATAGTCCGATCTGTACAATTTCTTCAGATATTTTATGATTTCTTAATACCATGCTTTATCGCGAATTTCATGAAGATATCTACACAAATGAAAAATTTTTCTATATAAGCACTTGGTGCCTACGGTCAGTTTGTATGGCAGCTAGATGCTATAGTGTTCCAATGTCGGCCGTTCCGACAAATGAGCAGCTTCTTAGAGAGAAAAGCAGGCATACAAACTTTTATAACGATATCTCAAAAACTAAGGGAATAGTTCGCGTATAAACAGACAGATGGACTGTTGGACATGACTAAACAACCTGTTCAGGGTATGAAAATAATATATGTATAGTATATGATATTAGCGGGAAATATTCTTTTCAGAAATCATCTGAATTATTTTTAAAGTTCTATCTTTGAAACACTTTTCGAATATATTTCTTTTTCAATGCTTACAACAATTGCCAACATTTTCTCTTTTTTTTGCAGGTGACAACTCTATAAAAATATTTTGGTCTTACAGTCTGAAATATCTCTTGAAAAGTACTTTCATCACCTCATGTTTGGTGTACCTTTTGCAATAGTTTTAATTTTTTCCGGCAGGTGGCAACTTTCTTACAAAAAATATTTTTAAATCTAAGCGTTTTACTTTTACTTACTACGATACTTTTTGTTGCGCGAAACATATTTCTTTCATTTTCTTTTTATTCTGCAGGTGGTAACTCTGTAAAAATATATTTTTAATGCGCAGCCTGAAATATTTCCTGAAAAGCTCTTTCTGCACCTCAAAAATATTTGGCATGTATTTCGCAATAGCTTTAATTTTTTCGCCAGGTGACAACTCTGTTAAATTTTTTTTTTATTGAAGGCCTGAAATATTTTCTGAGAAGCTCTTTCAACATCTCATATTTAGTATAAATTTTTCAATAATTAAAATTTTCCCCCAGGTGGCAACTTTATTAAAAAAAAATATTTTAAATCAAAGCCTTTTAAAAATTTTGAGATATAATTGCGTTTTGTTGCGGAAAATGTACTATTCCAATTCTTTAACTTTTTTCTGCAGGTGGTAACTCTAAAATTTTTTTTTTGATTTGAAGCCTGAAACATTTTCTGAAAAGTCTTTCAACACCTCATATCCAGGATAACATTTTACAATAGCTTTAATCTTTCCGACGGGTGGCAACTTTGTTATAAAAAATATTTTTAAATCAAAGCCTTTGAAACATTTTGGAATATGATCAATTTAAAAATATTTTTCTCAATTATTTTCTCAAAGCCTTACAAATGACAAACAACATTTAAATTATTTACAAAAGAAATTTAAATCTGGCAACCATTTTTTACAATATTTCCGCTTTTCCCACAGCTGATCACTTGTATGTATAGTTTTTGAATGAAACACTTAAATTACATTTTTATGTGTACACAACATTTTCTGCATGTCCTTTCAATTTTAAATCCTTACCAGCTTTAATTTTACCCATACACTTGTAATTTTTACAACAAGCTATGCAATTTGTTGTTCCTAAAGCTTTTATTGCTTTACTTTACGATATACTTGCAACTGCAACATGTTGCTTTAGCCACAAGCTTAGCTCCAATGAGAAAAGAGTAATTTTATTGAACAACGTTGTCACGCAACATTTCACTTTCACACACACACACACCCGCAAACACAGCCAAATGTGTATGAACAGTTTGGCGCCAGTTAGTCACATGGTTAGCACCTAGCTTATACGTCCATTTATCTAGTTGTGGCGCAAATTTTGCTGCAATTTTCAAGTGGTTCACCCCGCTTTAATCGCATTCTCACTTCTTGTTGTAAAACTTGCACTTTCTTCTGTTTCATGGCGATTAAATAAAATTTGTAGCATGACTCGGCGCACACGCAACGTGGCTTATACATTGTTAGCAGTGTCATTAAACTTGCTTACAAGTGCCAAGTGTTGAGCACTGCATTCACAATGCCTCGGCTGCAAGTGAACCGAAGCATTTTTAATGCACTGAAGTGTTTTATGATATTTCTTAAGTTCGTTAAGAAATAAAACGAAAAATGCATATTAAGTTTTCAACTCGTCACAAAGCTTTTTCATTATAAATTCACGACGTGCGATTTTTATAGCGGCAAAAGCTTATATAATTAGTCTAGACTGCATATCTTTATACCCGTAAGTAACTTAGGTCTAAATGGTGAGAACCCTTAATTTCCAAGGTTGATATGCGCTATCAGTTAGAAATGATTGATATTCTTAATGCTTTCTGCCGAAATTTGTTCAAAGTTCTGAGGACTATTTATTGGTATGAGTAGTCTTTTTCAAAAAATCTTTGGGCAGTCGTATCAAATCATTGAGACAGCTGGTTTCTTTGACCTTCCTAAGGATCATTTGTAAAAAAAATGATTATTTGACTTGGGAGGTAATAAGTTCCTATACACAATAGTTCTAAGCCCGATTATGACATACGATGTATTAGTAAGGCAACCAATAATAGGGAAGTTAATACACGGTAAGGATTGGAAGAGATATAAAAATAAGCTGGAGTATTCACAGGCTGAGGGAATCCTCCATATTAGTCGCCTATAATAATTGGCACTCTAAGCTGCTTAGTAGGCATCCGTTTGTACCCAATACTACGGATTATCGAAGTCCCACTGAATTAAACATAAATTCGAACTCCGATATTACCTTACATTCCAGAGAAGAGTGGGTTAGATGGACAGGAACATATTGATGATTATCTTTACGGATATATCCAAACTATGTAATCGATTGAGATGTGGTGCCTTTTCAGCAAAATTAGATACCAGAATCGCCTTCCGACTACCAGACCAAGCGGAGATCACAGCTACTAAAAAAGCCCCCCTGTTCTGGGAAAGAGTGTACTCACAACAAGGAATATTTATAGCCAAGTGGCGTTGAAATCACTGAAGTCTCATAGGTTCTCATCAAAGTTAGTGTAAGAACGCATGAATCTCTTAGTGGATCTAACGTCCTGCTGCACGATTAGCCTGCAATACGTTCCAGAACATAGTGATATTCCTAGTGACTATAAAGCAGAGGAACTAGCTATAGGAGGCAGCACCGGATGCCTCTGCCTACTTGTAGATATATAATCGACAAAAATGTCATAGGAATAGCAAAGTCTCAATGGATTAGTCCTTAACTTGCTCAACGGCAAACGTGGAATATATAAAACATGGGTCGCACATGTCGAATATTAAAACTCAAAAGGAATAACCTGGGAACTCCAGTATAAGTGCTAACAAGTTACTGTCTCTTTGGCAGACGTGGCATCATTCTGGGAAAAATGCAATGACTACAGTAGATGCTGTCAGTAGTTAGAAGAGCAGACTATAAAATATCTTATAGGCGAATGCAAAGAAAATGATCGCAACTATCGTTCGAGTATTTCTTGCGGGTATTCTGGATATTGCACGCATACTTCTTTTTATACTATACGATAAACTTCCTCAAAGCACGGAGTGGTTCAGAGAAGACATAATCAAGCAAGGAAATCTTTGTCGCGGTGGTTTTAAAATGAACCACCTAAAGCCCTGGCTGCGTCTTTGGACATTAACATTACCTTCCTAGCTAATAAGAGCAATCCACAGAAAATTAAAAAAAAAATTTAAATGTTCAATATTTTAGCTGTATTATATTCATTAGTGTTAGAGCAGAACTTTGGGCTTAAAGCTCCGACTGCGTCTTACAGAGACATAGACACCGCAAGGAACAATAATCATCCGTACAACCTTTCTCTTGAAAACTCGCAACGCCAACTTATTAGATGTTGTCATCGTCCATGCCCCTACACCACATAACAAAACGGGGATGATGAGTGTCTTGCAAATTTTGGTCTTTGTTCGTCGAGAAAGGAGACTTAAAGAGTTTCAGCTAGTCGATTTTACCACTTTTTTCAGCATATTACTTTCCATTCTCACGGGAATATATCAGACGTGACTTAGTCTTTAGTCAGTTGTATGCTTTGGTTACCATTGGTATTTTGTAGGCCCACAAAAAGTTATTTTGACAGTTACTTTAACAGTTATTTTTAAGAAAACTCACATTGAACTAACACACGGGTCGAAAAAAGTTTAATTTGACAGCGAACCTCGCCCCTTTTCTCGAAATTTTCAGTATAACATACACCTATTTCGACTGATCTGGTAATCTGTAATTATTCTATAGCTTAACTGTGAACACGATATTATAGTTTCAACTTTCCATTATATTTAGTCTTTGTTTCTCTGCCAGATATTACAAAACTTTAACATGACATCGAAATAAAAAAAAAATATTTTTTTGAAAATTCTGCAGCGTCCTCAACTCTCGGAAGAAAAATTGAACGTTTATTACAATTCAAGCCTTCATACACCCAATGTACGAGTAATAGTGTCAATAAGATATCAAAGATTACTATGTAATGATTTCGGAGTGATTTTGTACTTACAGCACTTTCAGCTTAATTATAATAAAATTTTCTGTTGAACTATATAATCTATTCTTCATAGTATAAAAGCCAGTAGCACTTAACAGCATATGCTGAACAAAAATAGACTACTTTTCAACGCCACAGCAGTTTAATCCAAGGTCTTGTGAAAATATTTTAAAATAAATAATTTCATTTAACTCACCAGCAATCAAGTTAACACAATTTCCCAGCACTGATTAACAGCTGAAAACATAATGAATGAAGGATAACATTCAACTGTGTCAATTTAGCGCATTAGGAGGCAAATAGGGACGAAGCGAGAAAACGGCAGGTGAAAGGCAGGAGCCGCATAATAGATGACTGAAAAATATAAGGACGCAGCACATATGCTTACGAAGTCAGATACACATGTATGTATATATGTATTTACATATACGTATGTACATGGGTACCGTCATGCAACTGCCACAGTGGTCACCGTGGTAAACGAGGAGAAAGAATCTTAATTTTACATAGCATTAATAATGGCAGGCAACAGTTGTGACTCGGTGTGTGTGGTCGTGCAGCTGTGTGTATATAAATGAGTTTAAAAAGGAGCTTGTAAATGTAAATTTTAAGATATTTTGACGTAATTTTTTGATAACTAGTTACATGCTGGTCCTCTCATAGTTACTTCTGACATCATATTTTTGTACCTTGTCCCTTCATAGTTACTTTCGGCCCACAATATATTTCAAGCCAAGCACAGCTGCATATATACTTCGAAGAAGAGGTTATTACTTAGCTTACTGGTTTGGAAAAATATCGGAAATGAAATTTTGTATATTAATTTTACTGAATTCAATATTTGAGTTAGGTCAGCTTTTGGGTTTTTTGTACTTATAAACAGAAAAACTAAGCGGTTTCAAATTCATTTTTCGTAAGCTAATTTCAAATTATGTCTTTCTTGCCAGCAAAATATCCAATAAATATTTTATTTCATACTAGTTGTATAACTAGTCTCTAATCCATATATAAGCCTTTACACTTACATATCAATGGCAAGTATGCTGGCTGCTCTACCTAAAATCACTTCTATTTGCAAGGCAGCTCCTCATTATAATTAATTTGTGGACGCCATTAAATCAAGAATTTGCTTTACTTAATTCACATTAAGGAAATCACACGCTTAAATATGTATAAATACATATATAGTCTACTATACCCCCGTAAATCACCAAGTATTAAAAAACTTTACGCCAAGTGAAGTAGTTCGAAAAGCATTAGTTTACGACCACTTTGGTTACCTTAAAATAAAATTCTCCGTAAAGCTGTAATTTAAGTCAAAACGATAGAGTTACACGACTATTGTCTTAAGACTTAAATGGAAACATAGTGGAAATGGACTAATCCATAAGAGATCACGGTTGAAACAAACTGAACTAACTTTCAAAAAACTCAGTTTACTAGTAGTTTTTCGCACTTCAAATGAACTAGTTTCCGTATTGAATGTTGCTTAGCCCACATATCGAACTAGTTAGCAATATGCAAGTAAGGAACTAGTTTCTTGCTCTTAAAATGAACTATGCCGCATGGATCACAATTTAACTGATTCTGATAGAATTTTCCCTACTCGTTTTGCAAAAAAAGTATTAGATGTTGACATGAGATTATCAAATTCAAGAATTTTACAAAGTTTGAACAAATTTTCAGAACGATATCTCGATCACTCAGGATTTAGTTTGCGTACGAGTATATTAAGATGAACTGACAAACAAAAATTTACCCGAATAAATCGACTCTGCTCGTCACGCTGATAATATGATCATAAGTATTATATATTCTTTACAGGGTCTCGGATGCTACCTTCTGAGTATTAAAGACTTCATATAACCACCTATGTAGTTTAACTTCCCATACCGACTAGTTGGAAACCAGTTCACTATTACGCACACAAATATTTTCTCACCACCAGCGTTGTACGCCACCACAAGGACCGACATACACTACCATACATAATATTTATATATATACACATATGTATTTATATACATACTCACATGTATTTACATATGTATATACACACATGCATACTTGCTCGTCAGACGGCAAAACTGTTGGCATGAGCGCCTGTCATATATCAGAATGAGTGATGGACTGGACAGAAGCGTTTAAAAGTGTCGTCTATGTAGATTTTGACACCGCAAATGGATAGCATGTGAATTGCTCGAAACAGTATGTGTATGTATTATATTGTATATGAATGGCATGTATATACATACATAGCTTGTTTCGTTGAAAGATAGTATGTTGCATTCATGTCAAAGCGAAGGAGAGAATTAAATCATGGCAGTTGGGGATAATTTGTTGGCAGTTCCTTGCAGAACAGTAGCCACAAAACAAATACAACAAACATATGCACAAAGATGCTACAAAATATAATACATATACATACATATACTATATTGTATATCATATATCTTACATGAAGCTTGTCTTTCCGTCCTAAGCAGAAAATAGTGTAATCAGCCTCATCTACTCAAGTGCATGTATCAGAAATCTTTTGCGAGCACTTAAGCAGTCAATTGGAAATCATTTCGTGTGGTCTATAGTGAAGCAGATGACAACTCGCCAAATCAACAAGCAAAAGATGGCAGTTGGTAGATGTGATTTAAGTAGTTTAAAGCACGTTAAGATATTTTTTTTTTTTGATTTTCAGATTAAACATAAGAGTAAACAATAATTCAAGTACTATAAATTATGAACCTAACTCTAAATGCAACTTCCTCGAGCACAAATTGTTTAAGTTAATAGAAAATACTGTTCTTTTGTGAAATATATGATTAGGCTTAAGCCAGACTACTACCAAAAATTAAAGTTCAACTTCGGGCCACGATTTAAATTCCTTTATATATTCAGCGCCAATTCAGCTTAAGAACGAATAGCTGAATAATGTGCTGTTAACCAAAAAAATGTAATTTTAGATTGAACTTTTACTTTTTTGACTTTCAGTGCATATTCAGCTTAAGAATCTAATAGCTGAATAATGCGCTGTTATTTTATGAAACTTAATATAAGGATGAAATTTTATTTTCCGACGTTCATCTTAAAATTTTAAAGCTAAATAATGCACTAATAACCCGCAAAATAAAACTTGAAGCCGAAATTATATTTTCTGACATTCAGCGCTTATTCAGCTTAAGAAAAAATTGCTGAATAATGCGCTGTTAAGTTAAAAACGTGACTTGAAACCAAAATTTTATTTTCCGACTTCCAGCGCTTATTCAGCTTAGAAATGAATAGCTGAATAAACTGCCGTTGACCTAGGAAACATGACTTGGGGCCAAAATTTTGTTTTGCGACATTTAGCGCTTTTTCAGCTTAAGAACATAATAGCTGAATAAAGCGCTATTAACCTTAAAAACGTAAATTTAGATTGAACTTTTTGACATTCAGCACTTATTCAGCAATAAAAATGAATAGTTCAATAATGCGCTGTTAACTACCTAGAAAGCACGACTTGAGAGCGAAATTTTATTTTCCGTCATTCAGCGCTTATTCAGCTTAAGAAAATAACAGCTGGGTAATGCGCTGTTAAGGGTGAATACATGATTGGAGATTATACATTTACTTTTGACACTCAGCACTTATTCAGCTTAAGAAAATAAAGCTGAATAATACTCTGTTAAACAAGAAATTATTATTAGAGGTTGGACTTTTACATTTCCGTCATTCAGCGCTTATTCAGCTTAAGGAAAAGTTGCCGAATGTATGCTGACAACAAAAGATCTGGAATTTATCATTTGAAAATTGTATTTGAATATGACTTAAATAAAATTTTTTTTATACCCATGACAAAAAGCGGATTTTTCATTGGTAGCACAGAAAGTGATCTGCGAAATAAAAGTAGCTTCTAGAGTGACTACTTATTTGAGAGACTGTTCTCATTAGGTGAGGAAGCAGACCAAAGTATTCTTATAGATATAGTGACTTTTCTTCTTACTTTTTCTATTTATGAACATTGTAAGAGAGAACGCGGAAATTGGTAACAATTTCTCAGGAGCTTGGAGTTCTCAGGGGGACTCGTCGCTATGCAGTATTCTTTCGTAGCTCTTTTCTCGAAACAACACAATCCAATCATCAATGGACCCGGTTTTCTTTCTACGGTCCTGTATATTTATTACTGAAGATGTGGACTTTATAGCGATTTAAACCTTTTGACGCTTTCAACCAAGCATTAGACCATATTGAATTGCAGTTGAGAACCAAGCAAGCCATCGCCTGCCTTTCAACGTACATTCCTGCACACATATATCTATGTACCTAGAAATACTTGAAGAGATTCTCTCTCAAAACTGCTGATATTTATGTGATATATACAAGTATATTTGAACTAGTTACAAATTTTCATAAATTCAAGCTACCGTACCCATTACCCGCTATACCCTCACTCTTTGTCTTTTCTTACCCAAATAAGTGTAACCTAAATCGTATTCCGTTTAAAAATCCATAACACATTCCCCTTTCATATGTATTAACACTGCTTCCAGCAATTGTATAATTTTTACTAGTACGTAAAAAATTCCCCGATTCCATGAGAGCCCCAACACACGAGCGCAAACTTCATAGTCATAACTCAACTATGATTCCATAACTTTTGATTAAAAGCTTGAGCAACTTCCGTTATAATAGTCAGTCGCAAATGCAAAGCTTAAGTAGTTTAAAACTCCTCACTTCTCACTCACATGCTGATTGATTGATTTTCTTTCTCTCTCTCTCTCTTTCATTATGCTACTGGGCACCCACTTCCCTTCATATCCATTGTGTACATTAACTAACATTTCGTATCGCAATGTTGCATACCGTTGTACCGAAAATGGTATGAGTTCGGAATTGAAGTGCTCACACAGTGGCGCTCCCAGTGGATGCAGCCGACATTTCAGCGAAGTAAACAAAGCAATGCAATGCGCAAAATAAATGCAATGAATAAATTACCGATGCAAAGTGAATGCAAGCAATGCGAGCCAGAAAAGAAACACAGACAATGACTGGCACAATAACAATAACAATAGCAATAATAAAGGCAATGGCAGTAGCAAAAACAATAACAATGGCAATAGCAATAACAAAAGCAATAACACCAGCTGCGTTAGCGGCAGTCACAAAGCGAGTGACAAATGCCATCAACAATCGCTTACATTGTTGCTGCTGTTGTTGTTGTGTTGGCGGTGGCGGGTTGCATTAGAGTTGGGGTTTTTGGGAAATTTTCAGCTGAGCAATGCTGTAAAAGCATTCAATTTCATACAAAAACAAATACATACAAATATTTTTGGTTAATGCGTATTTGATGTCTGCTGATAGCAGACATAGCCGTACATGTATTTTCACTGTGGATAAATGGATGTATGTTTGTATCTGAGTCTACAGCAGTACGAGACTGCACTCAAATGTGGTCTTCGGAGGAATTCCGAGGAATTATGGTACTCAATTTTCGAGAATATTCGGCAAATCTTTATTAAGATTTATAGTCTATACTTCATCTTGTGCCAAATGATTTTTGCAACAGTGCATGTACCGATGTGACCCAGCGCTCGCTAAGCTACCACGAAACCCTGCTATCTAGTAGTAAAACACAATAGGATATGGGAACGCCGACTCGCTCCCATTCTACTGATAACGGTTCTAGGGTGCCTTTCGTTGCTAGCTCATCAGATTTGCAATTTCCTGTGATTCCACAATGGTCTGGCACACATAACAGTCTTATCACAAAGGCATTCGATGCTATTGTTAGCGAGCTTAGGCATTCCTTAACCAACTCTGAACACACTGTTAATGAATTCAAGGCCAGTATCGCCGCCCTGCTAACTGAATGGATGGTCACTTCTCTGAAGGAGCCAATAAATCTACTGCTACCTTAATGGCTGCAACCTCGGTTTGGAAAACACTGTCAGGTAGTCTGAAGCTGGAGTTGATAGGAAGCTCCTGACAGTAAACTTCTCCGCCAACCTTCTCCCCAAGCTTTGATTCATACGTAAAAAAGCTTCCCGCCTCTCTTTTTAACGTCTTTTTTCCCACAACTCACTAGCCGGTATAAAGAAAAGAAGCTGCCAGAGTTCGGTTTGAGGTCTCCATGCTCCAAGTAATCTGGTACTAAGTCGCAAGGTGTGAGGATTTCCGAGTATTCAGATAGGATTTCTTTTTGGAACCCAGATTCTCTGAGTCTGGTAGAAATTTTTGCAGTCATACAGCTTCCGACGGTGTTTACGGGCACAAGTGCAAGATGTGGTTTCTGATGAGCGCCACCCGTTGAATGCTCTCGGGTTTGTTCTTTTGAAGAGCCCTCCACTACATAAACGCTTCATAGAATATAACTTGACTATGCTATCGTAGAACTAGAGGACCACTTCGGTGAGAGACCTCACCTTTTGTCAATGACTTTTCTACAGCAGTATAAGGCATTGGCTTCCCTGAAAGCTTTTTGTCTGTCGCGTCACGAATTTCAACATTCTGTTTGCGGTCAGGTGCAAATTCATGGTAGATTCTATACTCACTTTGTTGTGTTATTTGCCCACAATTGTTCCGACTAAAAAAAATTGTGAGGAGAACTCTGATTTTTCAACTAAAGTGCTTTCACTGCCATAATTTTCATTAGACGAGGACGGCTTTATTTCTTTTCAGTACTCGTCAATAGTTTCAAGGTAGTTATAATATATAGGCGCTAGGATACCGAATCCTACATTTTGTGAGATTTTTATTAGATTTGAGCGAGATCCAGAGCTTGTATCTACATATGATTTGCTTACATATAGCAGTGCGGAAATAGGGGATTTTTATTTAACCATCAAATAGTAAGAACTTAAAGCTCGGGTGGCTCATGGTTCTCATTTCATTCTATCATATTCGTTTCCATTTAAACAAATTTGTAAAAAAAAGTCTGATTTTTGAATGAAAGTTTTTCAACTGCTGTAATTTTCGTTCGCTGAAGATGTCTGCCTTCTATTTTCATCTTCGTCAATGTAGCTTAAAGCTCGCGTTGCACCTGGTTATAAAATGATACCTTATGCAAGTGCTCCTATGGGTTGGGTACTGATTATTCCAGCTATATCAAATTCCACGAATGTAATCATAAAATGTGTAATCGATTACTAATTTGTTATCAATAACAGAAAATTTAGAACACACAGAAGGAGAAGAGAAGCATACGTCCTCTCTTCCCCAAGAAGCTGCTAATATGTCGGAACCGCCAAAATCGGGCAATTATATCATAAATCTGCCATACAAAATAATCGATCAAAGGGATGCATTTGAATGGTAAACCTTTTAATATGAAAATGTTTCTTCACCAAATTTTGCTCCGAATATTACCCAAGGCATTGCTACTATTGTAGAAGAAATTGTTCTGATCAGACTACTATCATATAGCTGCCATACAGGCAGAACGATCGGAATGAAGTGCTTGTATATATATTTTCTATTTGACAAGATACATTCACGAATTTTGCCGTAGATTATTAACTTTAGTACTGATACAATTTATCATTATATAGTTCAGATAGAACTCCTATAGCATAAATTGTGACAAAAAATTTAATTGTAAATAAAACGCAAAATATTTAATTGTTTATCAATAATTAATTTGTCGCCTTCAAAGTTATACCCACCAGATGTAACACACCGATCGACTGAAAACGGGTTCCACGAAGCGGCAATTTCAGTTTGGGGTACAAGAAATAATAACATGGAGCCAAATCCGGCGAATGCGGTAGTTGGTTCTTGGTATTCATTGCTTTTTTGGCTTTAAATTCGATCAATAAAGGCTTTTTGCAATGGTGTATTATCACCGTGCAAAAACCATTAATTGTTCTTCCACAATTCCGACGGATGTTCTCACACCAACGCCTAAGTACGGCCAAATCGAACTTCTTATTGACCGTCTGTCCCAAACAAATTCAGGATGCACCAAGCGACGAATATCGAAAAAATAATGAGCACCACCTTGATTCTTGATAATCGTTGACGTGATTTTTTGTTTGCTCGCTGATTGTTGACTTGTTTGCTTGTCAAACACATAAACCCATGTCTCAGCGGCAGTTATATGGCTCTCTGTGAAGGAGGGATCGGCATTTGCATGATCTTGCGATCTCTCTAAGACTTGCTTGACGATTTTCAAGCTGCATATTCTTCACTTATTTAATATTTTCATCAGTTGAAGAGGTTAAAGATAGTACAGAACGAGGATTTTCTTCAAGGATCTCCCAACCGTCTTTGAAGAATTTGTACTACTCGTAGTACAGTTTTTGAACTAAATCACCGTAAGCTTTTTCCAACAATCGCAACAATTTCGCCCATGAAATTTTGTTAAAAATAAAAAATTGAGATAAATGAATTGGAATAAAATTATATGTTATATATTTATCCACTGCATTATCCATTGTAAAAATCACAACGCACCACTAAAGTATACCGACTGAAGTAGCTGTTGTAAACAAACTTGTCGACAGATCGTGCTCATATTTTGCAGGGTAATTAAGGACGGTCTTGTCAACTTACAAAAATACAGTTTTTTGAAATAGCGGCGAATTTTATAACAATTTCAAGGTAATTTTTTGCGCCATCCATATCTTCATACTAACTGACCGCCAAAAATCTAGAGAAGATCTTTTCATATTTTTTATTTTTTGCACACTATTGCTTCGGTGCAGTTGAGGTTAACGTTTTGTCATGCTTTATTCTTCTTCTTTACCGGCGTAGACACCGCTTCCGCGATTATAGCCAAGTCATGCTTTAATTTACTATTTCTATATCTGTCAGCTTATATAACATCGGTTTTTAGGTTTTGTATTACAAAAACTTTAAAAAAGTTTGTTTTCGTTGCCATTTTTTCATAAATAAGCGCGAAAATTTTCTTTATTTTTTTCAAATAAGCGAAGTTCATCTCGCAAACTCTTTGTAAAGTATGCGGCCTTTTTGCAAGTAAATGATTTGTCTCATAACCTTAGCTCAATGCACAATCTCACATTCACTTTGAAGTGATTTTCCCAGAAATTTTGTGGTTGAAAGCTTTATAAAACGCAAGGGAAAGTACATAGGAAGTGTGTTAAAGCTACATAACTTAAGCTTATGTATTGATTTCTATACATATATGACTGTATACAGTGTTTGAGTACAGTTGAACTTCCATAACTCGAACTGCTATAACTCAAAGTGCTCCATAACTCGAACTATTGAATTGGCAATAGAAGTCAAATTTCTTACAAATCTTCTGCCACAACTCGAAGTCTCTCTAACTCGAAGTTTTTTTGTGGTTTTGGGGATTTAATTAAGTGAAGTTTAACTGTATATTGCTTATGTATACCAACTATATATAAGCAAATGCTCGCAATAGCTGCGCCAAAAAGTAAACGCATGTCTATGTGCATATAAATTGTATGTGTGAATAGTGTGCTGAAAAGTGTATGTATATGTATTTGTGAAAGCACAAAATGTATCCAAGCACTGACTGCACTTAATCGCTTCCCAACAGACATGCAGTTTGACATTCAGTCATTGGATTGATTGCAACTCCCATGAGTTATTGTTAGTGGAAACTATAAAGGCATATATGTAAATGGATATATTATATTTGTATAGCTATATATACATGAATGAGAGTATGCGTTTGTGTATGCGGAAAGTCGTGTATATTCGAGCTGAATCCCACATCAGCACTTGATTTCATGTGGCTTTTATGCGACGCTTACGTAAATGCAATAAAATGCACACACACACACCCACACACATGCATTTTATATTCTACAAAAACAAGCAACCATACGGGAATGAAGATAATGGCATACAACAACAGATTTGTACAGTTATATTTGTCTATATGCTTGTATATGTGTTATATATACATATTTACAGTTACATGAGTTCATTTAAATTGCGCATATAGCGCTTTTGTGCGAATGCGCAAGTATATGTGTTTATATCTGTGCATGTGTGTGTGTGTTTTGTTAACAGCATTCATATACACTTGCCTGTGTGCATATTGGCGATTGTATGCTATGTGGTGAATCGATTTTTATTGTCATTGATGTCACTGCACAAACACAGGCGCATGTCATTCACACATAAACACACACATACACACTCATGCTTATACAAAAGCAAATTGATCTCATATCAACATATCGCTCGAAAAGCACCAACACACACACGCATATATAACAGCAACATGCAGATCGTGTAAACGCATACATGCGCGCGATTATGTAAGCAGTTATATAACGGTATGTGCTTGACATACTCACCACACACGAGTGATTTGTCTCGGTCTGCGCGCTCGCCCAGCTGCCGCACAATTTGTTTGTATTAAGCAAATAAATGGAATTGTAAACAAAATGCTCGTCTGACTTTTGCGCCAACAACAGCAATAACAACACACAATAACACTAACAGCAACAGCAACAATAACAACAACACACAGCAACGCTAGCAGCAACAGCAATAACAACGCACAATAACACTAACAGCAACAACAAGCCGCAATAACACTAACAACAACAACAAAAATAGCAAATAAATGGAAAAAAAAGTGGCAGCAATGACTGTGCAAAGCCATCAAATTACATAAAAGTGCAATAAGTGCGTGCAATTGCGTGCAAAAACCAACAAAAATGGAGGTGCAAAACAAAAGCACAAACAACAACAACTACAAAACAGTGAAAAATGTGTAAAAAATTTGTAAAAAATGTGAAAGTACAGCAACTTAAAGCACAACGAGCTGACAACTGCTCAGGCGAAAGTACATATATGTATGTATATATAAGGAAGCACATACCACTACGCTGAGTATAAAGGCAAAAACAACTTTAATTTGTAAAAAATAAATGTTTCATAATTTCGTTTTTATACGATTGTATAAAGATCATTAACTAAAGCTGTTGCACTGCTAGATAATACGAGTATACCTTAGCCCATGTACTTTATATTATATACATACACATACTTATGTATACATGAAACTATACATACACTTCGTATTTCGCATGAAAACATGTTGCAACTTTGCTTTTCCTTGGTTTTTCGGCTTAAGGCAGACAGAAATTGCTTTGCGGTTGCTCATACGCACTGACAACCGCAATATGTACTGCACTATAAGTCAAAAGCAAGGTAGAGCAGAAGTCGAGCATAATCGAACTGTTTTCCAGCAATGAACTTTGAATATTTTTTATTGGAAAAGACGCTTTAGTACGAAAAAATTCTTCGCGTAGGTTTTATGGAGAAATTGTGTACGGGAAACATACGCCATCATAGGTATACTTTCCGCCCAAAAGTGTGTGCCAGATATGTGTATTTCAGAAGCTGGAAATTCTAACGAAAATTTTAATTAGACACATTGCAATGAATTCATGGTTCAAATTAAGACAAAAAGAAAATTCCATGACATATGACTACTGATGACTCTTCAAAAGCGCTTGATATCCGCTTACAATTTTTATTGCCTTATAAAGTGTATTTGAGCATGTAACTTACCCCCTTTTTTTGGGTCAGGGGGTGGAAAATGCCTCCCGCATCATAAGTGATGTCATGCCCTTCTAAGAAACCGTCGCCCATCCTGGAACCACATTTACTTTACCTCAGGGTGGCGTTCCATTTTGAGAGATTTGTAACTGCACAGCTGCGTCCAGATCCTGTTTATTGCTGCATAGCTAGATTGCTGCAATTTCTTGATAATCCCCGGATTTGTTTCACTCTCCCGCAAGACGCTGATTAAATTGTCCGTGTTTATTGGGCCAACCAGACCTTCTACGGCGTCGTTGCCAGCGCAAAACATTCAAAGAAAGTATGTTCAGCTTCCTCCTCTGTCGCATCGTCGTATAAGCATGACAGCTCTTCGACTTTTATCATTCTGTGAAGGTACTTCTTGAAGTATTCGTGAGCTGGGTTGTGTAAACATCGCCTTTGCGGCTTGTCCATTAGTCTATATCTTTTATTAGGCTGGCCGCCCATCTGCCGCGACTCTCATTCTCCCATCTTTGTTGCCACGTTGTTACTGTATCTTTCTTTATATGGTCGCTTGTGATCTTGTTATAACCCACAGCTTTTTCCTTTCGTATGTCGGAAGATCAATTGGAGCAATACCGCTTGTAGTTAATGTTGCATCGCCTGACATTGTTCAGTAGGCTTTTGCAACTCTAAGGACGACTGTGCGTTGCACTCTTCCCACTACCTAACGCCGGTTTTCCATTTTAAGCACTTCTGCCCAGATCGCAGCTTCCTATAATAGGATAAGTCGACATTAGGAGCTTTCTCTATTCTTGGCTTGCGCCTTCTATGTTAGTCATTAGTTTGCTCAGTTGGGACGCGATTTTTGCTGCCTTTTCTGCGTCGTGCTGAATTTGTCGCTGAAAAGTTAGTCTGGAGTCCAGTCTTACGCCTGGATAGTTTACTTCTTTTTGTGTCATAGGAATATCCGTAGTCGTTTGGAAACTTATATCGCAGGTTATGTGTTTTTTGTTAGCAGTAGGAACTCTGTTTCTTCCGCTGTGAGCTGAAGGTTGTTTTGAGTCGAGCCATGCTGGCGTCCGTATTATGACCTGATTAAGCTTTCTTTGCAGTTTGTTTTGCGTCTCGTGCTATATTTATTGCTGCAATGTCGTCCGCGTAGCCAATTAAGTCTGGCATTTCGAGTTTTAGAATAGCGTCGTAGCTGATGTTCCACAAGTCTGGGCCTAGAATGAATCCTTGTGCTGCTTCTGACGTGACCGCTATCTGCCGTAATACCACTCTAGTTTGGTAAGGTAGCCCGCACCATAGCTCTGAAGTAGTCGGGGACTTTATAGCTTTTTCGAGAACGTCGATCATATCCACTTATCTAGCCCTAATGAAGGCGTTTCGGACATCTAAAGTTGCCAGCAACACTATTCTTTTGTATTTATGACATCTACGCTGCGTGGCTTTAACACTTTCAATGACGCATTTTGTAGATCCTGGAGTTGATCTGCCGGGTCTAAAGCTGTGTTGTCTAGAAGAGAGTTCTCTAGCAGCGTTGAAAGCCGCTTGGAATCTGGGTTTATGTAACCTTTCATAGAGCTTTTCCGCTGTGTCAAGTATGCATAGTAATCGGGTTGGGATTTCCTTTTCCCTTACTGATTAGCACCAACCTTGGCTTTTCCAGGGTTGATGGAATATTCCGGCTTTGAGGCAGGCGTTTTTTATATTCGTTAGTGATGCCGTATAAACTTGGGATTTTGAGGAAATCTTAGTGAATGTTCTGGATCACGAGCCCTTTTTTCATGTGTGTGGAAGAGTGCGTCCATGATCTGATCCATTTTGGCAGCAGTTAAAACAGGCGGCTTTGCTCGAGCTCGAGTGAACGCTATTCCTAGAGAAAAGAGACCCTTCTGCTGTCATTTGGAGCATTCAATTTAACCAAATACCTGTAACACTACCCTACAACCTTCCCTCGAAGAAACCAACAAGTAATTGCGTACTTACAATACCGAATGGCCCTGTACTCAAAGGTTATTTAGCGTTCATTATATAAAGACGGCAACATTGAGCACAGAACGTGCAAAACATATGCACAAAAGGAAAGACAACAAATGCTGTAATCACACGAAGGATAATGACAAAAGATTACGTGACACATTTTGTTGTTGTGCCTTGCTTAGCGACCCTTTACAGGCTTCGCTATAGTCATTATTGGCATTTGTCGCTTCACTCCAGCTATAGTTCAATACAATTGCTGCTATTTCTAGCTAAATGCCACGATTTTCGGCAAGCTTCGCTTTCTTTTTCGTTTTTGCTTAGTTTCTTCATTTCGCTTTTGCTCACTTTCGCGTAGCGGCACGTGAGGCGCGGTACTTAACACTGCTGTTGACATGTGGTGTTGCATGCATGTGTATACTTCTATGTGCTTGTGCATACCTATGTATGTGTGTGACGACATGCATATGTGGCGAACAAAAAAAGCAACAACTACAATGCTGTAGCCTCCATTAAGTGTGGCATGCACATGGCTGTCACTCACATTAATTTAAATTCTAAACATCTGCTGCCACACACTTCCTTCCGCCGCCTCATTTCCGCGGCGCCATTACCAACCGCCTTTTCGGCATTCCGGTGATGCTCGGCGCACAAGATAGCGAAGTAATTTCTTTCCGATATCGCTGTTTTCACCTTGCCACACGTGCGCCGGGGAAAGCATGCCAGCGCGCCTGTGGTCCCTTTCGAGTTATCTCGCACATACACACACATACGTACACACTTCAAGTGTTGATTGCGAATTTTCAGCGAAATTTCCAACCTGCGGGTCTTTACTTTCCTTTTCTATTATTGTTGGCGTCAACTGGCGCTGCGGCGTGTTGACAGCCGCAACCGCAGTGACAATAGTTGCAGGTGAGTGGCGGCGCTGAACACACACACAACGGCAATAAGAAGACAACGCCAAGCGGAATAACAAAAAAGAACAACAACAAAGCGCCCAAAAAACATTCCTCTAATGTTCGCTTCACCATCTCACACCTCTCATACCCCCCTCGCACACCAGCCGCCACAGCCACCGCAACGTTTCGAGCGAAGGCGGTGTGGCAAGTACAAGCTTGTCAGCGTTTTTTCTCCCTGCAGCGTTTTCGCTTTTATGCTTGTGCTCCTGCTCCTCTCGGTCGACTATAATGAAAAGATTTTCATTCACTTATCGTTGCTGTTGCCCACACTGTTCGCCTTGTTGTTGTGCTGGAGGCAAAATCGCTGCTGCTATGCTTCTCGGCTGTCTCTAGCGCGCTGTCTGAAACTCTTCAAAGCGCTTGTTGAATCTTTAAGCAGCCAACCAGCCAACTTTCTGCAAAACACCGCTAGGCATTTGCGCTGGTCAGCGGCAGATTTGCTGCGAAAAGCTTTTTCGGAAACTCTGGCGCCGCGTTGCAGCATATCAATAGAGTGTCTGCAACAAGCAGATTCAAGGAAAAGTTTGCTAGCAATTTTAACATATTTTTTCAAGAAAATACTTGGAAATTGCTCGCCAAGAGTGTGATGAAACCGAGTTCAATTTGTAGAGGATTATGAGAAAAGCGCAGCTCGATATCTCTTAAGTATTTGCAGCGGCTTAGAACTCATTGCTTCCTTTGAAGTAATAAAGAAGTTTCGGTTAGCATTTCAGAGCATACATGTGAAAGTAATTATGTTGGATTCAATTAGACTTTAAGATTTTAACATACAGAAAACCAAAACTGCGCCAACATGGGACTTTGTAGAATGATGAGAATGTATGAAGTTCGTTTACTTAAAAATGACGAACAAAGATTCGAGTATAGCCAAGGGAATAGTTTGTTTGCTGAGTTTGCAAAAATACTTTGGCTAATTCCAATCGAGAATCGTTTCTAAGAGAGTTATTGCACGAACAGATAACAATACTTGTATAATACTAGTATCTCTCAATGGATTTAAGCTCCAGACAGCTCCAGCTCTCAACTCGATAATCCCTCGCTCTCTGAGCTTTATTTATTCTATTTACATTTACTCAGGATCCCCACATATATTACTATCACTTTCCTTCATTCTATTTCAGAAAGTTGAAAAAAATTATGGAATCAAAAAAATAACTTTAAAATTACTTAGTTACTAAGAGAAACCACCTCTCCTATTTCGATTATTTTTCGAGTCAAGAAACCACTTTAAAGGGAAATTCACTTAGCGACTCATTAATTAATATATCTTTCATGCGAATATATACTCAGAACTTCCATATATCTCACTTTCTCATATACTTTTTATATTTGCCTTTTTTAAACCTAATAAGGAAGTTGAAAAATACCTTCCTAAAGGAAACATTGTATAATGGATCCTACTGTATCTCTATTTTTCTGTTTCACTCTGCCTCTCTCACTCTTTTATGCTTCTTCTATACCTTAAATAAAAGTAACTCAATATAGCTGCAAGAAAAACCATATGGTAATTCAGATACCTATTTTTATAATATTTCGACACCGGCGACATCTGTCGGACAAATTGTTTGTAAATTTTAAAATTTATTTAAAACAATAAAAACAATTAGCTTCGATTACACCGAAACGATTGAGAATGACAGAAATACCCAAGATTCCTTGGAATAACTTGATTTTGATCGGCCAGTTTGTATGGCAGCTATGTGTTATAGTGACTCGATATGAACAATTTCTTCGAATATTTCATAATTGTCTTAAAAAGTAATCCACACCAAATTTTTCTAAGATATTTCGGCAAATAAAAAATTCACATACAAGCATTCGCTTCTGAAGGTTCAGTTTGTATGACAGCTATATGCTATAGTGACTCGATATGAACAATTTCTTCGGTGATTGTATTATGGTTTCAGACTATACTTCAAAGCGAATTTTGTGGAGCTATCACGTCCAATGAAAAAGTTGTCCATACAAGCATTTAATTTTGACGAGTCAGTTAGTAAAGGAAACTGTGAAATAAAGCTTTTTGGTGAAAATAGATAGTGACAGCAAACTAAGTCACATTTCCCTTCAGTAAAATTTGTCATTTCATCATGGAAAGATGAACGATCCAATAACGAGTCGAAATTATTAATATTCATTACCGAAGTTCGGAGTCAGTGGCCTAAACTTGTATGGGACTGATGTGACTAAATCAACGCAACACCTATTGATCATCATTCTTCATGGAACATTGTATATTTTGTTTGCACTTATTAGTTTCTGCTCAGCCAACTCTAGACTCTTTGTAGCAAACCATTGACCCTGAGCATTTATGTTATCATTGCATTTGGGCTGGAAGTCATCCAGATGTTTAGCCACTGTTACCACTATGAGGTCATCCGCATATGCGATTGTTTTTACGTTTTTTTGTTGATATGTTGATGGATTCTTAACTCCACGTCGTACATCAGACTCCATAGAAGGAGGCGTTTTCCAAGCTTGGCGGCACTCCATTCGAGATAGTGTAGCTTCTTCGCCCTCGTTCATGTCGAATAACAATCTCTTTTTTCCGAAATAGCTCATTATAATATACGAGATGCTGGGGTGCGCGTATTTTATATAGAGCTTTCATTATACGTTCCCATTTTACAGTATTGAACACATTCTTAACATTCAGGGCAATCAGCACGCATTACTATTTTGTGCCATTTTTTCATCTTCTGCCACATACTGCTCATTTCTCACTATAAACGACTTCTCTTAGTGCGTCAATTGTGGACCTTTTTTTTATAAAGTAGTTTTGGCCCTCTGATAATCCACCGGCTTTTTGGAACACTAACTTCAATCGCTATTGTTCTTACTTACTTTTTATCCCTTTTTACTCCCTTTCCTACTTTTGTCACTCCTGTATGGCAACTCTATTATAATTGCTATTGTCTGACCATGTACTAGCTTTGCTTTACCAAAGTCCAGATCTATTATATATATAATTTTCAAATATGCTAAATATTTCAATAATTTTAACATTAAACATAAACTAAGCTGTTTTTGAACACCAGCAAAATGACACAGCAACAACAAAGTCAAAACAACTTAAGAAAAAGAAATTTCTTTTACAAAAAAAAAAATAAAAAAAAATATTACACTAACACACGTACATATAAGAACGAATTCTTTTTCGAACATTCGCTTCACTGAAGTTAATCGAATTCGCCAAGTCCATTAAAGTGCTATATTTATTAAGCAAATTGTTAAATCAAGAAGCTACGAAGAGATTTGCTTTGTATTTGCCTCCCAACGAACGGTAAGCCAAAGTAAGCAAAGGTCGTCATGCGCACAGCTTAAGCATTTAAAAGAAACGCCATCTTGTGAGGAAAAAAGAATTGCATTTCAATGGCCAAGTTCAGCAGAAGTTCACTACGCTGGCCGACAAAACAAATTCGCCTTTTGTTGTTGTTGTTATTGGTATTATCGCATCAGTAAATATCTCAGCTGGGGTGTGCAGAAGAATACGCACTAACTTTATTTATATGTATAACAATACATATACATTTGTATATATGTAAATATATTTGCATTTACATAGACACTCAGATTCTTATTGAACTTCTTCCCGCCGCTGGCAAGCATTTACTCAATAGAAGCAGCGCAAAGAATAGCGATGAAATGACTCAAAAGTAATCTTTCTTTCGTAACAGAGAATGGAAGAGAATGGGATGCGAGAAGAATGTCTTTGCTGCTTTGTTTGCTGTGCACAAGCGACAGCGTCTTCGCTCTTTTAATTTGTGCTGTGAGTCTGCTATTATCGCCTGCTTTTTGTATTAGTTTGGAATTCCTTTCGCACAGCAACAATTGATGCGCCTTTTTATGCGTGTTGTTGTTGCTGTTGTATAAGTTTGAACGCCTTAAGTTAAAAGTTGCTGATTTGATAAAAGTCGGAGAAGCAGAACTGAACTTATTGGAGTCGCAAAAATTTTCCATAGAGTTGTATAAGCAATGAGCTAGATATGTATACTATGCTTGCTTGCTGAAGAATATGTTACTCATACGCACCAGTGGATATAAGGTAGTGTAATCAGAGTTAGTTTCGATAAATATAAGTCATACGCCTGGGTGTTAAAAGCGGTATTAAAGCTACCGTTTATGACTCTTAATACAATTTTTGATTTACATATGTACATATATGGAAATATTTGTTACTTATACGCCCCGTAGTCTCACTAGCGCAGTTGTAGCTGTCGTGTATGACTGCAAATGTTACTCATACGCCATGGTGTTCATTGCTTTGTAAATAATTTTTTTGTTGGTTAGATAGAGAATTAATAATTTTCAGCGCAATTTTTATGTTCTCAACATTTGCATTATAAATAAATAATTATTAAGGGCTTTTTGTATTTTCAAGAATAGTTCTTCGTATGAAAATATATCTGTTGGTGGACGCAGAAAACCCAATTCTAATATATGTATATTTTATACTACGAAAAATCTTTATTTTGAAGGTGTTTCACGCTTATCTTATCAATAAGTCAGGTCTCAAAAATATTTTTGATCATACTGGTCCAGCTTTAAAATCATACAATTAATAAAAATCATGAAATTTATTAATAACGAAGATTTCTCGATTTAGACCAAACCCCAAATAATATAAAAATGTATGTAATGGCTGGCTTTTAAGCCTACATTTCATACAAACTAAACACCAACCTTAAAACTCAAAGCTTTAAATGCAAAATAATACATTTTTGATGCCATAATTGAGTCAATATAACTAAAATTTTATTAAAAAAAAAAGGGAAAAATGAAATTCATAAATATTTTTTTAAAGCATTTTTGGCTTAAAGACTCAAAACTCTAATAAATAAAAGTAGCGTGGTGAGAAAAGCAAAGCATTATAACTATTAAATATATAATATTAAAAATTTAATAAATATTATCCCACACTACACCTTCATGCATGCAACAGTCAACTCAACGTTACCAATTCAGTTGCTAAATTAGTACTAATATGTAGCAAAAAATTTAAAAAAAGTAAAAAGATTATGTCACTTAAGATGCAAAGAAGAAATTTTAGGCATGCCACTTTCTAGAAGGCTTCTTAATACATACATCGACCTATACTTTCCTTAACCCTTTTCTATAATAATTACAACTGACTCCATGCTTATATTAAATATTACTCATACGCAGTGTAGAGTATTAAATAAATATACAAGCATTAAAAAAGATTACTTATACGCAGTGTATGGTAGTATGTTGTCACAAATACACAACGATTGTTTGATTTATAAACGTTATAGAAACTCTGAATGTTTCAGCTGTCTCATGTATTTTGCAAATTTCTTAAATATTGAATTGAATAAGAAAGTAACTAGTATGTATTTTTTAGCTTTGAAACTTAAAATTGCAACTTTGGTGAATTTCGAACCCTGTGAACTTAGTATAAGCAATTCGTGTTTAATATATATATTAGGAAGAATATGAATGGAATGCAGTTAACTGGGGCGAGATGTAAATTATTTAGAGATATCAAGAGATGAGCACAAATAGAGTCTAACGATTCGTGTAAATCTTTGGCTCTGCACAGCAGCTGAAAGGCCGATTATGACATGAGTTCTATTGATATGTTGGCAAATAATGGAAAAGAAATACCCGATAACGCGTATAAAAAGCATACAAAAAGCAACTAGTATATGCATCAGTGGAGCTTTTAGAACAACGCGAATTCAATTTAGTTTTAGTGCCAAGAGGCTGGTTCTGTAAGCAACTGTCAGCATGGTCCGCTTTAAGACTGAGGGAAAACTTCTTATTAGTCACCTACAATAAGGGGATACTAACTAAAATACTTAATAAGTTCGCCCTCAATAACTAGGATTTTCGAAAAATAGAAATTCAGTCCGTAATATTGCCTTCCCTTTCAAAGGAAATTGCGAATGCAACGAATGAAGTCCACAGGGATTCAGAAAAAAGCATCTATACAGATGGATCTAAATTATGTAATAGAGTAATCGTCCTTTACAGTAAAGTTAGATAACGGAAATCGCTTTCCGCCTAGCAAATCACTACAGTGTCTTCCAAGCAGGGATCACTGCTATTAAAGAAAGCATTGTTGTTCTGAGGAGCGTGCTCACATTTTATTTATTTATATATATGGATAGCTATATGTATAAACAGATAGCTAGGAGCTTTGAAATTGGTCTAACAGCTAAGCATATAGCGGTGAAGCAAACAAACTAGCCCTATAAAGCGCTAGCCTAAATTTAGGCTTAGGTAAAGGGGAAATTTAAAGGCTTTGAATATCTGTGTATTTAAATGACAAATATGTTCTAAAAATTTATGAATCACAGTAGCGTCACATCCTAACTTGCACAAGAAACATAAAAACGTGGCATGAATGGGTTAAGGACAGCATACGCACATTATTGAAATACAAAAGGAATAGTAGAGCGTCTCTAGTGGAAGCGGGCAGCTCACTGTCGAAGTGGCATGCGAGAGAAAAAGAAACTGTAAAATATATTCTTTGCAGATGTATAGGAGCGTAGAAGCGCGTGTTTGTCCGCGATGAACTCCTAAACTACTAAGCCGATTTTAGTAAAATTTAGCACACTGTGTAAAGATCGAACCAACTTAGAAGATAGGATAGTGAAAAAAATTAATAAATAAAAATACAGTGAAACCTCTATTAAATGAACACTCTATTAAGCGGACATCTCCATTAACTAGACAGAAAGGCTGGTAACCAGACACTGAGAAAGCAGCCTTAAATTCGTTATTTTTCCAATGAAATTTGTATGAACATATTCAAAATTAAACATCAAGTGCAATCCATTGAAAATTGTCACCGTATTGAATAGTTTGAGAATGTATGGTGATAGTGCTCCCGGACCGGAAACCAAACGCCAAAGCTCACAATGGTTGTCTCCGCGCGTCCTCCGTTCGAAAAACGCTCTCATGAGCAAGTCGAAGGTGAAAACGATGATTATTGCCTTTTTTGATAGCCATGGAATCGTCCACAAAGAATTTGTTCCACCGGGGAAAACTATAAATAAAGTCTACTATTGCCAAGTACTCGAAAGATTGCGAAAACGAATCAACAGGGTGCGCCAAAACATCGCTCGTAACTGGATCCTTCATCACGACAACGCGCCGTGCCACACCGCCCTCAGCGTGTCCCAGTATTTGGCCTCTAAAGGGATCGCCGTGTTGCAACAGCCGCCTTATTCCCCCGACATGTCACCCTGTGACTTTTTTTGTTTCCTAAAACAAAATCAGTGGTCAAAGGAACCCATTTTGAGTCGATTACGGACATCCAGGCGGCCATGACGAGGGTACTCGCGGACATCCCAGTCGAAGCGTTCCAGAAATGTTACGAAGCATGGAAAACGCGTTGGAATCGCTGTATAGCTGCCCAAGGGGACTTCTTTGAAGGGGATGGCAAAGTTGTAGAATAATTTTCAAGTATATGGGTTTTATGGAATCAGTCTCATTACTTAATTGTCATACCTCGTAGCTTTAAAATTGACGAAGAGGTGGTTTGTGTTGGCGGTGTGCTTTAATATTTCACACAGTACACTCGATAGAACCTTATAGGCGATGTTGAGAAAGCTTATCCCACGGTAGTTGACGCAGATTGTGGGGTCTCCATTTTTGTGGATTGGGCAGAGAACACTTAAATTCCAATCGTCGGGCAGACTTTCATCCCACCATATTCTACAAAGAAGCTGCAGGCGAGAAATTGCTATTCGAACTTCCTCATGGTCGGGAAATGGAACGTATGCTCCATCGTCATCGATTGGGGGATCGAGTTCACCTTCGCCTGTTGTTATGTTTTCCCAATATTCAGCAGGCTGGAGAACTGTTCCCTTCATAACTTCAGTATACTCTGGGTATCAGTCACTAGATCACTTCTGGAAGTTTTGGGTAGTTGATTATTTTATTATTGGATTGGATTGTTGGATGAAAGAGTATGGGGTGAGGATCTGTTTTTTAGTGAACTTTCCCCTAGTTAAATTTCTTTTGTCCTCCTATGCTAAGGTCAAATTTTTGAAGATACGAAGGGTGTCAATCGAAAACTTTGTTCAAAAATCCTCAACTTTAATTAACTCTAGCTTCACCACAGGAAATTATCATTCATTTGGAGTTTTTTTGAGCATACAAAAATATAATTTAGCAAGACTATATTATCGGAAGTAACATACTTTTAAGTGCGAAAAATCTTAGTAATACGAAGACATATTTTAAAACCAACCTCATGCGAAAATCCAGCTCAAAATTGCAATATTTTTCAATGCAGAACTTAACGTTTCTCTACATTTCTCTACATTTACGTAATCAAAAGCAGATTATGAAAGCTCCTTGGCAATATCGCGCGTGCTACTGCAAACCCACTAAATCTCCAACTAATTTATTAATGGGCAATGTTTGCCCGGCAACCGCACTACTCACTATACGGAAATTATTTTGTCATCAAAAGCGAAGGACGAAGTCACAACGCCGGCTTACAAAGACACCGTTACGCTCATAATAGGAAAATCCTGTAGCAAATTTTCAAAAATTAACTTTTCACACAAATTGTGCTGCGAAAGTTTGACTGCAAACCGCTAACACAGCGCAGACAGAATGTGCAGCAAATGCAGAAATACCCAAAAAAAGAAGAAGAAGAAAACGAAAACCGAATTAAATAAGATGCAAATATGCTGGCGCACAGAGCAAAAAAAACCAAAAAAAAAGACCAAAACACACAGAATTTAATAAAAAAGGTCAGCGTGCTGGGGCAGCAGCAGTGGCGCCTGCCCTGCAATGGCAGCAACAGCAACAACAAAAACTAATTGCAAAGGCAAAAGTGTGTGCTGCAGGGCAAACGGCAGCCACAGCTAGAACTGTCAACAAAACTCATTAGTGCAAGGGGATGGCATGACCGGCGCGCTACACACACGCACATAAACAACTGTATGCACACATACATACATTAAGTATGTAAGCACAAAAGCACTGGGCATGGCCCCGTTCGCTTCAGCACATTCGGCAATGCAATCTAACGGTTTTGCTCCCCGCGCGCCTGCATTTGCCACTGCTGATGCAGCAGCTGTAGCAACTACACCAACAACAAACATAATAACAACCACAGCGGCAAATGCGCTGCGAAGGACATGCAACTTTCGGCTTGTCGCTGCCGTAGCGTCCGAACGCCGCGCCTCGCACCGCCCATATTTCACCACCATTTTCTAATTCAGTTTTGCTTCTTCGCTTTTTTCCACGCTTTTGCTCATTTTGGCATATTTCCTTTTATTTCCCTCTTTGCCGCGCACACACAGGCAAACTTTCACATTATTTGTTGTTGTTGCTGTTGTTGTTTTTTTTTTCTTTCGTCCAAATCCATCGCGCTGGCGAAATTGTGCGAAACCACAAGAGACTAATAAGCGTGGTAATGCAGTGACATTGTGCAAATTTCGCTCGCCGCCTTAAAGTATGCAACGCGGCAAGAAAAAAACGCCAGCGCGCCGGCATTGGAAGGACGTGTGCTTGGCAAAAATATGGTAAGCGCGAGCAGTTGCACAGAGTGCGAGTAATAAGTAGAAAAGTCAGTGGCAAGTGCAACATTTGCATTTTTGCGCCGCAAGTTGCACGAAGCGTAGCTGCCACACCAATAACAGCGAGTGATAGAGGCGCGCGCGCGCGTTGGCAGTGACAGCAGTAGAGGCGTGTGCCGTGACAGTGGCACTGATAGGGGCGTGTACGCTGGCAGTGACGCGAACAGCGCTGCCTGGCTCATTGTTGCAAGCGTGACGGTATTTTTTCAGTTGACTGTGTGTCGCGCATTGTAAAAAGTTGCAGCGTGAAACTTCGCCGACAGTCGCGCGACGCCGGCCACAAAGTCAGTCAGCAAATGTATAGTAAGTTCGTGCAACAACAAAAGCAACATGCCACAAATTTCCCATTGTACTTTGTGGCTGCGCGTACAATCTGTTGCTGTTTGCCGTTGCAACAGCTGTGTGGCAGCATGTATGGGTTGCCCGTTTTGTGTGCATACTTTGGCGTTGTTGCTTGCGTTTTTTTTTCTTGTGTTTTATTTCGCCACACATTTTATTATTTTTAACGGTTATTCATGCTTCTTGTGGCAGCGTGGCATTTCTTTCGCTTTTCAAAAGCTTGAACTTGCCACACGACACAAACACAACGCACACGCAAGTGTAAATATATATTTTATATACACAAATACCTACACATATACAAACAGTAGCACACGCACACATACTTGCAACACACTTACTTATGCATTCAAACACCGAAAGTTGTTTGCGCCAATTATAAGAGACGCATCCAATTTGCCTAGCATGTGCGGCATGCAACGTCGGTCTGTGCAGCAAGCTACATATATGCATGTCTATGTGGCACGTTGCATGTTGCCCGTTGCCAGTTTCTTTATTAGTGGCAAGTGCAAACTTTACAATTAAGGTTGCGCCGTCACCGGCAACAGGCGACCGCAAACAGTTAGCAGGCAGCTAGCGCCACAACCACAACAACAAAAACAATAAAATGCCAGCGCAGATAATGTCATGTAAGTCTGTTGGTGACGGCTGCCACTTGTGAGTGTCATGAAGGCCGTTACACACACACACACACAAACACACAAAAGCCAGCGTTGACAACATGCAACACCGAACGCGTTGAAACGCATTGCCCCGCTGCACAGCAATGCAACGACTTGAATTGAATTGACGTGTGGCAACGTGTGACTTTGGCGCATATATAAGCACATACATGCACATATAATAAGAAATAGCAAAGTGCATGGAGTCAGTCTGAGTCGCACTTGTTTAGTGGAGGTGTTGTAGTCATTCATATATTTACTATGTATAAATAGAAATAAATATATGTACACATGTATATAAGTGTCTATTTCGCTCTTTGTTGCCTCCCAATATGTAAGAAAGCCAATAGATTTCAAATATATTCTGGTGGGAATGGCAGTGTAACTAGTTCATAGTGGACCACTACTGGGCCGTTCAAAGTAATTATGTTCTCGGGCTACCATTTGTCTTTCTCGCATGAAAATACATCTCTCAAAAATTTATATGTATATGTCAGTGTAACTAGTTTATAGTGGACCACTACTGGTCCGCTCAAAGTACTTACGTTTTCGGGATACCATACGTATTTCTCGCATGAAAAGACATCTCTCAAAAATGTCTATGTATATGTCAGTGTAACTAGTTCATAGTAACCCACTACTGGACCGTTCAAAATACTTACGCTCGGGACCTATATTTCTCGAATCAAAAGACGTTTCTCAGTTATTATATAACCTTTATTTAAAATAAATTAAAACAAAAAAATAATTTGGACCATCTTGTCGGTCCACTGTTGATCCATTTTACCAGCTTTGGCTTACAACTACTTAAATCTTTTTTCCAACCGATTAATACGTATAATAGTTGATTTATTAGCTATCATCATTGTCTAGAAAAATCCCTCAGATCCAATCGTTAACATGAATAGATCAAAGAATTTCTTCCGGTGAAGTGATGGTTTCGTGTACCATATTTTAAGTCTAAGCCTCAAGGCCTTTGAGTTTTCCTACACTTTTGGCAAATAAGGGCCAATAGCAAATTCTGCACCCGCGAACATGAGTTTTCTAAAGTAGCTCGGTTATATTGGATCCCTGGTGACTGCAACGCCAACAAGCTAACCAGTGGGGTCAACTTTGCCTCGCTTACATCGGAACGAGTTAGATCACATTGGCATTTCGCGTTCTGGTACAGGATCAATAGTCATCGCATGCGTTTAGCAGGCACTCATCGATGATCCGCTTCAGTGCTACTGCAAAATCCTTTTAGCCTAGAGTAGAACCCAGAAGATTTACTAAACTATTTGCTCTTAGCAGAGTTTAACATGCGGCAATCGTTAGGTGTTCTACTACATAGTTTCCAATAGATATTCTTGCGGAAGAATTAAATTGTTGTTGGAGGCAAGTCGTCAAACCTGTATGAAAGAGAGTGAGATGGAAGCATCTACGCAGTTTCTGCTCCATTGTCCACCTATCACAAGATTGAAGCAACTCGGGAGTCTTACCTTCGGCGAACCAGTAGACATAGCCGAAATTGGCATTAGCCGTCACTACACATTTTTGGTGGGTTCACAGCGCTTTGTCGATTTATAAAAGTTTTATGATTTGTTATATAGGAGTTTTAGGTGCCACAATGGAATCACGTTCTAAACTGTCCAAGTGAGATACTTGTTAGGATGGACTTAAGATTGTCTGAAGTGTCAATTCCAAGTGTACACATCTAAAGTTGGAAATAAGTATGTACATTCTGGCAAATTACTTAGAAATTTAGAAATTGCTATAGCCTTAAATACACCATAAATAACAGGTCAATTGAAATGTCCCCCGCTTACCATTGTAAAACACATTTTTTTTTTGCAGAATTCTTTTTTTTTCAGCATAGTTCACTTCACGGATGATACACTGATTATAGCGACCCTCCAACTTTTCAGTACCATTTTTGTAAAACAATTTAAATTTTGTTTCAAAATAGCCTTCAGTTTGTCCGTTCACATCCCTATTTGACAAAGATTTCATCCCAGCGAGCATTCTTTGAGATCTGCGAACAGGAAATAGTCACTGGGTGCCATATCAGAAGAATACGGTGGATGCGAAAGCAATTCAAAGACCAATTCATGAATTTTGTTTTCACTAACTTGCGGAATGTTTTATTGTCTATGTAAAACAGCACTTTATTTTTCTTCAAATGCGATCGTTTTTCGAGTCAGAAAAAAGTATTCCTTGCTTGTATCAAAATACAGATAACCTTGTCATAACCTTATCAGCGAACTGTTGCGTTTCTCTACGCTTTGGAGCGGATTCATCGTATGTAGTACAGTCAGATTTCTGTCAATGGGACGACGGAGTGGAATGATGAAGCCATGTCTCATCCATTCTCATATATTGATCTAAAATCTCGGGTTTAACACACTTAAGTAACTCCAACATTGCTCCAACTCATCAACTCGTCATTGCTTCTCATTACCCAACTGAAGAAACAGCGGCTAGAGTGTGCAAAATTATACAAAACTTGAACTGAATCCAAATTTAATTTGCTTGGATCTGACGGATATGCCATAGTGTATTGTAGAAAAGGAAAGCTATGTTTTTTCCACCGTGAAGCATACGCTCTATTTAATGGCATGGCGTTGGACAGCTTATTAATCTTAAAAAATCTATGAATGCCGAAAAATACATTGGAATGTTGAAATAAGGCATTTGGACAACTATCGAACAAGCTGTTCAAACACACTCAAAAAGTTTATTTTCAGGATCATTCAGCCCCTCACCATAGAGCCAAAACGATAAATAAAGCACTAAAACATTGAAATAGATTTTTGAATAATTCATTACAAACACACAGGTTACAAACCAAAACTATTCGAAAGGAATTGAGTCTATCACGTGGCTAGCAAATAGCCCCGATCTCAGTACAATTGAGGACTGCTGGCATCATATGGAAAAAATGTAAGGAAAAGAGTCCAAAAAATCTAAGAGATAATGAAAAAATTATTGAAGCTGTGTGGACTGAAGAAACTAATAAAAACTATCTTCAAAGCTTGTTTGAATCCATACCTAAACGAATAGCCGAAGTTATTTGAAGGAAGGAACTAAGAGTTAAATTGGATACATTTTTAACGATTTTTAATCAAAATGTTCTCCAAAACTAAAAATTATTTCCAACCATCTCTTCTTTAACAAAAAAAGAAGGTAAATCTAAAGAAACTTTGTAACTCACCACTGCAAATAAGAGCTTCTCATATTCAAGAAAACTTTCTAGCATATGGTATTTGCATCCTGCATGAAAGCATCCACTTATTTCCACAGAAGTCTTTTTTCTCTTTTATTTAGGTATATCATAGCAACGCGTTTGTGTATTGAAATGTGTCACCTGACTTGACAGCTAGTCAAGTTTCCAATGCAGGATGCGTACTCGTACACACCAGCACACCGAACGTTTTGTTATGCGACTGTGGCGCGGCGTCGGCGGCGGCGCCTGTGACAACGACAGTAACTTTTGCCTCCCACAACAGCATTGCAACGGTAGTTTTCACACGTCTCTCGTTTCGCGCCAGCTCATTGTCATTGCTATTAATGTCAGCACTGTCATTTTGGGGCATATGTGTACAATATGTAGAGGAATTTCGCTCTCATTAGTTTGGAACGGCATTGAACGTGACTTGTTCGTTTGTATTTGCTTTAAGTTGCAGTTAAGATATTAAAGAGCAGTCGCATGCAGAAAATACTGAATATTTTGCAGTAGAATTAATTTTAAATTTATTCGTAAAATTTTGAGGAGCACTTGGTTATATTTACACTGCTTCGAGCGGTTGGAGTATCTTTTTAATTGTGCACATCTGCACAGGCCCAAATTATCAGGCGCTACCATAATTTCACTAACCCAACTAATTGGTGGTTAAAACCATTAATTAACTATTTAAAATGAAATAAATATCATTTTTGATTACTTGAAGTTTTGGCATGTGCTTAAGGGCGTGATATACCACATAACATAACTGTCTCTATGGATTCCTCGTTGCCTTCACTGCTGCTTGTAGACGTGTGTTTGCCCAAATATTTTGACAACCAAAATTCTCGGATTTCGGTTTTGGTGGTTACACATTTAAGTAAATATTTCGTCGTCGCATTTCATGCTTCTTCAAATCATGTAAGCGCTATTATTTAATTGGTTGGAGAAATATGCTTGTCCTCTCGCTAATTTGGCTGGCGAAAATTTTGGAAAGAGGAGCGCATAATAGGGAAGGAGATTAATTCGATAATAATAAGGGCGGTGCATTGTAAGTGCAAAATATAGGCAACAACTCAGAAGAAGTTGGTTGTTTTTTGTCTTAAAATAAATAATAATAACAACTAATTGATTTCAATCCTAAAAATAAAGAGATCAGTGAGAGACGAGTTGAAGAAAAGCAATTGGGAAGAGATATTCTTTTTTCTCACTTTGTGAAATTCGACGTAACAAAATAATATTTTATGGCGTCTTCGTCTAGCGCGGCCGCTCGGAAAAGTCATATTTGCTAAGCCTGTTCATAGAGCGGCCTTCATCGGCATTAGTGGTGTACTAAGGGCAATCTTCTTCTTACTAAAAACTCTAAAAACTCAGTGGACTCACACTGTATGAAGAAGCTGTAAGGTTTACAGAATTCGCTGGTGGGCTCCGTTCTTGATATTGAAGAAGCTTTCAATATTGTCCTAAAGCAAGCAGTCGCAACTACTCTGTACGATCTTGAATCAAACCTCAAATACCTAATTTTCAATCTTCGTAAGAATGAGTAGAGGAACCCTACAAAATGGAGTCCTCTATCAGGAATCCTAGTTTTTAACGACCTGCTCAAAAAAAATTGGGATCGTAACTGGCGGGTGATTGCCTATACAGACGATGCAGCATTTATGGTTAAAGGAAAGTTCATGAGTACCGTGTACGAGTTGACGCAAGCGTATCTCAGCGTCGAAATAAATTGAACAAACCGATATGGTTTTATTTACTAGAAGATACAAGATCCCTGTGGCACATGGGGAACAAAAAAGGCATCGAATACCCTATACTACTTTAGGAAATCTATTGGCAAAAGGTAGGGTCTCCCGCCGTAAGGGATCATTTGGCTCTACGCCACTATAGTCAAGCCCATTATGTTCAATGGAGTCTTAATGTGGTTCTAGAAAAGGCCACACTTGGAAAGAAACTCGAGAGCGTTCAACGGGTGGCGCTAATCAGCATGTGTGGTGCAAAGGACTAGAGATAGCAGTCCACGTGCGTTCTCTCTAGAACAGCCATCTAACTTAACCTAACCTAACCTAAAGACAACACCAACGGAAGCACTCAACTAAATAAAATTCCCTTTTACTTCGATTAGAATAGTTAAAATCTATGTATGTAGATCATTGCATCTCGAAATCTTCTACTGGCGATTCCCTCTTTGATCACACAGCTGCGAAGAAATTGAGGCTGGGGAAAGTCCTTGAAGAAAAGGTGAATTGAGCTTTTTCAAGGAGAAATCGAGAATAAGTGGGAGGGAGGAAGATAAGAGGTGGAGTTATCGGTTGAGAACTCTCCATCAACTTTATTTTCAGGCTACCAGACTGCTGTTGTGTCTTTTAAGCAAAGGTGGCTGCCATTAAAGTTGGTGTGGATATATTGCTCCGAGGTGCAGCCTCCTTCAAAGAGGTGTGCACTGATCAATAGCCGAATGGCGATATTGGCTTTGAGCTCGGCGATAGTGCACTCAAACCTTCTCAAGGAGTTCATGATCTCATTATCAATATCTTCACGCTTTTTTCCATATTAGTCTTTTATGAATGTAAGGTCACAGCCGATGAGCTTACTAATTAGGTTTTCCGAGGTCTTCTTACGTTCTAGCACTGGAACTATGGTCCTTCAGGAAGCTCGAGAATCTCTCGCTGGTCGACAACTTATACAACTGCGATATCCTTCTGGTTTAAAGTGAACTGTAAGATAGCATCGGAACTACTTTCTATTAGCATAGTCAATGTCAATGGTAAGTGCTCTGACTGCACTGTGTCCTATCGGTACTCATGCGGTGTGACTAAATATTTTGACGCACGCTTTATGCCAAGGTTGTATGGACAAAGGCTAGATGGAATGATCTTGCAACTTTTTTTCTATCGCCCGGCTTTTGCCAGTCTCAGATTGAAATACTAAACCGTAAACCTTTGGGTGACCTTGCAAAGCTGGGATTGATTTTAGCCGCCTTTAGAACTTTTTGGACAATACGAAAGACGAATATCTGTTCAAGTGGGAACCGTCGATTTTGGATCAACCATACCATAAAGTAACCTTTCCTGCAGTGACGGATAGATGATAATTTTTGAAACTATCTTAAATAATTTTACAATTTTTGGGAAGTAGGAGCGGCGAACTCAATGTGCACCTAGATTTGCTTAGAACACCTTTGTGGAAATATTTTTCTTTATAGTTATTTGATTTCGATCTTTAGTCCAAAGGTATCAAAAGTCGTTGCTAAGTTCAATTGACTCTTTTTCGCAAAAATGGACAGTTCTGATAATTATGTTTTATAAAAATAATGCTCAATAGAGACTTGGGACGATCACCAGAAACTTCTACCATAATTTTAGTAGATGATTCGACTTTAGGCACAGTTTCGATAGTTTCGATAAGAGTGTCTTTCGTACACGTTTTGAGTCCTCGAGCAACTTCATAAAAATAACTAATAAAAATTAAATATAAATTCAAGAAATAACAACCGTGTATAATTGAAGTG
The DNA here is from genome assembly GCF_023373825.1 of Bactrocera dorsalis. Taxonomy (NCBI): domain Eukaryota; kingdom Metazoa; phylum Arthropoda; class Insecta; order Diptera; family Tephritidae; genus Bactrocera; species Bactrocera dorsalis. Next base: position 90,757,203 of record NC_064303.1, read on the forward strand.
CAACAAAAGTGCGTGACACCCCCGAAGGCACTAATGGCTGGCAGGTCGTTGGACTCTGAACGGAGCTCTTAGAAACCCTCGTGAGTCCGACTTATGTGCACTTCCAAATTACTCACCTGATAATTAAGGGCTGTCGGCGGGTCTCCGCCCACCACATATGCAATCCCCAAAAGATGGCAGCAGCGAATTCTACGCAGTCGGCAAGCAAATTAATTAATCGGCGCCAGTTTGACATGCCGTCCACTTTTATTGCGGTCCGCCGTTTTGCCTTGTGTTTGCAGTTCGTTTGTTTTAATTTGTATTTCGCTTTTTGTTTTTGTTATTGCTATTTTTTTTTACTTTTGCAATTTGCATAATTGACATTTTGCGGTATTTCGCGCGCTTGCTTGTGACATGCACACACACACACAGTAAAAATATACAAATATACGTGGTAAACACAATAAAATAATGTGCTGCAAACCGAGTGCACAGAGGTGCAACACTCGTGCTGTTGCACGTTGCATCTTTATATGTATTGGCGCACATAAAGCAGCATGTAGTACATATGTATAGAGATTATGCACGGTAGTAAGGCAAATATGTTTGCATCACGTGACTGCCGACCATAAATTGCGATTTCATTCTACATTGCACATATTTGTAATATTTACTTGTGTATGTGTTTATCTGTATATATGTATACGAATGAAACAAATTGTTTCGTGGCTGCGAATATGTATGTGCATACATACTGGCACTTATTACAAAAGCATATTTGTCAACGTGCAATATATCGTATATAAAACCGGAGTTATACCTGAGATATACCCAGTAGATAAATACCCAAACTACTACACTGTGTGTACCTACTATATACCAAACAGAAAATAATTGATTTTGACAGTTATTTGATCACAAAGTTTGCAGAAAATATCCTCAAAACAGGAGTTCGGTTGAACCGAAGATATTATACCCCTCACAGTTACATTTTTTATAGCAACGATATTTTTTCGTCTTTGATAGATGACTTTGTATGGCAGCAGTATGGAATCGTTGTCCGATCTGCACAATATCCTCGGAGAATGTAGCACTCATTTGAAGAAAAAGCTGTGTCAGTGTATATGGCAGCTATATAAAATAGTAGTTCGATTTGAATAATTAGTTGAAAAATTCTAGCGATAGTTAGAATAGTTAGGTTAGGTTAGGTTAGATGGCTGATCTAGAGAGATCACATGTGGATTGCTGTATGTAGCCCTTAGTGAAGACATAGAAAAAAGGAACGCCTACATTCAAATTTACAATACAAATTTGCACAGGCATTTAATTTCCATGCTCTTTAGTTCGGCAGGAAGTCCGAAAGTATGCGCTCCCAAGTATTTGAGTCTTGATCTCCCAAACGCGTGACAGGCAAAAAGGAAATATTGAGTTCGTTCCACCTCATCTTCTTCCATACTGCTTCTGCAGATGGCGTCTGGTAAGATTCCCAGCCTTACAGCATGGACGCCGATAGAGCAATGGCCGGTTAATAACCACACAACTAGGCTAGTCTTACTGAGCGAAAAGAGGTCATTAGATCTCTGGCTATCTTGGGCCAAAAGACTTTTGCGACAGCGCATATACCGATCTTGGCCCAGCGGTGGCCAAGCTTCCGCTGAGCCCAGCTGTCTAGTAATAGAATACAAGAGGATACGAGAGTACAGACCCGCTCTCATTCTACCGATAGCGGTTCTTAGGTGCTTTCTTTGATAGCTCATCTGCTTTACAATTTCCAACGATTCCGCTGTGAACTGGTACCCATACCAATCTAATCAGAAAGGCATTCGATGCTATTGATAGCAAAGTTAGGCATATTTTGACCAACCTTGAACGTACTGTTAACGAATTCAAGACTAGTATCGCCGCTCTGCTATCTGAGAAGATGGTCACTTCTCTGAAGGAGGCTACATTCCGGAGCAGTTCATCTTCTGGAATAGTCAGGAACCTTTAAGCTGGAGTTGATAGAGAGCTTCTAAAAGTAAACCCCTTCACCAACCTCCCCCCTTTGACCCTTCTGTAAAGAAGCTCACTGCCCCTCTGCTTCAACGATTTCTTTCCCGCAACTTCCTCGTCGCTCTACCCATATAAAAAAGGAGCCACCAGAATTCGGTTTGACAATAGGGTAGTAATCTATGCCAAATTTTGTGAAGATACTTTGTCAAATAAAAAATTTGTCTATAAAAGAACTTGAGTTTGATCAACTAGTTGTACATATAACAGCTATCTGCTATAGCTGCCCAATTTCAGCAGTACGAACAAGTGAGCAACTTTTTGCTGAGGAAAACAAAATTGCAGTCCGATAGCTTAAAAACTCAGGTATTAGATCTGGTTTACTTATACTCGCGGACGGAGAGATAAACATGGCTAACTCCAGCTCGTTTTTTTTAAGATTTCCGGCGTTTCGTTTTAGGTGCAGAAAACACCTTGGCCAACTTAACGTACTTTCTTCAAATCATAAAAAAAGCTATAAGTCCCCCTTAATAACAAAAGAACTAGTTAATCTGCTTGCTATAATGACTTCTTTCATTAACGCCCTATTCCTTTAAAAAATGAAGAAAAATAACACTAAAGCTGTGCATTTCTTAGATTCGGTTTCCACAACGTCATATTCAATGACAATACCTGTCCGTACTAATGACAATAGCTGGTCAGATTGATAAAAACGTTTCTCATTTCGTTTTCGAAAAATTTTTAACCATGTTTTTTATTTCTAAGTCAAATTCAATGACCGTACTTGTCAAAATAATGACAATTGTCAAATTATTTTAAACCATTGTCATTTCCCTTTCCCAAATTTTATGACAATGCGTTTTTTCAATGACAAATTCAATGACATTACCCGTCAGTACTAATGACAATAGCTGGTCAAATTAATAAAAACAATTGTCATTTCGTTTTCGCAAACTTTGTGGCATTGCTTTATATCAATGTCAAATTCAGTGGCTGCCTTAGTCAAAATTAAGCTAGTTCCAGTAAAGTCAGTCAAAATTACTGTCACTTATTTTTTGTGATAAATTGTGGCTTTAGTTTTACTATCCGAAGAATTATAGTCTGGTCAAATTATTTAAACCGATTGATTTGTTTTTTTTTTATTAGCAATTTATGGCATTACCTTCAATTTGCTATGTCAAATTCAATGACATTTTTGACATTGCAAGAATAGCTTTGATCACGTTTATCACAATTATTTTTAATTCCTTTTTGGTAACAATTAAAGCAATATTTTTTGAAGAAACTTAGACAGAGAAAAAACATATGGGTTTTTTTCTGCGCCAAATTTAATGTCAAAAGAAGAACAGTCTTGCAAAAATTAGGCAAAACGATTCGAGTTTTATTTTATTTTATTTTGCTTTTGCAAATTATGACAACACTTTTCGAGCCATTTGCGCCTTTTACTATATACAATTATGTGGTAGCGCTGGTCAATGTAATGGCAGTCCTGGTCAAATTAGTCAAAAAGAGTTTCAGTTCAAATTTACTGCAGTTCATGGCACTGTTTTGTGAGGAACATAATAAAAAATGTCAAGTTTATCCTTGTCAAATGATTTGGATTCCAAATGACAGAAATAGGACCAAAAAATAATATTGTCATTTCATTTTTTTTTTTCAATTAATAACATACTATATCAGACATCAAAATTGTACTTTCTCACAATAATTCCATTGAATTTGACACAATAAGAATCAGGCGTTAGTTTGTAGGACTATCACGTCCATATACCAAGTGCATATGAACATACGGCGAATCGAACTTTTTTTATCAATTCAAGTATATTAATATACGTGTATGAAAAAAGATCACAATCTGAAAAAAATTCTTGTCTATAAATTGAATTTGGAGCAGTGCCGACTGTTAGAGTCAGAGTTAAATAATTATTACACACTGTGATTAAAAGAATAAACATTGTTTGCTAAATTTGTTTTTTAGTAATAAAACGCCTCCAGCGCCACATATTGGGCATTTTTATGCACCCAATATTTTATATGAGCCAATTAGCTGACATTTTGAAATCCAACGCTTTTGCTACTGGGTTCAAATAAACGTCTACTAACATACATATATTTGCTTTTCTCGCTTCAATCAGCTTAGCCTGCAAAGCGCTGACATTAGCTCTTGCATTTGTTGGTGTATGCATTCTGCATATTTGTCAATGCAATTGACCATAAGCTTAGACGAGTCGCTACAAAGTTAATCAGTTAAGGCAAAACTAAGCCACATTAAAGTCCTAAATATGCTATGAATCTTCAACGGAGTCATAAAATATGCTTAACTTTCGTATTTTTTAAATTAATATGTTAGAAGTTTTCGAATTCCAGTTCGAGTTCTAATGCTTTGAGTGATCTAATTGGGTTTGGTTGTAATATAGCGTACTTACTGGAGTTTTTGAAGCATATAAGACTATTCTTTTGTAGTAGGAGAGCACATACTGAACTTGTGGCACAAATATAGTGTCTATTTAGTATTTATTGCTACTTTTAATTTATTTGCTGTTGGACCAAACTTTGTCGCCAAGTTTTGGTTGGGCCTTACAAAGTGTTTTACGGTTTTATGAAATAAATTTTATGTCCCTTTAATGAAAGGGATAACCATTTATACAAACAATCAATCTAAAATGAATATTAACTTCCAAACAAACAAAAAGTTACTCATACGCAGTGCTTAACACTTGAAACATTGCAATAAAACTTATAAAAACGCGGTAATATTAATATATAACTGCAAATTTGAAGATCACTTATGAATTACACACTTAACAGTTAACCGACTAGACATTACTTAGTATATCAAGACAGTTTTGTCGAGTTTTGTTTTTTGTTTGGACCTTAAAAACCACTGCCGCTTATACTAAATAAATGTGTTGAGAGTGAAAATTAAAGCTGGCTCTGAATTGCGGTGGAATTTTATAAAAAACCGATATATGTATATCAATATGTAGCAAACAAATATGATAACTAAAAAATTCAAGTACTTATGTCCAGACGCGATTTTAATATTAGCTTACATTTGCTTTGATCTACACAATACCACAACGACACACAATATTATTATTCACACAATTTAATGATAAGTCTAATTGCAAGTTTCTTAATTTAATTTCATATATTTCTTTTCTTACAGGTATGTGCAAAAATATGAGTTCTTCAACTTCATGGACCAGCTGAGTCTCTGCCGAATATCTCAAAATGACTCTTATGCAATCCCCAACCTAAAATATTTTATAAAAATATAAATCTGGGCACTAAAGTGAAGGTAAAAATATATTTATTTTGTCAATACTTCTTTTAAGGGGTTTCATGGGTTTCCTCGGGTAAAAACCACGCTTTTTTCAAATTTTTTTTCAAAACTTTTTTCTCATACAAAAAAAGAAAATTTTTATTCCAATTTTTTATTGTTACAAAAATACACTATTTATAAAGAAATTCTGAAACTTTTAGAAAAAAATATTTTAAACTCATTCATTGCGACGCCATTTTCCGTGACCCTCGGAAAACATATGAGCCCACGTAGTCAGGATAACTCCTCACAGGATTATCTAAAGTGAAAACAATACGTATTTTAGTTAGAACCTTAACTTAGAACTAAGATGAAGGAAAAAAATTAAAATTTGATTTTTAGCAGTTATTTTTACAAAAATGAAAATTTCAAGAATTTTTTTTTCAAATAGTTATGATCGAAAAAAATCTTCGTCCAAGTCTTATATATCAAAGACCTGTGAAAAATTTCATGAAAATCAGTTGAGTAGTTCTCGAGAAATTTTGGGATCGACTTCAAAAACACAGTTTGGAGAAAAACGCGTCTAAAGACGGCGCTTAGCTAGCCTTGGGCGCACAAGTTCTCAGGGCTGTATCTCTGAAACTTTACTCTGATCAACTTGAAAATTTAGGACAATATTCTCGAAGTGTTGCAGAATTTAATAAGACAATGAAAAATATCGATTTTTTGAAACCCGTAAATCCATGTAACCACCTAAATGGATGTGTACAACCATCTAACAAGCAAAGATGTGCACAATTCGGACGAAGTTGAATGAAAAGCACTGTTAAATGCCTCCAGAAAGAATAAAATGTCAAAAATGTCGATAAATATGGATGGAACCTATTCCCAACTCCAAACTCTCTCACGGAACCACATAAATAATTATTAGTTTGGGTCCGGTACCGGTCAGTGGGTTCACTGTCCTTTAAGTGAGGTTTGCCACGCTGCTCTCTTATTGTTTAGCTTTTGACTCTCTCTTTTCTTTCGGCTCTGATAACTTGAATACTTGCTCGTATTTGTCTTCCAGGATGTCAAGGGGCATCATACTGGCCAGTTCCTCAGGATCATTACTTATTATTTTTCGCAAAGCACTGATAACTCTTAGTGCCAACAGCCCGTGTACAATGCTTATTTTTCTGGTATATGCTTAAATGCCTAGCGCCTGAATCCATATTGGAGCCGCATATAATGCAACCGATGTCGTTACCTTTGCGAGTACAAATCGTCAGCTGGAACGCATGCAGTCTTTTTTTTCCATAATTTTTAATAAAGCGTTCAGGATTTGTTGTCTTTACCTGCAGTGATTTCTGGGTGATCGTTAAATGTGAGACTTGAGTCTATTAGTACTTTCCGATACTTTAGTTGTGGCGTTGAATGAATCTCACTCTCCCAACTGGTGAGAGATATATATATTTGCCTCCAATTTTCTAGTACTTATGAGCAAGACTTCTATCTCTTTACATCTCTTTACAACCAGTTCTGAACCCACTGAGGAGAGTTATTGGCGCAGACCGTTTATGCAGTCATTGCATTTACTCAGGAGGTTTTGTGGGTATGTGGCCACTGCTACTATAATACAATAAGGTCGTCTGCGAATGCAACTAATTTAATAGCATTCGATTGGTGTCTCCTTAGCACTCTGTCATACATTATGTTCCATAAAATGTCTAGAGTCGAGCCTTGCGGTACTCCACCGAAATTGAGTAGCTCTTGGGACATTCATCAGTAACGAATAATAGTCGCCTGTTTTCCAAATAACACATAATAAGGGTAATCAGCAAACAATATTTTTTTGTTCCTTTCTTTCCATTGCTTGCCACTTACCACACATTTCGCAATGTCAACGACATTGTTTAGTGCGTCAATGGTGGAGTCCTTTTTCATAAGGCCATATTATCTTTCTGATAATTCGCTGGCTTTCTAAATTGCTAACTCCTAGAGGTTTCTTACTATGCTTTCGCACACTTTGCCAATTGAGTCAAGCAAGCAAAGAGCTCGATATGATGAAGTTTCCATCGGAGAGACTTTTGGTTTAGGAAGTAGCACCTTTGGACTTTTCACAGGTCGAGAAATATCTCTTCTTTTAATCACGATTTATATACAAAAAAAAAGGGATATAAAATGTCAAACGAACGTGCGAAATCCATTTTATTGGATTTTTACGATTAAATTGGGATATAGACCATTTTAACCATTTCTGGTAGGAATATGAGTCTTAATATATACAGTCGCAAAAATTTAATCAAGAAAAGGTCAATCAGTATATTATACTATTATTCTCATATTCTCTTTTCTTATTTAATATCCACACAAGTCAATAAGCAATATGTAAGCAAATATGTAAATAAAAGTATTTATATACTTACGACCAGACGCGACATTAAAATTAGCTTACATTTGCTTTGCACTACTCAATATCACTTTCTGTTTGTCTTTATCAAAACGACAATCAGTGCATACCCGAAACACCCCAATAATTTCCCAAACAATCAAAACATTTAGCCATAATTCGAGACAAACAAAATACACTCAAAGGCCGTCCCAGTGACCCTTTTACGCCGATAATTATGGGCGCAGCCACGACTGTGTGCTCGTGTTTGTGCTTGGTTGTCTTGGCCGAGAGAATCAGAAATAAGAACAACCGCTAATTTTAGGACCTAATGGGTCATTAATAGCCATAAAGTTAATCGCTTACAATGGCTTCGTTTACACATTTTTATACTTGGTGCATATTAATCGCTATTTGGTGAGAGTGATGTGGACAAATTTGCTGGAGCTAGTGGAGAAGTTAAATAGCGTTATTAAAATAGTAGCTAATAACGTTGTGAAATTAATAGCTAATAAAAAATATTTGTTGTAAAAATATTGTGGACACTTCGTTAAGATAGTTTGGCAATAAGCAGAAATGTTTGGTTTTCATACGCTGACAACAAGTTGCAGGGCTTAATAGTTTCTTCGGACGGGTAATTGCTCTTCAAACTTCCTTATGGTCGGGCAATGGAACGTCCTCCGCTCCTTCGCCATCAATTCGGGAATCGGGTTCACCATCTCCTGGTGTTATGCTTTTACTGTCATTCAGCAGACTGAAGAAGTGTATTCTCTATAATTTTGATGTCCAAAGGACAACCTCTGGGGGTACTAAAATAATTTAAAGACTTTTTCCTGTCTGAATTGGAGGATGCCTGCTTCTGACAAGACAGCGCTACGTTCCTTACAGCTAATGAAACAATCAATTTATTGAAAGAAACTTTCAATTTCAAAGAGAAAGCGCATAGTCTCGCGTCGTGGACCGGTGGCATAGTCTAAAAAAATGTACTAGTTTTTGTGGGTTTATTTTATGTCGTAACTTTACAGATAAGCTCGAGACGAAAAATGCATGAAAGAGAATATTCTGCGCGTTATTGCTGACATACGGTCTAAACTGCTGACAAAAGTGGTCGAAGCTTGGGTCTCATGGCTGGGGTCTCATGGGTTTCGAACCAGCCGTTGCGATCACTTTCGGGCAAGAATTTTTCAAAGTCAACCTTTTGCACATTCTTTCTTGAAGACCTCATGTCTTGGATAACACCCTTTAGTTGGCATCCATGTTAATACATTAACAAATCGAGCACTGGGTGCAGCTTCCTTTTACTTTCTAGTTGACCGATTTTAGTCAATTTTATTTTATAAAATATCCCTCATATCCTCATGATACCCACTGGAAATTGACGTATTTGCAGTCATGACCACTTTCTATAGTTTGCCTTTTTGATCACTCTAACCTCATTTTGTCTTAGGAGCAGTATATTAGGTTAGGTCAATAAGCGACGCATGTACCAGTTTTGGTCTTTTGCGATGCCAGATGGACCTCAGTTTCGAGATCTATGGGGAGTAGTCATCCTTGAAGATGCCTGCGCTTGACGTGAATTTTAACAGACTCTGCGGTCTCACTATCGATACCTCCTCAAGTGTATCAGAACGTGCGGACCCCAGATGCTTACAGCGTAGTCTTGCCATTGCGGGATACAAGAGTGCTCAAGATATACTCCATTGTTTTCCTGGTGCCCTGGTCTAGACATCTCCTGCAGTCTTCTTGATCTGGCAGCCCCATCCTGTCATTGTGTCGCCACCAGACAGCGAACAGTTAGTATCTCCATCATGTTCCTACAGCCTCTTCTATCGAGTGCCAAAAGGATCTACCGCTTTAAACATGACTTTTGCAAGTTTTTACCCAAGTAGCTCGTTTCATCAGGTTTTGATTTTCTTTACCATGCTTCTGCTTCCAATGTTGATCACGCTTTCGGCTGTTAGCTGCACACAATTTTTGGTAATCTCGTCCCTTTTTCATTGCCCTCGATGATTTTGTGGCCCGGCATCCAGTGGAAGTGAAGTTGCTTGCTTCGGGCCCTGCTTCTCAAAACACGTGTGGTCGATATGCGATACGAGGTTACCGCCTTGATTGCTGCTTCCGCAGCTTTGGCAATAGTAAAGATCTCATTTTGAAATATACTGAAGTGATCTGGCAACTTAAAAGGTTGCCATATACTTTACTCTGGACAGTATATTCCCACATCAACTCTACCGTCCATTTTCGAGCCATCCATTTTCCTATGTTTACTTTGAACCTTCTTTCTCAGTTGAAGAGTGGGTTCATGTAGTCGGTATTTTCCCAACCGCTATTACCTACCGAGCTATGCTCAAAGTTCTATATGTAAATTCTGCCACAGCCAGTAGTCGCCCAGCCGATTTTGCTGCGTAGTTTACAGCGAAGAAGTCTATATGTGGCAGGTTTGGTAACCGTTCAAGAGCCGCCGTTGGAGTTGCTCTTAAAACACCCATTATGCACAGCGCAGCGAGCTTCTAAACCTTTCCCATTAACTTCCGGTAGGTGGATTTCCTTGCGCCTGCGAACCATGCTACTGCACTGGTGATCAGAATCGGTCTAACTACAGCTGTTCAGCACCAGATGATAACATTAGCTTGTCACTAAATTAATTCAGCCTCCATTTTGTTCTCAACAAAAGTATTGACTAATTTTTACTCCGGCATATAACATGCAGCGTCGAAGCTTGTTCGCGTGGCTTGACTGCTTGTCAGTTAATTTAACTTGGCCGTGTCACAGCCAACCGCTCACACACACATACACAACCGCGACAAGCACTTATGAAGGACACACCTCTCAAAGATCTTCATGAACTTGTAATTAACATTTGCTTGTTTGCAACATGCACTATGTATGTATGTATGTGCATGTTTAGCGGCTTGTAACTGTATTTGCTTGCTGTCGGCGGTGCTGCGGACTTGTCAACTGCACACTCCATCAATTATGTTTATACAGTATATTAGACTGTCAGGCAATTAGTTGATAAGCAAATGTATCTGCCGCATAGCACCGTTATATGTATGTTAACTGAAGTGTGCACAACACACATACAAACAAACAGCAGGCACTTGTTATTTGTGAACGCAAACGAGCGACATGGAAATAGGCGCATAAACTATAGCGCTATGTAAATATGTATATGTGCACACACACACATATACACGAACGCTCGAACGTCGCCTGCCGCTTTGTGCGTAATTGAGTCACTTGTGAGTGAAATTTTTAATTAAATTATTAAGTAGGTTGCCGTTTAATTGCCAACGTTTGATGGCAATTCAATCTAATGAGGATTGTGCTACGGCAGAACAGCGCGTTTTTGGGGTGTTTCCAGCTGTGCAGGCGCCGTTAGTGTACAGTGGTGGCCCACTTATTAGTAGTGATGGGATAATAATATTTCTTTATCGAAAAGGAAACGCTATATACCAACAAAAACCCTGTTGCTATCAGAGTAAAAAAACGTGCTGTTATTGTGGAGCTCCGCAACCTCAACAAAACTCTCCCTCAAGAGTAAAGACTTCCAAATTATGAAAAAAACTTAAATTTTTCCCATTTGGTATATAAACACTACGGCAAGGGGTCTTACATATAAAAGGTGATCCAGCTAAAGGTACGTCTTTCAATAGCCTTTCTTCAAAAGATCACACATGTTTCGTGTTAAGCTGTCATCTTAGTTTTGTAGTAATATTTGTCATTTCATCATTGAAAGACTTACGCCTTCAACTTTACTAAGACTCTCAAATCGTTCAACTTTATTAACGATCTGTAAATAATGTGTTTCGCCAGTTTCGCTCTACTGATGGCCAATATAATCAGCCTACTGAGCGTACGATTCACAAAACCATCACCCATCTTGAGACCGCGCATTCATTATTGGATAACTTTCAACCGAATAAACCACGTCCAGCAAACAGTGAAGAAAATATGCGAGCTGAGTGGGTAGACGATGACTGCAGGAGTCGATTCGGCGGCATTCGCAACAACTCGGGCAGATTTATGGAACGAGTTAGCCCATTTTACGTCGAGATCATAAATTGGAAGTCTACAAAATACAGCTTGTGCAAGAACTGAAGCCGTTCGAACTTCTCTAGCGACATCGCTTTACTCAATGAGCTCTAGGAAAGATCCAAGAAAATTCGATCTTTTCGTGCCAAGTTTTGTTCAGCGATGAGGCCCATTTCGCGTTCGATGAGTATATAAACCTGAAGAGATTCAACATCTTATTCAGAAAAACTACGGTTTCAATGCTTTGTAAAAAGGGTTACAGTGAGCGGATTTAGTTCAAATATATGTCGTTTCGTTCGATGATCTTTTTCCATATAGACGGCAACCCCCTCCTTATTTGCGAAGAACTCGAACAGCCACTTTTCACAATACTCTTTTGAGTTCAACTTTACACTAACAAGGGCGTTCGCCATGGACAGGTACAGGTGGTAATCACTTGGCGCTATGTCCGGGCTATATGGTGGATGCGATAAAACCTCCCATCCGAGCTCTCGTAGCTTCTGACGAGTCATCAACGAAGTGTGTGGTCTGGCGTTGTCCTGGTGGAACACTACACCCTTCCTGTTGGCCAATTCTGGACGCTTCTGGTCGATCGCCTGCTTCAAGCGGTCCAGTTGTTCGCAGTAGATGGTAGAATTAAGCGTCTGGCCATATGGGAGCAGCTCATAGTGGATTATTCCTTTCCAATCCCACCAAACACACAGCAAAACCTTCCTGGCCGTCAATCCCGGCTTGGCCACTGTTTGGGACGATTCACCGGCCTTCGACCACGACCATTTTCGCTTGATATTGTCGTATGTGATCCATTTTTCGTCGCCAGTCACCATCCGCTTCAAAAATGGGTCGAGTTCGTTCCGTTTCAGTAGCATATTGCAAGCCTTGATTCGGTCCATAGGGTTTTTTGCGTCAAATCATGCGGTAGCCAAACATCAAACTTTTTTGTGTATCCAGCCTTCTGCCGATGGTTTAAAATTATTTGGTGACTAACTCCCATCTTTTGGACGATGTCACAAGATGCCACATGCCAGTCTAACTCGATGTTTTCCATGACTTGATCGGTATTCGTCGTCACAGGTCTTCCGCCGGCTGGCTTATCCATGGTGTCGTTTTCACCCGCTCTGAATCGTCGAAACCATTCCTCCGCAGTTCGAAGTGATAGAGTACCATCCCCCAAAACACCATTAATCTCACGGAACTTTTCTCTAGCGGATTTGCCTTTAACGAAGAACTTTAAAATAGCGTGAATTTCGGCGTTAGTGAACTCCATGATTACAAGTCTATAACTGTTGAACGCGTCGTTTTGTAGGTTATCTCAAGACCTTTTAAAGATGTATGGTATTACCAGATACGAGCTCTGTAGCGCTTTATACATAGCCGCGAAATTCAAAAGACAAAATTGCGGAAGGGAGATATTTGACAACCAAATATATAGGCGAAACATTTCCTCAGTTTTTGAGATATTGATCTGGAAATTCCACATGTCTCTTTCATACCAAGAAGCTGCTTATTTCTCGGAACGACCATTTTCGGTCAACTGTAACATATAACTGTCATACAAACTGATCATTCAAAATCGAGTTAAAGGTCTTTTAAGCCCTCTTATTGTATAAAGGATACTTCTGAAGGGTTTTTTAGCTTCGGTGAAACCGAAGTTCATGTCTTCTGCTGTTACTGTAATTGCTTTTTAAAATGCAATAATCATTATTAATTTCACTGTTATAATTTCTTTGCCAAATTCGCTTTTAATTATATGACCACCACTGTATATGTAACTACCAACCACTAATTAGTAAACGGTAAATGCAAATAATTTCCACTGCTGTTTAATTTGTTGCAAATTATCTGTTTGTGACACCGCAAATTAGTATTTCAATAGCGAATTTTTTCAGCAAATCTGATTATAACGGCGAACAACTTTACAAGCCACGCGTACTAATTACAATTAATATTAGCCTAAAGAGAGTTTAGAACACTGCATTAATTAATGGCGTTGTTTTCGAAAATTTTTAATTTAATTAAGCTAGATTTTTCGCAATTTCATTAAAATTCAATTTAGAGACTAAATAAGATAAGTAAGGTAGTGCGAGTTTTTAACGGAACCAAAAATTATATGGAAACTGTGATGTCTTTTGAAAAGTCTAGGAAATTTTTTAGCAGGAGTTTTTAATATTGGAGGTTTAGTAGTCTGTATAACATGAGATAACTCACAGGTATATGCATAGTTCCTAAGCTACTTCTGGATCCACTAAATAAATGAAATTTGTCACAATGCTCCTCCACACCTATATGAGACTAGAGCAAGCGGCTAATAGATGTTATAAAATTTCTAATATTTAGAAATATTTAATTATTCATCAATATTTATTTTGTCGCCTCCGAAGTAACCCCCACCAGTTGTAATACACTTATGCCAACGATTTTTTCGGTCTTCGAAACAGTCTATAAGCACTGTTTGGAATGACCTTCAGCTCCTTCAGCGAATTTTCTTCTATCTCTTCGATAGACTGAAAACCGGTTCCACGGAATGCCATTTTCAGTTTGAGGAACAAGAAAATATCACACGAAGACAAGTTTGATGGTGGTGGTGTTTGTGATTGTATTCATTGCGTTTTTAGCTTTAAATTCGGTCAGACTCGTGGCTCAAAGCAATGGTGCATTATTATCGTGTAAAATCTATAGGGTGGGCCATCTAACGTTTTAAATTTGAATTATCTATATTTCGACATTGGAAACGTCAAATACCATTCGGAAAGTGACAGATATTCAGTAAAAAGTCTAAAATTTACGAAATGGGTTGCTATTCACTATTCTACAGTTCGCAGATCGTTTGACTGAGAATGGTCAATTTTACCGAAAAATCATCTTTTCGGACGAGGCTCATTTCCACCTCTATGGTTACGTTAACAAGCAGAATTGTCGCATTTGGGGCACAGAAAACCCGCACGTAATCGTCGAGAAGCCAAGGCACCCAGCACGAATCACTGTATGGTGCGGATTTTGGTCTGGTGGAATCATCGGCCCATTTATCTTCGAAAATGAAGAAGGAACCATAACCATCAATTGTAAGCGATATCGCGCAATGTTAACCGAATTTTTCTTCAAGCAAATTGAAGAGGAAGACTTGGACAACATTTGGTTCCAGCAGGACGACGCTACGTGCCATACAGCAAACGCTACACTCAATCTTTTACGCCCTATCTTCGAAATTTAAAATTTTATATGGCCCACAATTCCGTTTTGACAGATGTTCTAACGCAAACAGCTCAATACGGCCAAATAGAACTCCTTACTGACTGTCTGTCCCTCCGGAACAAATTCATTATTCACCAAACCACGAATTTAGAAAAGAAACAATAAGCATCACCTTGATTTTGGAGCAGATTTGGCGTGGTTTCTTTGGTTTCATCATTTTTTCCCACCATTCCGATGACTGTTGACTTGTTTGCATGTCAAACTCATACACCCATATTTCATCGGCAGTTGTAATGCTCTCCATGAATGTGGGTTCGAAATCCGTACGATCCTGTCCAAAGGAACATGTTTACAGTATTCTTTTTGAAAAAAATTCAGCTTTAACCGACTCGCGAGAGATGTCCAGCTCCCTTGATATTTCTCTAACACTTGCCTGACTATCTTCAAGCACCATATCCTTCGATTGCTTAATACTGAATTGATCAATAATGGCTTTAGTATGGTCGACAGCGATCTGACGCACTTGCGCCACGCTTTTCAACTAAACCACCAACCAATATGAAATGAAGTAGTTCCTTCTACATTTGTATATCAAATAGTTGAAAAGTTTAAGTATCGAATTCGGCTGAGCTAACTCGTAAAGTTTATACGATGTGTACCATCACCATTTGAAAGGCACCGCGAAATCGAACCATGTCTTTGGTAATTTTCGTACAAACATACAGTTCATATTCTATTTATCTATCTATATTCTATCTGCAAAGCCTTAATCCCTAGAAATATACCTATATGCGAGTATAAAGTTGTTCATGTACGAACAGATGTACAAAATCCAACTAAAGCTAAAATTTATGTGCGACACTGGAACTTTCCCCTTATATGCTTATGTAGAATAGAATAACTATGTATATGGTTATGGGTTTACCGTAAAAAAAAATATTCCTCAATTTTTTATATTGTTGCAGAAAATAAGTATTGTCATATATTGATTTACACATTTGTGCACGCTATTTATGCTACTTTATTCCATGTAGCATTTGTGGTTGCATTGTATACGATTGAGCTGATAATGGTTTTGTCTGATTATGCAACAAAGCAGCAAAAGTGAATGTGAAATCAATTCCCCTACATGCCCATCACAGCCGTTAATAATGTGGTTTGCTCCAGATAATAGCATTTCATCATTCGACGACTGTGCCTTGAGGTTACTTCAAAGTCTTTAAACCCAACCGCAACTCTTTTCTTTCAGATGAATTTTAAATTAGTCTTAATGGGATGTTGTTTACCGCTTTCTTATAAAATTATTGGCAATACTTGTAGATCGACACCATCAGCAATTTGGTGTTTAAGTTCCGATTTGTGCTCCTCATACTTATATTTGTTCTTTACGGCGTTTCAGTATATCAATAGTAATCTTACAAAGTTTTGAGGCTAAGCAGGGAAGCTTATAAACATAGTCTTGAAATCATTATTTAGGCATGTTTTATTCATTGGGGATCTAGTAACAGCTGTTTTGTTGGCCAAGTTTACATCAATTAAATAAGACCTTATTTCTTGGGCCGTATTTAGTTCCGAACCTTAGCTTTCTTACTTAACAAGTTGTAAATAGTAACGTTTCTACAAGTATTTGCTTGAGAAATATATTTTTAATGTAAATAGTTTCTTCTAAATTGCAATTAAAAACGGTAGTCTAACATTTTTTATTCAAAGAATGCTTTCATAAAGCCATAAGGCGTTTATTTAAAGTGGTTGATTGGTTGAAAATACAGACCCAGAAAGGCCAGATTCCAGGCACTTAGGTCATACTTATTCCCATTCTGCTCCTGTGTGGTAACCAACTGCCCAATGTCTCTTAAGTTACAGCATTGGGAGCAGTGGAAGATATTCCATTTCAGGCGGCTAAAATCTTGGCATTTACAAAGATGACGTTCCAGCGTCCATAACTCTTCGCGTATGCTTTTCATTACGGTGAATCCACTTTTTTAATCCTCAGAAGGTTGGAACTTAAGGATAAGTGCGCTGTGATGACCCCTAAAATATTAATAAGTTTCCTTTTGCATAGAAGTAGCAGCATTTTGATCTGTCCTCCGTCCTCCATCAACACTATCCTAAAGTAAATTTGTGGTATACTCCGTCTTTCTGGTGTTACAAGATCTGAGTTGTTCCTCTGTGTTGCATTGCTTCAAACAACTCCTGAAGAGCCTGAATAGTTGGAACAGACTAGGAGATTTGTATTCCCAGCAGTCCAATTCGCTTGCCCTTTTGTTTTCTTATATTCCTATAGTATCCAGATGATATTAACCGAGTTACTTACTGAGAGTCCAGTTATTGCCTTTTTGCATAACTCTAGTTCCCGTTAGTATGGTAAGGATTGGATAAGTTGTCATCAAGATCGTCCAATGGCAGGCCCAGGAAACGAGCTGTTTCGACAGGGCATGCGGAGAGGTGTCAAGTGTTATATGGTGGCTCATTCTACGCTGGACAAGTGCTAGATATATCAGGGTCGATTCTGGATAGGTAGGAGTTTAACCTGCTATAGTATACAGAACGAAACTTCGCAAGGAGACTTAATATAAGGATACGGTTATTCTTAATTACCTCTTCTCATGATTGTGGACTTGCTACTTAGAGCAGAAGCCTTCTTGGTACCTTTTGCTATGCATACGATTTCGGCCGGAAGGACTAAATTGTAGTTATTCAGCGGTGTAAAGATTACTTTTGATTAAATTTTTCTCTACCAGAGAATGAATAATTGTTGTTGTGTAGTGATAGAGTTCTGCCGAGTTCTTGACCGAATAAAAATTAGGGTCGGTTCCGGTTTCGTAGACCGGACTGTCGTGGGAACTAGGCGCACTGCTTAGTCAGTTATGACTTAGACGATTATCTATGATGATACATTATCCTCACTTTTAAAAAAGCATAAGCTACCTTCCACAGTCAGACTAAACCAGTTGAAAGAGAACCTAAATTTTCCTGTCTGAGTTATTCGTGCTTTAAATTCAATGTTGCTTCTTTAACTTCGGTTTGCCAAACAGAAAGGAAGTTTGGATGTAAGTTTTTTGAATTTTTCCGATCTATGATTTTCCATGAGTTCTTCAGCCAACTTAAATCCTAAGCCTTAATGCATTGCATGCAATT
Organism: Bactrocera dorsalis; assembly: GCF_023373825.1. NCBI lineage: Eukaryota > Metazoa > Arthropoda > Insecta > Diptera > Tephritidae > Bactrocera > Bactrocera dorsalis. The sequence goes on from NC_064303.1 coordinate 90,775,172, forward strand.
GAAGTGGTCGTCATCAAAAGGGGATTCTCTCATTCGTGGCTGTATTCTTCCTTTCCTTGGTGGTGTTTTTACGTGGCAGATCTCGAACAGGCTCGCCTTCAAACATATGTTTTTTTCTTACCCACTGGATAATTGGTCTAAGACCGGTCGTGAGCTGCTTGAGCTATGAACGTTTCTGACCTTTCTCAATTTGCACAGCTAGTCTTGTAAGAAATACTACAACTTCTCAAAATAACATGATTCCTTAGGCTCCGCTTGAACGCAGTTTCTATATTTTCGACCATTCTTCGTAATTTTCAATGCTTAAAATCGTACGTATGGTACGAAACAATGTATTAGGCTACATATGTATGTATAAACCGTATCTATTCGTATCAAATACCGTCTAACGTCAAAGCACCCTAAACTACCACTAGCAACTGCCAGCAACTATCTGTGTATGTGAGTGTGTGCACTGACTTAGGTACCATAATAGCTTGAGAAGGTTTCGTTTATATTCACTTTTCACATTGTCGATTTTGCCGATTTATTAGTTTGTACGTACCCCCATCACCCCCTGTTTTTCGGTGTTGCTTAGTTGCGAAGACCACACTTGGCTTGTCTTTCATGGCTTTCATGTTTCGATTATTCTGGCTGTTAGTTTTTTATCGTTTCGTTTTTGTATTTTAGTGTGTTTTCACTTCTTTTTTTTTGGTTTTTGTCATTTGGTTTTGTTTACCTTTTATGTGCTCCCTGGCTTTTTGGAGATAATGTTTCCGCATCCGGTTGTCAAAGGTGTGCACACCGGCGCCAACCAGCAGTCGTTCCACCCATTAAGCGGGTGTTCATGGCAAGCGCAGCACATACTTTTATATATATGTATTATATATATACGTATGTGTGTTGTTATATATGTATGGATGTCGATACAAAAGGGTTTTAGCAAAAGTTTATGGTGTCCTTAATGCTTGAATTTCCGTTACAATGTTTGCACTTTTTGGCAGGAAACTAAATGAGGTCAGTTTTTATGTACATTTTGTAAGCGAGCAACTCGATTTGCCTTTTTTAATTTACGATTTGTTGTTGCTGCTTTTTTCTTGTTCTCTCTCTGGTATTCGGTCTATTGTTTGTGGGTTGCCAGTTAAATGTACCTTTCAACGCTGCTTGTTGCGACGCTGTGGCGTAAGTGTTGACCGAGGTTTTAACAGATTTACAGTTTTCCCAACATTTCGACAGCGACAACCCGAAAAACTTGTACTGCTTATGGCAAAGCTAAAAGTAATTCGTTGATAGTGGGCCACTATCGTCGTCGGGTATGCAAAGACTAGCTTATGTTCGTAGTTATTTTTAAGGTGCACTCATTGTTGGGATTACACACGGGCTTAAATGTGCTGTGGAAAGTAAAATAAGTAACGGAATATAGGGGCAACTTGCTATGGAGCAGACATTTCGTGGTCTGTAGATTTATAAAATATAATTTTTAATATGAAATTTGCCTATGCCGGTTAGTCTTTTTCCGTTTTCCAGCTATTGATATTTTTGAGTTTGGCCTTTGCTTTCTTTTTGACTATAATTGCATCTTCCGGGTTTTTCGTCACTAAAATTGATACCATTTCTAGTTATTAAGTACAGAGTCATGAAAGTCTTATATTCTTGGATCACCACTTACAAAATACCTTAATTTTTCAATGCTTGCTCCTGTTGGTATTTAATAGAACTGGTATAATCCAATGAGAGTATGATACAATATTACTAACTAGCAAAGTCAATAAATCTTCTGCAGCATCTCTCCGTTGCTTGATTGGAAGCGTGAATTTTTTGCTCCAGTATGCTCGAATACCCTCATCCGAGTCTTTTTTGTTGTATTCTTTGTTGATGTTTTTTACGTGGCGGGTCCCAAACACAGCGCACAACCCTGGGGAGGGATGTTTCTCACTTAAGCTCGCCCTCAAACGGACGTTTTTTGATTACCCAGAGGATACTCAAAGCAGTATGGAAGCTCAACTAGTAGTAGTTTCGGCTACGAGTTCTGACCGGAGATTTAACTCTGGAAGCATAGGGGGCAGGAACACTTGGAATCCAACCTGCTCTTTGTCAGTTGAATGTAGAATTGTATTGGAACCGGGTTGGGCTTCGGACTCTACCAAGGTCGTCAATGTAGATTCCATACTGCCAAATGGTACTGAAACTGATTTGAAGCGCTGTGCTTTTGAAAGTCGTGGGGTAAGGCTGTCGTCAGCAGGTACCCACGTTTAACACACCGGACGTTACTCAGAGGATACTTGGTCTAGGGCTAGAAGTTGTGACAGGCTTGAGCTCAATGTAAAAGAATCGTTTCAAACACTCTCAAATGAATGACTTCAGAGAACTTTCTTCGCTTGCGTTAACTTCTACACATAGCTCCTTTCATGAGAAAAGTTTTCAAGAAAAAGGTTCTGCGGAAGATTTATGGTCCTTTGACGATTGGCCACTACGAATACCGCAGTCGATGGAGCGAATAGCTGTACGAGATATACGACAACATTGACATAGTTCCGCGAATTAAGAGCTAGCGGTTACGCTGTCATCCAAATGGATGAAAACACTCCGGCTCTCAGAGTTCCGTTGGAAAAACCAGGTGGAGAAGGACCTGGCTGCACTTTGAATCTTTAATTCGACGTCAAACTGTGAAAAGGAAGAATGACTAGCGCGACTCGGATATAACCAAGTGAGGGTGACGGTAGGCCTCCAGGCGGATATCACGGGGTTAAAACTCTCCTTTATTCTATTATGTTTACTCTGAACCACCCTGTTGAAGTCTTTTATTTGTGCTCATCCAATTATTTTCCTCTAAAAAGTCTTCAGAGAAGATTTTTTTGGTCTCTTCTTCATTAACCTTATCCCAGCTTCTACAATAGCATCAATTGTATGTATAGTGCTTCCGGCATGTCTGCCAATAAAACAATGAGCTCTTACACATTTTGGAGGTGTGATGTCATTCCTTTTGCATTTTATTAGTCGGCATGTGCGGCCCTACTTGTTAAGCATGTTAAAGATTGTCTCCACCGAGACTCAGCTATATCTATAATATGTTTCCTATTACCATTAAATTTTTACGAATAGCCAAAGGCAAATATCTTCACTCTTTATCGGAGTTTAATTGCAGGATGGTGCCTGCTTTGGCTAGTGCAACTGTTTCACAGCTTTCAGGTATATCACAGTGGTCTGGTAGATGAAAGACAATCCTGGTATCTAGTTTTGCTGAAAAGACATCACCTCTTATTTTTATATTTGGTTTGAATCTATTACTTATGGAGACGTATACCTGTCTCTTGTCCATCTCACTACTATCCCGCTTCTGTCTGGGAGGAAAGACAACTTTTGAGACCTTTGTAAATACCCAGGATTTGGCGGAGCATTCATCAACGGACACGTTTATCTCGTCCATAAATCACATACCTAGAAACTGTTTATCACAAAGCGCTCAATGCTGTCATAACTCAATGAAATTATGCTCCAAATGTAGCCAAATTTTTGGAGAAGTTATTATTCTTGAAGTTGAGTCCCACCAAGGTTATTATAAGTTCTGTTCAGTGATCCATTTCAAGATTCCCTACTTCTTTTTAAGAAAAATCGCGGAAACTTCAATTTTAATGAGGAATATTTATTAGCATTCGAAGGAACATCCTTTGACATTTAATTTTTAAAAATTATCTCTTTCAAATATTGGTTACGGCTACGCCTCAGATGGTCCATTGATTAAGTCCAATTTACGACGACTTGTTCTAGCAATAGGACTGGTAACTGGCTCCAAGGCCTGAATCGAAGCGGGATTGACCGCGTAAACTTTAGATTTTCAATATTTTTACAGAAGCAAGTCTCACGGTATGATACCATATGATCTTGATGGCCAAAAGACCGGCCTAAAACGTGAAATTATCGGCTCACCGAAGTGATCTCTCAATAAATACTTTAATTGATGCGAGGTGTGGGAAATGGCGCCATCTTGTTGAAAACAAGCCGAGATCACGAGCTTCTATTTCAGTTACCAAATAGTTGGTCATCATGGCGAGATAACGGTGGCCATTGACTGTTATGTCCTCAACGTCATCGTTTTTGAAGAAATATGGACTGGTGAATCCACCGGCTCACAAACTACACCAAATCGTTGTTTTTTTTTTTTGGTTAAAAGGCAGCTCTTGAATCTTTTCATCTCTTCAAAAATGCGGTCTACCTATTACTTGTAACTAATATCACTCTCTAAATCCTGTCAGGATTCTACACCGAAAAGAAAACTTTAACTACTTCTCCACAATTTTTGCAGGCTTCGACCAGCTACAGATTTTCAATTTGGCATATTTCCTTCAAATCATTTTAGGCATGTTATCATCAACAACCAAACATATGTACTATAAACGCTCGCTCAATACACTAGGGCACCAGCTAAAATCCAAAATCAGCGTTTGTAATTCAATAAAGTATCACACACACACACACACCTATTTACACCACTTAAAGTTGACCAAGAACAAAACTTGTTTACTTCCATAAAAATCTCCAACAATATACATTAATGATGCAATGTTCACGCTGACATTTTACCGGCAACGACAATTTGTGTATCTTGTCACAGCCAAACAACGCCGCTGATTGCCACGCCACGCGCGCCGGCACTCTTTGTTGCTTATCTGCCAGCGCTCAGTTGCCAGCATTCGGAATTTTATTTTACATTTAGCGCTAATCAACAAAATTCTCCATATACATACATACTTAGTACGGACTAGCAAGCTTAGCGCCAGCGCCAGAGTACTCTCGACTGTGCAACCAACCGGCTGCCGAGGACAGAAGAACGGAAACAAAAACAAGAAGTAAGCATTTTTTTGCGACTGTTGACAGCAGCGATGACAGCCATTCACCGGTGGCAAGCAGCAGAGCTGGAGCTGTTGAAGTTGCTGCTGCAGTTGTTGGTGTTGTTGCTGCTGATGCTGCTGATTCTGCTGCTGTTGATGAAAGCGAATATGAGCGCGCTGAAAAGTGCCCCGAGTACTCGTACATGGCGCAAGTGACCAAAACAATAAGTAAATGAATCAGTCAATGTGGCTGCAAGAGCGTGTGTGATGGATGTTTTTGCTGCAGCTAAGCGAGCGATATGCTTCAACAGCACCAGGGATGTACAAAAATACATGCATACATATGTATGTAAATATAGTTAGATATAGCTAGCGCAGCAGTAGCTATTCATAGCCAGGTCGGCTACTGGCTTGCGGCTGTGGCAGCGCGGCGAAGGGCAGTGATTGATGACAATAATTTTATGCTATGTACGCACATTACAGCAAAATGAGAATGCTAAGAGCGGCAAAGCAACACACACACATATATATATAACAGAAAACACACTTACACCTTCACATACATACACACAAACACAACCGTTATCGCTTGTTGTACGCTTAGCGTTAGAGATAAGCCCGTGTACATTAGCAGCACGATAAAATCGCTTAAAAATTTTCTACAAAACGCTGAGGTAAAGCTGTCAAATGAATTTTTAAGTCTGCCGGGAAGGGGGGAGGTGAAAAAAAGGAATTTATCTTAATTTAAAAGAGAATACACAAAATTCCACTTATTGCAGCTACATAGCTGTGCCACGGCTGCTCAAGGTTTCAGTAGCTGCTATTTTACCGTTATTCCATTTTACATTTGCAAAAAATAATGAGAAAGAATGAGAAGCTAGGAAAGATGCTAGGAAAGCTAGCTAGCTATGAGAGCAGAAAGTTTTATTTTACCCCAGCGTGTAGTAGAAAGCTTGCAGTCAGCTGCCGCTACTAAATTTTGTCATTTATAACTAATTACGTAAGAAATTTCGCTATCAATGTGGTTTGGGTTTTTTTATATTTTTTTTTTTACATTTTTTATATTTTTGCAATTTTTTAATTTTTTCTTTTTTTTCTAATTTTTTTTCTTTTTCTAAGTTTTATTTTCATTTTTCTTTTATTTTTTTATGTTTTGATTTTTTTCTTTTTACTTTTCCTTCTTGTGTTCCAACATCTTTGTGGCCATGCTGCCTTATTACTGTTTTTGTTGCTGTCTATGCGGTTCGTTGCCTTTAATTACTTGGCAAGGCAGCACGAGCACATATAACACGAATGGCAAGCGCATGTGCTGAAAATTTTTCAACATTCATGGTTTCAGTTTTTGAATTCAATTTTTTTCGTACTTGCTTTTTTGCCATTGGTGTATCTGGGGGCTAATTAAATGTGCAATAATTGATGGCAGGGTCAACGACGTTGATTATATGTGCCACAAATTACCGTTGAGAGGTGCTCATGCTGCTGGCTGGTCAAGCAGGCGTCTCCGTAATTCCACAAAAACACGCAAAAACCCACAGAGAGAAGAAGAATAAAGCGAGTCAAATGAATAAAAGTGAAAAACAATACTCGAAGGTACTTCGGTAGTCTGGTAAATTGCATGCTTTTCGCTTTTCACTTTTTGATAATTGGCGTTGACCTATAAACGCAAGCAAGTGCATGCCTTGTCTGCATATATGCGGGTATTTCGAAAATTTTGATGCGAAAATATTGCAAGTAAATACGAAGAAGTTTTGAATATATATGTATATATACTTACATACATATATATATATATATAATTACACATTTAATTATATATACATATATATTAAAGGTATATGCCAACAAGATAAACCTTATTTCCATATAGAACTTATAACAATTACAATCTTCATCTTCTTTCAATCTGCTAAAGATGTAAAAGGCTAAATTAAAATTGCATAATTTTTCAAAAAACCAGTTCCAGTTTTACATGCTTTTATGACGCCTTTTTACACTTTCTTCTTAGTCATTCAATATAAATTCTATCATATTCTTCAAAACTATTGCTCCTAAAAAATATATTTAAATATTATATTGACTATTTATGATATTAAGTTAAATTAAGCGACATTTTTAATAGTTAAACTATTGGAAACTTCACTCGTTTCTAACAAAATCGCCAAAAAATTGCTTAGATATTGATTTCAGCAGCTTTGTTAGTACTACTGCTTCATACTATAATTATTTTTGACTTGTATACAATTATCTTATAAAGGGTGATTTTTTAAGAGCTTGATAACTTTTTTTTAAAAAAAAACGCATAAAAATGTACTTTATAGTATATAGTTATATCTTGTATATAATATACTACTTTGCAGTTTACTATATAGTTAGAAATGTTAACAATACTTCCAACAGCGTCGCCTATGCTGGCTACCTCTACCGAAATTGCTAATTACAAGCTTGCACAATATTACGTATACGCCATGTAGCACCCAATGAGTTGACATGGTATGTCTAAAAAGAAAAATATTCATACCTACTTATAGGGACATTATTTAAGATTTTTAAATGAATTAAAATGTTAATTCTTCCAATAAAGTTGAAATTAATATAGAGGTTTATTTTAATATTACGTATACGCCGTGTAGTACTCTAAATTAATATGAAATAGCATTTCTAAGAAAACAAAACATTTACAAAAAAAGTTATGAGGATTATTCAACGTATTTTATGAAAGTAATACTTTCCTCTAAAATATTAATATCTTAACTTAATATATAGCAGTTTATATTAATATTACGTATACGCCATGTATAACCAAATACTTTGCCATAGCACATCTAAGCAAAAGAAATATGCATATCTGCAGTCCAAAACATGATTTCAGATTTTTGAATAAATTAAAATAATACTTGCTCTATAATAATTGTAACTAAAATTAATATATAGTGATTTTTATTAATATTACGTATACGTAATGTAGAACTACGTGTATGGTGTGAAATAGTATACAGAAAAAATCGTGTTTATCTATAATTGAGGGGAAGATATGCAATTTTTTTATTAAAATTGGATACTAATACGTAGTATTAATATCTCAAAACGAGGATATTTAGACTCACTTCAGTGTTACGTATACGCCACGTAGTACTATATGGTATGAAGTAGTATATAAGGAAAAAAATGTGAATCTAGAGTTGAGAGCATGATTTAAGGTTAAAAAAGACATTTCAATGGAACTAGACTATATTAGTACATGAAATCCATATACCATACTATAGTACATAGGCTCATGTCAATGTCAAGTATACGCCACCTAGTCAACATGGTATAAAACAGTATATGTAAAAAAGAAAAAAACTTTACTTCAGTTGCACCGAAGCTACAATACCTTAAAAAAAGAAAAAATTCATTACAAGAACTGTGATCGTTCAGTTTATATGACAGATATATGCTATAGTGACTCGATACCAATTTCTTTGGAGATTTCATTATTGCTTTAAACTATTCTTGATAGCGAATTTCGTGAACTTATCTCGTCAAATGAAAGCGTTTTCCATACAGAAATAAATTTTGACAAGTCACTTTGTATGGCAACAATATGCTACAGTGGTCCGATTTGAATACTTTTCTCGGAGATTGCTTTATAGATTAAGACTATGCTTCATTGTCAATTTAATAAGAATATATCGTCAAATGAAATAGTTTTCCATATAAATATTTTATTCCGATCGTTCAGTTTTTATAACAGCTAGGTGTAATAGTGATCCGATATTGGCAGTTCCGACATGTGAGCAGTTTCTTGGTGAGAAAAGATTAAATTTGGTAAATTTGAGTATTAAAATTGGGCTGAGCTCACATATGTATATCTAATATAAAGATTTTCGAACTTTCAAGTGACTTTATGCTGGATATATCAGCCAATATTTGAGTTATCTCAATGAAAATTACAAAACTTCAATGTTACAATATTCAAATCTTCAAATATTTTTATTCATAACAGTGTTTCATTAGGTCTGAAATAGATTGCGTTTGTAGCCAAAGTCATTTTCACTTCCAAGTTAAGGCGTGCAACTTCTATTGATATGCTCATTTAAGTTCAATAAAACTCAATTTTTCTTTAATAGCATCTTCCTTTCCTCAACAATCAGTCTTTTCACTCGATATTAATAAAAAAATTCAGATATTTGTAAAAAACACTTTAATTTTGTATGAAGTTATTCGGTATTATCAGGAATTATCGGTCGAACCACAACACACGCGTCACCATTTATTTTTAAAACTAAAATCAGCTTTTAGAAAAGTGTTTCACAAGTTCACGTTCACAGTTTCGTATATTTCAGCTAATAATAACCGCTTTTGATGAACATTTTTATTCAATAACAAACTTATATCTACAAATATAACCAAATGCAATCAAATACGGCCGCTGCCACGTGCGCCACCCACATACCGCGCCAAGCGCCAAAATGCATGCTTTGACAGAACACAAAATTTGCTTAATAACATTTATTACATCGCTTTAATAAACCCACTAGTAACAAGTTCCAAGAAACGCCTTTGTGCAGGCCAACTATTGAGCCCAACCAAAACGCCGCACAAGTTAGTCAAATATAGCATTGATACAAAATATATTTATTATATATATATATCAATATATATATCAATAAACTATAAAGAAAGCGTGGAATTCACAAACATTTGATATTATACTTGCATTTCGCCACTCGCACAAAGTTTGTTGAAACTTTAGTGAAATATCTTTGCTACAATTTGGTGGCCGACCAATGACCGTTGCTCAATTCGTCAGTCGAAAAGTTTACTCAACGCTGAAAAGTGTCCAAAACTTTTGCCGAAAAGTTCAATTTCAGTTTTCACTACCTTTCTCTTGATATTTGTGTTCATACAGCTTGCACTTTTGTGTTCTTACCGCTCGAGTATACAGAGCATTTTCTTCGCTACGAATACTTTGCGGCTAAGAAAGTTTGGTAAGAAAAATGCCAGCGCGGCAAAGAGCAGCAGTGGAAGAAGAGTTTATGCAATCAGTTGCAGAGTTGATGAATACTGGTTATGAGATCGAAGTTATTTTGTTGAAATGCTTCAGGAAAAGGAAAGTCAATTTTCGAGATAAAGAAAAGCATGAATATGTATGTAACAATAAAAAGCTATTTAGGTCAATGGCTATGTTGCTCGATTTCATCATATATACAGGTATAGACATGAGTTCAGAAGGGTTTATTTATAGCTTATATAAAAAATTCGATGTCTTTATTTATATATTTTGTATGATTGACTTATTTTATATAGCTCGGGTAGTGCTTGTAGAAAGTAATATTACCGATAGATGGCGCTGGTGTCGATATATTCAATCAATATTCAAAATCGCATTTACAGACCGATTTTATCCGCATTTCGGTTATATATTAGCTATTTGGCTGACATGAAGTTATCATATTCGTAAAAAAATATGTAGTTATGTCTCAATCTCAAATAGTTTACAAATTAACACGACAGAAGCCGCTGTATTTGAAGTGGTTTCAAAAACGATTATGGTCTCATATCTGCGCAGAATAGAAGGAAAATTGCATTTTAGAGAAGAGGTATTGCAGGCCTCAATGCAATATTGTAGGCTAGAAATAGTAAGCTCGCTTCAGAGGAACCGTCTTGGGTCAATTGAATACATTAATATTTTACTATTTTCACTTTAGAATTGTTATTGTTGATATTTTGGTTATTGTTGAGACCTTGCCTAGCTCTATATACTATGACAGTGAATATTTCGAGTCAAATTTCTATTCTGTCGTTCGTAAAGATGAAGTTCCCAAAAAAGCCCTCTGTCTTGAGAAGTGATGGTGTCCTCCTAGTAGTTCCACACACATTTCGTCCTCATTTACTATTACTTGCTAATGAAGATTCTATTCTGGACCAACTAGGAATTTGTATTAATGACGCTCTGATCATTGCTGTTTCATTCATTCTTCCTAATAGTTCTCTAGTAGTATAATACGGATGTTAATGATATTTCCTCACTGGTTTTAAATAAGTTGAAACACAAAAATATTTATGTTCTTGGTGAATTTGATCTAAGCAATCTTGTCCGGTGTGGTTGTTCCTATAGACTTGTCGCGTTATTCCCTCCGTTTTTTCGTCTTCTCACGAGTTATAGCTCTTTAATAGCCTGCTTAGTCTCAATATTATTCACATTTACTCTTATTCAAATAGTCTTAATCGATTTCTTGACTTAGTATTTCTCTGTTATAATTTAACCTTTTGGTTCCTTGATGGTTTTTCTTCCATTACTCCAGGTACCATTTGTCATTTTCTTTACCTTCTGAATATAATACTTATATGCTCGCACCTATTGGCGGGCTAGGCTTTAATTTTGCAAAACTCAAACATCTGATCCTTGAATTTAAATGGGATGATTTACTTTCTGGACTAGGTAATAGTTTTGTCGTTATAATATCCCCGTCAAACATATACCACCAGATAATATATTTGACGAAGATATCATAACGACAAAATTCTTGAATGGATTTCTTTCCAAGTTGCCTTGAAAAATCTTAAAAACAAATAAAGGGTGATTTTTTAAGAGCTTGATAACTTTTTTAAAAAAAAAAACGCATAAAATTTGCAAAATCTCATCGGTTCTTTATTTGAAACGTTAGATTGGTTCATGACATTTACTTTTTGGAGATAATTTCATTTAAATGTTGACCGCGGCTGCGTCTTAGGTGGTCCATTCGGAAAGTCCAATTTTGGGCAACTTTTTCGAGCATTTCGGCCGGAATAGCCCGAATTTCTTCGGAAATGTTGTCTTCCAAAGCTGGAATAGTTGCTGGCTTATTTCTGTAGACTTTAGACTTGACGTAGCCCCACAAAAAATAGTCTAAAGGCGTTAAATCGCATGATCTTGGTGGCCAACTTACGGGTCCATTTCTTGAGATGAATGTCCGAAGTTTTCCCTCAAAATGGCCATAGAATCGCGAGCTGTGTGGCATGTAGCGCCATCTTGTTGAAACCACATGTCAACCAAGTTCAGTTCTTCCATTTTTGGCAACAAAAAGTTTGTTAGCATCGAACGATAGCGATCGCCATTCACCGTAACGTTGCGTCCAACAGCATCTTTGAAAAAATACGGTCCAATGATTCCACCAGCGTACAAACCACACCAAACAGTGCATTTTTCGGGATGCATGGGCAGTTCTTGAACGGCTTCTGGTTGCTCTTCACCCCAAATGCGGCAATTTTGCTTATTTACGTAGCCATTCAACCAGAAATGAGCCTCATCGCTGAACAAAATTTGTCGATAAAAAAGCGGATTTTCGAACATTTCGACATTTCGAACCGAACACTGATTTTGGTAATAAAATTCAATGATTTGCAAGCGTTGCTCGTTAGTAAGTCTATTCATGATGAAATGTCAAAGCATACTGAGCATCTTTCTCTTTGACACCATGTCTGAAATCCCACGTGATCTGTCAAATACTAATGCATGAAAATCCTAACCTCAAAAAAATCACCCGTTATTACAGAAAATTCTCTTCGACAGAAGCTGATGACTCTTTCGTTCAATTTCAGCACCACAAAATACTGCTTGATAATTTGGATAAATTACTCTATTAAATGGTTATTGACAGCATTAAGTCTAACAGTAAGTCGAACCGAAAGTCTTTTTGGAACTTTGCACAATTTTGAAAAGCGTGTTCTGTCGCTCTTTCCGCTGTACGCTGGGATGATAAGTCGGCATGCACTCTTGGTGAAATTTTCAACTTGTTTGCTGAGATCTGGATGGGCAGCTGCCTGTACTTGATCTGGCTTTGTATCTTCTTGCATCTTTTTAATAATTTTCCGTCATCTGGTCATTTTATTTGAGACTGGAAATTGAAAGTCATTACCCCTATCCTTATTATAGGCCTAATTCTAAACTCTCTATCATTTTCAAGAATTTTTGAGTTAACAACTGTTTCGAGGGTTGGAAAACACGTTGGCACAATATTGAAGCCAAGTGGGATTACCTTTTTCTCTTGGAATATATGATCATTGCTTGACTATCTCATTTTTATGCAAGCAACTTATTTCACCATTTCCAATTTCCTCACTTGGTGCTTTAAGTACTTACTTTAAACCAATCTTTTAAAAGCAATACTTTATTTGTAACAACAATAACAACTTAACTATGATTTTACTCTGAATACCGACTTCCGTTGGTTTAGCAAAAAATATGAGTTATTATTTGTCGGAAATAATGAACTGTGCATGCTAAGAATAGGCAAAAATCACAGCATATTCCAAATAAATTCAGAACAAACAAAGCTTCCAAATAAATTTGTGTTCTTGTACATAAATATAAACGATGTGAACAAAGGATGCTTTTTTGGAGTAAGAAAATTTCGTAGAAATATGGTTGACAAGCAAGTAAAAGTAATAAGACAGGTATGTTGTATATATGAAAAATAATAATATGTATTTATAAGCTTACCACGAAGCATCGTTGTTACAAGGAAACGTCGGCGTACGTATGAAGTATATATACTCGTATAAATGATCAGCATGACGAGTTATACATAGCAATGTCCTCGGTATATATGAAAACTAGTCCTTTAGTTTTTGCGGGAATGATCTGAAATTTTGCAAACGTTTTTTTTTTCAAGCAGCTGCTCACTTTTCCCAACCACCTAAGCATATGGCTGCTTTATAAACTGATGAATCCAAATCAAGTTCTTCTACGGAAAACTTTTTTATTTGAAATGGTATCTCGACAAAAATTTGCATGTATTATTTTCTAGAGTTACGCTATAAAATCTCAAGAAATTTTTCAGATCAGACTACTATATGAAATAGCTGTCATACAAATTAAAGGATCAAAATCAAGTGCTTGTATGAAGAACTTTTTTATTTGTCGGGATATCTTAATGGAAGTTAGCAAGAACTAATTTCCAGAGCCATGCTTTAATATCTGAAGAAAATTTTCAGATCAGACTATTATATCATATAGCTGCCATACAAACTGGACAATTAAAACCAAGTCCTTGTATGAAAATATTTTTCATTTGATGCGCTATCTTGACAAAATTTGGCAGGAATTATTGTTTAAAGCCTTGCTGCAATATACTAAGACATTTTTCAGATCAGACAACTTTATGATATAGCTGCCATACAAACTGAAGGATCAAAATCTAGTCGCTGTATGAAAAACTGTTTCATTTGATAAGCTATCTCGACGAAATTTGGTATGAATCATTGCTTTAAGCTACGCTATAATGTTCTAAAAAATTTTGCAGATCAGGCTATTATATGACATAGCTGTCATATAAACTGATGGCTTAAAATGAAGTTCTTGTATGAAAAAATTTTCATTTGTTAAGGTATCTTGATGAAATTTGACATCAATTCTTTACAAGAGGTGCGCTATAGTATACAGAGAAATTTTTCGGATCAGACTATTATATGATATAGCTGCCATACAAACTGAACGATCAAAATCAAAGTCTCGCATGTATTGTACACCGAACTTAAAGGTTCTTTGTTGTTCTTATTTATCAAAGTCGATATATTGTTCATATGAATAATTTTTCTTCCCTTTCATTACAGGAAAAATTGCTTTAACTCCAAAAAAGCACCCCTTATTTGTATACAATCCTAGAAATGTGTATTTATTTTACTTTCAACTTGTTTAACTTACATCTTCAAGACCAACGTCAGCTATTAATTAGTGAATATTCATATAAATTATATTCTACAGTCTTCAATTGAATTTGCATGTTTGCGTCTGACAGCTTGGTCTGCTTCAATTTGATTAAAATAATTCCATTTTAAAATTCATTGACGCATATGCTACAAACACACTTGCGCAAACGGCATACAAAAATATATGTACGCATGTGTGTGTGTAGTATATAAATAATTAAGACCATAAAATACATAAAATAAATTGTGTGTGCTGAAAGCAGATTTTTCATAGAGACGAAATTACTGTAGGCACTCAAATTTGGCTTCCCGCAACGCAGGGTGTACACAGACACACAAATACAAATACCTATATTCACCTATACATATACATATATATATATAAGCTTGAAATTAATTAAAACAAGCAAAACATGCACGCACACACACACACATTCACACCATAATTATACGCTCTTTACGCACAAGCTTTTGACACTGGCAATTGCAGCACCAGCAGACGCAATTTGTGGTGGGAAAGCTTCTACGTACGGCACAAAGTCGAAATTAAGTAATTGACCAGCATGTTGTCCTATTGAGACGTAGAAATATAAATTACTAGCCGTGTGGCAACAACAATAGCAAAAACGTTGTAATTAATAAAAATTCACTCTTTCATTATCGTCCTCCCCACCACCACCACCACCAGCGAGCTCACAGTGCTGGAACCTTTTTTTTGTGGCTTTTTTGGTTTCTTGTGAATATTCAATTTGTAGCTTCAACTGCGCCAACTGACACCTGAACTCTGCTCGCCCGCAAAGCATTTATTTTTGTTAGTGTCGGCCTACTGTGAAAACGGTTGACCCTACGCCATTCGCCCGAGGCGCAAAAAGGGAATTAAGTCTATAATTCATTATTTTCTTTTCACGCGCTTACAGACACACACTCACGCACACACACACACAAAAACCACTTTCCATGTGAATTAATGCAGGAATTTGTGTGGAAGAGTGGGTGTGGTTGTGTGGGTCTAGTACCCGGTAGGAAAATATAAAGCTGAACTTACGTATGTAGTTTCTTCAGCAGCCTTCAAGTTTGCCCTCTTGTTAGCTCTGTATTCATAATTTTAATATTTCACCATATCCGTCCGTCCGTGTGTCTGTATATAGCCCTCAGTTTTTGAGAAAACGACCTGGAGTTATGCCCACGTATTTTTCTTTCCAAGGAGCTGCTCATTTATCGCATCCGCCGATATCGTACCAGTATAGCATATAACTGCCGTGCAAACTGAACGAATGTTTTTTTTTTTTTGCCAGCATCCTCAACATACACTCCGTGGACATTACCCTTAAAGAGACTGTGAGTCTTCAGCAGTCTAGGTCCCTCCTCGTCACGCGTAAGGTGGAGTTTGGAGTCATCCCATACCTCCTAGAAACTTGCTACCCTGGCGTAGATGGCCCAAAGTTTTCCACAGAGTTGATGGACAAACGTAAGACCCTCTTTCCGAAGCAAGCTATGACCTGACCATTAGACCTTCGCTGAACGCTACCTCATACAGGAGCTGTTGCTCCACCGGGACGATACCTCCGGGTTTATTAGTGTCGAGTATAGCGCAGTTGAACGGAATAGTCACTTGTACGTAAGACTTCCTGTTGTAGCGGCAGTATTCTACCGAGTTGTTCAGGTAAAAATCCGGGTACATTCCGGTTACGTAGACCCGCCTGTCGTGTGTAAGACTTCCTATTTCCTTCTGCCTCATCACTAGTCAAGCTGATGGTCCATTACGTATACTGTCACGCTCAGTAGGTCGCTTGCAAAAGAACTGATGCTTCGTTCTTTGTGAGTATTTAGTAACTTCAGGTGTTCAGAGTGGTATAACAGCTTCTGGAGGTTTCTTAATTCCGAAAAAGACCTAACTGTCTTGAGGTCTCTGTTTAGCAGTCAGTGTTTGCTTTCTGCAACTGGTCAGGAATATCTTTTCCCTCCAACATTGACATTTAATTCCCTACAGGGTATGCCTTTATGCAACCAAATCCGTATAATATCTATTTGAGCAACCCATAATCCGCTGATATTCTTGGAATATCATTACCATAACATTAGCAGATACCCGCTACCAATATTAGCTCCGTTATTTTATACTACAATTATTTATTACACACAAGGCAGGCATTCGTACCACGCACTAATCACAGCCGAATAGTGAAAGCGTTGCCACCTACACGTAAGAGTGCCTGCAAATGTTCTATTTTGTGTCTACGCCCATACCCAAGCATTCACTCGCACATCTATATACTTAAGACTACATCAATATCTGCTCCACCATTGGCATGCTAATGTAGCCACCCATGGGCAACGTGGGGAAAATGGTGTGAAAAGTAATCGAGTGTTGGGTAAAGTGTGTCAGCGCAAAGAGGTTAAACGGTATTTTCATGTTCTTTTTCATACACACGTTTTTTTTGTTTTTGGTTTTGTGCTTCTGTTCGTATATTATGTAGGGGAGAACAAAAAAGAATAATTATTATATCCACATGAACATGCTGAACGAAAATGATTTATTAATTCACACAAGGATTATTCCATGAATAATGATTTGTGTAGATGTGAGACTGAGACTGACTGTATGTGCAACTTCAGGCACTCTTTATATACATATTCATATATGTATATATATATAAAGTGTATATGCCAGAGTCATGCACCTGCTTTCATGAAAGAAGTAAGCAATTAGAGATTTTCATATATTCAAATACTAAAAGATAAATTAAAGAATTTCAGAAAATGCTAGTAACGATATTTTAATATAAAGCAAATTATATATATACACATTTGGAAATGTAATTTGAAAATACACATATAAATGTGTTAGGGTGTCCGTTATTTCCCAATTAGATTGTGTTTTATCAAATGCCCCCTCAAGTTCCAGTTTTCGCTCTAAAGCAAGGATCAAACTTAAACATGCTCTTTCGCTTCAATTTTAAACGCGCCTAAATCAATGTATATATGTATTCACTATTATATATAGTATATTCAGGATTATATATATGTATATTCAATTTTAAATTTGTGCCTATATCATTGTAAAACATGCAATTTTTTCATATTTTACTTTAAAAAACTAAACCAAAAATTAAAAAAAAAATCATTATACTAATCCAAATTTTAGCCTCTAAAAAGAGATCATGAAGACTTTATTCATAAAAACATTAGTCTAAAAGTTATAAGCGGTTGAAACAATAAATCAAACGACGTGTGCATTCATACGAGTTATTTATACATTTAATGTTGCTCATACGACATGGTGTACTATATGAATGCACTACAATTCATGCATAAGTTTAACTGCGTATAACTTTTAAAGCAATATTTGTATGAAAAAAAACTTCTTAAGACCCCTTTAATATAACGGAAAAACGAATATTCGAAAAATTCAAAGTTTTTGGTATATTTTCTTTTAAAATAAAACCTTTAATGCTAAAGATCAAAAGTTCTCATATAAAATACACATATGTATGTATGTATACCAAATTGCAATTCAAAACAAACAGCTAATAGCTACCTTTAAATTAGCGTGAAAAATATCAAAGAACTGCCAAGAAATTTGTCAAATCTAACATCAAAAATAATCCTGTTAATCAGACCAATTCTAGTAGCGAGCATCGCACAATAATTGTTAGCGCTTAATGTCTTCACCTTAAATACAGAAAAAGAAGTGAATAATAAAATGAATAAAAGTCAATCAAATTGAATTATTTATTCAAATTATTACCATAAGTTTAATAAGATAGATTATCTAATGGTCCTCCACTGAGCATGTAAAAACTAGTTGAATAGCATAAAGCATATAATGGATGAAAACTTGAGGCAGTAAATTTAACTTGCGATCCATCTATTCAATGTGTTTAATTTTATTCGTTATTCTTCATATTCTCACCGCTGACCTCAACTATATTTAAGGCGACCCTTCAAGCCTCCGTAATACTTCACTATCTTCCAGTTTTTGCGGTTAGAAAACCGGCTGAAGGTGGTAGGCATGAGAAAGACTGAAACACCTCATGTGTCTCACCTAGAACTCGTCTTAGTTATTTAGGAGCATTGTAACGGGTGATTTTTTTGAGGTTAGGATTTTCATGCATTAGTATTTGACAGATCACGTGGGATTTCAGACATGGTGTCAAAGAGAAAGATGCTCAGTATGCTTTGACATTTCATCATGAATAGACTTACTAACGAGCAACGCTTGCAAATCATTGAATTTTATTACCAAAATCAGTGTTCGGTTCGAAATGTGTTTCGCGCGCGTGTTTTGTTCAGCGATGAGGCTCATTTCTGGTTGAATGGCTACGTAAATAAGCAAAATTGCCGCATTTGGGGTGAAGAGCAACCAGAAGCCGTTCAAGAACTGCCCATGCATCCCGAAAAATGCACTGTTTGGTGTGGTTTGTACGCTGGTGGAATCATTGGACCGTATTTTTTCAAAGATGCTGTTGGACGCAACGTTACGGTGAATGGCGATCGCTATCGTTCGATGCTAACAAACTTTTTGTTGCCAAAAATGGAAGAACTGAACTTGGTTGACATGTGGTTTCAACAAGATGGCGCTACATGCCACACAGCTCGCGATTCTATGGCCATTTTGAGGGAAAACTTCGGACAACAATTCATCTCAAGAAATGGACCCGTAAGTTGGCCACCAAGATCATGCGATTTAACGCCTTTAGACTATTTTTTGTGGGGCTACGTCAAGTCTAAAGTCTACAGAAATAAGCCAGCAACTATTCCAGCTTTGGAAGACAACATTTCCGAAGAAATTCGGGCTATTCCGGCCGAAATGCTCGAAAAAGTTGCCCAAAATTGGACTTTCCGAATGGACCACCTAAGACGCAGCCGCGGTCAACATTTAAATGAAATTATCTTCAAAAAGTAAATGTCATGAACCAATCTAACGTTTCAAATAAAGAACCGATGAGATTTTGCAAATTTTATGCGTTTTTTTTTTTAAAAAAAGTTATCAAGCTCTTAAAAAATCACCCTTTAGTTCTATTTTCAATACATATACTAGTCTTTCTTAAAGTTCATAAAAAGTATTGATGTCCCGTTTGAGTTATACTTTAAAGAAAACGTCCATTTGGCATTACTACGGAGCAGTAAGTCTATGTATGGCATAATAGCCGAACAGTATAGCCAAACCTAACATAATCTCACTTAGTCAGTTCAAGCACACATTTTTCAAGCGCCTTTAGATTCGTTCAAGTAAACTCATACTCGTATGAATTCGATGAACCCAATCTAGGAGTACCTTTTCCACTAAATAAAGTCGTATGTCATCAAAAGCACATTCAATATAGCCTTCTAAAGCTTGACTAGAATCTCGTTTATTGCTAAAGACCAACGAATTCAAATGAAAGCACAAGAAGTAGTCTAATGATATACAATTTCTTGCAAAAAACGAGCCTCCAACACTCAGTTTTTGCACGTGCTGTGTGGCACATATACCCGTCTTGTTTGAACCAGATTTTGCCAAGATCAACTTCTTCCAATTGTGACCATAAAAAGTTGGTTATCATCCTTCTATGCCACTCTCCATTAACAGTAACGGTGTCACCAGCTTCATTTCAAAGGCAGTATGAACCGATGTCTCCACTAGACCAAAACCCACAGCAAACTGTCAATTTACGTGAAAGTAATGGTTGTTCAGGAATAATTTACGAATTTTCTTCTCACTAGGATAAACAGTTTGGTTTATTTAAGTGAGCCTCATCGGAGAAGATGATTTTCTTAAAACAAATCGTTATTTTTGCATGTTGTTCCATGGAAAAACAGCAAATTCAGGACGTTTACGGTGGTTTAATGACTTCAGTTCTTGAGTTAGAACAATTTTATGTAGATCCAAGCCCAATTTCTCTTTCAAAATTCGCCTGGTTGTGGTTTGAGACAATCCCAATCCTTGAAATAGTCTTGGAATTGACGAATCGTGGTCTTCAGTAACACTTGCCAGAACGGCAGCAATACTTCATTACTTCCAGTGGTTCTTGGTCTTATTGACACTTGAACATTATGTGAAGTACTCGTACATGTACTCTCGAAATTTTCAACAAATCGATGAATAGTTGAGGTTCTTGTGTATTATATTTTCCCATGAAGAAATTAAAACATTAGTGGATGAAATGAAAAAAAATACAGACCGAGCACTTAAATATCGTATTATCTATTGGAAACGCCGGTAATGGTAACATAAAACAAATTAAAAATTTTTTTGCAAAATCACCAGCGATTTATGATATTTCTGCTTACAATTAAAAGCGGAAAAACTGATATCCAGTACTGGATCTGTGTATAGGTATGTTTGTATGTTAAACAAAGTTTGCACTTCAAGATAAATGACAGCAATAATCAACAATCAATCAAGTTTGCACAGTTTTTGGAGAGAGAGAGAGAGATATGAGAGATTTTCTTTGATTTGATTTCAACACTTCTTTACTTTGCAAACTACTTAAGTACATATTATATTATGATATTATATTCTAAATGATTGTCTGTGTGTGAGTTGTTGAAGTCAAGACATCGTAAAATGAAGCATATGATTACTTTTATGAGCACACTATCAGAGAACAAGTTTTTCTAAGTAAATTATGATTAGAAATTAAAGGAACAATGAGAAGAAAGATTTTTGATACAAAGGAAATGTAAACCATATAGTTATATACGTATTACTAAAACCAAACTGAACGAAGACTTAGGACATAACTATACCTACTGTACTCCCAGATACCACTCAAATTAAGTCTTGTTTAACAACTTCATCCCAGCTGCCCGATGTCTTTTAAGTTAGAGTATTGGGAGCCTTGGAATATATTCCGCCTCAACCAGCTGAAGGCTGCCCATGCATATAGATAATGTTCCAGCGTCTTATATCCTCCGATCATGTTTTTTATTCCGCCCAACGAATCCATTTTCCAATTTTCTGAAGGTAGGATCTTTAGGGTAGATGCCTTGTCCATTATCAACTCCACTGTCCACTTTCCGAGACCTGAGGTGTTCCTCTAGAGTCCATTGCTTCCAACAATCTTTGCACAGAAAATGCTGATCGATAGAGTTTCCAGCTGTCACCAGCGGGGTTACTCGTTTATCGTTTCAAGTCCTCCTAATGATAATAATCGAGTTCTGTACTAAGAGTGTAATAATTGCCTGCTAGCATAGCCCAACGCTTTGAGACTTAGGTGCCTTAATTGCTTAATAATCCACCAGAAGGGTTATGAACTTGCTGTTTTCACCAGGAGCCGATTTAACAACTTCCTATCTACCAAAAATTCAGCCTGAAAGACTGAATTTAAGTCATATGATTTTAAACTACCTTTTGCGTATGGATTCTTTTTCTTTATTAGCGTAGATCGCTTACCCGGTTACAGCCGAGTTTGCACCAACGCGCCAGTCGTACTTCTTTTTCGAATGGAGATCCCAGGTGTAAACAAGTCCTTCTTCACCTGGTATTTCCAATGGAGTGGAGTCTTCTTTTTCCTTTGATTTTTCCGGCGGGTACTGCGTGAAATACTTTCTGAGCGGAAGGGTTTTCGTCCATTCGGACGACATAATCTACCCAGCGTTGCCACTGTCTCTAAATTAGCTGAAACATGTCAACGTCGTTGTATATATCGTCCAGCTCATTCTTCCATCTACTGTGATAATCGCCGGTTCCAATCTTCCGCAGATCCTTTCTCTCGAAAACAGGAATAATACGAGGGCTGCTACATATATTTCTGGCCTAATAATTAAAATAGGCATATTTATCAACGAAAATGTTTTTTTTGTTTTTTTTTTGGTTGGATTTGGCTCGTCTTAGAAGACCAAACGGTCGATTGCTGTTTTGTTTCGGGCTCATACGCATAGATCGATGATTCGTCACCTGTGACGATCTTATAAACGTCTTTTGAAGCACCGCGATCGTATTTTTTCAGCATTTCTTTACACCAATCCACACGAGCCTTTTTTTGAGCGATTGTCAAATTGGCCGGGATCCAACGAGAACAAACCTTTTTTACGGCCAGGTGTTCATGCAATATCGAATGTATGCTGGTGGGAGAAATGAATAAGCATGCCTCTATCTGAAGGTATGTTACATGACGGTCTTGCATTATCAGTTCACGTACGGCATCGATGTTTTCTGGCACAACGGCTGTTTTTGGACGACCTTCACGGAATTCGTCTTTGCGCGAGCGTCAACCACGATTGAATTCGTTGTACCAGTTTTTCACAGTGCTATAGGATGGTGCTTCATAGCCATACAAAGATTTTAGTTCACCGATGTACTCTTGTCGTGATAATCCACGTCGAAAGTTGTGAAAAATGATCGCACGAAAATGTTCACGAGTTAATTCCATTTTTTGGCCGAGATGAATTTTTTAATTCCCTGTAAATAAAACAATTCACGATTAAATGACAAAACGTTCTGAGTGATGTTATGCTAAAAAATTCCCAATGGAAATGTCAGATTGCACCTGGCAACACTTAGTGTTGCCTAGTCCAGAAATATATATAGCAACCTACGTACGGGGAATAAGGGGAGACGACCATTGTGAGCTTTGGCGTTTGGTTTCCGGGTCTAGAGCACTGTCACCATACACTGTTACAATTTTAGCGTACGTTTCCGCCCAATCTGGTGAAAAATTTTATCTCTTGTTGCTCTTGATTTCGTTTTTCCATTTTCGTGCCGAGCACTACAAACACACGTCCACTCAACTTGACGTAGCAGGCGAACTAAACAAGCTAGAGCGATAGTACATAAGTGTATCAATGGAGAGGGGAGGGATGCCGGAAAAAGAGAAAGGAAATTTCAAGGTCACAGGTCAGTCTCATTACTAAATTGTCAAACCTCGTAAGTGACGTAGAAAGTTTGGTCTTTGTCTGTCGAGAGGACTTTATAAAAAGGGGAGTCTCTTATCCGAGGCTGTTGTTTCTTTATATTGAGGACGTTTTTACATGACGGGTCCCAAACGCAGCACATAATGCAGAAGAGGGATGATTTGCCTTCTCACTTTTTCTCCCCTTCTCAATTTAGCTCGCATTCCAGCGGATGTTCGTTGGATACCCAGAGGATACTTGGTCTAAGACCGGATGTAGTGAGCTGCTTGAGCCATATGTAAAAGAATCGTTTCTGGCAACTTCCAGGTGAATGGCGCTCAGAGAACTTTCCTCACTTGCGTGAACTTCTACACATGACTCCATCCGCCTGCGTATGGATTACTAATGAAGAAGCCCGCTCCAGTTCCTATTTCTTCATCGTTTGAATCGCTGGTGAATAGTAAAGCAATTTTTTAGGTTTCATTCATAGAGCAGGCCGGAATTAGTGCAGCGGCGAAGGTCCTTTTCTTAGTATTAGGTATAGGGAAGCTACAACTTAAATTTATTTCACGATGTTACATGATGAGCTGAGGAAAATCACCTAAGATGATAACATTCACAGTAGACGAGTCTCTTGTTATAGAAACTCTATTTAAAAAGACAGTTTAGTTTGAAACTAGACTCCATCACTTCCACACGCACATTAACAGTCGCGACATTCATACGAAACTGTGAAAATTGCCAACGCTACAGTATACCGTTAATCAGAGCAGCAGTTGTACAAAAATATTTCAAAGGGCTAATGTCCTTTCAACATCCTGTGCGTCAGCGATGACAACAAACGATGAAGATGACGCTGACTGCAACAGTGACAGCGTAGAAATGTTGATTGCGACAATGACTGAGAGCAACAAACACAAAATATCAACAACAACTAAAGAAGAATAATAGCAACAACAAAATTGGAACAATAACAACAACAAAAGTGAAACAATAACAACAACAAAAATTGCAACCAAAGTTAAAACAAAAGCGCAACGACGAAGTCACCAAACAGCAATGCATGAGCCGCAAATCCCGCCATGCAACACAATGGCCGGCAGCAAGTTGCAACAACAGCGGAAGGAGCAAACATTGCAACGCACGCACCAACGGACCTCGACAGTTAGAACTCGACCGGCATTGTTACATTTGACTATTGCATATGACTACTGACGGTTGTCTGTCGGTGGCTGTCGCTTGTTTGTTGTTTGCCTTTGCTGCCGCCGCTGCTGCATCGCGCCGGGACAATGGCACATTGCTGACAATGAACCGCAACTGATGCGAATTAATGCGAACACACACACACATAATTCTACGTGCCACCATATATAGCGGATCATGGCACAGTAGTTGCAACATGGCCGGCTACAACGGAAGTTGTTGTGCCAGCATCATGAGTGAAATCGAAAAACCGAGAGATAACAATTTTCACTACACACACGCACACACATAAATGTTGGTGTGTAAGTGTATTTGTGTATGTATATGTGTGTGGGCAGGCGCTCATTATCGCCACACGGGCAGTTGGACGACGTTCTTCTCGGTGTAGTCGTATGTGAGAGCGGCAACATTGGACAACAACAACAATGGACAACTACTACAAAAACGTATACATACTGACATCCTCATACATATACACAACCATTTATTCACACTCATATGCCTGCGCCTGAGTTACAATGTGAGCTGTGCTCAGCCATTCAGCTGTTGCTGAGTCGACGCTGCACTTGCAACATTCACTGATTTGGTGCGCGCCAACTACACGAGAGTACACATTACCGTTACGCAATTACAGCGTTTGCCGTTGCACTGCATAACCGCAGCATCATCAAGCAAACCATTTATTTGTTTAGTTTTCTCTTTTTTTTTGTCTAATTCACCACTCGACGGCAGACAATGAGTTGGAAATTTGTATTTTAAAGGTTCGTTAAGCACAAGAGACAAGTAGAGGGATTGAGTTACGGGATGAAATAGGGGGAATGGATTTAATTAAATTGTAAAAATTCTATACTAAAATTTAAAATACACACGGAAATCTTTCCTCATATTGGTCCCAAGTAGTAGTCAAGCAGGGGATATAAACCCATTGAAGTTTCTGACCGAAAACTGCCAAGTCAATGAGCTCACCAGAGAGGGCACCCTTCTTCAAATTACATAAGATTGAGAACGAAGTGGGTCCCCGTTGGCTTCCAGCGCTGAACTTATACATCTCGTGTGAGATTTCTAGTAGTTGGCCAACAACTAAATAGCTTCTGTACGACAACAAGATTTTTCTGACCTAGACCAGAACGCAGACTACTCGACTTGCACTCCTGCTCCTTTAGAGTACTCATCAGCAACCTGGTATAAGGAAACTGTGGAACGACATTTCAAGCTTCTTAAGTACAGCTGCAACCGAAACCACTGGTTTTCATAAAGATCGAAAGAACATCCGGTACTATGAGGACTGTAGCGTCGCAGTGGTGGAAAAGTAGACAGCCTACCTCGCAAAGTTGCGATCAAAGATAACACGGAAGGAGTGGGATAGATGCAGAGAGTTGATGGGGGAACTGAGACGCATATGTAGACAAACAAAAAGGAAAGAAGTCGAAATGCGTCAGTATGAAGAGCTTGAAAAGCTGGCCGACAGATGTGGTGCTTCAAAACCTACGAAAAGATGTGACCATTATCGCCGATTTCAAAGCCGCTGTAGGCCCTATGTCTGAGCTTTGTATCCCCAGAAAACTAATACGGCTAGGTAAGTTGACGCTGTGTAACACCAAAAGCTTCGTCAGAATCAGGAATGACCTCTCCGACCCGTTCGATACCAAACGAGGTTTCAGACAAGGAGACTCCTTATCGTGTGATACCTTCAAACTATTGCTGGAGAAAATAATTCGTGCTGCCGAGCTAAATAGGGAAGGTACCATCTTCTATAAGAATGAACAGCTGCTAGCGAAGCGCAGCAAATGATTCTGATATTGAACGAGGACAAGACGAAATATCTCCTGTCATCAAAAACAATACCTCAGAGTAACTCTTGTCAACCGTTTCCCCTTTGGATTGAGTAGACAATTGGCTTCTCCCTTATCATACCCGTCATGCTATATTGCGGAGGCATGACGTCATTTAATAAATCGGCCTTAGTAGTATTCGAGAGAAAATTTTTGCGTAAGATGTATAATCCTTTACGCGTTGGCAACGGCGAGTATCGCAGTCAATGAAACGATGAGCTGTACGAGATATACGACGACCTTGAAATAGTTCAGCGAATCAAGAGACAGCGGCTTCGGTGGCTAGATCATGTTGTTCGGATGGAAGATATCACTCCATCTTTGAAGATTTTGAAGGCAGTACCCGACCGTAGAAGCAAAGGAAGAAGAAGACCTCTACTCTGTTGGAGAGATTAGCTGGAGAAGGACCTGGCTACACTTGGAAACTCCAACAGGAAAAGAACGACTACTGGGCGGTTGTATACTAGGCTGTAACCACGTAAGCGGTGTCTACTCCAAGAAAGAAGATGAAGAAAAAGAAGAAGATGCAGTCAAACTCCTTCTGTTAGACACCTGATTTGTACCCAAAAGATCGAGTGCTAGATCCCCATATGAAGCTCCTTTTTATAACCCGTTCCTCAACAGCAGAATCATGCTTCAATGCCTGCCACACAAATTTACTATGGTGTGCCATCTTACAATCGAAACTTTTAGCTAGGGAGGAGATCGATACTTTTCCTGTAGGTTGGAACTAGATACTTTTCAAGTTTCCTTAAAGCTTCATTATATTGGAGCGCAGCATCAATGACTTCATTATTCATTATACAAAGCTCCCATCACTCAAATGTCATAGTTCGACAGCACGAACAGCGACTCATAGAAAATATAGGTCATAACGTGTTCTAGTCAACATAACGGGTCGCGCGCTCTCGCTTATATGCAATTAGTGCAACAAGGTTTTAGTAACTTGTAATGCAATTCAAATGGCATAAGTAATCTACCATACAACAAATGAAGCAATGTGGAATTATTATACATAAATATATGTATATATAAGCTCCCTCTCTTCTGTAACCCATTGAGTACTGAAAATTTGTCTCTAGGTGGAATTTTTATTTAGCATTTCCACGAACAACCAAAAATTTATTACGTATGTATGTATGTGTGTGTGGTATGTAGACAATAGTGGCATGCTGTCCGCCCAAAATGACAGACAGGACGACATGGGCGGCTGATAAAAATAGTTGAAAGCAAAGCAAATCATTGGCCATGCCACGTACATATATAAGCAGCAGCGGCATGTGTTTGTGCCACACACAACTTTGAGCACACAATTCAAATTTCGAAAGCGAAAACTTACTGCGCTGGCACTCAGCATCTGCACTTCGGAGGCAATAAAACATTTTTGCACACAATTTATTTATTTATTTACATTTACAACTGACACAGCAATGACAGCGTCAGCAGCCCATTGCCATTGCTATGGGGCAGGCAATTTAAAGTAACAACAGCAACAACAACAAATGACAAGTAAATGAATGCACGATATTTTCATTCGCTTGTCGGTCGACGATTGTGGATGGCGAGCCGAAAATTCATGCACAACAAGCAAGCATGAATAGCAATAACAACAAACAACAAAATGCTTTCACAGCAAAAGGGAGAAAAAAACGAACGAATCTTAAAAGGATTTAAATTTTAGTTACAGAGCTTTGGGCTTGTGGTGAAATTCTGTGTCGGTGTGTGTGTACATAAGTGTGTGCGTGTATTTTTGTGAGTGGTTTTTTTTTGGAAAACTTAAGGTGAGTGTGGGATGCGTGCGTAGTGGAGTATAAAGTCATATGAACTCAGCGCATCTTTTGGACATGCTTAGAATGAATGATTTTCTTTTGTTTTTGAAGCGACTGACGACTTTTTGTACCCCAGTAAGAATGAATGTAAAGTTATTCCCATTTTTAGCTGGCTGAACTAGTGTTTTTATGCCTCAAAAAATTCCTTAGTTAGGTTTACTTCCTACAGAAGAATACCGATTAACCTCTTCCAAGAAGAAAAAAGAAAAATGTTTGAATTTCAAAAGAAAAAAATATTAACTTTGGCCAAACTGAAGCATAATATCCTTCAAAGATGCAGTTTTTATAGCAAAAAATGGTATACAAATATCTTTATTCTGACTTTGATCAGACACCTTGAATAGTAGGTTAATGTTATAGTGGTACGATCTCTACAATATATCCACAGATAGTAGCAATGCCTTAGATAATAATCTATGCTAAATTTTGTGGAGATATCTTCAAAGCTAAAAGACTTTCATATACAAGAACTTAATTTTGATCGTTTGGTTTGTATTGCAGCTATATGTTATAGTAGTCCGATCTGAACATTTTCTTCAAATATTGCTTGCTTTTTTCAAAATCAACTACCGTCAAATTTCATTAAGATATCTCGTAAAATAAAATAGTTTCCCATACAAACATATGAGATGGATCGGTCAGTTTGTATGGCAGCTATACGCTATAGGAGTCCGATCTGAACAATTTCTTAAGATATACCAGCGTTTTTTTAGTCAATAAGCCGTACGAAATTTCATCAAGATATCTCGCAAAATAAAAAGGTTTTCCTTACAAGCACTTGAGTCCAATCGGTAAGTTTTTATGACAGCTATATGCTATAGTAGTCCGATACTATTAATTTCTTCGAAGATTGTACCAATGATTTGGTAAATAATTCATGCCAACTTTCTTAAAGACATCTCATTAAATGAAGAAGCTTTTCATACAAGCACTTGATTCCGATCATTCAGTTTGTATGGCAGCTATACGCTATAGGAGTCCAATCTGAACAATTCCTTGAGATATAGTGGCGTTTTGTCGGTCAATAAACCGTACGAAATTTCATCAAGATATCTCGTAAAATAAAAAGGTTTTCTCTGCAAGCACTTGAGTCCAATCGGTAAGTAAATCACTGATTTTAACCCAAATTTATTTGTATTTAGGCTAGTTAAAACCAAACTAAACGCAGAAGGCACAGTTACATGACTAACTAACATGCAAATGAGTTTCTTACAAAGTACAACGTATGTACGCTTTGAACAGGGACAAAAACAATCACTACTGCTAAGAAGAGCATAGTGATGTTCGATTCACCACTTTTCGGCTTTCTAAATTTGACATCCATATTTTCACTAAATTTTCATCATTTAAAAGTAAATGAATATGAGATTAGCTTATAAAAGTGCTATAACCGCTTTCTCTCTGATTTCTACTTTCAAACATTCAATTTATGCCAGTTGCTTATTCGATTCGTCACTGCTCAAAATTATGCCGTATCAAAGGCCTTTCATCATCATACCAAACACGTCCAATATACATAGTGAATACATTCTAATGAGCTTATATGTTGATTGAAATGCTCAAACTAAAGTCAATGCTCATTTTGTATTTAGAATTTTCAGTATTTCTTAGTACTAAAATCAACACATTTTAAATTTATCAACATAAATACATACCTATACGTATATAAATCGATTTTTTACAATTGGAAATCTCTCAAATGCAAATTTTTGCAGATTTATAAAAGCATTCAAAACTTCCAAGATTTTTGCCTACTTTGCTCTCTATTATTGAATTTACTAAAACTATTGAAAGAGAATTTTTAGCTTGTTAATGGTTTTTTCTAAATAAAATGTTTATTTGTGAACTCAATAACTTAATTCGACGAGAAAAAAAATATTTTTAAATAGGAAACCGAAAAGGCATATCTGTTTAAAAAGTTTGACTTTAACAGAAGAAGGAATTATAAGACTATTTCGCCATTATTCCAATGAAGTTACTAAAAAAAAGTTTGAATTTATTGTTGTAATATTGATTTGCAGTTAGATAATATTCGACCTTTTCTTGCATCATTATTGGCCCTTACTTTGACCTGTTCTGGGCTACTGTTTTCTGTAGTAATAAATCTATGAAATTCAATGTTCTAACGGGTGATTTTTTTGAGGTTAGGATTTTCATGCATTAGTATTTGACAGATCACGTGGGATTTCAGACATGGTGTCAAAGAGAAAGATGCTCAGTATGCTTTGACATTTCATCATGAATAGACTTACTAACGAGCAACGCTTGCAAATCATTGAATTTTATTACCAAAATCAGTGTTCGGTTCGAAATGTGTTTATCGACAAATTTTGTTCAGCGATGAGGCTCATTTCTGGTTGAATGGCTACGTAAATAAGCAAAATTGCCGCATTTGGGGTGAAGAGCAACCAGAAGCCGTTCAAGAACTGCCCATGCATCCCGAAAAATGCACTGTTTGGTGTGGTTTGTACGCTGGTGGAATCATTGGACCGTATTTTTTCAAAGATGCTGTTGGACGCAACGTTACGGTGAATGGCGATCGCTATCGTTCGATGCTAACAAACTTTTTGTTGCCAAAAATGGAAGAACTGAACTTGGTTGACATGTGGTTTCAACAAGATGGCGCTACATGCCACACAGCTCGCGATTCTATGGCCATTTTGAGGGAAAACTTCGGACAACAATTCATCTCAAGAAATGGACCCGTAAGTTGGCCACCAAGATCATGCGATTTAACGCCTTTAGACTATTTTTTGTGGGGCTACGTCAAGTCTAAAGTCTACAGAAATAAGCCAGCAACTATTCCAGCTTTGGAAGACAACATTTCCGAAGAAATTCGGGCTATTCCGGCCGAAATGCTCGAAAAAGTTGCCCAAAATTGGACTTTCCGAATGGACCACCTAAGACGCAGCCGCGGTCAACATTTAAATGAAATTATCTTCAAAAAGTAAATGTCATGAACCAATCTAACGTTTCAAATAAAGAACCGATGAGATTTTGCAAATTTTATGCGTTTTTTTTTTTTTAAAGTTATCAAGCTCTTAAAAAATCACCCTTTACTACAGAAAGCACATATGAAGGAAAAATATTTTTTCTCAACTTTTAAAACTCAAAAAGAGACCCTAAAATATTATCCATACATTAATTTTGGAGAGAGTATAGTTTTCGCAATACAATATTATTTCTATACCTGTTTTTAAAACCTAGTCCCTAAAATATAGCTAATCAATGGTTTTGTACAACTGTAGCATATACATATTTAGGCTGAAAGAGGAATAGCATATTAGCAGTGGGGTTGTTGAATATAATAGTTGTACAAAAAAAAAATACTTTGAATACGAGTATAATCTTAAAATTCTAAATTTATTATTCTCGATAACCTCAAAGTAATCTTTTTGGCCCCAATACTTTTATACCAACGTTTTTTCCAATCCTCAAAACAGTTGTTTAAATCAATTTCCGGATAGCCTTCAATGCGAGTAGCGATTTACGTTTAATAGTTTCAATTGACTCAAAATGATTTCCCGGAGCGATCGTTTGAGCATGCTGAATAGCCATAAGTCACACGGAGCTAACTCAAACGAAAATTTTACGAAAAACTCACGAAGACTTAATGCAGTATGCGACGGTGCATTATCGTGATTTAAAAACCAATAGTTGTCCGCCCTTAATTGCGGCATCTTATTACAAATAGTGTCGCGTAAACCAAACATAACACTCAAATGGTACTACTTGTTGACAGTTCGGCCGATCGGAAGGAATCCAGAGTGCACCAAACCTCGTTAATCGAAGAAAACTGTCAAATTAACCTGATTTATGACGCTTTGACGTGTTTTCGGCGGTTTCGACATACCTTTGCCACCATATTCAGCCGACTGATAGTCTTTTTCCGGGTAGTAAGCATAGATCCCATACTCATCGCCAGTAGTAATATACTACGTACGTTTCATGCCAAGCTGGATGTTGAAAAGCATTTTTTCGAAGACGTTCGGTGACTTTGGAACCAATTGTGCTCTCACTTTTCTTAGTCTCAAACGATCCCTAAAAATGGTTTTCACTGATCCTTTCGATATTCCAACGATGCCAGTAAGATCTCTGACTCTTAATGGTCGATTATCAACCACCAATTCCTTTACTTTGTTGTCGTGTTGATTATCAGTTGATGTTGATTACCGTCTTGGACGTGGTTTGTCGTCAACGTGTTCTCAACCCTCTTTGAGAAATTGTTACTCGCTCGCGGCAAACAATTATTACGGAAAGAAATTTCTAACATTCCTAACGTTTCGGCACCAGAAATTTATTCCAAAAATAAAATTTAATGGAACTTCTCTCTTGAAAAATTTCACTCATCATTTAAAACCGCCAAATGCACTTTATGTACTTCAGAAAGACAAGCGTATACTAAACAACAATGATTAATTTGATATGCTATTTGGCACAGATATCACTGACAGTCGTACCAAGATAGAAAAAAAATATTTCGAAGAATGAGTTTCCGCGCGAAATTTAAATTAAAAAGACTTACTATTCTTTCCTCACAATTGTATAACCTCTAAATTTGAATATATTTCAGGATTAACCTGATATTTTTTAGGATTATTTTTTGTCAACATAACCTCTTTCTAGGGTGAAATATGTGTATGCCTATTATTCTATACTAAACTAATTCATTTGATACATAATGCGGATTAATCGGATTTATACACTACTATCAGAATTTTACTTGGCATAGCTTGCTTTTAGGCTAAAAAATTAAAAATATAAATTCTACAGTTAAAGCTCAACTTTTTTATGAAAAAATAATTAACATGTAACATTATTCTTCCATTAGTCGTTCCAACAAACAATCAACATCGATATTTAAAGAAGATGAGTGGTTCATTAAATGCAAATTTTTATTTGAAGCATACTTCAAGGCACTTGAGCACTGTGAACAATGTAGCGAGCACCACCAATATTAATATATTATTGATCGAAGATATTACTATGAATAGCAAATATTTATTTGAACACGAAAAGTCTGTTTTAGATACTCATGCAGTGTTATTAAAAATATTATTTCATTTTTATTGTACTCATTGAAAAAAAACATATAAAACTATATCAATATATATATATTTCTATATATGCATATGTATTACAACTAATAGCACTTTATCACTTCACTCTATTTGCAGTATGGACTATACGAGCTTGGGTTGTTGTACGCTGGCTTTTGTGCTGTATCTGAATACCCTGAATGCCGGATTTGTTTACGATGACAGGTGAGTTGCCAACAAATTTTCATTTTCTGTCCTTAAAACCGATATCAACACTCACATACATACACTTCATGTGAAATATATATTTAATGGTCATAAATAGAATGGCTGTTATCTCTTTGCCGGCATGAAAATTTGTAGCTTAGGACTGTAAACTGCGCAATTCAATGCAAAGCTTTTGCACCGGCCCAACTTTTTATATTTAAATTAATAACTTACTCATAGCAAAATTTGCAAAAACACAAAAAAAAGTGCAAACAAAATAATGATTTACGACCTCCGAGCCACGCCAAAGCACTTTGTTTAAGCTCTCTTCTAACAACTATCACAACTGATTTGCTGCCTTTTGTTGTGCATTGAATTCCTATTTATTAATTCTAAGCGAGTATAAATCTACAACAGCCGAGACAGCAAAAATAAAAGTGACAACCGCACGAGTAAGGTAGCACTAAGTGCGGGTGAAGAAGAATGTATAATATCAATGGGAGGTGCACTGATCGTTATATATATATAACCTATGGAGACCAAGAAACGACCCAGAGATTTATTGTGAAAACATGTCTTTTTACTTAGTAAACAATGCTACGTAAAGATATATGTATACCGAATCCTATAATTTTTGGATCAAATTCGATTCATCCCAGGTACTATATATTACGTATTTCGGTCAAACTTAATGCCATTTTGAACATAATCTCCGTGGACACTGTCGGTAGGTGCATTGCTGCGAAGGGTACTCTGAAGCTCAGGAAAGCTGTTTACATGTAAGGGTCCGAAAAAAAACACGCCGTGATTCTCTCTTCCTTCAAGGTTTGCAACAATGCGTCGCAGAGGCTACTTCTGAAGGCTTTTTCTCAGCTCACATTCCAAAGAGAGAGAGAAGTCGCTAGAGAACAGGCGCCGTAAACTTTTCCACGGATGGGTTGCAGCGGATTTTTTGTAGAGAACTCTTCGTCAATCTTTTTGCTACGAAATGCAGCCTTCTTCAAAGAGGTGTACATTCGCTTCCAGCCGTGCTACTATACTAGTGTGAAGGAGGGCATGACCTCACATTAGCTTCTTCTTTCATATTCGAGTTGTATGAGTGTCTGCTCATTGCGGAATCGTCGAAAACTCCAAAGCCGATAAGCTTGCTAGAGAGGACATTCTTTCTCGTATTTCACCCGATTGGAAGTCAGTCGGTGTTCTGATGTCTTCTTGCGTTCTAGCATTGGATCTTTTTACCACTCTGAGTTCGAAAAACGCAGATCTGCAACCAGAATTTGTGTGGCTGCGAGATCCTTGCAGCCTAGAATGAACCGTAAGGGATCTTTTAATACTGGCTCTTGACAGTGTCAATCTCGCCGCAATGGTAGGTATTTTAAGTAGACAATAACCAACAGACTCACTTCTGGTGCAGCCAAACATTTTGTCCGACGCTCTATGTCAAAGCTGTAAGGCAAGGTGGACTCATCTTGTGCCTACCTCATCAAGTGCTTGATTTCTGGGACTGATCGCCTCAAAACGCTTCGTTGGTGTATGAAGTGATCATTTTGTGTCGAATTTATGGGTAATACAAAAGACATATACATATGTATGTCTCCAAGTAAGATCGACCTTACGACCTATTCTAACCTACATTACCACAACAGTCAACGCTTTTAGTGTTACTTCTTAGAGAGTAATTTTTAGTAAACAAGAATATCAGCGACATACTAATGCTGAAAAGTGAGTCAGGTTAGTGCGCGACTTTTTGCAATACCAACCTCGACATTTAGCAACCTCTCCCTCCCGACAAGCAATACTTTAAACGGACTTCAACAAAATATTTCAACTCTAACGTGGCTTATCACAATCTCAGGTGGTCTAATGCATGTACAGACAGACATTTCGAAATAGAATTTTTTCTTTACTACACACTTTTCTTCTCAGAGGCTTTTGATATATACAATAACCCTATAACTAACTCAATTTAATGTATTGCAAACAAAGCTATTAAACGCTTTTGCAACATGTTGCGAGAGTATTAAAACACCCACACATACCCACATACAAATACCAACAGAAATAGGAAAGTTCAAGTGGAGAATTCAGCATACAAACGAAACAAAACACGACAAGCCTGTGTAGTAAATTCACAAAGTACAATTGAGCAGCGCTTATCTCGATTTTATTAGCCAATACAAGTTAGTAAACTAGCTGCAGGAAATGGCAAACACCAACAACACACTCTGACCCATACACACAAGCATACTAACCCACTTCAGCAGGCCTGCCAGCCGAAGCGGCATAAACTAAATAACTGTAGTCCCAAATAGCCAGAGAGCGTACATCAACGAGAGTGTGGCCATGCGGCAGCCTGGCAGTGTTGGTAGGAAGTGTCTCTGGGCATGGACATGGCCATGGATGTGGACGTGGTTGTTGTGGAAATGGAAAATGGAAATGGCAGCAAGCATAATATTTTGGCATGGCTTTTATACGTTTATGAAATTAAAGTCCACAAATGTACAAATGCAACGCTACTTCTAAGCACCGACGTGCATGTTACGACAGACGTCATTGAGAAGAGGACTAAGAAAAGTAATATTTTATGCTCTCCTGTATGCACGCTCGAGTGCTGACCCTGACAGACAGTCGACACGGTAATTTATAACTGTTTAAGACAAGAGTTCTGCAGATTTGAGATTTAGTAACACACCTTTAAGGAAAACATTTTACAAACTGACTACTCCTCTTGGACCTACCAACTTAACCCTATCTGGACCAAAACTAGTCTATGGGTGGCTTATTAGCCTACCAGATTTACCACAATACATAACAGGCAGTTTCTGAGAACTACACTCGCTATACCCCATTTGAAGAATGTATTTTTCTGAAGCTGACAAAATTTGACTGTTATTGATGTTGGAGTAAACAAAATTCAGTCTAGTTGGCCTGGTAGAACCACCATAACTCGGTAGGGTAGTAATACCGAGGCAAAGAGCTCAGTGGATCTCTTACGATCGAACCGATGGCAGCTCAGAGCTGGGCAAGCTCCCGTGAAGCCCAACCATCCGGTAGTAGAACCTTTCTTTGTCAGTTCGTCAGTTCTACAGTTACCTCCGATTCTGCTCAGACTTGGCACCCATACTAGTATTTTCCCAAAATTACTTGATGCTTTTGATAACGAAGTTTGGCACCCCTTAACCAGACCTGAAGGTACAGTTAATGAGCTCAAGGCTACTATCACCGTGCTGATAATAGAGTGGACGGTAGTAGGGAGATTTGAAGATGAAGTTGAAACAAGTTCTTTACAATACACTCCTCCACCAACTTCCCACCCAATCTTTGACGCTTTGAAGCTGTTCCACCAGGAATATTATATTGCTATTTCTTCAATACTATATACGAGTATTTCTTGTTCAAGATTTTTTGTTTTGTGTAAATATTTGATTTCTTATGGGGCATATTTTCCGTAGTTGAGTCTAAGTTGTGATTTTGACCTGGTCAACAACTTACGGTCGGCACTCAGGTACAGCCGCAACAAAACAATAAAGCGCTGCTTTGGTGTATCGCTGCAGAT
Source organism: Bactrocera dorsalis (assembly GCF_023373825.1). Lineage (NCBI taxonomy): Eukaryota > Metazoa > Arthropoda > Insecta > Diptera > Tephritidae > Bactrocera > Bactrocera dorsalis. The sequence goes on from NC_064303.1 coordinate 90,812,135, forward strand.
GGATGCTAGTTTGGCTGTGTGTGTGTGTTTTATATCGCTTACCTGAGCTATGCTATAAGCGGCAAATGACAAAAACAACGATTGGCTATAAATATTAACGGCAGTACACAAAGCCAAGCAGGACGCTTTCCGTTTCTCAGAAATGTTAAAAGCCTAGCGATAGATTTTGTAGCACTTAGAATTAGCTATAAACTGGGAAATGGGTATGCTACAATTCTGGAGGCTCTTGAGACCAGCTGAATTGGGTCGTCATAGTTTTACAGGTTAGGCAAATGTAAGAATTTAATTTATTTTTTATGTTAGGCTAGTTAAAAATTATCAGACATGATATTGCAACTAACTTCATGTTATAAAACATTTCAACTTATGGAACGAATTTTGGATAAGAGTCTGTACTAAGCCCAAACGGAACTTCTGACGCATTTAGTTCGAAATTCCGGTAGTTGTGGGACTCGTTGCTCATAAAAGTGCGGTCTCTCAGCAGTACAAAACAATATCTCATTCGCATAAGTATTCCAGATAGATATTGATTGTATGCCACAGCCAGCTCTAGCGTTCCGATACATAGACAAAATACATGGACCAAATCTTGCTGTATATGCTTAAAAATGAAGGGAGAAAGGCTGTTCTATCAATAAAAACGGGTTTACTAAATTTCCACTAAAAATATTCAAAACCTAGGAAAGTGTATGATAACCTTAGGACTCACTCCTGCTTCGACGTACTGAAGCCACAAGTTTTCTGAACCTAAAAATATTTTTTCGAAATCATTTAAAAATCTCAACACAGTTTTCTAACTTCAAAATTATCGACAGCAATGGAACAAAATGGATTGCCTGTGCAAGGATTGCTCTTTGGGAGAAAGATAGTCAGGTATCGAAGAGCAAAAGGAGAAAAGCCTGCTGTTTGGACCATAAGAAAATGTTTTTAGATAAGGTATTTTGAGATAACATATACAAAAGCATTTGACATCAATTGGAGATCCATTGTATGTAAGATAAATATTTGGAACGTCAATATTTGGGCTAAATTGATAATATTTTAATCTGTGTCAGTAACCAGAACATTATTCATCGAGGGTTTTCTTAGTTGGTAGAGGCAACTCGAGTTTAGTCTTTGTAATTGAAACAAAATAGATGGATATCTCGTAACTTTTGTGACAAGATTTCATATGAATCCTTAAAATCAGATCTCAACACCAACTCAACTTAGCTGCCTCAATGAATATAGAGAAATAATTCGTGTGTGAGGAGTTGGAACAGACCTCTGGCTCTATTTGACTAGTTTCTCTTTTTTTGACGTACTGAATGGCTTTCGTTTTAGTTTTAGGTCTTACTTTGTTTTCATCTATATATTATTCTAAATAAATGTATTCCATTTAAGTAGAAAAGATTGGTTCTTGGAGAACTTTGGATCAGTCGTAGTACTTGGAACATACTCTGTTTTCATATACATATATATACCTTGAATCGTGCTGTCAGCAGAGATCTTGAAAAATCTAACATCGAATGAAGCTCAAGGTTACACACCCGACACTATAAAACTCTGTTAAAGTTCGCACAGCAGAAACACATATTTGTTACACATTTCTTATCTGAGAGCTACACAAAATTCTTCAACAAAATATTATCTAAGGTACTCAGTTTAATTTACATTTCTGAGCATTTAATTTCAGCAAGGTTGCACTTCACGGACGCACAATTATAGTTGAGAACATACACACACACACACACGAAGCTTATGCGACGTGTAAATATGCTCAAGAAACTATATTGCAGAATATTCGTACTTGAGTGAGTAACGGAAAATCTTAAATTTCCCCGAAGGCAAGATGCCACAGTACAGGAAAATGTACACCAGCAGACAAAAACCGAGCTCATACCTAAACATACCGACATACCATACTCTATATGCATGTGTGCGTCATTTAAATGTATGTGGAGTGAAATTTTATGTTGCAAATACTCTGTGTGCATAGTTGCCTGCAAAGTTATGTGGCAATGAGTGTGGAGCGTACACATATGCGCAAGTTTACGGGCATTTTTTGTAACGCGCCAAGCGCCTCTCCACCGCCTGCCCCTACACAATTGCAAGCTTACTACGCTGTCATGCGCTTCTTAGGAAATAAAGGTGCTCACATTACAACACACCCCCACACGCATGCACACCACTCCAGTTGCTCTCATTCCACATACAAGCGCTACTCTGCTGGCATTCCTCTGGGTATTGTCGTCGACACAACAAAAGCCAACAACGTCAACGTGCACATTGTGGCTGCAAATTTGCCGATAACGCACGCATTCAATGCCACCCGATGCCTGTTTGTTTGTTGACGTTGGCGTTACTGTCGCGCAACTTTCAGTCTCGGCACACCCGTAAGTTCTGTCGAGTAGTTCGGGCATGTGTGCCATGGAAGATGTGGAGTGCTCCAAAGGTAATGGAAAAGAGTTGGGAAGTGTTAAAAAGAGACGAAACTAGACGTTGATAATATCATATTTGTAGCCAATTAGATTTTTGAGGAATATGTTCAGGTATCGAGGTCCAAAAGGAGAAAGGCGTGCTATTTGAACCATAAGAAAAATGTTTTTAGATACGGTATTTTGAGGTAGCATATACCAAAGTGTTCGATCCACAAAGGGATGCATTGCATGTAAGAAAAATATTTGGAACATCGGAATTTGGGCTGATTAGGTAATAGTTTAAGCAGTCACAGTAAACAGAACATAATTCATCGAGAGGTTTCTTAGTTTGTCAAGGTAACTCGAGCTTTAATTTTGTAATTGGATATGCCAGCATATCATTTATGGGAAGAGAGTCTAAAGAGTTGTTGATTGTTTCTCTCTGACTTTGGTATTTGGTATTTGTTGGTATTTGGCATTAAGTATTGTAAACTTCCATCGTATACGTACTATATCTGATCAGTAGAATATGCATGTCTACGATGTATGTCAGTAAAGTCTTGCTTAAGCTTCCAGAGAAAGCTCTCGTCACACTACACTTCCTGCAGGAATAATTTCAATGAAACAGGTGTTACTTAAGGAGCAAGTCACTTTGTACTTTAGCATAGAGCTTACAAGTCTTATTACACAAATCTTGTGTTCGGGGGTCTTCAAAGATCTGAATTGGTAATAATTTAACCTCTTTTAATCTAACCATAAAGTAATTGATCGATGATTTCTTTAGTTTTTGCAGGCAGATCGAGCTCTGTTCATGTCAAGGTTGCTAATTTGACTTCAAGAATGACATTCTCGAGAAGAGCGTCTAAAAATTTGTTAATGTTTATTCCTGAACGACATGGTGTTCATTTGGACTTTAGTAAAGTCGTGTTGAAGTTTTCACGAAAAGGTTCTGATACAAATATATGCCTGCAGGAAGAGATTCGAACAGTTCGGCAGTTATTACTTAGTGAGGAGTTCGCTTCGCTGAGTTTAGAAGTATTTTTACCTAAGTGGTTGTTGTAGCGGCAGAATGCTTCCCAGTTAACAGTCCGTGGGCGAATAAAACTCCGTGTTCGTTCCGATTACGTAAACCCGGCTGTCGTGGGAACTTAACGTATGTAAATGGTATTCGGAGGTCAACAAAAGATTTTCTATTATTTTCTGCTACCGACTGTTTCCAGCGACCTAACAAGTGATGGGAAATTTATAATCGGTATTTTAGTATTCTTGTTAGGTCCTTACGGAATACTTTTGGACTAGAGCGACTACAACAAGTTTTTCAAAACCGCACTAATACTGAACTGGTCATGAAACAACTCGAATTTTTTACAGCTCTCAAAATTTTTTGTATATTTGTGTCCACATAAGAGCTGTTAGCATTATGTTGCTTTTTATTGTTACTACCAACCAACCAAGACCAACAGGACTATACACATATATTATACTATATACATATGTTTGTGAAAATGCTTTACTTTTGTATATATTTGAGTGTACATATGTGCGTATATGTGTATGTAAGTGTGTCTGCCAGCAGATTTTCTCCGTCCCCTCTCACTTGTAACGCCCAAGCATTGAACCACAGCAGGAGTTGGGCGTATATAACGGCGCAGCTAAGTGAAATACGTTACAACATGCGAAAAACAACAACAAGAATAACAACAAAGCCGACTAGAGAAGGCGCGTAAGGAAAGCTATAGCGACACAAACAGCAGCAGCATCGACTCAATAAACGCCCTCAAGTATGCAACAGAATTTACGGAAATATTTTCACAATATTTTTCAGAGCAACAACATTGGATTTCACTTACTTGCAATGCGCCCCACTTGCCACAGGCATGTGTTGTTGTTTTTTTTTTTTTTATTGGTTTTTGTTGTTATGTGCTATTTATTTCTGTTGGTTTTGCTGCAAAACGTTTGAAATGAAGCATAGAGCGCAGCTAAACAAAAACCACCACGACAACATACACCGCATACACCAGTAATGCTGATCTACAACGGTTGACAAAGCACCAAAATACGAAGTGCTGAAGCTGTTGGGGAGTTGGGGCGAAACTACAAGCAGGCATAATAAATTTTTTCAGCCTCTGTTTTACTTCTCTAGCAATTATTCTGTGGCAATAGTGACTCACAGGCTCGCAGCCGTCTTTGCCTCGCCTCACCAACAAACAAGTCCAACGTCGAATGCAGTGGGGAATATAAGATACACCTTTGGTATGGTCTCCCTCTCCCTGCTTAGTGCTGTTGAGTCTGCTAAGCCTTGCAGCAGCTGTACACGGCTTGACAGTGGCACCACCTGACCATGTTGCCGCTCTAATATGATGATCGTGTAAAATAGGAGTAACAACAGCCTGCTGTTTGGTTTTGGTTTATTCGACTACTTCGCCTACGACCCCAGCCTTGCTAACGCTTGCACCTTTTGTCTGCGCCTTCCTTTGTGCCTTCGTTTTCTCCCTCACTCTCACCTTTCTCGCCGTCTTGTGCCGGTCCGGCGTGTGAGTGGTTATTTTCGGCATGCTTGTATGTTCTTGCTAGTCAATACTCTTGGGCCAGTTGTTGAATATTGTTGTAGCAAAGTGGCTGCTGTTCCAAAGGTAAATATTTATTTGTTTGCGCTCACTTGCCGCACACAGCGAACTCCATAAACAATTCACTAACATTTCTCTCGGTGCACAACGAGTGGAATTAAATTAAAGTGAATGCCTGTTTATTGACCTAATTTTTAAATGCCAACCATTCGAGCATGCACTCAAGCCGCTATAATATTATATATGAAAATATTTAATGATGGAAAAGTTAAGGAATTTAAGCCAAGAAAATATGAAATGAAATTAAATTTGTGGAGGTAGAAAATATTTGCGAAATGTTGAAGTATATTAAGAGTTGAGGGCATATTTTATATATTGGGGTTACGACTTATAATAGTTATGTAGGAAATACGCTAATTGGTGATGTGCGCAAACTGAAAAGGCAGATAAATTTCATACATACCGACTAATATCTACTTGCTAAGGCAGCTACTTCTCTCTACATCACTGCAGAATCAGGATGGGATAGAGTTTTATTGGCTTCTTTTGGTTCACTACTGGATTGTTGGGCCCCAGACTAGCAAGCGTTGGTCAACTACCAGCAGCTGTGCAGTCGAAGGGTTCATCTGGCCCAGAGAAAATCGAAAGTGGTCCAGTGAACTCTTCGCTCTCAGCAAGGTCCACCTTTCAATGGATTTAGAAGTTCTAACTGAGCATTGGTGGCAACACACCATCGCAGAATGTTGCTCACAGATCGAGAAGACTGCAAGAAATGTCTAGAGCAAGGCACCAGCGAGACAATAGAGCACCTCTTGTGCACTTGTCCCGCATTGGCAAGACTACGCTGTAAGCATCTGGGGTCTCCACAGTATGATGCACTGGAGGAGGTATCGATAGCCGCAGAGTCTGTTAAAATTCGCGTCAAGCACAGCCATCCAAAGGGATTACTACTCATTATGGACTTAGCAATTGACTTCATCTGGTATCGAAAACTGGTCTATACGTGGTTTATTGGCCTACCAGATTAACCTAACCTAACTGGGCGCTGTCTGATTGGGATTCTTTCATTTCGCTGCTTGGCGGCAATTGGAGATTCCAAGCAAAGCCGAGATCTTCTCCACCTGGTCTTTCCAATGGAAGGAAGGTCTTCCTCTGCTTACCACAGCGGATACTACATCGAATATCTTCAGAGCTAGAGTATTTTCGTCCATTCGGACAACATGACCTAGTCAATAAATCCTCTGTTTCTTAATTCGCTGAATTATGTCAATGTCGTCGTATATATCATACAGCTCATCATTCCATCGAATGTGATACGTTATTCACCGTGGTCAACGCGCAAAGGACCATAAAACTTTCGCGGAACCTTTCTATCGAAAACTCGCAACGTTGACTCATCAGTTGTTGTTATCGTCCATGCCTATGCACCATATAGCAGGACGGGAGTAATGAGTGTTTTATAAAATTTGGTTTCTATTTGTCGAGAGAGCACTTCACTACTCAATTGTCTACTCAGTCCGACGTAGCACCTGTTGGTAAGAGTTATTCTGCATTGGATTTCGAGGCTGACGTTGTTTTTGGTGTTAATGCTGGTTCCAAGATAGACGAACCTATCTATGACTTCAAAGTTATGACTGTCAGCAGCGACGCGAAAACCAAGTCGCGAGTGCGACGACTGTTAAATTGATAACGGAAGATATTTCGTCTTGCACTCGTACATTACCAGAACGCCGCCTCATTCTTTTTATGTCCAAGCGCTTACATTTTTCCTGCATCATTTATGAAACAAATCTTGTAACAATATTTTTCTCATTGGCTAAAACATTCTAATATTCCTCTATGCGATTTCGGAGTAAAAACTTGGACTTTTAAACTTTCTAATTAAGTATAGTGCCAAGTCGGTCAAACAAATGGTGTTTCATTTTATATTTCATCAAAGCGCCGCACTTACTTAGTTGATTTAATTATCTATTAAAGTGAAAAAAAGCGAAGCAGCGCCTCGAAGAAAGGCAAGGCGAAATGCAATTAAATGACAACTTTGCAAACTTATCCACATATTTGCAGCAACTTTTCCTAATGGACTATTTTAACGTGCGAAAAGTTTGCGCGCCGCTCAATGTCGCAGAATCAACCAAAGCGCTAAACAAATTAAAACAATTATAAACAAGTTTTCCAACAAGTTCTTATTGCTTACAGCTGAAGAGCGGCGAAAGCGCGACAGACATAAAGTGAAGTGTTGAAGAAGACACAAAAAAATAGTGTGGTGACCGTGCAAGTAAGGTGGGAATAGTTGTCTACATAGACATGTGTGTAAGTACGGCTGTTGACAGCAAATTGGAAACATTTAGTCATTTCTTGATTTATATAAGATAGACTTACAGTACTGCTATAATCCTCACTGGCATTGACAATTATGCTTTTGCAGTATCCAATCTCCATGCTATTAAATCATAGCTTCCAAAGCATGGAATCCTGTTCCTTTTGGTTAATCGTTTCTTCTTAATTGGGATTTAAATCGAGGCTAGGTTTCAGTATTTTCGTATCGGCCTCACCGTTGACTCTTCCTTCAATTAAAAGAATACCTTTTAATCAATTATAAGAAACACGATGCCAACACATTCTGCTATCTGGTTGGCTTACTGTAGTTTGAAGACATTTTCTTTTAAACCGTTCTCTTGATCTTCTCTGATTCAAAGATCTTAAACTTGGTTTCATCTAAGAAAATATTGTCTGACACTGTATGCTAAATTTTCATGCTCTTCGCCCATATATACCGCTGTTTCCTCATTCGTTGTCTCAAACTAGACTTTATTACAAGACCTGCCTATCTGATCCTTCGGCGAATCGTTTATTATACCCACTATCACTTATGTCGCATCACTACAGTTTTTCCGAATGTCTGCCGAGCATTTACCAGCTCGTCGTTTGAACACTTCCAGACCTTTTTCCGAGCAAATGAAACCATTCACCGAAATTTTTATGACATATGCTACAGTAGTCTGACTGAGCCCATAATGACCGATATTTGTTTGTGGTTTTTGATTTTACTGCGACAAGGCTATTATTTTGCATAAATATTGAAAGAATACCCAATTGCCAAGATTTTTGGATAGAAATATCGGAAACTTGAAACACTGTTCAACATTCATCGGGCTACAATTCATACTTCTTGGAAAAGGCCTTCGATAATAGTTGCTTTCCGCAGAAAAGTGTTTTTGTTTGATACAAATTATTTAAGGAAGCTCGAGGACAAGCTGATGAGGAACCACGTCCAGAAAGGCTCTCAACATCAACTGATGATCATTCTGTCAATAAAATAAAGGAATTGATGCTTGAAAATCGTTGAGTAAAAGTCAGAGATCTTACTGAGAAAGTTGGAATATCGGAAAGATCAGTGAAAACCATTTTAAGATATCATTGGGTTTAATAAAAGTGAAAGCACGATTTGTTCCAAAATCACACAATTTTTTCGAAAAACAGCGTCGCGTCATCGTGTATCAAACAATGTTCTCCGACTACCTGGATGTCATGAAACACACTACTAGTAATGAAATCTATGCATACGACCCGGAAATAGACGATCGATCGGCCGAATGACGTGGAGAAGATGAGCTTAAGCTAAAAAACCACGTCAAAGCAGCTCAAAAATCAAGGTTATGTTGACAGTTTTTTTCGATTAGCGGGGTGTGGTCCACACCGAATTCCTACCGACCAGCGAAACAAAGAATACTATTTTAGCGTTATGAGGCATCTGCGCGAAGCTAATCGTAAATAGAGATCGATCCTGTGAGCCGAAAACTGTTGATTTTTGCATCACGTATTTTGTATTGTATTGATTCTTCGTGAGTTTTTCGCTAAACTTTCAACCAATATCTTGCCTCATTTAGCTCCGTGTGGCTTCTGGTTATTAGGCAAGCTCCGAAGAAACCATTTTGATTCAATTAAAGACATTAAAAGTGAATTGACTATCCCGGAAATTGACTTTAACTACTGTTTCGAGAGTTGGAAAAAACGTTAGCAGCAGCTGTGTATTGTGGCCAAGAGGGACTACTTTGAGGGACACGACATAGATTTTGAAGAATAAGTTAAAATTTTTAAAATTAAGAACAAAGTCTTACTACTTTTTTGCTCATATGTACTACACATTAAGTATTTAATATAGTATTTATGTTTATGTGCTAGAGGCCAACTAAAGGCTTTCGGCCGAAAAAAATTAAATTCTTTAAAAATTGAAACTTCAATTATATAGTATTCTCTAGTTATCGTTAAGATTCGCATTTTCGTCAATTACTTCGCAATTTGAGGCAATAAGGCATAGGATGAAAACGAGCGTTAATTAAATTTCTTTTAAAGAATCTTTATTTCCTACTTTCTTTTTCAACTTGCTAAGCAAATATGCGAGTTACCAATTTTTAATTCTCCACAGCTAAGTTTTTGGGTAGTTTTCTTTTATTTTTTCCACGCTCACTTTAACCCTTTAATTTTTATCGCAGGGCAGCCACTCTTCCCGAAAAAAGGAAACAGAGTACTTACTCGCTCTAGAATTACCAATGTAATTTAATTTGGCCTTAATAAAATTTACTTTCATACCGCTCCACCCAGATTATTTTTAACTAACTATGGCAAAGGGTTTAACAACTTGCAAAATAAACACGAAAAAAAAAACTGAAAACTCAAACCACCCAGTGGACCGCTTCAGTTGTGGCGCTGCTTCCACCCAAATGCCCTCGGCACATCATACCTAAATCTCAAACGCTATTTATTTGGTGCAATTTCCTTTTTATGTGCCTGCTTTAAAGTTGATTTTATTCCTTTTCTTTACGCAGAGGCTTTCTAGAAAAATTGCTTGTCTTCGCTAATAAACCGCCTGCATTCACCCGCCTGACCATACATCCGACCGTCTGTGGGCTTGATACATACACCATAAAAAGTCAGAGACTCTGTAGAGCAGAAAGAACCGGCTTCGTAGTTTATGTGTGCGTGTGTGTGTGTATGTTCTACCGGCAATGCGTCACTGTTTTATTTTATGACCCTCATTATAAGATTGAATTGGACGGCTTTTGGCATTGGTTGTCTTTGTGACCGTTAATATTAGGTTTGATGTGGTTTGTTGACTCTCTGTCTGTCGTCGTTCATCTTCTTATCACTCTTAAATTCCATGCAGTGGTGATTTTGGTTTTTTATTACTTCTAACTGTATCCTACGCGCCCAGCTGAAGGTGAAACCTACACTGCCTGGGTGTTAGAAGCCAGCTTTCCGTGTGAGTAAAGAGCGTAACGAAAAGAAAATAAAAAAAATTATATTAAATAGTCTGCGTAAGTGTAGACTCTGAAAGACATGGAACGGCACGTAATAAAAAACGCAAGACTGTAAGCTGCACTTGGAAATAAACATAAATCAATTTATACGATATTCGCGCCATCCACATTAATTCGGTGCGTCCTTGTCGCCTGCATGTGCCACATTGATTTCGGTTGATTTACGCAGGTTGTCCGTCGTAATAGCACATTTAGAGGAGCATAAAATTCGGCAGTGTCACGCCCTAGTTAGTTGAAATAAGGTAGACTCCTGAGTAATCTTGAGCTACTGTCGGCAGCTATAGCAACTTCTATATAGGGTGTTCTTGACAGGCTATAGCAGAGTTTAGAGCTGTCAAACGATTTGTTGAAGTAAAGCAATCATAGAGGTACTTACTGGTCTAATAGACATTCATGCGGTAAGGTGAGATATTTTGTCGGATGCTAGCTGTCAAAACAGCCAGCCTTTGCAAGACCGAAGTTGAAATACCTCGACAGTCGTATCTTCGACGACCCAGAAGACATAGCCGAAACTGACAATACCCGTTTCAACAAATGGGTGTTAAACTCAAGGTGCTTTTTAGTTTTATGAGAATATAAAAGTTTTAGGTACCACAATGGACTGGAATTCTAAGCTGTCGAAGCGAGATCCCTGTTGGGAAAGACCACTAAACCTCATCTAAGTTAACTTATCCGAAAGTAAATGTCCAATTGGTTTCCAAAAGGCATGTCTTGTGGCAAACTTAGTTTTATCAACAAATTTTATTTTACGGTACGACACATTTTTCTAACAAAATTTTATATTTAAGGTACCAAAAATTTTAAAAATTATTCTTCAGGCTTCTAAGCAGCCACAAAAGTTTTCGGAATTTACTGAATGTATTACTAATACCCCAAGGGGGGGTCTCTTATCTGAGGCTGTTGTTTTCTTTTCATTGGAGACGTTTTTTTACGTGGCGGGTCCCACACCCAGTGCACAACCTGGTCTAGAATGGTTCGCTTTCTTCCTTTAGCTCGCCTTGAAAAAGATGTCATTTGGCTACGCAGAGGAAACTTGGTCTAAGACCGGAAGTCGTGAGCTGCTTGAGCCATATGTAAAAGAATCGTTTCTGGCTACACCCAAGTGAATAACGATCAGAGAGCTTCCCACACTTCCGTGAACTTCTACATATGATTCCATTATCCAGTAAAGAAGAAGAAGAGTATTACTATTACTAATTGTTTAAAAACTGAAGATGGAGACAGCAATGTCATCTATGGCGCGTACGCTACAAGAAAACTATCTGGGAATATACTAATGAAGTCAAAGTAATGTATATTACAGATATCAGTTCTCTCTGTGTTTTGTATCCTTAGCAGCATATACAATATTAAGTATGCCAGGAAGTTTGTAACACCTAGAAGGAAACGTCAGACGTATATAACGGGTGATAAAAAATCACCCTTTATAAGTATATGATCAGCATTATATGCTGAGCCGATTTAGCCATCCCAGTCTATTTATTCATCTATATATCTGTCCACCTGTCTGTATATATACGATTTAACCTCTCACTTTTCAAAATATCGGGTTGAAATTTTGCACACTTTCTTTTCTTCTTAAGAAACTGGATATACTATATGTATGTCGGAACCACCGATTTTTAACTACTATAGAAAATGAATATGTATGTAGCTGTCACACAAGGTGAACGATACAAATTATGTCCTTGTAAGCAGTCTTTTATATTCGTGAAGAGTATTATAGCTTCGTCGACGTTTTCACTTATTTCAATAAAAGCTGTATACTTTTAAAAATACACCCTGTTTTACATATGTTAAATAAGGAAATAAGTAAGAATGCCCACTCTTTAATACATTTTCGTAGGTACTACCACACCAGTCGGCATCAGTGCTGACCATAAAAAATATTTGCCATTTGGGAGTAGTATAAACTCATAATTACTAACATCAAGTTGAAAATAAAATTGAGCGATGCGTTAGGGTCACGTGGCTTATTTAGCGTTAATAGTGCTCTCAGAAATACTACTTAAATTGGTACTAGAATCTCAGTTGACTGGTGCTTGCTAAAAATTTTTGATAAATGAGACTATCTCAAATAACTATATGTTTCGGTCGGTCATCCTAAATTATTTTGTGGACTTTTATGATTCCGTCGGTAAGAACTTCTCTTGGGCGACTACTATGTTTACCATGTTTGGTGCTCATTTTACTTTGTCCAAACGTGGCATACCAGCCCATGATGATTGACTTTCCTGGCGCAGTGTGCGGAAACTCGCCATCAAGCCAATTTTTTTCTTCAACTGTACTTTTCCCCTCAAAAAGCAATTTTTTATCAACGGACGAAATTCTTTTTTATTAACAACAAACTAATGATCCGACGGTTGTCAAATTTAAAAACGTGCCTTTGAGGGTTAGGGCTAACTAAAAATCATAAGGATTGAGTTCAAGTAGCGCCATCTATGTGTCAGGCCGGTTGACTTTTCAATATGTGTTGGTCAATATGTAAGAAATCTTAATGAAATTCAGAAATAATGTCATTCCAATAACAGTATATTCCCTTGCCTAAAATGGCTTAAATCAGTGCAATAAAAGCCTTAGTTTAATATAAGACCTTGCTTATTTCTTTATATGTGAAATTCAACTGAAGTATTGGCAGCAAGACGACCATTTTCATTGTGTGTTGTGATTTTTTTAATATAATATTTCTTTATTTATTGGATCTGCTTGGTAAAGCCTAAAAATAAGTATTCAAAACTTAGATCTATTTAAAATTAAAGAAACTCAAAAATGTGGTTAACCTTTTTTTTGCAGAAATTTACCAATGGGTTTGAATGTTCGCGAAGTTTAGAAATATTTCTCATTCTGCTATCCTCTATCCCCTTCCTTACTATAGGAATATCAATGCATATTGAGAGACTTCCGAGAATGGCTGTCAAATATCTCCCTTCCGCTTTTTTACTCTTTATTCAATAATTTAAAAAAGTGTTACAGTAATCGGATTTAGTTCCAATAAGCGGCGTTTCGTTCGATAATCTGTTTCCATTTAGACAACTTCATAACAATCCCCTCGTAGAAACCCCCCTCCTTATTTGCGAAGAACTCGGACAGCCACTTTGCACAAGCCTCTTTTCAGTTCAACTTTACACCAACAAGGGCGTTCGCCATGGACAGGAACAGGTGGTAATCACTTGGCGCTATGCCCAAGCTATAAGGTGGATGCGATAAAACCTCCCATCCAAGCACCCGTAACTTCTGACGAGTCATCAACGAAATGTGTGGTCTGGCGTTGTCCTGGTGGAACACAATACCCTTCCTGTTGGCCAATTCTGGACGCTTTTGGTCGATCGCCTGCTTTAATCGGTCCAGTTGTTCGCAGTAGAATTAAGCATCTGGCCATATGGGAGCAACTCATAGTGGAGGATTCCCTTTCAATCCCACCAAACACACAGCAAAACCTTCCTGGCCGTCGATCCCGGCTTGGCCACTGTTTGGGACGATTCACTGGCCTTCGACCACGACCATTTTCGCTTGATATTGGCGTATGTGATCCATTTTTCGTCGCCAATCACCATCCATCAAAAATGTGTCAAGTTCGTTCCGTTCCAGCAGCATTTCAGAAGCGTTGATTCGGTCCAGAAGGTCTTTTTGCGTCAAATCATGCGGCACCCAAACATCAAGCTTTTTTGTGTATCCAGCCTTCTGCAGATGGCTTAAAAGGGTTCCGTGACTAACTCCCGTCTTTTGGGTGATGTCACGAGATGACACATGCCGGTCTAACTCGATGTTTGCCATGATTTGATCGCTATTCGTCGTCACAAGTCTCCCGCCGGCTGGCTTATCCATGGTGTCGTTTTCACCCGCTCTGAATCGTCGAAACCATACCTCCGCAGTTCGAAGTGTTAGAGTACCATCCCCCTAAACACTATTAATCTCACGGAACGTTTCTCTTGCGGATTTGCCTTTAACGAAGGAAAACTTTAAAAATGCGCGAATTTCGGCGTTAGTGAACTCCATGTTTACACGTCTATAACTGTTGAACGCAATATCCAAACTAATCATGCATAGCGTCGTTTTGTAGGTTATGTCAAGACCTTTTAAAGATGTATAGTATTGCCAGATACGAGCGCTGCATACATAGCCACGAAATTCAAAAGTCAAAAAGGCGGAAGGGAGATATTTAATATTTTTAAAATTTTGCCCGACTTTATATTTCTCTCATTATCTAAATACTTTTAAATTCCATTTTCGTTTTGTTCTCTCTGAGCAAATGATATAAACGCCAGCAAACCTTGAACTTTTCCAGCTGTTTTGATATGTTTGAGGTGATTGAGTAATTGTTGTAGATAATATGGCATTTAGTTTTCTCTTCCAAAAAGAAAAAAAGCCGAAAGGATGCCAGTGGTGGATCCAGCTACACTAGGCCGTCTAAGAAACGTCAAAGAAGTTATGCAATTATGGTCGAAAACCCAACCTTTGGACATGACATGTGTGCCAGCAAATTTGTTTAGCTTAGAAGGCAAGCATGAATACCGCTCAGGAGCTAATAAAAGAGGTTTATGATTCATACTTGCTCAAGGATTTTATTGTGGTCAACGCAGAATACATATACATTACCTCAATAGTTTTAGATAATAATAAACCAGAACGACAGTAAATATTTTGTCATAATTGTTGGCATTAGTTAATTGTTCCTCTATTATAGCATTAAATATATACATTAAATGATATTTATGTAAGTATAAATCTTAAAGTTGCTCCAAAACAATATAAATATGTATATTTATTGGGGCATTAATTGAAAAACAAAGGCTGCTTTAATGATTTCCACTTAAGTGAAATGGAATGTGACATATTGCTGCAAGCCATACTAAATAAGCTTTAAGCTCTTCGAACAAGCATATGTTGGCGAATTTATTTTATTAACACAGTTTACAGCTGTAAGTGTGCCATAATGCAAACTTAAACAATTTATTAAGTTTGTATGCTTTTGCTTAAACAATATAAGCGCAATAATCGTAAATAAATGTATAACTGTGACTGCCTAGGCGCACAGAAAGCTGCATAAACATAGATTTGGTGGGCGGCGAAACAATTTTGTGGAAGATTACTTTCGCAAGTTTATCTATGTGGAAAAAATATAGTTGTTCTTGGCAAAATAATGGATGTTTAACTTAATAACTTGTTTAACTTCATAATCCTTTGTAGAAGTGTGCATTTCTAAGAACATAATATTGAAATCATGAAGATGTGCAATAACGAAAGTTAATGAAGCTTTTCTTGGTTTGATATCTTTCTTTTATCTCAGGATAATAAATTTAATATGTGTATTAGTATTTATTTTCAAAAAAAAACATCTATAATTTATATTCGCACCACAGTTTTTAAGATTAACCAGAAAATATGGATGAAGTGCTTTTATTAAAACAAAGGAGTTGCCTACTCATTGATATCGTCCCAAATTCTGCCAATGTCTCCATCCAAGAAGGCGCTACAAAAGATTTTTTGGGGATATCAATGAATTTTTTTATTCCTCTAAAAGTAAATTCGTTTCCATTATATATGGAGCTCGACTTTTGCATGACCACCACGGGCACGTTTGCAGAAGTCCAGACGCTGAACCTATTTTCGATGGTTTTCGAGCATAAATCGGCCGATACTACCGCAATTTCACGTCTGATATTCAAACAAAGTTCATGAATCGTCGCTGCGTCATTTGACGTAGCCCCACAGAAAATTGTTTAATAGCGCGGCGGCCAATTGACTGGGCCATTTCGTGAGATAACACGCCCACAAACTTGGTTTCCTATAAATCGGTTGTGACAACATTCACTGTGTGGCTTGCGGCAACCTTTTGTTGGAACCACATATTGTCCAAGCCCATATCAACCAAGTCGGACCAAAAATATTCGGTTATCATTAAGCGGTAGCGATTCCCATTCACAATAACGTGGCGATCTTGATCATCAAAAGTACGACCCAATGACGCCAACGGCCCAAAAAAACGGACCAAACCCTAATTTGTTCGGGATGCAATGCTGGACTCATGGAGTGCGTGTGGATTGCTGTCTGACCAATAACGCATATTTTGCTTACTGACCAGGCCATTCAGCCGAAACGCTGCATGTGCCAAGGGAAAGAAAGAGAAGAAAGGTCGAGACAAAGTGACAGAATTTAGTCAAAAAGATTATAATACTTTACAGCCGAAACATTCATTCAACTCACTTTAATATTTCTTATCCACCAATACATATAAATATATGCACATTCATGAAAGGCACACTTTTACGAACAACACTTACGTAATTATTTGCACAAACAACACAGTTAACGATGCACGCGAGTATGTAAACGCCGTCCATGCGCTGCACACTGGTCACTAGCGCGAGTCAAATAGCAATGTTCGCCTACATTGTCGCTGTCTCGTATGTTTAAATCGGCAATTAATCAACTCAATTGCGCAAACAAGCCAAAACGGGAACACCCCACACGCGAAAATAAGCCGCCAATTCGATGGTTGTTCTTGTAAATGGCAGTGCAAACATGCCGCATGGGAACACAGAGAGACAGAGAGAAAGGGAGAGTAGACGGGCTGCCGGAAGGGCTTGTTGGACGATTTGCCCGTGCTCGGCGGGGTGTGAGCCGAGTGTATAGTTAGACAGGCGTAACGTCGTGTGTCGACCGACGTTCACGCAAATTTATGTTTGCCCAGAAGAACTTTGACTGCACTTAGTCGTGACCACCTACCGCCGCACTTCGCTTTCGATAGCGAACGCATACGACGTACAAATAAAGTTTAGACAACTTATTGCCCTAACAAGCGTCCGCGCGCCGATACGCAAGAGAAATTAGGGATGTGGTATGGTATATTGCTTATTGACTGAGCTGGCCGGCGACGAGGTGGGCAAGTAGGAACATTTGCAATTTATTCTGGTTGGGTGAAATGGGAAAGGCCGCATGCCTATACACCCTGTTATCAAACCTATACAAGTATACTAGGGCGGTCCGATAAATGCATAGCTTCGCAGATTTTTGGGCGCAATTGTCAGACCACTCCCTGCAGTGTTTGCCTAAGTGCAATCCGAAGGAGTTTCAGGAATACCGAAGGAAATTATATTAACTGTCATACCCTGAAGACCAACGAACTGTCGTAAGCTGCTCTGAAAAATGCGAAAACTGTCTTATCGGTCGAAAAATTGTTATTATACGTAACAAAAGTCCATGATCTGGTATTGACAGTCCAACGTTTGAAGGAGAGATAAATGTGGCAGTAGGGATCTCAATAAATCACACAGCCGCGCAATGATTTGCTCTTTAGCCCACACCTGCCAAGAAGAACAACCATGAGACCACTTCCCAGCAATATTTGATGATGTTTAAGTGCAATCCGAAGGAGTTTCACGACCAACGACGAAACGTAGATCCACTGGTTTACCCTGAAGACCAACGAGCAGTGGGAATAGTTGACTTTACTCGGCGAACCTGCGCTGAAAAAGGCGAAAACTGTTATATCGAACGAAAAATTATTAGCTACCGTTATCTGGCATTCAAAAAGTGTGGACTATATCAACTTCCTAGAGAAATTAAAATGGCCTCATGGCTCAACTAAGCTAAATTGGTTCGCCGTACTGACGTCAAGTTGCAAAAAACGATCCCTTTTGGCGAAGAAAACAGTACTCTTCTATTATGACAATGCACCATTTCCCAACACCGCTGTTGCCCCAGAAAAAGTGTTCAAAATGTGGTACGAACTGCCGCCATCTACCAGATTCTCTATATTTAGGTACTAAATGACTTCTTTTTGTTCTCCAGATATTGCAGTCGAATAAGGAGGTTATGACTGCCATTGAGTAATTCTTAGTAGGTCTCGAAGTCTTTGTAGATCTCGAAGTAGTTCTTTGTAGGTCACGAAAAATTTATTTGAAGAGTTAAAGAGTTTGGAGCAACTTCGGTAAACTGTGTTGGTTTCAGAAAAGGCTAAAGCTACACTAAGAACTTCTCGGACCGCCCTCGTACTTACATATCTTTCTTTATACTAGTATATATATAGTTATGTGGTTACTTATCATGCATGCGTCGCTGCTGTTTGGTCTTGTTGTCATTATTATTGCTGTTGTGTGGGCTATTGTTGCTGCTAAAAGAGCCGTAAAGGAAAATTAATTGGCTACGCTGCGTAGGCCGCACTTAATCATTTTAATTAATATGACAGGTGATCCGACAGTGCATGAGAGAATGCTCCTTCAGCGCACCACCAGCCAAGGCATCCCATAAGCAACAACCATACGCAACACTATGCAGCAATAAGATGGCAAAGCAAGACGACAGCAGAAGGTGGTGCAAAACTTGTTGAATGGCCGAAGTTGAAGAAGAAGCAGAAGCCTGGTACGCATATCCAATTACCACTGCTTACCGTTTGCTAAATCATGCACCCCTGGCGCCATATTGCTTTTAATTAGTTTGACTCTTGACACTGGCCTCATTTATTTAAGTTGATGCTCTTGGTCACACACATACACACACACATACACATTCATATAGTATAATGTCCTGCTCGTATTACAGCTTTCTGACTTTGCATACCACTCGACTTTTTCACTTACAGACGCGCCATACTGGCCAACACTGATGTCTCCGGCCATACGCCTTGGCAGAGTATCTTCCAACATGATTACTGGGGTACACCGCTCACCGATGCCGGCTCGCACGGCTCCTACCGACCACTGTGCGTGCTCAGTTTTCGTTTCAACTTCCTGCTGGGCGGCTATACACCTTGGGGCTTTCATCTCATCAATAACCTAATGCACTGTTTGGCCACGGGTTTGGTTGTGAAGTTGGCGCGTTACTTCCTAAACTCCGTTTGGGGTGTGCTGGCGACGGGCGCTATCTTTGCGGCGCATCCCATACACACCGAGGCTGTGGCGGGTATTGTGGGCCGCGCTGACCTAGCGGCTTGCATTTTCTACCTGCTGACATATCTCATGTATATGCGGCACATAGTGTGGCGTGAACGTGGCGAAGTGCGGCAATGGTGGGCGCTAATACTCACGTTAATACTATCACTTGTAGCTTTACTTTTCAAGGAGACGGCGATTACGGCGCTGCTGGTATGCGCCATATTCGACGGCTTACGTGGGCTGTGCGGCTTTCGCGATAAGGTGAGTAACTGCGGCTGCTTAGGGTTTACTAATCAACAGTTGTAACGACTGCCATTTTTTACAATTTCCTTTACGACTTTGCAATTGCAGCACCGCATGCGCACGCTCTGCATACTGGCCGTGTCGCTTATGTGCATCGTCTATTGGCGTCTACTTGTGCTTCCGCGTCCGCAAACCGCCTTCTCAACAGCTGACAATCCAATCGCGAAAATGCCTTCGATGTGGACACGCTTCCTGACCTTCCTCTACCTGCCCGTCTTCAATTTCAGTCTACTGCTGAGTCCGCGTGTGCTCAGCTTCGACTGGGGCATGGACGCCATACCGCGCATAACCTCAATACGTGATGAACGCAATCTACTTAGCTTTGCTTTCTACAGCACGCTGGCCGCACTGGCTTTCAAGTGCTTTAAATATTTGTGGCGACGACGCGCCGAGCGCATCGCAAAAGAGCAGCGCCATGCACAACAACAACAGCAACAACTGCGCAAGTCACGTTCGAAAAAGAAGTATCGCATACCGGACATAACGGCCGCAGCATTGGAATCAAATTCAACTTACAGCTTACTAGATGCAACAACGTTAAGCCGCGCGCCTTACAGCGCCGCAGCCAGTACAACAACGACGACGATGCAGTCACTGTTACAGCCCGAGGCGTTGCCGAACTCGGCACACCTGTCGTGCCATTGTCACGATTGTAAGCAGGAGCTTAGCTCTGCGCATCATACCGCTACGTGTCGCGCGCTCAATAATAATAACAATAACAATGTGCATTGGCTGAATGCGAACGCGTTCAGCGATTGTTGTTGCCATCAGTTATTTCAGTCTTCCAGTGGCGCGCCACATCTGCTGGCGGTGGCGTTGCGTAAAGCGCTCATGGCGGTAGTGCCGCGCTCCTCGCGCAGCAGCAGTCGCTGCAGCAGCAGCACGACGGCCAGCAACAACAGCTCCGGCAGCAATAGCTCCAGTAGTAGCAACTGTAGCAGCGCTTCAGCAACGCAGGCGGCAGACGAACAGCGTGCACGTCTAACAGCGTCACCCACTGCGTTAACACCGCGCGCCGCGCAGCATACCAACAACGCGTGCATACTGTTGATGGCTTTGTCATTTCTAACGCTGCCATTTATACCCGCTACGAATTTATTCTTCTATGTCGGTTTCGTGGTTGCCGAACGCTTGCTTTACTTGCCCAGTGTCGGCTATTGCCTATTGGCTGGCTATGGTGTTGGCAAGCTGATGGAGCGCGTACGCTCGCCGGCCGCACGCAAGCGCAAGGTGGCGCTGATACTCGGTCTAAGCCTGCTGTTGAGCGTGCTCGGCGCTCGTACCGTGCAGCGCAATTACGACTGGTACGACGAGGAGAGCCTCTTTCGTAGCGCGGTGCAAGTGAATCCACCAAAAGGTAAGCGAATTAATATACTCGTAAGTAATTCTAAAATGTGTAGCATAGCTGAGACCTCGGTAAAAGACAATATAATCCTTAATTAGATGAATTTATTTAAATTTGTATTAGTTTTATATCAATCTCTTATAAATTATTGTATAATTGAAATATATTTTTGGTTTCACTTCATAGCTCTCGGCAACTTAGGAAGTGTACTTAGCTCTCAAGGACGTTATGAAGAGGCACAGGAAGCGCTGATTGAGGCGATTAAGCATAGACCGAATATGGCGGATGTGCATTTCAATTTGTAAGTACTTAATAATTTTAATTTTATTAATCAAAAACTAAATTATTGCTCAATTCTAGAATGATTAAAATTCATAAAGTTTATTCTCAAGCCATAAATGTTAAGCCTATTTTCCGCTAACTAATGTCTTGTAAAGATTGTCCAAACTCAAAAAATGTTCTTCTTATGTCCAAACGCTGAGAGAACTCTAAGAATAGTCTCCAATCTTAGCAAAGAGTATGAGATTAAAACATTCCAAGAGAGGAATATACTGTTAGCTATAATTGAAACTCTGAATAAGAGAGATAGAGAGGGATATAGAAATATACAAAGTCCGAAACTATTATCTTTGTTTTCAAACAAAGCACTAACTAATTAATGCGGAAAAAATTCTATTTTAGAAAGTGGCGAACCGAACAATCAACTGAAATAAATGATACAAAAAAGTTGTTCATATAGTTGTATAAAATTTACTTATTTATAAAGGGTGATCCAATGGAACCTTTTCCACACATTTTGAAATAAAATATACAGAAAATTGTAGCTTGATGGGGAATTTGTATTATTATTCTAAAGAAGCCAAAAAGCATTCATGTTTTGAAGATTATCTCTTTCAAATGTTTTTCTGCGGCTACGTCTCAGATGGTCCATCTGTTGAGTACAAATTTCGATGACTCGTTCGAGCATTTCGGCTGGTAACTGGCGAATGACACAGGTGATGTTTTGTTCCAAGGCCTGAATCGCAACAGGATTGTTCGCATAACCTTTAGGCTATACATATTCCACAGAAAGAAATCTCCAAAACGTGAAATTATCTGCACAGCGAAGTATTATCTCAATAAAACCATTGATTGTTGCGATGTGTGGGAAGTAGCGCCGTCCTGGTGAAACCAAATATCGCTGAAATCATGAGTTTGTATTTCAGGCATTAAATAGTCTATTATTACGGCACGATAACGGCCGCAATTGACAGTTACGTTCTCAAAGACACCATTATTGAAGAAATATGGACCGATGATTCTACCCGCTCACAAACCACATCAAACAATTGTCTTTTCTGTAGTAAATGGCAACTCTTGAATCTTTTTAGGTTGCTCTTCGTCTCAAATGCGACAATTTTGCTTGCTTACATATCTATTGAGTCAGAAATGGGCCTCATCGCTGAACAAAATTTGGCTCGAAAACGATTAAACTTCTTGAAGCTTTTCAAAAGCCCGTAGAGCGTAACGATGACGCTTGGGAAGGTCGAGCGGCTTCAGTTCTTACTCAAGCAGTAATTTGTACGCTTTCAATTTAAGATCCCGACATAAAAGGCGCTAAGTTTTTCCATACGTCAGTCCGAGTTACTGCGCTAGCTGTCGAAACGAACTTGAGATATTCCACACGCCATTTTTTCTACAAAAACTGCTCATTTTTTTAGAACGGCCGATGATGGACAACTAAAGGATATAGCTGTCCTACAAACTGATTTTAGACTCCCACGGATTGTTTGACCTTTGGCTTAAAATGGACATTGCCTGGATTATGAGATGAATAGGTTTTAACCATAGGCTTGTGTTCGTAGTAATCTCTCACCTTAGTATGCAGTGGAGACATCCCGCATAAATAACTAATGGGGTAACACCAAGGCCGTCTCCATTATCGTTAAAGGCTTAGCAACCCTTGGAGTACGTTTCCCTCCTGTCATCATTAAGTTGGTGCACTAGTCGGTTCTGAACAAACTGTCTCATAAGGGTCTATGTCCACCTTCGTTACTGAGCTAACCTTCGAACTATATAAGGGACTGTCTTACCGGTATGTGGATAGTGACTCTTATTAGGGACTAAAAAAAATTTTAATAAATTTAAATATGAACCAGAGCGAAAGTAGGTCAGAACCAACCTCAGTGAAACTGGACGGTACACCATCACTTAGAAAGATGAAATCATTCTCCGAAACAAGTGAAGGTCATACCGGGAGAGAATGAATGTAGCGGCAGAATTCGCCAAGTTTACATTCCGGATAAAAAATCCGAATGCATACCAGTTACGTAAAACCGACTATCGCGGGCAGAGCATGGCTTTCCGTCGCAGCAAAAATAGGTGGAATCGCTAGGAATCTGCACACAGAAACCAAAGTTAGAACAAAAGTGTGAGTTGGAATCGCCCGCACCAGTAGAATAATATCTGCTAAGATCATGAGCTTATGGGGTCGCCAGCGAAAGCTCTAGAGACTCTGTTAGGGAATGTACAACAGCAGCTAAAAAGCTGAAATCAGACCATCGGTTGACAGCCAAAATTTTAGATCACTATTCCCTACACGATTTATTTAATTCGCGACAACTCTGATAGCTTCCACTATTATTATTTCTCTAAATGCATCTCTGTTTAGATTTTAAGAATTCTTTAAAGAAATATCACTGCTGTTAAAATAGATGTAAATATATACAGATATAACAGCTTCATTCAATAAATACTGGTTCACAAACTCAACAAACTAAAATAATCACCTTCAACGTTCGAGCGTTTTACAACTTACTTTAATTCCGCTTCAAGTGTCCACATCTACTTTTCCAGTCAGAGCACACTTATGCACCGGAGTGCGGATTACTTAAATGTTGCATATTATCATCCATTCCATTTTCTGCGTTTTTTGTTCATTTCTTTTTCTCCTTTTTTTTGCTTGCATTTGCTGCCTTCCTGCAGCTGCCTGCGTATTGCTATTTTCCTGTCGTTTTCCGTTTCCGTTCCGTTGTTCGTCATTTGCGCCATTCCAATTGCAACGGATTGCTTGCAAATCTCAGCGATTAAGTCACATTTAAGTAGAATAAATGCTGCAGCGCCAACAAAAACAAAAACAGAGAATAAAAAAGCAAAAAAAAAATGCGAAAACACGACGAAAGCTGAAATTCAAATGAACTCCTGCAAAAGAGGCCAACCGAAAACTGAAGAAGCGGCAAGAATGAATGAGGGAACGAAGCCGCAGCAGCACCAGGCACAAGCTTATACACCGAACTGTCGGTAGACAGACACCAATACACTCAGACGCAATTGAGAGTGCACTCATCAGCGCTGTCGCTTTCAATGCCCCTTACAACCTTACAACGGGGCACTGTGCAGCATTGCAGTGCTTTGGCTTGCGTTTTTTATGACTCCAGTTTTAGAGTTGGTTTTGTTGTTGTTATTTTGGTTTTGTTCATGAGCTGGAATGGCTTAGAGATCTATATATACATACTCCACACATTTTCACTACTTTTTACCAATAATCTTGTTTGATCCCAACCGACTGTCCGACCACCCAGCGACCCACCGGTATCCGTAAATTGCTGCAAAGCACCATTTCTAAATTCAAAAGCCTCGTTTAAATGAATGCCGCAATGGTAGCTGTTGAGTACATATTTCGCATTCGCTTTCTCATTTGTACAACAACACACACACGAACGCATATATACATATATGTTTGTTACACACACACACAACCTAAAGCAATTTTCACTTTTTTCTAAGCCTTCTTTTTTCATTCATTCATTTCGCCAGCGCTCACCTCTATACCTTCTGGTGTATCCGTGCATGTATATGTGTGTGTGTGTATTTTTTCGATTCTGCTTTGCAACTTACACTCTGGCAACGTCAATAGCATTGCTGCCGCAACATCATGGCCACTGATAGTCGCATTTAACTGCACGTCGGTGTATTGGTCTTTTGAATCTTTTTATCTACAACATTTAAAAAGGAGGAAAGACATCAAAACAAGCTATCACTATGGCAACTCAGGTGCGCAACATAACTGTGTCAGCTTGTTTGGGCGACTTACAGCCATACATACCATACAAATGGAGACTTATGTAGCCTGTGATCAGTTATCACTTCAGTTGCGTCTATTTCGATTTCAAAGGCTTAAAAGTCGACAAGAGACAACGTGTTTAATTTTCCTTTGCTCGACAACTTCGTTTCATTTTGCACTGAAGACAAGAAAAATTACAAATTTTTGCTCACTTTTGAGGCTATATCGGGTTACTAGGATCTTAGGACATCAACCAGCTGGAGAGCGTCACCTGCCTAATTAAGGGACCGGCCATTCCAGGTGCATGCCCTTAAATCGTAATTCTTAACACGTGTGTAGGACCATCAAAAGGGGGGCTTTCTTATCCGGCGCTGTTTTAAGCCAATTGTAAAAGAATCGTTTCCGGCCACTCCCAAGTGAATGGCGCCCAGAGAACTTTCCTCACTTGCGTGAATTTCTACACATGACTTCACGTAAAAAGGCAGCTAGAATTAGACTAACTTTTTCCAGAAAACTGTCGGCACAAATTTTCCGAAAGTCGTAAATTTTGACAAATTTTGGAATAGGGTCTTTCGAAAACGAAAATTAGAAAAAAATTAACGAATATATAAGATTCAAATATCTCCCTTTTGCTTTTTTGCTCTTTATTCAATGCTTTATAAAAAGTGTTACAGTGATCGGATTTAGTACGAATGTGCGCCGTTTCGTTCGATAATTTGTTTCCATCTAGACGGCAACTTCACAATACTCCCCACGTAGAAGCCCCCTCCTTATTTGCAAAAAACTCGGACAGCCACTTTTCACAAGCCACTTTTGAGTTCAACTTCACAGTAACAAGATCGTTCGCCATGGACAGGAAGAAGTGGTAATCACTTTGCGCTATGTCTGCTATATGGTGAATGTGATAAAACCTCCCAACTGAGCTACCGTAGCTTCTGACGAGTCATCAACGAAGTGTGTGGTCTGGCATTGTCCTTGTGGAACACTACACTCCTCCTGTTGGCCAATTCTAGACGCTTTTGGTCGATCTGGCCATATAGGAGCAGCTTATAGTGAATGATTCCCTTCCAATCCCAGCAAACACACAGCAAAACCTTGCTTCCCGTCAAACTTGGATTGCCCACTGTTTGGGACGATTCACCAGCCTACGACCACGACCATTTTCGCTTAATATTGTTTAGAGAGAATATGCTATTTAGAAATTGTCGGGAAATATTCATCTAATCTTTAATTCAGATATTATAATACGGAATTACCATTTTCGAAAATTGTAAAACTAAGTAGGAGCGCGCTGTATAATACACCGAAGCAATAAGAATAAGCCAAATCATTTCACAATTTCGTCTAATAAGAAAGACTTAAGTTTTACCTCCCCAGGATTGTACGCTGAGTTTGGGACTCGCCACGTAAACAACAATCCAAATGAAAAGAAGAAGAAAAGAAGATGAGACCCTTGTGTCCTTTAACTCGGTTTTAACCGCGTAAGCGGTATCTGCCCTAGAAAAGAAGATGAAGAAATACTTGCGCAACAGTTATATAGTAGGTGTACTAAAAGACAGCTGTAAATGTTTAATATGTTTTTTAGTCTCTAGAAACTCCAAGTTTTCTGATTTTTATAGTCTCTCTAGCTTTTAAGCCACCTAAACAAACGCTTCTGTAAACTGTAAGATTTACATCCTAATCTAGTTTGTAACCGAAGCAAAAGATTTGTCAAATTCTATTCCCCCGACTTTGGGCATCTACATATTAAAGCAATGGAGTTGTTTTACTATTTTGGGCCATCGTTTTTTTATTCACACTTCACCTTGACAAATGAATACGGTATTATAATTTTATTCACAGACGAGAAGGATTCAGTTTTTGCTTAATAATTTCGCCACTTAAATGAGAAAATACACAATATAAGGCTATCCTCAGAGCAAAGCCAATTACACTCAACACATAGCAGCGGCGAAACGGTGCATAGTGAGTAGGCTCTAGCTACAAGTATTTCGGTTTCCGCCTTTCATAATCCAGCGCAGCCAGCTGCGCGGCTAAAGTACCGTTTTATCATTACTCAATTCCACAGCCTTCGGCTCAACCGCGCTGCGTCGGCGCTGCTAACGCACTAGCGCTCAGAATGCTCTATTTCATTTCTTTTGTGTGCGCTATCAAAGCGCAGTGCTGAGCTGTTGCCTTGACTAAGACGAAAGACGAATAAGGCGGCGAAAAAATCCCATTGACCAAATGCATTTTGTTGTTGATTATTGTGTTTGACATAATAGGCTTTTAGTTCGAATTCATGCACGGACGGACGCAGTGTAGGAAAATCGTTTCCTTGACATTTTCCATTGTACATTCTTTCTATAAACGTTTGTGTGTGTATATGTGTTAGTGGAAATATGTGTGTTTGTGTGAGTGGAAATATCTGTGTGTTAGTGGGCAGTGAATTGAAGTGCCTTTGTAAGTCTGTATGTGTGTTTGTGCTTAACTTCTTGAAATACCCAGGCATTGCTTTCGCTTAAACATTGCTCCTTTCGCATTTCGTTTGCATTGTGTTCTGTTTCTATTGTGCTTCAGCCACTATTGGCGCTTGCTTCGCAACGATATTCTTCGGTGCCATTTTCTAAGCTTAATTTTCGTTCACATTTCACGCAAAGCTTTCTGCCGTATTAGACTGATTGCAAAATTCCGTAAACTGATTTTTCCAAGCTGTGTTCTTGTGAACTCGGAAATTTAAATTTCATCATCTAATCAACTTAACTTTGTTTAATTTAAATTTTTTTCTAAACACACTTAAGCAAGCTCAGATATAAATATATATATTTAGTAGAACTTATAAATATACAGGGTGTACTTTTAGTGGTGTAGTAATTAGTAGAGGACTCTCTCTCCAACCAGCTGTCAAAACAAAATTATATAATACATTTGACTCAAACTAAAAGTAAACTTCAGTCTTTTGCTTCTCCAAATCCACTAGTTGATTGGACAAACTTTCGCTTATCGCATTTTGCCAAGAAACGCACCTGCCAATTAAGGCCGTCCATAGTCATGTTATTTGACTTACATAGTCAGTCATCGAACCAATGGACTCCACTACTAAGGTAGATAGGATTGAACAGTTGCTAAAAAGTCTTAAATTAGACCCTATAATTGTTTTCAAAAAATGCAATGACTGTACCCTCTATTCGCTTTTCAAAAACGATATTCTATATCATAAAATTTTGGAACCAATAACGCCACTTCTTCGACCTCCTAAAAAATACACCCCTTGTATACACTCTGAAACTCATATATACATACATTCATGTATATGTGTGTTACCGGCGGTCTGAAACAGAATTTGTCATCGCCCGCCACAGTCAACATTTTAATATCGTCGGCGACATCAAAGGGGAAGACACACCGGCATGTGCGTTCCTCCTTTTGCTGTTAGCTTTTGCGTGTGTAAATTTCGCTTTTGAGTTTTCCGGTCCTCGCATCTCAAAATAGCGCAAATTTAATTTGAATGTAGCTGAGTTGGGATTTTCGCGGAAATATTAATTTTTTACTTAAATATTAAGCGAAATTATACTTTAATATCAAGCATGCTTAGTAGCTAAAATTATAAATAATTTATTTTTTATTTAATCAAGGAAATAATTGATAAATTCATAAAACATGTTAGCTACGTACTTTTATAAAGGAAACAGTAGTGGTGAGCTCTTCTCAACTTTTTTTGTTTTGATATGCGTATAATGTCACATCGATTCAGGCTTTGGAGCAAACCATGGTGTCATTTCGTGTCATCGTGTCATTCGCCAGTTACCAGTCGAAATGCTCGAACGAGTCGTCGAACTCAACGGATGGACCACCATTTGAAAGAGATAATCTTCAAAAAATAAATCTCAAAGAATGTGCTTTCAAATAATAATAAACATTCCCCAATAAGTTTGAAGTTTCTGTGTTTTTTACCTCGAACTGGAACCCTTTAGTGTTGCTTTGGGCAATAATTTGTGTCGAAAAAAAAGTTCCCTAACAAAAACTTATACATGTATGGCAGCTATAGCCCACAGTGGTCCTATAGCGACGGATATACTTTTAGCTGCTTCTTTGGAAAGCAAGTGCGTTTGCAAAATTTTAGATCGACATCTCAAAACTTCAAGAACAAGTTCAAATGGTTAAATCGACTCTGCTCTCTGTTATTTCCAAGTTATAAATTTTTTTTTTGCAAACGCCCTTAAAGTTTCATGTTTTATCCAAAATTCAAAACCAAATATAAGTAGACCTCTTATTTTCATTTTAATCTTAAATCATTTTACTTTTCCCATACATTTTATATGGCAGAATTTTTATCTTTTGCAACTCACTTTTTTATATAATCAAAAATTATTTAATATTTGGAAAAAAGCAGTATTCTATGACAAAGTGTTCCATTCTACTAGAAAGCTATGAATGATTTTTTCCATAAAACATTCCTTTAAAAGTTATACGCAGTTAAAGTTCGGCCACAAATGTACTAAGCATGCAAATAGTACACCATGTCGTATGAGCAACACAGAACGTACATGATAATATTAAAAAAAAACACACACTAAATGTTAAGAAAATTAAATATTTTTTATTTTCAATTTAGCTAGATATAAAGATAGTTTGTAGATTTTCTTCGCACCAGAATTGAAAATTTTGTTTATTTACCGCACCACTCAGTTGAAAGTGAGCCTCATTGGAGAATTTGATTTTCTCAATAAAATCGTTATCGTGTTCAAGTTGTTCTAAGGCATAATCAGCAAATTCGCGACGTTTACGGTAGTCCAGTGCCTTCAGTTCTTGATTGAGAACAATTTTATATAGATGCAAGCCCAAAATCTTTCTCAAAAACCACCAGCTTGTGGTTTGAGGCAGCCCCAATTTTTGAGAACGTCTTGGAATCGACAAATTGCGTTCTTCGGCAACATTTGCCTGAACGGCAGCAATATTTTCATTACTTCTAGCTGTGCTTTGTCTTATTGGCACTTGGCCATTATGTGAAGAAAAGTATACTTGAAATTTTCAATTATTCGACAAATAGCGAGCACAGGTGGGCGATTATTACGACTATAAAATGGCAAAAGCAAACGAAAAGTTGAAATTGGATAATGATTATTTTGATGATAAAATAAATAATTTGCAAACTTTATTCTTGCTTATAACTTTTCATGAAGAAATTGTAAACATTACTGGTCATGTCATCCCTATTGGAAAGCTCGGTGTAACCATTATCATGATTCACTTAGAGGTTATGACTCTGTTTAAATTGGACTTTACCTGGAAATATTCACAGATATTCACAGTTATAACTACATTTATGCATTTGCTGACCAATACCTTTTATAGTTAGATAGGAATTTGTTTTAAACAGAATGATAGCAATTCCCTTCTCTAGCTTCATTTCCGTTCTTAAATAAGATTTTGATTATTTTTATTGCTTAAGACAATAACGAATATATTCTTAGGGTAAATTTGGAATTTTATTTAGCAAAGACAATGAGAAATGAGAGCAGCCAGCAGCTACGCGTATTGCTTTCTGGTATAAACAATCACAAACCCAAGATCAAACGCCACTCTATAAAGCACAATACTTTCCTCTGCGAGTAGATATACTTATACATTGGTCACCCAAAGTGCAAAACAACATATCATCAAAAAAAATCGAAAATCGCTGGTAGATATAATAACCGATATATAACCATTTTATAACCAAAACTCAAATTTTAATTCAATATGAATGGTTTCTATTATATTGCTTTTCCTTCGCCTGTAAACTTATGAAAAGTGATGTTATGTTATTTTCCATTTTAGGTGACGATAAATTTTTGCTTCTCAAAGTAAATTGTCATATTTGATATCTAATATACATGCATGCATACAAATATACCCACGCAAACACGTGCTTACGAGTATATTTATGAAAAAGCTACAATTAGGTTGTCAAAAAGAGAGGACAATTGAAAGAAATCAAACCAGCTTGGTGTGCATAAAAATATCCTTTAACAGCAAAAATAGCAAAAATAAAGAGAATCGCTTGCGTATTTCTAACCTAAATCGAAAATCAATGTCAGGCTTCCGCCCAACGACGAAATTTCCAAAAATCTAAGGCGATTATAAAGCATAGGTGTGCGTCACAGATGGGGGGTTGCGATTGCTGTGGCACATAGATAGCATAGCTCAGACTCCACCAACGTCACTGACTGCTTCGGCTCTTTTCGAAACATTTAAGTGCGTGTGTGTGTGTGCAAGTGAGGTATGGCGATAGTCGCTGTTACGCAGTTCTAACAACAAATCGATTGACTTTAAGGGAATCCGTTATGTGTGCACCTTTGTTACTGCCATTTTGTTAATCTATTTTTGGCGCTCACTTAATGCCAACTTCAAAACACGGTCGTTATCAATCGTTGCACAGTGGTTACAATGGGGATACATTTTTCTTAGCTTGTGGGTAGTTTTAAGATAAAACGGGGAAGTTAAAGAAAAGTACTACAAAAATACTTACAATTTTTCATTATGTACTCACATATGAAGGAATCCCGAAGTCGCCCTCTCAAATGACTATTGTGGTTTGGCACTTATTTTGAACAAAGAAAATCAGTTCCACCTTTTACTTTCCTTATGGCCTTGAAAAATACTGGAAATATTCCGAAATTAAAAACAATGATTCGGTTTTAAAAAGAAAAGGTACTGATGGAAAACGGAGTCACTTCACTAACGGTGGACTGAAATAAAATTAGCTGAGATAAGTTCATAGCATAAGCAGAATTTTAAAATAACTTTCTCTAGAGTGAGGTTTGTCATTTGTACGATCTGTTAAATTCAAAACTTTCATTATACTATATGTATAAAGAACGTCCATGAAATTCAATACGTAAAAGATATAACCGTTGTCTGAGAGAAGTACGATGATGAGATATTAACACGGAGCTCCCATAAGTATGATCATATTAGCTGATCCGGGTTTAACATCGTTGAATAAGGGTAAGTTATTGCTAGCGGAACATCTCCCAGAACTCAGGACTTTTTGCTACTAAATTTATTTTAGCCAGGAATTGACGGCACACGCTTCGTTAAAAATTTATTTCCTATTTAAATTTTTCCAATTCGAATTGTAATATTCCGAATTCGAAATTAATTTTTCGATTTCGAAGTTAAAATTTTCGAAGTGGAAAAAAACTTTCTCAAATCCGAATTTGAGTTTTTCGAATTTCGAAATTAAGTTTTTCGTATCCGAAGTTAGTTTTTTCGATTTGAAACAAAAGTTTTCGAATTCGAATTTGAGTTTTTTGAGTTCGAAATTCAAGTTCTCAAATTCGAAATTGCTGAATTATCATTGGTCTTAATATATACATTTTTGAACGTAATATCAAGAAAAATTAACGGGTCTGGAGATAAAATAATTCGTTTAGGATTAACAAAACGGTTATTAAACCACGGCAGGTGTATGATGTGAATTTCGGAGCGGTGGCAATATTGGTCTACTTTTTATCAGAAAACGAAGTTGAAAACACAATTTTGATGAACGGTAGACTAAACATAAGTAAAATAAATATATATATATTTTTTCGAATTTGAATTTGTATTTTTCGATTTTCAAAATTAAATTTTTCGAATTCGAAGTTAACTTTTTCCAATTGAAACATGGTTTATTTTAATTCGAATTTCAGTTTTTCGAATTCGAAATTATATTTTTCAGAATCGAAATTGAAACTTTGGCGACTGTCGGTTTGGTGGGAATTACGAAGCGGAAGCAATATTGGTCTACTTTTTCTTACAAAACGAAGTTGAGAACACAATTTCGATGAACGTTGGACTGCACATAAGTATATTAAACGATTCTTTATGGTCTAAAATTTCAGAAATGCATCTAAACAAGCTTTAATTTAGACGCTTTAGTGAAGTCTATGGAAGTTTAGACAAAATTGAGAATATACTATATTTAAGAAGGTGATTTTGTACTAAAAAAAAGGCCAGACCCGAAATGACCTACCGTGGAGTTTTATAAGTGAAGCGCTGTGGGGCTTTGATTTTTTATGAACAGCCTTTAAGAATTCGTGGCTTATGGTGAATATGATTCCGAGCATTTGTCATTCCGTCATACTTCCAAATATATTGCAAGAGTACTCGGGAACCTATTATTACCCACCATGCGCCCCCATGTTACTATCATTGCCAGAGTTGTGTGCATTCGAAAGTATAAATAGATTATTTCACTAAGCGACATTTTCCCTCCCCACAACACTTGCACTGCTGGGCACTAGAGATCACAAGGTGCCCCCACAAATTCAATGTCAGTTAGGAGTCTCTATCAAATACACATGCAACCGCATCACTCGCACACACACGACGATTAACGACCCTAGGCTGTAAGCTGAATACCTTCCGAAACTGATTTTGTTTTCTCTGTTTTGTTTTCTTTTTTTCCTTGCCGGCGTTGCTCTTCTTCTCGGTCCATTGAACTTGTCACGGACGCTTTTTGATTTCTAACTATCCAATGTGTTGCTGATACTGTGCTCTATGCTATTGTTGCTAACAACATTTTGCTGTTGGTGCTGGTGTTTATCTTGTTGTTGTTGTTGTTGTCGTCTGAAAGGCATTCACGTTCGAACAAACAACAAAACCGATAATCACTGAACTGAATAATTTGATTTCTTTTCAATGGATTTTTCTGCAACTTTACCACTTCTGGCTACGAGTATAAGCGCTAAGCTGCAGCGGCAACATCATACATATATACATACATACAGACATATAGTATATACATATATACTTATAAATGTTGACATATCTATATACATAGGAGTATAGTACATACTTGTATATGTATAGTATATCCTTTGCACATCCACTGGCAAATCTAACGGATTTCTGCTGAATAGCGAAATCAACAAAATGTAGCGAGCGGCTTGCTTACACAAACACATAGCAATAAGCAGCATTAAACGCTTAACAAAAATGAGAGAAAAAACCGACTAGAAGCAAGCGCATTGAGCTGAATTTGTTGAACTTTTACGTTGGTTTTGTCGAGCTGGTGTATTTTGCTCAGTTTTTATTGACTTCAGCAGCAGAGCAGGAGAAAATGTTAGGTTCAGCTCATTCGCTGTACAATTTACGCATTTGCAGCTCAAACATACATACAAATACCAGCTTATATATACAAGTATATGTATATACAAGAATACATATATATATGTATACGAGAGCGATCCGATAAGTACTTAGCCACATCGCTTTATAGCGCTTCTACCGCAAGAGAAAATTACAAAAAGCCTGCAACGTGTAGTTCATTCTCGTAGACTGCTAGAGTCAAATATTCAGCAGAACCGAACCAGCAGTTTTGTTAGGAGAGCTTATAGAAACGGTGATGTCAGCGCTTTTAGAAAAATAAGAAGAAGCAATATAACTCGAGATTCGATTCATCGCACACATAACCCAAAATTTGAATGCTGTACGAGTATGTATACGAGAACTGCTCCTTTTTGATGACTACAACCAAATTTTGGTTTCAAGAGTATCAACGTCATCTCACATAGATTTTAAAGAAGCCGGATCGCAAAGCTGATCTGAAAACAAACATCACGGAAGACATGTTTAAGAAATGGCGCTCGAAAATGCGCGAGATAACTGAAAAAGGAATATTTTTCTCTCAAAAGACAGTAGTTAAAGTCTGGATTGATATTTTGGACATGAGAAATTTGTCAGCACGATAGATGATACGTTTGCTCCAGACTCAGAACAACAAATGGAACCGTGGGATCACTTCACAGTAGTGTTTGATACTATTTAAGTGCAATACAAAGGTGTTTTTACTATGTATCATTTGGTGACGTTCGACGAAACATGAATCCAAATATAATATATGCACTAGAGACCAAGCAACAGCTGTAACAGTGAACTACATCGGCGAACCTTATGCGAAGAAGTCTAAGGATGTTCTATCGTTCGCAAAGGAAACGGTCATCATTTTCTAGGATTCACGGAAGACATTTTTAAGGGACTTGACGCTTGAGAATGCGCGAGATAACTGAAAAAGCATGATTTTATTTTCAAAAGATCTTAATAAATTTCTGGAATGATATTTTGGGCAAGTGGAAGTTGTCCTTATGATGACTGCCACGTTTGCTCTGGACTTAAAACAAGAAATGGAACCGTGGGATCACAACACAATGGTATTTGACACAGTTCAAATACGTTTGAGTTTTTATATCATTTCGTGACGAAATATGAATTCAAAGATGTGCACCAGACACCAAGATACAGTCGAAACGGTTGACTTCACCAGCCAACCGGATCCGAAGAAGTGAACAACCGGATACAGAAAGTGTGAACCACAGCGACTACTTAAAGAAGGGCAAAATGGAAACAAGACTGCACTATGCCGAATGATTGAAATATATCCATTTGACGAAGAAAAAGTGCTCTTTCATCATGATAACGCATTGACTTAGAACACCGTAGCCAAACTGCCATCTACGAGTTACAATCCCATCCATCGTATTTTTCAGATTTAGATTATCATAGAAGCCCAACTATTTTTTTTTTTTTTTTTTTTTTTTTAAGGAAGTGGGTAAACGTTAAGTCAAACGATTCGGGCTTAAAGAGACTGTTTCAAAAATAGTTTTGAAAAAATTTCAATATTTTTTGATAGACAAAGAATTTTTAAACCACCCTCGTATAAGCATACCTACCCCTATGCTAACAACAACAGCAACAGCAAAACCGAATGAAACAACAACAACAGCCTGAAGTTTCTGCACCGGAAAAGGAAGTTGTAAGTGAACAGCAAAACTTAGATTCACACACATCAAACGCGAAACAATGAAGCTAAGAAATTGTAGCCGGTAAGCAGCAACTTCTTCTTCTTCGTTTGTTTGCAACAAAATCGCAGCAACAAAGTTGCTATTTTATTTCTACTTTTGTTGGCTGATGCATTCCTCTTTCTTTAGCGCAAACAATTTGAGGAAATTGCAAGTGGAAAAATCAAGAAAAAGAAATAACGGTGAAAAAGAAGTAACGATGAAAAAGAAGTAACGGTGAAGAGTAAAAGCTGCCAAGCACACTGCTACAAAAAAATAACAACAAGAAAAACACGAGGTGGGCAATGCAACAACAATATAAAAACGACAACAGAAAGGAAAAAAAAAACAACAACAATGGAAACAACAACAAAACAAAAAAACAATAACAACAACAACATATATGTGTAAAATCAACAAAGACAGTTAGAGAAACAACAATAACGATATATTTTTACAACAAAAATTAAAACAACAAGAAGAAATGGAACAACAACGTTACAACAAATTTAAAAACAACAAGAAGAAAAACAACAACAACGATAAGTACAACAACAACAAAGCAATAATTAACTACTCCGCCAAGGCTGCTACTAGCTGCCTTAATCCGCTGCGCACTTGCAACTCTCAACTCTCCGTACGACCGTCCGTCCGTGGGTCGGTTTGTTTTGCAAATGCGCTGTTATACTATGCTATGTGATGCTATACGCTGCAGTGCTTATGTTTATTTGCGAATTTAAGATCCTTTATTTGTGAATTTAAACTACTCCTCACCCCATCCCGCCTACTTTGCTCATTTACGTTCGCTGCTGTTGAATCTAGCGCAGCTTTTCTTTGTGCCACGCTCAGCTAGCGCTCCTATGCTTATGCAAAAGTGTACTTGCAAAAGGTGCCAGCCAAGCCAACACAATATAGGAACAACTAACTAACACCAACCTCCAGCGGCACGGAGGCGCTGACGTTACACTAGCGCTCCGCTCACTGAAATGGAAATCTGCTTGTGATTGCCAACACAGCGGCATTCAGCGCATTTAGTGGCGCGTTGTGCTTGTAGCCTTGCAACAGCGCCTCCGCGATTAAACCGTACTCGGCATCGCGGCATGTACAGCTAACTCATGCAGCTCAGCGAAATCAGCGGCAATCAC
Source organism: Bactrocera dorsalis (assembly GCF_023373825.1). Classification (NCBI taxonomy): domain Eukaryota; kingdom Metazoa; phylum Arthropoda; class Insecta; order Diptera; family Tephritidae; genus Bactrocera; species Bactrocera dorsalis. Next base: position 90,848,911 of record NC_064303.1, read on the forward strand.
TATAACTCTTGCCGCGCTTTGGCGCTACCAAAAAAACACACACAACTTTTCGCCTCGGAATTTTTCGCTTTTATTTGCGTGTTCTTTGTTGTTGTTGTTTTTATTTGGCATTTTTCTTCTTGTTCTTCTTCTTTTCGGTTGCAACTCATTGCATTGTGGCCACACTTCAAAAGTGTTCGGCGGTATTTATTTGCCCGATACCAACACACGTACATACAATATAGGTATATATAGAGGAATCAGTGTAAATAACAGCACATTGTTGAGTTGGAGAGTTGTGTTGGGCGCTCTTTGCTTGCGCTAGTTTTCTTGAATGATTCGAAATTCAAACAATTGCTGCTTGAATGCACTAATTTTAGCGGTAATTGAAGATTGCTTGTTTGGTGTACCTAATTTTGTTTTACACAACTTTTGTTGATTTAATTAACCGGATTTGTATTGCATTACCGACAAAATGCCATTCAAGAGATGGCTGGTTTTAAATAAATTGAGCAAACTTTGTCTGGTTGCTGCTTAAATTTGACTAAGGCTGATATTTCTTCTAGAAAGTGACGTGAAAACTGCATTTTTTGAAACTATAATGTATCAATAATATTTGGAATTCAGTGTAAAATATTCTTGAGAACTCTGTAAGAACTGTAATTTCATTAGCCGCTTTCGATTCGCCACTTCATTGCTCGCTAGTTTTGAGAGTGGATCCATATACATTCAATTCACGTGCGAAAGCAACGAATCAATTAATTTTATTACAGAAGAGCACATAGATAATTAATGTGGTTCCTTTCCTTTACAACCTTATCTCTATCGTTTTTTGGATTGCTTGTTCGATTCGCCACACGTCAAGACTCCGCATATCGAGGGTAGTCCTTAATTGAACTAATAATCGCTGCTTCATCTCAGTACGCCAGTGATTAACTTCTCTCCCATAAATAATATATACTCTCTGCAATGTGGTTTGCCCAAAGCGGATAAAACACCTTTGCTACCATCAGCGGTTATTTCATCGAAGACTTTAGGGAAGCTATATTTCGATTAATTTTTTTTAACTGACCTGAGCCCCATCACAAAGTATTACTTAAATTCACAGAACTATTTCATAGACGATATCAAACTATATAGATATATAAATTCATATTTAAATCCAAACTTACTTATTCTTCTTTAATGTCGTAATCCCGCTTAGGCCCTTATAGCCAAGTTAACAACAGCACGCCACTCGTTTCAACCAAGTAGAGTCAGGTTCTTCCCACCTGATGATCGGGGCATCAGTTACTAGATCACCTCTGAGGGTTCTACAAGGATATGCTCCGTTCTTGAACATTTCTGTTAGTCGCCGTATCTTATCGTAGAATGTTCGAGCATTACCTCTCTCAACCAGCTTGTCAAGCTCTTCGTACTCACGCATTTCAATTTCACTCTTTTTTTGTCTTCAAATGCGTCTCGCTTCTCTCTATAACTCTCGATATCTATCCCGTCTTTGTTGTGATCGATTGCAACGTTGTGTGGTTGGTAGTCTGTGTTTTCTCTCCACTACAAAACGACACTCCTCATCGAATCAACCCTTTATTCGCATTCTCCAAAAACAAATGGTTTCGTTTGCAGCTGTAGGTAAGAAGCTGGAATTGCACTTCCCTTAAACTGCTGACAAGTTGCTGACAAATGCTGTCAGAGAGCAGGAGACCAAGTCTAGTAGAAAATCGTTCGGCTGTCTGTTGTGATTGCAGCTTTTCGACGTCTAACATTCCTTGTGTTTGTTTTCGTGCGTTTTTTGCTGCAAGATATTAGTACGAGTCGACATTAGGACTTCGGAGTGTACGCATGTCTAAAGCATCGAAGGCGTGTCTTCCATCCATCACAACAACATCGATCTGGTTGGTGGCTGTTCGACTCGGCGACGGTTTCTCTCTTCTGTTACGAATACCACACCAAATTTTTGGGACCGCAAAGACCTTCTCGTCTTAGTCCATGCCTCGTCCATCAAGTAGACAGTACTGAAAGTGGCGAATTAAAACAGCTTTTGTAGCAGTTAATTAATGTGTAAGGATATCACTGCCAATGGTCTAAGTTCAAGTGAAAATATTTCAGTCAGTTTGCGTTTATGACCCAAGAAGCTCAGTCCCTTGAACTACGAAGTTTCTAGATATTTCAACTGAGTTCTAGATAAAGCCGAACAGAAGCAGAGAAGGTGTCCCAGCACCTTTCTCACGCCTACTTTCCTGCACTTTCTACATGTGGTGTCGTTAATAATAGTCATACGGTTCGCATATGATGCCAGTAAGTTGTGACCTGCTACTAGGCAGCAATCGTTCTGCAATATTTTCGAGACCGTGTAGTTAGAAATCTTAGCTGTTTTTTCCACCCCTGTGCACATAATCTTGAAAATGCTGCATGTACCTAAGGCATTCCATCTCATTCGGATCCATCTGTCAGCGTAGTTCTTAAAGCGATTCTGTAGCCAAGTGGCACTTTTACCAATCTCATCAGCTATTTCGTTCCCCGGAAAGCCCTTGTAGCCTGGAACCTTGTAAATATGCAGTCGCTTTTCGGTAACCACCATATACTTATATTGCCTCTCTGCTATAAACACATTCTCTGCTTGATTATCCATATGTGTATATTGATCTTTTTTGCCATAGCTTAAAAAGTTGCCTGAGATCTAACTCAGACCAATAGAATCCAGTAGTTATTTGATCAGCCATCTTTTATCCGTTCATGTAGATGTTGAAAGTCGCCGGCCTCTTCGCCATATTTTACTGTATCTTGAAATCTCGTAGATAACACGAATGCATAAGGACAAGTGAAAGGGCCATGTTCATTCTAGCATCTTCTTACATGCATAGAGAGTACCACTGTTTTTTTTTTGTCCTCTCTCCCACATTGGGTTTCCACCTTAGTTTGCTGTGCCAAAATACTCCGAGGTGCTTGGTTTGATCCTTGGTAGTTAACTTGACCCTATTAATCCTCGTCCAAAGTCTGTTTACCGGCGTATATCTTTAAGTTAGCTGTTTTTTTAACCCTCTCTCCCACATTGAATTTCCACCTTAGTTTGCTGTGCCAAAATTCTCCGAGGTGCTTAGTTTGATCCTTGGTAGTTTACTTGACCCTATTAAACCTCGTCCAAAGTCTGTTTACCGGCGTATATCTTAGCCGATATTGTATGATTAGTTAGTTTGAGATCGAGTTTCATAATGCCTACTAAAAGTAGTTGAGAAAATATGTTGATCCTGATTACTATATTCTGGTGTAAGGCTAAGCATGAGTACTCGTAGTCCTATGTGTTTGGACATTTGGTTTGACAACAACATCTCAAGATAATTAGTTACATTTAACAAAAACGCTCGTATATACACACGATAATTTTAATCAATCCATTTTCTTCTTATTTTCAGGGGAATTTTATATCAAAATCAACAAAATCACAAGGCTGCGGTGGAGTGCTTTCGAAAAGCGATACAATTTCGACCAAATTTAGCAGGTAAATTATAACACCACAAATAGTACCACAAAATCTTCTTCTTAAAACTTCAAATAGTTGAAATTTCCTCGCGTATCTTTCCCCTATATATCATTATTTCCTTGCTCCCATTAATTATTTAATATTTACCGAAGTCATAGTAACAAATCTACGTAAATATTTACTCTTTTTTATAACCGCAGTGGCATTCCTAAATTTGGGCGCATCACTTATCGCTCTGGGCAGATGTCGCGAGGCGGCACAAATACTGAAGGATGGCACCCAGCTGCACGGCACCGGCGTACGTGATCGCGCAGCACATGACAATGCACGCATCTCGTCCTACCTACAGCTAGGCGCGCTCTACGCCGAGCAAGGTAAGCTGCAGCGCGCGCTCGCCGTTTACCGCGAAGCGCTGCATGCGCTGCCTTCGACGTACTATCAGCGCGACGTACTTTATAACCGCATTGGCGACGTTTTCGGACGCCTGCAGCAATGGAATGAAGCGGAGCGCTATCACTATGCGGCGCTGCAGTTGCAACCCAATCAAGTGGCGGCGCATCTCTCGTATGGCATAACGCTGGCGCGCAATGTAAGTGGAAGTTAGGCGGCATAGCTTTCATATATAGATAATTTTCAATTTTTTTATCTACTGTCGCGCAACGGTTAATTCTGTATAAATGTATTTTGTTTGTATTTACAGAGCAGCCGCGCCGCCGAGGCGGAAGTGTGGTTCAAGCGTGCTTTGCGGTTGGCGCCACAGCAGTCGAGCGCGCATCACTATTACGGTTAGTATTAAAGCAATTTCTTTATACTATTGTATCGCGTGTAAAGTATCTTCATTATAAAAGTGTTGTTAGATATATCATATAAAGCGCTACGCGTAACGACACGCGCGCCGACACCTTTCATTAAAAAACATGTCAAACATATGCCTAATATCAGCTATCTGCTTTTTCTCTGTCCCACAGCGGAGTTCCTCACCTCCCAATCACGCAGTGAAGAAGCGATCTTTTATCGCATACGCGCCGCCGAGCTCGCGCCCGACGACTATGCCTTGGTGGTGGCGGCCGCCACGGCGTTGCGCCTATCCGAACGCAAAGCGGAAGCGGAAAGCTGGTACCGCAAGGTGAGTCAACTAGCTAAGGAAGAGAACAAAATAAGGATTGAAACTAGATTGAACTGTATAATATATTGAGTGCGCAACTAAGTTCCCACTGTTTGGCAATGGATATCGCCAGCCATTGTTTGTGATCGATTTGGATTTGATGACCCAAAACGTGATAAACTTGACCCTTTTTAGTGACTTTGTTTATACGACATATCCTTTCGATTGTGTAAATATTTCCTAGAAATGTTCAAAGTTGATTTTCTTCTTTCAATTTAATAAATCGGTGCCTTAATCACATCGGAAACTCCAAGTGAAACAACGTATCGTGATTGGTTTTGTCGCTTCTAAGAGGCCGATTTCGATATTAACGAGCGTCCGCATGTAGAAATGCCACAAACTTTCGAAGACGGTGAATTGAAGATGTTGTTCGATGAACATCCATGTCGAACTAGAATAGAGCTTGTTTCAGCATTGGGAGTCGCCGGCCAAGCCATTTTAAATCGACTATAAATGCTGGAAATGAAACCAGAAACTTGTGTTCCTTATGACTTCAATTTCATGAGAGGCACGAAAACGTGACTCTGCTTCATAACAACACTCGGCTTTACGGTGCCAAACGAGTTAGCTTAAATAGAAAGTCCTACCCTATCTGATACAGAGATTGTCCGGAAAGTAATGATTTTCTTCCGCCGCGACTATACTACGGAGCGTGCGCTCACCGAGCAAACGAGCAACTGGTCAATTGTCTCCGAGTACCTGGAGAATCAGTACAAACATTTTCGAGCGACGTGTTTCTGTGAGTGGTGCAAGCCGATAAAGCAGCGTTTATTAGAGCAGAGATACCCGTTTAAATTCTGTGTGAAACTCGGTAAATCTGTGACAGAGGCGTTTGATATAATCAAGCAGGCTTACCCAGATGTTGCTTTAGCAAGAAGTGTTATGTTTCGGTGCCACCAGGCGTTTTTGAAGTGCAGGAAAGAGGTCGCTGATGAACCGTCGATCAAGTATTCGTTTAATTGCTCAGCTATGAAGTCTGCGGCTCATGACATTGTGACGGAGCACTTGTGCATGTGCAAAATGTGCTCGAAGATGGTGCGCACTGACGATCAGAAATTGCGGCTAGTGGATGTGTGCCAAGAAAATTCGAACATGTGTGAAAGTGACCCCCAATCTTTGAATAACGTAGTCACAGGTAAAGAGTCATGGATCTTAGAGTATGATTCCGATACAATGAGGCAATCTTTCATTTTCTTTTGAGATGACAGATGGAATCTGAGCAGCATGCACATCGGCTCTCTAGACTAGTCCGTAGAATACCTACAGTGACACCTGCAATGCTTGGAAATCGCGCTGGCAGCGCTGCATCGACGTAGAAGAAGCCTATTTTGAAAGTTTTTAAAGGATTGTACGAGTGGTTCAATGAATTATTTCAAATCGATTCAGTTATATTAGTTTCTGGACACACCCTGTATACTCTGCTGATTTTGCACCGTCCGCTTATTATTTGTTCCGTGTGATGACTCATGGTCCGGCTAAGGAGCAATTTTGACAAAATTGCGGTCTCTCAAAAAAATAACAGATTTTTAATCGAAATTTCGCCTATAAAATATTTATAAAAAAATATTTGTTTCTGAGAAATTTTCTTACTGTATATAACCCCTTAGCAGCGAGTACTTAGTTGCGCACATATTACATACACACACACACATAGATAAATATATAATATTATTCGTTTTCTTCCATGCTGTTCTCTCTTTTGCAGGCGGTAGCGATGCGTCCGAACGACGCGCATGCGCACACCAATCTGGGCGCCATACTACACCTGCTGGGACGCACTAAGCACGCGGCCCACAGTTACCAAGAAGCCTTACGCTTGCAGCCTGGCGACCCGACAACACTCGGCAATCTCGCCAAACTGGGCGTCATCGAACCCAAATGAGTGCATTAGCATGCGGCCAAGCATGCGCCCATTAAGCAGCTCACTGCAGTGTGTCTCCGGCGTGCCGCTGTAGCGACGCGCGCCGTAAAGCAGACAACGCTTTGTAAAATGTGTAAGAAACGGCTGCAGCAAAAAGCAAATGTTTTGAAGAAAGTTTTCCGTTTTCATTCACTTTGTTGACACTAAGAGAGAGCATTCTAATATTTTTGTAAAGCTAAAAACTAATTAATTACATATACATATACATACATGCATACATACATAAGTAACAATAAAAATGGACTTGAAAATGCAACAAAGTATCAATAACCAGTACCAAACCAAACAGGAACTTAATGAATACAGTTATAGCATCTAAATAAAACTAAAGAGAGGGTGAAAGAGAGAGCGGGCGTGTAGTAAAATACAAAAACATATTTACATACAAGTACATAATGTAGTTTAGCCGCTTGTAAATAACAGCTACTTATACAAATGTAAAAAAATTATGTATTTATGTATAAAAAAAGGCGAAAATTCAAATTGAAATTACAACAAAAATAAAGTAAAATTAAATCAAATTATTTTAAAATAATATGTCAGCAAGTCTATGTACTACATACAAACATACAAACAAACATATGTTCGGCTTTTGTGTTACTCGTTTCACTAAATTGGGTATGTGTGTGCGCTAATGCCGCAATTTGAGACTACAATACCGTTATGTAATGCAATTCATTCGTGCGAGTTCGCAGTAATTACAAAAACAAGTTCGGCGTTCAAATTGGCAGTGAAATATTTTGTTTTGTGCAATTACCTGGCTTTGGTCGCGTTACTGTAAAAAATTACTGTTGTAAATATGATATAAATATTGGATTATTATTTGCGAGCAGCTAACAATAAGCAAAGTGAATTGGCGGCATAGCGGCGTGGTAATCACTAAGTATTGGTATTGAGCATTAGTTATGTATGTAAGTAATTATAGTAGTTAATGATGAGTAAAGGAAGTAATGAAGTAGAGGAACAGTGACAGACGTTAGCTCCCGGTTAACCTAATTGTAATATTAAAACAAAAACAAAAAACAAGAAAAAAATAAAAATAAAAATAAAACAATAACAAAATGAGACAAAAAACGCTGTGGATGTGAGTGTAAATGATAATAACTATGTAATGCAAAGAATAATTATTGCGACTATTGTACGAGTATTGTGGCAGAGACGTCATATTAGACTAAATGAAAGAAATTGAGATATATAAATTAACAATAAATGCATATACCAAAATTAAAATAGTATTAATGATTTTTGAAATTGCTTAAAATGAAAATCGGGTGAGTATTGTTGGTATGATATTGAAAAAAGACAATATATGTACAGTCAAACCTGGATAAATGATAACTGGATTAGTGAGAAAACTCTATAAGTGAGAGTAATAGCTAGGATCCGTCATTTTAAGCTTCCAAAACCTCTATTATTGAGAAACAAAAACCTCTGTAAGAGAGAGCTGTTTTTGCCTCACAGACCTCCATAAGTGAGACTGCTACTTAGCTGGTCTCTATAAGCGAGAGACGAACTTTATTTACAAGTTTAACATATGCAATTTTATGACTCATTCTTAACTTTTGTGAAACTTCCGACCATTGTTTTGTATTGTTTTCTCATCAATATTGTAACTATTCTGTTTTGTGGAACTAAAAATGTTATTACCCTATAGCATTCTTTTCGAATGGATACGTGTGCCTGTTTACCGTACTGTTTGTCGGACTTACTAAGTTTATATTTATCAATTGCGAAGGAAAGTTCTGTTTTGCATCAGGACAAAACGGAACCTTTAGAAACGCTACCCTTGTAGCTACATTAGCGAGAAAGTCGAGTTAGTGAGAAACCTCTATAAGCGACAATGAGATTGTGCTCCCTTGAACTCTCGCTTATCCAGGTTTGACTGTATATATATATATATTTAGTGGTCGAAAAAATATTTTCGTATTTTGTCAACAGATGTCGTTCCAGTCGTACTGTATATCACCAGTGCTACCAATCCATATAGTGTTGAAAAGGTGATATTTTAAGTTTCATTTAATCAAAAAAAATTTAATTCGGGCAAGTTGAAAAAAAGTTACAGCTGTTCAAAAATTTGTGAAAATAATGAAGAAATTCGATATATTTTGAAATTCTTGTATAAAAAAGTGAAGTTTACGGAGCTTTATAGAATTGTTAAACATAGATAGTATGTATTAAAAAATCTATGAAAATTACTAACAACCTTACTTAAAAAGCTGATTATCTCGAGAAATATTAATGATAGCGATTTTGACCTCAGACCTTTTTTATAGCAAATAAAATTTTCTACAAAGTCCTGTTTTCTCAACACGGAGGCCGATAAATGTTATTTTAACGAGAGCACAAAGAGATCTCTTCACTAAGTTATCGCTGGGTTTAGTTACTCAGATATAGAAAAAAAAGTTTTAGCTGCAGTAAAGCGCATGTTTAATAAACCGAAACAACTCTCTTTGATTGTTGAGAGAGCTCATAATATAACAGTAATATTAAAAAAGCTGGTGTGAAAATTAGACGATGGCCGTGGCACCGCCCACTTTTTGCTAAAATAAATACCATATCTCGAGTGATAATCCTTCTCCTATAATGGTGTGTCTGACTGTTCAAAATGGCTTGAATCAGGTCAGCACTTTCCTGAGCCCCTATATACTTAATATAAACATTTTCGAACTTCCAGGCGGCTTTATGCTAGATATAGTGGCCAATATTTGAGTTATCTCAATAACTATTTACTTATAACAGTGTACATTTGCGCCTTAAATAGATAAATTTGAGCGAAAAGCTGACTCACACCCATATAACTAACATCAGGATTTTCGAACATCCGGCAGAGTTTACTCTATTTGATTAGTTTTTTTAGTATGTGACATGTTAATAGTGTGTGGTATTGGAGAAAATAGATAAAATCTGGTTGATACTACCCCAGCTGTCATAAAGTACATATAATGGTTCTCGTTTTTCTAACAAACCTTATGTGTCCGTCATTATAGGAGTTATATAGTATATGGTATATAACTATATGTATTAGGGTGTTTTTTATTTTTTGAACTATTAACTTTTTTCAATCCTGTCACAAAATTTAGGCCTTAATATTAACATTAAGAACTGGACCAAGGCATATAAAACTTTTCCATAGAAAAATACACTACAATCGTGATTTTTTTTTTTTTTATTTACCTTTAAATTCCTATAGATCAGAGGGATTTTATGGCATCGCTTTGACTTTAGACGCATATTTCTCAAAATTTAGCAACAAAGTTGCTAAGAAGAGTATTATAATTTTGTTCACATAACGGTTGTTTGTAAGTCCTAAAACTAAAAGAGTCAGATATAGGGTTATATATACCAAAGTGATCAGGGTAACGAGTAGAGTTGAAATCCGGATGTCTGTCTATCCGTCCGTCCGTCTGTCCGTCCGTGCAAGCTGTAACCTGAGTAAAAATTGAGATATCATGATGAAACTTGGTACACGTATTTCTTGGCTTCATAAGAAGGTTAAGTTCGAAGATGGGCAAAATCGGTCCACTGCCACGCCCACAAAATGGCGAAAACCGAAAACCTATAAAGTGTCATAACTAAGCCATAAATAAAGATATTAAAGTGAAATTTAGCACAAAGGATCGCATTAGGGAGGGGCATATTTGGTCGTAATTTTTTTGGAAAATTGGCCCTGTGGCCCCGCCCCATACTAAGTTTTTTGTACATATCTCGGAAACTACTATACTAGCTATGTCAACCAAACTCTATAGAGTCGTTTCCTTCAGGCATCTTCATATACGGTTCAAAAATGGAAGAAATCGGATAATAACCACGCCCACTTCCTATACAAAGTTATGTTGAAAATCGCTAAAAGTGCGTTAACCGACTAACCAAAAACGAAAAAAAAATTTTACGGAAGAAATGGCAGAATGTAGCTGCACCCAAACTTTTTTAAAAATTGAAAATGGGCGTGGCGTCGCCCACTTATGGACCTACAACCATATCTCAAGAACTACTCCACCGATTTCAATGAAATTCGGTATATAATATTTTCTTAACACCCTTATAACATTTACGAAATATGGGTGAAATCGGTTCACAATCACGCCTTCTTCCAATATAACGCTATTTTGAATTCCATCTGATGCCTTCTCTGTATGATATATACATTACACAAATTGATCTAATCTAATTAATTTTACAACAAAATAAAAAAATATGTAAATGGCCGATAACGAAATCTCGATTATCACTTTATCATGCGAGAGTATAAAATGTTCAGTGACACCCGAACTTAGCCCTTCCTTAATTGTTTATATATTCGTTTCAAACGATCCTGGAAAGATTTAAAAAATGACAAGGAATGCCCTTTCGCCATAAAAATTAGAAACCACTGACATCATAATTTTTCGTGGTTCTTTAAACATCAAGGATGCAAGAGAATGTTAAATAAAACCCACAAGAGTTTGCCGCTCCTTTCAAAAAGAGAAAATCACGCATATTCATTGTACTTCTTATAAGAAATTTTTTTTAAAAAAATATATATTATACATATATATAATAATATTATTTATTCATTTCATTGACACTAAGGCTACAGGCACAATACAACGGAATAATCCATCTACATTGTGTAATGAACACTTTTCTACCCAACGGTCATTATGCTCGTCATAGACTGATACACTTGGTACGTTATCAGATTCAAGGCGACCAAAAAGCCATAGCTTATTGTCTAACGACATGCCTGCAATTCGAGCCCAGTCAGAATTCAAACAACAAATCTGCGCAAAATAATCAGTTTGAAACCAAACGATTGGCAAAAATCAACTTAATTTACCTTAGACCAGGTGTTTCGCTCAGGATCATAACGTTCAACACTTTGTCTACGGTTAGCAGAATACGTGTCTAAAACATAAATATGACCTTTATGTACTTTTACCTGTAATGTAAAATCTGGCAATATATCAATCATTATATAATATTTTATTCTAACTTACATGAGGAAGAACACGACATTCCATCATATCAGCGCAAGAAGTCCAAATATTCGAATCCGGGTTGTAGCATTCGACGAGTTTTAAGGCTCTTAGTGGAGTATTTGTACCGCCCATTATATAAATTTTGTTATTTAAAGTCACTGCTCCGGCGCTATGTCTTTCAACAATCAAACTGCTCACGGACTCCCAACCATCGGATGGTGTATATCTGGAAATCAACAAACAACATGAGTTATAAATATAATATCGAAATTGATATGAAAAGCATTGCGTTTGTTAGCTTAATGAGCGTCAACTTAGAAATTGTCTGATTTGCAAACTTGAAGTATTCTAAAGAAGTCTTTGGCAAGACAGATGGTGTGGGTGTACTTAAAGTCAGAGGCAGTTATCTGACGAGGCAACGCTAAAACGTTTTATGATCCGCTGTGCAGGCTATGTATTCTGTCGGTTTCACTTTATAAAGTTTTTGGAGTTGATATCTTAAGAGTAAGCGCCTTGACTCAATACTCTCTTTCCTAAATATACATATAAGTACTTTATTTTGTACACCATCTACATTACTCTAAGGCAACTTATCTAAAATCCTTTCACCATTAAAGATAAAGGTTACCTGAAATTGTTAAAGCTCACAACCGCCAACGTTAGGCAATTCGTTACAGAATTATACATATTTACCTTTCCACCGACGGCAAAACTTTTCCACCCTCTAAACCACGCTCGTAACCACCAATCGCGAAGATTTTACCATCTATTTCGACAACACTATGTCCACATCTTGCTTGCTTCATGGCGCACAAATTTTGCCATGTCTTATTTCGTATATTCAAGCTGCGGACGATGTTAGATACGTCACCACTTTTATAACCACCAATAAATAATATATTTTCATCCTTTAAAATCGTCCCATAATCAAAGTAATCGATTTCCAAATTTTCATATTCCCGCCACTTATCCTCAGCTTTGTTATATTGCAGCAGCTTGTGATAAAACTATTCCAAAAATATTAGGCGTAGTTAGGTATAGTTTTTGAATATAAGCCACAGTGTGCTCTTACCCCTACTCGGAAAATCGCCAGGAATGTTTTCTCACACGTAGCACGTGGTTCTGTAAATCTCATATTTAGCTTTGTTCGTACTGCAGACTCTCCGATCCACGTTAGCGCCTTGAAGACCAGCAGCTCACAACCAGGTAACGGCTGAATGTGTGTCAACAGAAAGTCCACATCGAATTGGGTAAGCCGGAGACAAGACATTAAAAGTGGCAGTGCCTCCTGACGTGCAGGAACATCGTAATTGAACCAGCGTTTTATGGCATCATAGGCATCTTCCTCACGAGTTATATGCAAATTGTCAGATTCCAGAATACGTTGCAATTTTTCTACATCAAAACTCAGAAACTCAACGCCTCGACTGATCTAGTATTATTAGAGAATGTCTGTTAGACAATTACCGCTCTTATGAGGTATTATACTTACCTCCATGAAGTTCTCTATTTCGTATTCCATGAAGCGATTCTGCTCACTGGTATTGCTCTGAAGAGCTGGTCCTTCCATACAACTTGTGGCCATGTAGTTAATGGACTTTGATTCCTTTGTAATAAAAAAATATTGAATACAAGTTTTAAATAATTAAATTCAACTCGACTTTCAAGTTATCTAGTGTATCCGTATCTATACAGATGTTTGAAATAAGTTGTCAATCCATCAGATACCGAATATGTAGTGTCAAGTCCCTACCGCTCACTTTTTATACTCTTGCAACCAGTTGCTACAGAGTATTATAGTGTTGATCACCTAACGATTGCACGTATCTACTTAAGCTAAGCGAGACTTATATGGTATAGGGGGGTTTTATATATACTTATAAATTATCAGGGTGACGAGAAAAGTTGAAATCCGGTTAAATGTCTGTTCGTCCGTCCGTCTGTCCATCCATTCAAGCTGTAACTTGAGTAAACGTTGAGATATTTCGATGAAACGTGGTATGTGAGTTCCCTTGTACAAAGAAAATTTCGAGTTTATAGATGCACGTAATCGGACCACTGCCATGCCCACAAAACGCCATTAACCGTAAACTTATATTATCACTACTAACCACTAAATTCAGGCATAAAGCTGTAATTTGGTAGTGAGAATCGCTAGAAAGGGGCACCTGTGTGCAAAGATTTTTAAACAAGTTGGCGTGGTCCCGGCCTCTAACAAGCTATTTGTTACAAATCTCTTAAACCACTTAAGCTCCAACAACCAAATTTGCTGAGTCCAAATCTTATAAAATGGATGAAATCGGAGGAAAGACTTGCTAACTTCCTATATAACGGTAACTAAATACGCTAGAGACATTAAATTTTACCACCGAGATGGTATGACGCTGGAAGTGGCACCACACACTTTTTGGTGAAATCCCATAACTCAGGACTCGACCAATCGAAGTCGACCAAATTTAGAACGTGGGATTTTTCTTACATTCTTATGTCACATTGTGAAAAAAGACGAAATCAAGCAACAAACACGCCCACTTTCCATCTAGCACAATTTTAAATTTCACTTGATTCGCAACTAAGAAAACTTCGGAATAAATCGGAATGTCCTTTTCTTCGGCACCTGGCCGAAAAATAGCTAAGATTGATTGGTAATTGGTAGATCCGCAAACCCTCGTTGCTTCAAGGGGTTTGAAAAGCCATTGGAATATGCTAACTTGCAAAAGTCTTGGATGAATTCACGGCTTTTCTTCCGCTGCTTCCATCATTCGTTAAGTAAGCAGATAATTTGCTGTCCATGGGTGTAAATCCCATAAGACTGCTCAAGTTAGGATACCGGAATAAACTGTTATGGAACATTGTATCACAAGAAAACGTTCCGGTTAAGAGTAATTTGAAAGGACATTCAATTCGTCTTGCTGCTTAAATTAGCCAAGAGCTCTACTTTTAAAAGCTTGGAAAATGTAGTATAAAACAGTGAGACGATGATCAATACAACAGCAAAGCTGGAAATTCCATTGTTCGATTCGATAACAATGAAACACTTCGAGAGGTACAATCGTTATTGTCCAAGGTGGGTGGTGTGGACGTCCCCAGTGGAGTCATCGAAAATTAGAATGACGATACGGTACGGAAGATGATGAAGATTTCGAAGTGTCTGACAATGAAGTTGGAGAACCAGTTATCGAGGAAGGTATGCGACAAAAAAAATGAAGATAAAGTGATATGAAAACAATGATGCAAATCAGAAGCTATTACACAAAAACAAAAGAATTAACAAACAAGTCTCGACCGCTTCTTTAAACCATCCCTTACAAATTAATATGTACATTTGTATGTATAACGTTTAAAAGTACAAACTAAATCCAAGTTTTTGTTTTGCAACGAGTAAAAGTGAGTCATGCTAATAATTTAAACGTATTATATCACCAAAATTATATTTATCTGCAACTGGTTATATTTTTGTTAATACATACGGATATATATTTGCGCTATAAACTTGCTTGATTTACCGGCAACTGATATAACTGCACTGATCTCAAAGCACAATTCAGACAGAACTGAACTTAACCGCTTTGCTGCTCACGCTATACTGCAGCTAAAACATTTTTCTAAAACTACGGTACAGCGATAACTTAGGGAAGTGATCTCTTTAAATTTTTTCAGTCTCTTTGTTGAGAAGTTTAAAGAGTATAGCATGGCTTAGCCCTAGCATGGATAACATGATACGAGACTCTTTGATTCGAGAAAGAGCTGTCAAAACTCGCATTTTTTATAACATTTGCCAATGATGCCACTGCTGAAAAAGATTAGATTAGGTGTTTAATAAATTATACAAAACACTAAATTAAACACTTTGAAAATGCATACATATGTATATAAATGCTAAAATGCAAAATCATTAATTAATTTACATAAACATAATTTCGTTAAGTAATTATAGCGGTTTACTTCTGGCATCCCGCCTTTTCTAATATCAGCTGTTCAAAATTCCCTGATTTCTATTGCTGTCAAATAATCAGGGAGCGCGTTTGAGAGAGAAATGAGACCCAATGCGAAAGTCTTGTATCATGTTATCCATGCCGACGTTAAGCCCTGCCGTATCAAACGAAATTTGGCAAAAATTATGGCCGTACTGACAACTTAGGAAGCAGTTGTACGCCTTTGCTTTCAATCAACTGATTGGTTTCTACAGGAAAATCCAATTTTCTCGAACACAGAACCGATGAAGAGTTTTTCACTTACATTGAAACAGCGCAAATGAGTGCAACAACAATTATGTTGTCACTACGGAAGGGTGGCACGTCGCTCACCAAGTGAAGCAGTAAACAACAGCAAAGAGAAAATACGCCACATTTAACATTTTGTCTTCGATAGACAGACTGAACTGTGTAATAGCACATCACGAGCAAATTTGTTTCGTATGGAAGTCCAATTGTTGAAAATAATAATTTAAATCTTCAAAACCGTCCGTCTTTAAGTCTCTAAAAGCTAAAAATTGCAGAAAAAGCACTTTGAAACTATTTAAATTCGGTTGTCAAACAAGATGACACAATAAACACCCTATGGAACTCATTATAACTTGAAAATAGCAAACAAATCGATCCAGTTCTAAAGTGGTTGCTTGCGGCTGATGAAAAGACGATGACGATAACGTCTAACGAGAACGGGCATTTCAATCGCATTGAGCTGGAGCAAAATCAACGAAGAAAAGTCGCTGTTTCATCTACTATAAACTGCTCCGCTGCGACTAAACTCATAATTGGAAAACATACTGTGAACAATTGAAAACAGCTTTTTGCTTGATGTTATGTATATGTGTCCTGACCTACGAAAAGGGGGCTTAGGTGTCAAAAAATCAAAAAAATCTATTTTCACTTTTTAGTTGATTCGGATGGAAGATGAGATTTTTAACAGCTGTTTCCCAGAAAAATATTTTTCGCACGTTAGCTCCCTTTTCGTAGACCAGGTCACAAATATATAACAAGTATAGAAGGGCTAAGTCGAGTGCAACCGAACATTTAAAACTCCTGCAAATTGCAAGAATCAAAGCCAGGGAAATACTTTAAGGTGTAAAACCAGTAATATAAAGTAAAATCAGCCCGATGTTCGAAAATTCTGATATTAGTTATATAAATGTATCTATGAGTATTTTAGCACAAAGATACATTGTTATGACGCGCCATCTTACTTTTCTTGATAATTCACACATTGCCCGATATATGCGATACAAAGTTTTCCGGAAGCTCGACAATATTTATATAAAGTATATGGAGGCTACGCGAAGTATTGGTTCGATTCAACTTCACGCCAATAACTTCTTATTTATATCTCATCAGCTTTTAACACGGCAGCACTCTAGCTAGAACTGTGGCTGTTGGACCATCCTGCAGCTATATGCAGCCTTATAAACTAAGTCGTAAAAAAAAACTTCGCCACTCGAACATTTTCCCAACTTCGAATATCGCTGTCTAGCTAATTCTGCTTATTTGCAATGAGAGGAGACTAAAACCATCGATAGTCGCATCGTTTGTTTTGCTGCTCTACTTGACCCCATTTAAATACGTATGTCACACAAGGTAACTCACAAAAAAGCGCTAAGGATCTCATTTCCACTTGCAAATCACTGCTAAGTCGCAGCAAAATGGATCCATTTCTGTAGCGGATGTTAACAGGTAATAACGGGTGATTTTTTTGAGGTTAGGATTTTCATGCGTTAGTATTTGACAGATCACGTGGGATTTCAGACATGGTGTCAAAGAGAAAGATGCTCAGTATGCTTTGACATTTCATCATGAATAGACTTACTAACGAGCAACGCTTGCAAATCATTGAATTTTATTACCAAAATCAGTGTTCGGTTCGAAATGTGTTTCGCGCACAATTTTTGTTCAGCGATGAGGCTCATTTCTGGTTGAATGGCTACGTAAATAAGCAAAATTGCCGCATTTGGGGTGAAGAGCAACCAGAAGCCGTTCAAGAACTGCCCATGCATCCCGAAAAATGCACTGTTTGGTGTGGTTTGTACGCTGGTGGAATCATTGGACCGTATTTTTTCAAAGATGCTGTTGGACGCAACGTTACGGTGAATGGCGATCGCTATCGTTCGATGCTAACAAACTTTTTGTTGCCAAAAATGGAAGAACTGAACTTGGTTGACATGTGGTTTCAACAAGATGGCGCTACATGCCACACAGCTCGCGATTCTATGGCCATTTTGAGGGAAAACTTCGGACAACAATTCATCTCAAGAAATGGACCCGTAAGTTGGCCACCAAGATCATGCGATTTAACGCCTTTAGACTATTTTTTGTGGGGCTACGTCAAGTCTAAAGTCTACAGAAATAAGCCAGCAACTATTCCAGCTTTGGAAGACAACATTTCCGAAGAAATTCGGGCTATTCCGGCCGAAATGCTCGAAAAAGTTGCCCAAAATTGGACTTTCCGAATGGACCACCTAAGACGCAGCCGCGGTCAACATTTAAATGAAATTATCTTCAAAAAGTAAATGTCATGAACCAATCTAACGTTTCAAATAAAGAACCGATGAGATTTTGCAAATTTTATGCGTTTTTTTTTTTAAAAAAGTTATCAAGCTCTTAAAAAATCACCCTATAGAAACTTGATCACTTACGTACCTTGAGTTACCCTGCTACGGAGCTAAACTCATACCTCGGAACTGTAGTGTGAACATTTTTACTGTCTGAAGCAATCGCCCAGTAGCAGTCAGTACTAGCTAATAGGAGAAGACTACTGGTGGCCAGATCATACACATTGGCACCCGTATATATATACATATACATATAAATATACATATATATATATATATATATATATATATATATATACATATTATTTATTATTTATTATTTAGATGAATTTTTTATTGTTGCTTGTCTTTCGCAATCAGCGGCCACCATGGCGTATGCGCAATAACTTGAACAGAGTATATATTTTAGAGTAGAACCGTATCACTATATAAATGAATATGTAACATATAGATATGTTTGCAGTTTATAACATTATTTGTCATAAACTCAGGCATTATTAGTAAGCTGAATTCCGCTGAAAAATAACTTTAAATGAGTTCAATGACTGCATCACTCATGAATTGGGCCAATTTGCATTTCAACACCAATTGTAAGCAAAAATCGATAAATAATCTTTGCATATACTCGTAACTATATATACATAAGAGTTTTGAAATGAAAAGAAAGTTGAATTTACGTCGTGTTAAAAATCATTTATTTTCAATTTTTCTACTTTTTTTTCAATGTAACGCAGTTTGATAAACAACATTTTTTGGTTTCCATTCCGGTGCGCAAATGTGCAGAGCAGATGGTTTTCCAACTCGGAAACACGCCACATATAACTGACGCGCACTCATATAATTGTAGTTACGATAATTTGACCAATGTTGCCATAAACATTCGTGATGAGTTCATATTTCGTTGAAGTGAATTGACAAAAGGCAGATGAAATTGATATCAAACCACTGGAACCGAAATTTGCCTATTTCCAATTCTTAGCGAATATTGTACGATGTTATTTGTTTTCGCCAATGTCATTTTTCTTCGTAGTTTATAATTGACGCGGATTTGAAGGCTGATATGTCGAAATGATCATGGCGAAAAGTGTGCGAATTTGCATTTGCATTCGAAGTAGCTATCGCATCGGCATCGTTTGATTCCAGTGATTATCATGTTCCTGCAATTGTAATTGCTAGCATGCTTCTCAAAAAGTTGCATACACTCTATCATCCACAGTACGCAATGACTCAAATGAAACTGAACCACGTACATTTATCAATAGCAACCGAAGGTATAAGCAATCATTGTTTTTCGGATGGACTGTGTAAATTCGTCCCAACGAATTGGTTGAGAACACACCTGGGTGTCAATCTACTGGTTGGCCGTGCTTTCTGCGTAACAAGGCATTTCCAAAGAGAGCAATGTTCTCACAAACGAATCACTGACGCAAGTTGAGAAAAAGCTCGTCAATGTCTATTTTGTTGTTGGTGTTTCCGCTGGATATACTATATCCTGGATATGGATATACAGGCGTTGTTGAGTTATGCGCTTAGCAACACATTTTACGATTAATTTTTATATTATAGAGGCGACTTTCGTAATTTTTTCTTACATAAAAACTCTCCTAATAATAACAAATACAACAAAAAAAGAATTAGTGAAATCGGTCATTCGCACGTGATGCCGTGACCAAGAGAAAAAAGGATAAATTTTTATATATATACATAGATTATTTATTCATTTCAACGACAGTAAAGCTATAGGCACAACACGACAGAAACATTTCCTTCCATTGGGTAAAGAGCACTTTTTTACCCATCGTTCATCGTCCTCGTCGTAGAACGATATATTTAATATGTCCTCAGATGTAAACCGACCAAAAAGCCATAGTTTATTGTCTAACGACATGCCTGCAATACGAGCCCAGTCAGCATTCAAGCAATAAATCTGCGCAAAATAATCAGTTTGAAACCAAACGATTGGCAAAAATCAACTTAATTTACCTTAGACCAGATGTTGTGTTGAGGATCATAACGTTCAACACTTTGGCTACTGTTAGCAGAATACGTGTCTAAAACATAAATATGACCTTTATGTACTTTTACCTGTAATGTAAAATCTGGCAATATATCAATCATTATATAATATTTTATTCTAACTTACATGAGGAAGAACACGACATTCTGTCATATCCGCGCAAGAAGTCCAAATATTCGAATCCGGGTTGTAGCATTCGACGAGTTTTAAGGCTCTTAGTGGAGTATTTGTACCGCCCATTATATAAACTTTGTTATTTAAAGTCACAGCTCCGGCGCTATGTCTTTCAACAATCAAACTGCTCACGGACTCCCAACCATCGGATGGTGTATATCTGGAAATCAACAAACAAAATGAGTTATAAATATAATATCGAAATTGATATGAAAAGCATTGCGTTTGTTAGCTTAATGAGCGTCAACTTAGAAATTGTCTGATTTGCAAACTTGTAGTATTCTAAAGAAGTCGCTGGAAATGTCAGATCGTGTGGGTGTACTTAAAGTCAGAGGCAATTATTTGAGGAGGCAACGCTAAAACGTTTCTAGATTTTACTTAATACCCTCTTTCCAAAATATATAAGCATTTTGTTTTGTACATCATCCACATTACTCTAAGGCAACTTATCTAAAATGCTTTCACTAATAAGCTTAAGGTTAACCTGAAATTGTTAAAGCTCACAATCGCCATCGTTAAGTAATTCGTTACAGATTTATACATATTTACCTTTCCACCGACGACAAAACCTCTTCACCTTCTAAACCACCAATCGCGTAGATTTTACCATCTAATTCGACAACGCAATGTCCGCATCTTGCTTGGTTCATGGCGGGCAAATTTTGCCATGTCTTATTTCGTATATTCAAGCTGCGGACGATTTTGGATGAGACACCACTTTTACGACCGCCAATAAATATTAAATTATCATCCTCTAAAATCATACAATAATATGTATAATCGATTTCTAAACTCGCATAGTCTTGCCACTTATCCTCAGCTTTGTTATATTGCAGCAGATTGTGATTCATCTATTTAAAAATATTAGGCGTAGAAGAATTTAGGATTATAATTTCTGAATATAAGCCACAGTGTGTGCTTACCTCTGTTGAGCCAAGCGCCAGCAATGTTTTCTCACAAGTAGCACGTGGTTCTGTAAATCGAATATTTATCTTTGTTCGTGCTGCAGGCTCTCTGATCCACGAAATCGCCTTGAAGGCCAGCAGCTCACAACCAGATAACGGCTGAATGTGTGTCAACAGAAAGTCCGCATCAAATTGGGTAAGCCGGAGAGATGCTATTAAAATTGGTAGTTGCTCTTGACGTGCAGGTTCATCGTAATTGAACCAGCGTTTTATGGCATCATAGGCATCTTCCTCACGAGTTATATTCAAATTGTCAGATTCCAGAATACGTTGCAATTTTTCTACATCAAAACTCAGAAACTCCACGCGTCGACTGATCTAGTATTATTAGAAACAAAATATCGAATACATAAGTACCGCTATTGCGAGGCATTATACTCACCTCCATGAAGTTCACTATTTCGTATTCGGTGAGTTTTTGCTTCAGCCGTTCACACTGTGTTTCTCGTTCAAGCACATAAGCACCCTGTAATGTGCATTCATTGGTATGTGTCGTGAGGTAGTCCACACAACTATTTATGGCATCGTTCAACTGCAAAACGATTGCCGCTTTTAACATGGCACCAACATTGTTAACGGTAATGGGGGCCTCTCCGGTGTAACAAAAGGTTATTAGACGCTCCAAAGTATCGCTATCGATATAATTTATCTCGATTACGGGATTATTGCCTTGCTCGCCTTTGAAAAGGTTCTCGAAGTAGGGACTCGCTGCTTCGAGTATCAAACGATGCGCTGGTACACTGTGCCATCCAAAAATTATAAATATTAAACTAAATCATTTTGTGTAAGCTGAGGACAAAGTAATACTTACACAGCCGTTGGGTTTGAAACTTTAAATGTCACATCAATTTTTGACTGTTTGTGGTAGAAACTAAGTATTTTCGCCATTAACTTCTCCATGAAACGGTTCTGCTCACTGGTATTACTCAGAAGAGCAGGTCCTTCCGTGCAACTCGTGGCCATTGCTAGTTAATGAACTTTTCTTCATTTTGTAATAAAAAAAACCATATGGAATAAAAAGTTTTAAATAATTAAATCGAAAAAAAAAATCGACTTTTGCTTTCAAGTTATCAAGTAAACTTTTAGTTTATAGATTAATACAAACTTCCGATATTCGAACCTTCCTCCTCCTCAAATCAAAACTATATGAATATTTTTTTAATACATTTGAAAATCCCCCAAATCCTAAACACAAACGCTGATCCCAATTTCTTTATAATTTTTTTAAATTTAACAATTTTTGGTTTACTATTTCTCGATTTATAATAAATAATACATTTCGATGTTTTAATATATGTATGGCGAAAGATTTAGAAGTAAAGCATTATGGCTCGTCTTACAGGCGAAGCGTTGTGAACGATCGCCCGAATGAGCAAAACAAACAAAATATGCTGGCAGGGAATTCAATATCGGTTCTCATTTTTTACTCGAGGAAATTAAAAGTACCGCGAGTGCTTCGATTTCTAATAAGTACGCCATGATAATAATTAATCGTAGCAAATATCGGAAATGATTCAGCGCTATAACCACTTATATAGAATCTGCTCTCATTATCGATTGTCCAGTGATAATGACATTTCATTGATTGGAAGTTAGTGAAGTTATTGCGTTTTAAGTGTCAGTATGTTTGTATTATCGGTACGAAAATGAGCTTCTAACAAAAAGCCAATATTAAATTTTGTTTTAAAAGTGATAAATTTTTTTCCGAAACGCTTCAATTGATGATTGCTTATCTTGTAGCAGAGCGCACGAGTGGTTTCAACGTTTTCAAAGTGGTCGTGAGGACATATATGACGACCAACATGTGGGTCAATCAAAATCCGTGATCACCGGAAATTCTATCGAAACTGCGCGTGATCAGACAAAAAATTTTTGGAAATTCCTAAAAATCGATTTGTCGCATTTTGATCGAACATTTGGGCTTACGAAAGGTGTGTGCACGGTTTGTTCAGCACAAATTGACTGACGACCAAAAATTGATCAGAATCCAACATTCGAAGGACAGATTGTGACCGATTATTTGACCAAAAATCACTTTTTAACCATTAACCACTCACCGTATTCACCTGATATTGCACCGTGCAACTTATTCCTTTTCGGAAAAATGCATTTGCCCATGAAAGGAAAGTGTTATGTAGACGTAGAGGCCACTCAAAAGGCTTACACCGGCATACTGACGGCCATAACGGCCAACGAGCTAAAACACTCGTCCGACATGCTTTTGGACCATGCAAAAAGCTATATTGAAGCAGAAGGTGACTATTTTGAACAAAATGTATGAAATGTATGAAGGGAAAAAAGTATTTTTTTCCTAAAAAATTAAATATTTTTTTTGTGTTTTTAAATTCATAAAAAATCCAGCAACACTGGTTCTGTAATGTTCACATAAAACATGCATTGTCATTATACTTCTTCTCTTTCTCACACTGGTTCTGTGATTTTTGTCATTCAACAAGTGCCGACGAACGCGAACAGTACAAGTAATTTTTCTCAAATTTTTTACAAGTGAACAAAAGAGAACAAAATATGGAACTGTGCAAGCCAGATATAAATAGCTTTTGCTACTGCTGTGGTCAATATGTCTCAACACATAAAATAAGGTGAAATTTTATAATTACGTTGGTGTTGCAAGTGCCGCAACACCATTGCCTCATTCGGACCACATTCCTGTGCCAAAGCTTCTAGCCCAGATATTTTCTCTTTTACGACTGCTCCGATATATCATGCACGTGATGATCCCCCATATGAGCCATCAGTATCTAATGAGCCAATTTTAATAAATCAAAATAAGCTTGATTCAATTGTTGCCAAGTTGGCATTAACACAGCATAAATCGGAAGAGCTGGCTTCCATATTGAAATCAAACAAATTGTTGGCACCCGGTGTGAAAGTCACAGCCTATCGAAGTCGTCAGACAACACTCCAAAGTTTATTCCTTGTAAATGATGAAAAAACTTCTGCATATTGCCCGGATGTAGGAAAATTGATGAACGCAATGGAAATAAAATATGAAGCAGATGAATGGAGATTATTTATTGACAGTTCAAAACTCAGCTTGAGGGCGGTTTTACTGCATAAGACCAATAAAAAACCTTTAGTTCCAATCGCCTATAGTACAGAAACGAAAGAAACATATGATGCACTGAAAAATAGTTTAAAAATGGTTAACTACACCAAACATATGTGGCGCATATGCTGCGATTTAAAAGTTGTAGCAATGCTTTGCGGTCTTCAAAGCGGCTATATAAAATATATGTGCTTTTTGTGCCACAGATGGAAACTCAGAGAGCACAGCAGGTTACAAGCGGCCAATATTATTCGTGAGCCTCTAGTGCCGAAGGAGAAGATATTGCTGCCTCCACTGAATATTCAACTTGGAATTGTTAAGAATTTTATCAAAACTGTCGCCAAAAGAGATGAAGTTTTCTTGTTTTTGAAACTAATTTAGCCGAGACTCAACGAAAGTAAAATTCACTCATTCATTTCCCATGGTTTTCCATCTTAACAAATTAATTTTTCCTGATATAAGAAAGCTGATTAAAACTGACGCATTCAACAATATTTTGATTAACGCTGAATTGAATGCATGGCAAGCAATCAAAGAAGTAATAGAAGGCTTGTTGGGAAAGCATCGTTCTAACAACTACGATGTTTCTGTCGCAAGCATGTTAAGAGCATTCTCGGAAATTGGTGTTCACATGTCCTTGAAAATCCATTATTTACATCATCATCTGGACTACTTCAGCAAACAATTGGCTACCGAATCTGATGAACAAGGTGAACGCTATCATCAAGTTGCTATGCCATTGGAAATGAGGTAATACTGATTTTTTATTTTTTCAAACTCATTTTAATAAAACAAAAACTTACAGATCTAGAGGCAAAAAGTCGCCGAGTGCAATAATTGCGGAAATTTGCTGGTGAAGTAAGCTTGTGTGGCAAGACAGGGATGATCTTGATGACAAAGAATTTTCAGGAGATGCAGAAGGGCCAACAGTGGAGTCACACATTGATATTATGTGTGGTTCAGAGACTGTTGATAGCGATGAATGCGATACCACTAGTCCCGAACAACCACCACCGAAAAAGTCTAGGCAATATTTATTAAAATAAATAAAAATAAATAAATAAAATAAAATTATAAAAATTATAAAAATGTTTACTTTATTTTTTTAGTAGTTTATGGCCAGAAGTCTGGAGTTATTGGGGAAAGTTTATAAAAAAAAGGCGATAAATGACACTTTTTTGAATAAAAACAAATAGAAATTGTAATTCTTAATTTTTCTAAATTTGTTTCAACAAAATCGGACAAGTTGTTCGCGAGTTATGTTAAACTACGTTTTTGCCAAAATGTTACAACTAAGCGAAAAAACATCAAGATAAGGAACAAATTTAAAAGGTCATAAAAAAAACTAACACATACGAACGCCAAACCCTTTGAGGGTTTTACTATACTGACCTAGTACCATCACCCTGACTTGGAATTTCTCACCCCCCAGACAATAATCCCAAAAATGTTCCACAGTGTAATTTAACACAACCGTCTTAATACACGCGGTACGAAATTTAAAATAACCGTCGTTAAATACGGAAAGGTACTATGGATAAGCTTGTGTATCGAAATTTTCATAAAAATGAAAACTGATCTGTCACACTGCTGAAGTGACAGTTCATTGTATGCAATATATTGTATTCCATATGCAATATGGAGTCTCCAGCGACAATACAGCAATACTGCGAGTATACCTTAAACTTTTGCCTGTCGAGATACCCCGTTACCTAAATACTTACATTTTTATTTTTTTGGTCATGAAAAGTGTTGACAATATTTAAAAAAAAACCATTAGGTCACACATAGCCACTTTTAGAATTATGTGGATATAAAAACAATAAAAGAACCTTACACATAATGTTTGTAAATTCTTCTACACGCAACGTATGTATGTACATACATATGTACAGAGGCTCACAGCTTATTTCATGCAGATTACATTATCAGTATACATACAATATATTGCCATTAAATGGAATATAATGACAAATAAAACAAGTAAGACAGGGCTGGGTTCGTGTGCAACCGATCATTTTAAACTCTTGCAACTTGCAAGAATCAAAGTCAGGGAAATACTTTATGGTATAAAACCAATCATATAAAGTAAAGTCAGCACGGTGTTCGAAAATCCTAATAAAGGGTGATTTTTTAAGAGCTTGATAACTTTTTAAAAAAAAAAAAACGCATAAAATTTGCAAAATCTCATCGGTTCTTTATTTGAAACGTTAGATTGGTTCATGACATTTACTTTTTGAAGATAATTTCATTTAAATGTTGACCGCGGCTGCGTCTTAGGTGGTCCATTCGGAAAGTCCAATTTTGGGCAACTTTTTCGAGCATTTCGGCCGGAATAGCCCGAATTTCTTCGGAAATGTTGTCTTCCAAAGCTGGAATAGTTGCTGGCTTATTTCTGTAGACTTTAGACTTGACGTAGCCCCACAAAAAATAGTCTAAAGGCGTTAAATCGCATGATCTTGGTGGCCAACTTACGGGTCCATTTCTTGAGATGAATTGTTGTCCGAAGTTTTCCCTCAAAATGGCCATAGAATCGCGAGCTGTGTGGCATGTAGCGCCATCTTGTTGAAACCACATGTCAACCAAGTTCAGTTCTTCCATTTTTGGCAACAAAAAGTTTGTTAGCATCGAACGATAGCGATCGCCATTCACCGTAACGTTGCGTCCAACAGCATCTTTGAAAAAATACGGTCCAATGATTCCACCAGCGTACAAACCACACCAAACAGTGCATTTTTCGGGATGCATGGGCAGTTCTTGAACGGCTTCTGGTTGCTCTTCACCCCAAATGCGGCAATTTTGCTTATTTACGTAGCCATTCAACCAGAAATGAGCCTCATCGCTGAACAAAATTTGTCGATAAAACACATTTCGAACCGAACACTGATTTTGGTAATAAAATTCAATGATTTGCAAGCGTTGCTCGTTAGTAAGTCTATTCATGATGAAATGTCAAAGCATACTGAGCATCTTTCTCTTTGACACCATGTCTGAAATCCCACGTGATCTGTCAAATACTAATGCATGAAAATCCTAACCTCAAAAAAATCACCCGTTATTAGTTATATAAATGTATATATTTTAGGCACAAAGATACATTGTTATGGTGCGCTATCTTACTTTCCTTGATATTTTACATATTGGCCGATATATGCGGTACAAAGACATTCGGTAGCTCGAAAATCTTCATGATAAGTATATGGAGGCTCAGGGAAGTATTGTTTCGATTCAATATAAAGGGTGATTTTTTAAGAGCTTGATAACTTTTTTTTAAAAAAAAACGCATAAAATTTGCAAAATCTCATCGGTTCTTTATTTGAAACGTTAGATTGGTTCATGACATTTACTTTTTGAAGATAATTTCATTTAAATGTTGACCGCGGCTGCGTCTTAGGTGGTCCATTCGGAAAGTCCAATTTTGGGCAACTTTTTCGAGCATTTCGGCCGGAATAGCCCGAATTTCTTCGGAAATGTTGTCTTCCAAAGCTGGAATAGTTGCTGGCTTATTTCTGTAGACTTTAGACTTGACGTAGCCCCACAAAAAATAGTCTAAAGGCGTTAAATCGCATGATCTTGGTGGCCAACTTACGGGTCCATTTCTTGAGATGAATTGTTGTCCGAAGTTTTCCCTCAAAATGGCCATAGAATCGCGAGCTGTGTGGCATGTAGCGCCATCTTGTTGAAACCACATGTCAACCAAGTTCAGTTCTTCCATTTTTGGCAACAAAAAGTTTGTTAGCATCGAACGATAGCGATCGCCATTCACCGTAACGTTGCGTCCAACAGCATCTTTGAAAAAATACGGTCCAATGATTCCACCAGCGTACAAACCACACCAAACAGTGCATTTTTCGGGATGCATGGGCAGTTCTTGAACGGCTTCTGGTTGCTCTTCACCCCAAATGCGGCAATTTTGCTTATTTACGTAGCCATTCAACCAGAAATGAGCCTCATCGCTGAACAAAATTTGTCGATAAAAAAGCGCGAAACACATTTCGAACCGAACACTGATTTCGGCAATAAAATTCAATGATTTGCAAGCGTTGCTCGTTAGTAAGTCTATTCATGATGAAATGTCAAAGCATACTGAGCATCTTTCTCTTTGACACCATGTCTGAAATCCCACGTGATCTGTCAAATACTAATGCATGAAAATCCTAACCTCAAAAAAATCACCCGTTACATATATATCACGCATTGACAGACATTTTCGATCATCTATAGGTACCGGTCTCTAAATATTCGGTATCGTGGGACTTGCAATTCACTCTTGAGTACGATCACTGAACCGTTAAATTTCTCTTTGTTTCTAATTCCAACAACTTCACGCCAATAACTTCTTATTTATATCTCATCAGCTTTTAACATGCGCCAAAAACGTACTAATATGCCGCGGGAATCGTATGACAAGGCTTTACAGGGTTCGTGGTAACAATTGTACGATGCGCGCGGCACCGCCCACTTTTTGGTGAAATCCCATATCTCGAGACCCGATCAACCGGTTTCGACAAAAGTTGGTATATTTCTTTCATATTATTATGTCACATAGTGAAAATTAGCGAAATCGGACAATAACCACGCCTACTTCTGATATAGCACAATTATAAATTCCTTTTGAGTCGTTCAGTACACAAATCAAGAAGCAATTAATATAACGGGATAAAACATTGCGCGAATAATGCTTTTAATGTGTGCTACTTTATGACCACAACTTGATTAAATCCAATAAAAACTATTCAAGCTCCTAGGTACCGAATATTTAGAGCCCGGTACCTCGATCCTCAGGTTGATGTTTTACACCATAAAGTATTGTATTTCCCTGGCTTTGATTATTGCCAGTTATAAGACTATAATATGTATGTTCGGTTGCATCCGAACTCAGCCCTTAATTACTTGTTTTCGCATATAATGACCGCAATTTTTTCCAAATTTTTCTAAATTTTTTAATAAACGGAAAGAGCTTATCACACAAGCGTTTCCTTTACACTACTCGTAGTGTTAATTCTTCTGCATAGTTCTTGTACATATGGAAATATATGTACATACATATATACTACACATATAATATGTTTAGGCCTGTATATTCTGCTGTCCGTGACAACGGAGATTTCACATGAAACAATGAAACAATAAAAAAATGCTTAAGAAATGGTCAAGAAAATTTCCTGTGGTTAATTTTCTTGTGCTGGTATGCAGCTCTAAAGATATCAAGAACTAATTTTGAATAAATTTTTTCAATAAAATGCGAATATGGCAAACCAGGTTTTGCGAAGAATCATGAAATCAACAATTGACGACAAGATTTGATGAAACTCACGATGAAATCGGTCAAATCTTGTTTTCAAGCGAATTTAAAATCGCCCATCATCGTTTTGACGAAAGATATTTCTATAGGCAATTTAAAAGTTATACACAATTGAATATATTTTTGTTAATACATACGGTTCTTTTGTATATCACAAACTTGCTATTAATTGCCGGTATCTGGTATAATCACACTGTTCTCAACGCACAATTTAAAGAAAACTCAACTTAATCGCTTTGCTGTTCACGCTATACTGCAGCTAAAACATTTTACAATAACTGAGTAACTAAGTACAGCGATAACATAGAGAAGTGATCTTTTTGCGCTCTCGTAAAAACAACATTTCTTTGTCACTGTGTTGAAAGGTTCAAAGAGTACAGCATGGCTTAGCTTAAAGGGCCCATACACGACACACATATGCGTTCGATCCTCCATCTTGTCGCATCAAATTCAAAATGTTTATGTTGCGTTCAATGCTCTAGTGATGCGCAACAAATTACCGACAGAACGTGTTATCTCGGCAGTGTTGCCCGAATTTTCGCGTAGAACGTGATGAAAAAGCGCTTTTAAACTTCTTCAATCCGATCAATTTTGGTTATCTTTTTTGGAGTGGAGCTATTTACAATTCCTGTTTTAAAATCTCTAGAAAAAACATGCAACGGTGAAAAAAATGGAATCTCTTATTTAGCGGCAGACTGTACTTCACAAATAAATTTGAAAACTTTAGACAGAATACGAACTCCGGTTTCATACATTCGTCTATAGTAAAAGAAATCCAAGGAGTCGAATGTTAATATTTAAACATTTAAGTAAAGTCGATATATACCCTTCTTCGGCTCTTTCTCATTCTACCAAATCAGGACTTGATGAACGTCGTCTACTAATAAATAATAATTATATTTTAATACAACTTACACCAAGAAACAGATAACATTCTGTCATATCGGCGTCCAAGTATTCCCAATCCGTGTTATATGTAAAATCGGTCCATGTATTACCTCTATTTTCATATACTGTATCCATATACATACTCGTACATATGTATAAAGATTTTCGCTAAACTAGCCGAATATGTTGGTCAGTGTGTGAGAAATCTTCAAAAAAATTAATGCCAAACATTAATGTAACCTTCCAATATTCGAATCTTCCTCCAGCTCAAATGTTTCCGATAAAGTGATTTTCCCGACTTTCAGACGACTTTGAACGGATTATGTCGGTCAATATGTGTAATATTTGAATGAAATTAAGGGAACATGTGTGCTTAAACAGAATATGAAACGATGTGATTATTTTTTGAAATTCATTAAAAATTCCCCAAATCCTAAACACAAACGCCTGGATTACAGTTATATATAACACGAATTGACATACATTTTCGATCACCTATAGGTGCCGGGGTCTAAATATTCAGTATCTAGGGCTTGAACAGTTTTTATTGGATTTAATCAATTTTCGGTCATGAGATGGCACACACTAAAGACACACTTTAACGTATAAAATTATTCATTTATTGCGCCTTAAGTAATTTTTAACAGTACCGTTATATGAGGAGTGAACGGGGTTATCCTCCGATTTCATCCGTTTTCGGACCGTCGCACAGTGGTCGGTCTTGTATGGAATCAGCCGTCGAATATACTTCCACTGCTTATATAAAAGTGAAACTTTTGCCAAAGCTTTTTAAAATCTCCCTCTCGCGTTTCCCACTCCGCCACCATGCGATGGTAACAAATTTTAATTAATTAAATATATTAAATTAAAAAAGTTGATAAACGAAAAAAGGAATTTTTTGAATATTATTTAACTAAATCAAAAACTGATTTTAATAAAATTGATTTACATTTGCATGATAGTTTCTCTGACTGGTGATGAACGGTTCTAAGCTCAAAAGCAATCGGTTTAGCAAGTCCTGATTTGTAGCGATCCGTTAGTTCTTTCATGTATGATGGAGTCGATACATCTTAACGTCCTTATTGCTTGTCTCAGCAGATTCTTATGAGAGCCCTCCAATTGAAACTGGTGCATATTGAATAACATCGGGAGCGTGAATTAAAATTTTACGGACTGATGAAGGAAGATAATACCAGGAATATTTTGAAGTCAATTCCTTTGCAGGATCTAGCGCAAATCTAGTGCATTTAGGGTTTATTAAACTGATTCCTTTTGAATTTGAATTCGAACAGGACGGCAATAGCGGGTGGACGAAGGTCTGAAGTTTTTACAAATTTGTTTATGCTCTTCATCATTTTGCGATTTTATCATCAGTTCTACAGGGACATACATATGTCGTGATAAATAAATTATTGTCTTCCAAATTATTATTTTCAAATTCAAGCGAATATAAGCACGTTCTGACCAGAATTGCCATTAAAGCCACATATTCCTCTTGATAATAAGTAATTAGAGGACTCATTCCGTTCATTAATTAGATTTATGATGAAAAAAATGAAAATAAAAAACAATAAAATATGCACGAATATTCATACACGTAAATACAAAAATCGCATGCCTGGTAGAATAACATGAGACTTAGAAAACATTAACTGATATAAACAAACTTGATTCATTTGAGGGCGAGACAGAGATCACAACTTTTTGTATATCTTAAATCGATGTATAAAGAAAAACATACCACTCAAAAGGGCACTTGTAAAACAATTGTTTTAAAATCATAAAACAACATATTATTACATAAAACCACTTTATTATATAACATATTCCTTTATTATCAATACTCTCTTCAATTTATGGGAATTAAACACGATTTTATATTGCAATTTGATTTATTATAAGATATAATTTTTAAGCTATTTTCACTGCACAGTCCGTGTGTTTCTATTGTCTCTTTTCGTAGCCCTACGAATGGGATAGAGCAAAAATGTATTTATCGTTCATTTTATTGGTGTTTTAAGAAATAGATTTGATACAAACAGTCGTAAATTTCAAATTTTTATTTTTTATATTTGGCTTATGAAATCGACCAGTGGCGTCGGTAGAAGTTCTTATAATATTCGAGCTGGGCAAATTTGGTTTTTGTATCTCAAGTGGATTATGAGATACATATGTACATTAAACATGTAAAAGAGCTGGCCACACCCATTTTTCCAAAAGTTTTTACCCACAGGTGCCCCCTTTTTGTTGCGATCCTCTGTACCAAATTACAATTTTATATCTTAAGTGGGTATGGAATTATAGAATATGTTTTCGGTTAATGGTGACTTGTGGTCGTGGTAGTGGTCCGATTACGCCCACTTACAAACTCGTAACTTCTTTTGTACTAAGGAAAGCGCACACCAATTTTCATCAAGACATCTCAAGTTGAATTCCGTTAAAGAACAACTTTTAATGAGTTCAATTTGCATTTCAACACCAATTGTAAGCAAAAACGATCAATAATCTCTGCATATAACTATGTATATAACACATATTTTATATACTCGTTTAAACGGTTATACTTTTTCGTGGTTCTATAATCATCAAGGATGCAAGAGAATGTTAAATAAAATCTACAAGAGTTTGCCGCTCCTTACAAAAAGAGAAAATCACATATATTTATTGTATTTCTTATAAGAAAATTTATTAAAAAAATATACACACATTGTATATAATAATATTATTTATTTATTTCGACGATAGTAAGGCTACAGGCACAATATTATATGTATATCTGTCTACATTGGGTAATGAACACTTTTTTACCCAACGGTCATTGTCCTCGTCATAAACTGATACACTTGATATGTCATCATGTTTAGGGTGACCAAAACTCCATAGCTTATTGTCGAACGAGAAGACGTTTTCTATACGAGCCCACTCAGCATTCAAACAACAAATCTGCGCAAAATATTCAGTTTGAAACCAAACGATTGGCAAAAATCAACTTAATTTACCTTAGACCAGGTGTTTCGCTCAGGATCATAACGTTCAACACTTTGGCTACTTTGTTTAGCAGAATACTTCTCTAAAACATAAATATGTCCCTTATGTACTCTTACCTGCAATGTAAAATCTAGCAATATATCAATTATTATTTTTTAATCTAACTTACACAAGGTGAAACACGACATTCTGTCATATCCGCGCAAGAAGTCCAAGTATTCGAATCCGGATTGTAGCATTCGACGAGTTTTAAATCGCCAAAACCATTTCTACCGCCCAATACGTAAATTTTATTATTTAAAGTCACTGCTCTGCCAAAACTTTTTGGAAAAATAAAACTGCTCACGAACTCCCAACCATCGGATGGTGTATATCTGGAAATCAACAAAAAAAACATGAGTTTAAATATCATATCGAAATTGATATGAAAAGCTTTGCGTTTGTTAGCTTAATCAGCATCAACTAAGAAGTTGTCTTAATTAAAAACTTAGAGTATTCTAAAGAAGTCGCTGGCAATGTCAGATGGTGTGGGTGTACTTAAAGCCAGAGACAATTATTTGACGAGGCAACGCTAAAACGTTTCTAGATTTCACTTTATAAAGTTTTTGGAGTTGAGATTTTAAGAGCAAGTGCATTGACCAAATACCCTTTTTCTTGTATACAATATGTATATAAGTACTTCGTTTTGTACACCATCTACATGACTATAAAGCAACTTATCTAAAATCCTTTCACATTTAATCTTAAAATTAAAGTTAATCTGAAATTGTTGAAGCTCACAACCGTTATCGTTAGGCAATTCGTTACAGATTTATACATAATTACCTCTCCACCGACGACAAAACCTTGTTACCCTCTAAACCACCAATCGCGTAGATTTTACCATCTAATTCGGCAGTAAGGTGTGAGCGTCTTGCTTGGTTCATGGCGGGCAAATTTTGCCATGTCTTATTTCGTATATTCCAGCTCCGGACGATGTTGAGTGTGGCACCATTTTTATAACCACCAATAAGAATTAAATTATCATTACTAAACTTCATGGTAAAATCTGTGTAATCGATTTTTAAACTCGCATATTTTTGCCACTTATCCTCAGCTTTGTTATATTGCAGCAGCTTGTGATTCATCTATTTAAAAATATTAAGCGTGGAAAAATTTGAGATTATAATTTCTGAATCTAAGCCGCAATGTGCGCTTACCTCGGTTGAGCCAAACACCAGGAATGTTTTCTCACAAGTAACACGTGGTTCTGTGAAACGCATATTTATCTTTGTTCGTGCTGCAGGCTCTCTAATCCACGATATCGCCTTGAAGGCCAGCAGCTCACAACCAGGTAACGGCTGAATATGTGTCAACAGAAAGTCCGCATCAAATTGGGTAAGCCGGAGACAAGCTATTAAAATTGGTAGTTGCTCTTGATGTGCAGGAACATCGTAATTGAACCAGCGTTTTATGGCATCGTAGGCATCTTCCTCACGAGTTATATTCAAATTGTCAGATTCCAGAATATGTTGCAATTTTTCGACATCAAAATTCAAAAACTCAACGCGTCGACTGATCTGGTATTATTAGAAGCAAAATGTCGATTACACAAGTACCGCTCTTGTGAGGCATTATACTCACCTCCATAAAGTTCTTTATTTCATATTCGATGAGTTTTTGCTTAAGCCGTTCACACTGCGTTTCTCGCTCGAGCGTGTAAGCAGCCTGTAATGTATAGTCATTGATATTTGTTATGAGGAAATCCACACAACTGCTTGTGACATCGTCTAATTGCAAAATGAGTGCCGCCTTCAGCATGGCACCAACATTGTTAACGGTAATGAAGGCCTTCCCGGTGTAACAAAAGGTTATTAGACGCTCAAATGTATCGCTATCGATATCATTTATCTCGATGACGGGATTATTGCCTTGCTCGCCTTTGAAAAGGTTCTCGAAGTAGGGACTCGCTGCTGCGAGTATCAAACGATGTGCGGGTACACTGTCCACACATCCAAAAATTATAAATATGTAAGCTGAGGACAAAGTATCTATTACTTACACAGCCGTTGGGTTTGAAACTTTAAATGTGACATCGATTAGAGACTGTTCGTCGTAAAAGCTAAGTATTTTTCCCATTAATTTCTCCATGAAACGGTTCTGTTCACTGGAATTGCTCTGAAGAGCAGGTCCTAGCGTAAAAATCGTGGCCATTGCTAGTCAGTGGGCTTTCCTTTTGTAATAAAAAGAAAAAAACCGATATGGAATAAAATGTTTTAAATAATTAAATTCAACTCGCCTTTTGCTTTCAAATTATCAAGTAGAACAATTAATCTTATAGTCTATAGATTAATGCAACCTTCCGATATTCGAACCTTCCTCCAACTCAAATGTTTCCGATAAAGTGATTTTTCCAACTTTCAGAGGACTTTGAACGGATTATGTCGGTCGATATGTGTGTTATTTGAATGAAATTAAGGGAACATATGTTCTAAATCGTAATATGAAATGATGTGAATATATATTTATATTCATTGAAAATCCCCCATATCCTTAACACAAACTCTTAACTCAATTTCTTTATAACATTTTTAAATTTAAAATTTTTTGCTTTACTATTTCTCGGTTTATAATAAATAACACTTTTCCGGTTTTTACTCTTCGATTTAAAGAAACGGTTAATCCAGCGAAGTAATCGATTACATTTTGATTGCATAATAAAATTGCTGACAACCAAAAAGAAACTAAGGGGAAGGAAAAATCTATAGATTTATTTAGTTTGTTAAACTGTTATTATTCCGTCGCCGGAGTCTGTTTTTCTCGTTCACTGGTTTTGATCGATTTTGATTAGGAGTATTGAATTGGTAATCTGGTCGTACAATTATTATATTTCAGTTGTTTTCCATATTGGTCACATGGGGCATTAGACGCATTCTTTACTATTTTAAAATAAATCCACAAGGCGCTAGGTGCCGTTTTAAGAAATATATTGACAAGAAATCAAATTTAATAGAAACAATCACATAATTTGTAGATGGATTTAGATTGACCTTTGATCGTGGGGTTTCTTGTGTTCGTATGTTGAACTTAAAAACTAGTAATTTAACTGTAAAACCGAATGTCAAGATTCGAATGCCTGATTGACTTTTGAAAAAAAAGAAAAAGGAACTTTTGAAAAAAAAAAAATTTACGAGTAAACTTGTTACTCAAGTAAAATCGGATTCGAGTTTCCTACCATCCCTACGAACCGCACAATGAAAGTATAATTTTCACATATTTCAGTGTAGATTGCTTCATTACAGTTATAGTTTCATAAATATGTATGTGTATGTTTGTATGTAAAATATCTTAAATATAGGGACACCGGATTTATTGTTTTTGAAAATGTTTAACTTTAAATATGAATATCTCAAAACGATGCTTACATTCTGATACACAGCAGAACCTTTACTATCACCCCAAAGCATTTTATTTATTTCCTTTCGACTACGAAAGAGCGCAATGTCGATTATTAAATTATTGACAAAGTTTCGAAAACTAACTGTTTAAAATAATCTTAATAATAAGCAGAGAAATGGAAGGATATCAGGACTTATGCTCTACACTGTATACATATGTTTTCCAAACACAAGCAACGCTGCTCGCTTTTTTTTTTGTGTCATTTTCCACCTGGCCTTTCCAAAAGAGTGGAGATCTTCCTCTTTTTCTGCTTACTCCGGCGGGTGCTGCGGCGAATACTCTCAGAGCTGGAGTGTTTTCATTCATTCTGACGGCATGCCCTATTCAGCGTAGCCTCTTTCGACTGCTGTCTTCACCATTGCCAATGCGCAATAGGTTCTGCGGAACCTTTCTCTCGAAAACTCCTAAGGCCGACTCATCAGATGTTGTTCTTAATTGCCTGCTCAGTGCGAAGTAGCACCTGTTGGCAAGAGTTATTCTGCGTTGGATTTCGAAGCTGACATTGTTGTTGTTGTTGTAGACGAAATTATCTACAATTTCGAAGTTGTGACTGTCAACAGTGACGTGGATGCTTAATTGTTTAATGACAGGAGTTATTTCGCTGTACACTCTTATATTATAAAATACTGTAACTTCTATATTTATGTAGTTCTGCAGCTCGTATTATTTTCTCCAGCAATAGAGAGGTTTTTGGTGTTGCCAAACATGGTGTTTGGTTGGGAAGTACCAGTGAAAGATAAAAGGTTTCCGTGAAATCGGTATAATTCGAATAAATCCACTCCATAGAAGAGTATAAGTGGTTACTAAATAGTTAAAGCAGCTATTAAGCATTTATTGGGTAGTCGAAAAAGTATTTTCCTTTTTTGTCAATAGATGTCATGTTAGATGTTTACATGTTCTAAATAATACATATATGATTTAAGTTCTTTTCATGCGATAGTTATATCTATATACATATGTATATAAAAGAAAGTCGTGTTAGTTACACCATTTATAACTAAAGAACGACGGAACCGATTTCGCTGCAAATTGGTGGGGAGGTAGATTAGAACCAAGATAATGGCATAGGATACTTTTTATCTTTTTATCTTAAAACTCAATTCCTAAATACAGAAATTATGTTGCAAATCATCAAAGAACCATTTGAAAATATTATTAATTCAAAAAACGAAAGCAATGCGTAAGTAAAAATAATAACAACGGAGAGCTAATACGTGAGAACACTAATTTTAATATGCATGCATGCATAGTATCTGGGTTATATAGATTGTTGGTCCTGAACCAGGAGTTTTTTTAGAACGAACCCGTCAGATATACATACGTATTTAATATCACAACCTAAAATGGCTTTGACATTTTCGTTGTCGAGGCATCTGAATACATTTATAATAAACCAAGAGAGCGTTGATAAAAAGGTATATTATAATTTGAGATATACAGAAATCTTTTCGAACCAGAACAATGAAATATTTAAACGGAAACGAATAAGTAAACGCGTACAATTTCAAATTGATCAAATATTGGGAAAAGTAGAATAGAACTGCTACCAAATACGCAGTGCAATGGATCATAACCACGTGCATCCGAAAAGACTTATGTCATAATCTTGCCAGCCAACTTTTTTGTCTTTCCACGCTTGAAAACCGGTTCATAATATGCAGTCCACTATCTGACTATCGATTGGACTCGTTTGATTGCTTTCTGATTAAATTTTTTTTTTGTAAACTAACACAAGTTGCTTCAACTTCTCATTAACTAATAGTTATAATCTAACTAATAGAAATCGTATGGATGGCATAAGTAGTACTATCAATCTATCAGCCACAGTAAAGCGTGGACGGGTCCTTTAGTATCTAATAAATAAAAATTTTTTGATAATTTATTCGGAAGTCAAAGCTTATTTAACATTTGCGAGAATTCGAACCAAAATATGCAAAAACGTTGATGTATGATACGCTAAGCGAAACATATGTACGTAAAATTCACTAAAAAATTTAACTTCACAGCACACATTCATTTGCGCAATTTACTATATTTCGTTGGGATTCTTAGCGGTAAATTCGTGGTTTTGCTGTCATCTCTCCAGTAGCTCGTGAACATTCTGTGCTGCCAAATTAAACGACGAGATCATGAGCTCTCTCAACAATCAAAGAGAGTAATTTCGGTTCATTAACCATGCGCTTAACTGCAGCCAAAACTCTTTTCTAGAACTGAGGTACTAAGTACAGCTTAGAGAATATATCTCCTTGTGCTCTCGTTAAAATACCATTTTTCGGTCTCTGAGAGATTTAGAGAGTATAGCATGGCTCAGCTTAAGTGCCTCGGAGACGATCAAGTCGTTTTTTACTTATTTCTGCTAAATAGCAGCGATTATGATGAATTCGCCGGTTGAAGTTTTTCAGCTCTGTTAGCCGTCCAAATGAGCAACATTTAAAATTCGGTTTGCACATTCTCATCGTTTTATGTTGTCTGATAACACTTGAATGAGACATCCGCATACTCTCTTCCTTCAAATCTGCTATATAAATTTTATTGCTTTCGCATGTAAATTTTTTGACAAGAGAACAAAGAAATGACCAATAAAGACAGTTTAAATGTACACAAAAATATAAAACGAAAAATCAGAACAAAACAAATCAGCAAAAATTGTCTTCAAATGAGTTTAGAATCGGGCGTTGTGGTTGTGACGAAGGATGACAAAGAATGTATAAGATATATAAGATCCAATAAAGAAGTCCCTTATATTTTCAAAGAAGACTTTAGAAATATGTATGTATGGTAATGTGCGACGTGTTGCCCTTTCGTAGTGGGACGATTGTCGCTTGTGCGCGTTAGGAATAATCCGCGTGCATTGGATGTTTATACATATGTACATATGTATGTATTTCCTGTGGATAATTTTCTTGTGCTGGTATGCAGCTCTAAAGAAATCAAGTACTAATTTTTAATACATTTTTTCAATAAAATGCGAATATGGCAAACCAGGTTTTGCGAAGAAACATGAAATCAACAATTGTCAACAAGATTTGATGAAACTCACGATGAAATCGGTCAAAATTTGTTTTCAAGCGAATTTAAAATCGCCGTCATCGTTTTGACGATGGACGACTTCTATAGGCAATTTAAGAGTTATATGCAACTAGATATATTTTTGTTTAATACATACGGTTCTATTGTATATCACAAACTTGCTATTAAATGCCGGCAGTTGGTATAATCACACTGTTCTCAACGCACAATTTAAAGAAAACTCAACTTAATCGCTTTGCTGTTCACGCTATACTGCAGCTAAAACATTTTACAATAACTGAGTAACTAAGACTTAGTTACTAAGTACAGCGATAACAAAGAGAAGTGATCTTTTTGCGCTCTCGTAAAAACAACATTTCTTAGTCACTGTGTTGAAAGGTTCAAAGAGTACAGCATGGCTTAGCTTAAATGGCCCATACACGACACACATGTGCGTTCGATCTGTGTGAATTCGTTTCCCATACACGACACACAAATTCATTTTGCGTTCGATCTTCACACAGTGATCATGTGCGACAAAATTTATTTCTAATGTAGCACTTTTATCTATTTCTTTGTATTTCTGAAATAAGTTATTTCAACTTTTATTTTTCTAAATTTTTTTTTAATATTTATCACTTTTCGTTTGCCAAATTGCCAATTCATTTTTTATAAGATTAATAAATTCTCATACGAAATCTTTATTAAGGGGGGAACCTGCTTTAGAAGTTTGAAACAATCGATTTTTTTTGTTTAAATCTCTTTAAAAATTATCTAAAAATATGCCCCCAAAGTTATACATGGGAATTCGAAATATTATCGAAGCTAGAAGGGAAATAGTGACCGAGCGTCTAGCAGATATATGAGCGATTGGGCGAAAAGCTAAAACTTTGAAGCGCGATTTCTCGGTTTTTCATTTTTACGATTATTTGTAATTGGGGGCAAAGTTGGAATTAGGGCAAAGTTTATCATCTTTGACATAAAATTATCTTCTATTTAAACTAAAAAAAACTAAGAAAAGTCAAGTTTGAACATATTTTTAAACAACATAAAGGAAATTTTTTTGGTCAAAAACCACTTTTTTCAATTTTTAAAAAATTTGTAAAATTTTACACTTTTTTGGAGCTTTCTTAGTTTAACTAGAAGATAAATTATTGAAAAATACGAATCTCTTTGAATTTTTTGTTTCTGATAAAAATTGCGACCTGCATCCTGCCCGCCGTCCGAAAAATACACATGCGAGATGTATCGGGCAATTGCAAAATTTCAAAGATTTCGTATCCAAAAGATTTATGAAAGATGGTCAAATATATAACTATAAAGCCCAGAAATTTCGCTTGAATCAATTCTTTTTTTCCCTCCCAAAAAAATCCTAAAAAAAATCGATTTTTTGAAGCTTCTGAAGGAGGCTCAGCCCTTAACACTTGCCATTGTTCGACCGCGATCTTCACTGTTCGGCGACACGAGAGAAATGAGATTTTGTGCGCACACAACGCCATACACGACACACATGTGCGCGCACCGATCGTAAAAAATCAAATATTTTCGACGAACATGGATCGGTACGCGCACAAGCCCATACAAGAGTAAACCGCATACGCACACATACCGATCGAACGCACTTGTGTGTCGTGTATGTCCTCTATAAGCTTAAGCAGAGAACACAAAGACGGATTGAATTCTATATGATGCTCGATTGGCCGGCTAACAGAGCTGAAAAACTGAACTAAGGCGTTCACCATTTTCGCTGCTATTTAACAGAAATGAGCACGTTCTCTGGCAGAATTTAACTGTCATATTGGCTTGTGATGCTTATGCTATTTGGTGACACATTCACATGTACATATGTATATGTATGTTTGTATGCTTGTGCGCTATTTGTTCGGCAATGCATACAAATATATATATATACATACCTACATATACATACATATGTACATAAGTACAAATGCAGATTAATGTGCGCACATGTAATATATTGTTAAGTGATAAAGTCATGATTTGAATTTCAGGATGCGCACATGCGTATACATACATACATATGTATGTACATAAGTATGTACATTCGTATGAGCATATACAGATACATGAGTATATAACATTAATATAAATAATAGAAGATGTATGTACATATACATATGTATATTGTTGTGATAAATTTAATTTATATTAGTAAGAAACATAAAACAAAAATATTTATTAGTAAAGTATATAATGTAAAAATCAAATAAAATTATTAAATATACAAGTCCAAATTGACTATAAATATTACTATGCATGCATTCATACAAAATTATACTCATATCATAATTATTTTTACATGTCAATATGGAATTGTTGATACATTGCTTAATTTACAATTTTCGGTAATTGTTATTTACTTATTTGCTTCGATCACTTCCGTTCGCAATAACGGCGAATTCCATGGTTGTGAGGTTAATTCCGTGGTTTAAGTTTTACAAATGTTCTATATCATGCAACCGAACATGCACCTTCTCTATGTCTCTATGTTATATGAATGTAATGAAATTTGTGAAATTTACGAAGACGATGCTGTTGAGAACCGATTTCACCCATATTTCGTACATATGTATCATTAGGGTGTTAAGAAAATATTATATACCGGATTTCATTGAAATCAGTCGAATAGTTCCTGAGATATGGTTTTTGGTCCATAAGTGGGCGACGCCACTCCCATTTTCAATTTTTAAAAAAAGCCTGGGTGCAGCTTCTTTCCGCCATTTTTTCCGTAAAATTTGTGTATCTGGCGTGTTTTGTTAGTCGGTTAACGCACTTTTAGTGATTTTCAACATAACCTTTGTATGGGAGGTGGGCGTCGTTATTTACCGATTTCTTCCATTTTTGAACTGTATATGAAGATGCCTGAAGGAAACGACTCTGTAGAGTTTGGTTGACATAGCTAGTATAGTAGTTTCCGAGATATGTACAAAAAATTTAGTAGGGGGCGGGGCCACGCCCAATTTTCCAAAAAAAATTACGTCCAAATATGCCCCTCCCTAATGCGATCCTTTGTGCCAAATTTCACTTTAATATTTTTATTTATGGCTTAGTTATGACACTTTATAGGTTTTCGGTTTTCGCCATTTTGTGGGCGTGGCAGTAAACCGATTTTGCCCATCTTCGAACTTAACCTTATTATGGAGCCAAGAAATACGTGTACCAAGTTTCATCATGATATCTGAATTTTTACTCAAGTTACAGCTTGCACGGACGGACGGAATGACGGGCAGACAGACATCGGGATTTCAACTCTACTCGTCACCCGGATCACTTTGGTATATATAACCCTATATCTGACTCTTTTAGTTTTAGGACTTACAAACAACCGTTATGTGAACAAAATTATAATACTCTCCTTAGCAACTTTGTTGCAAGAGTATAATGAGTAAAATGATTGCAACACCCATGAATTAGGCCAAATGGCATTTCAACACCAATTGTCACCAAAAATCGGTAAATAATCTCTGCAC
The DNA here is from genome assembly GCF_023373825.1 of Bactrocera dorsalis. Taxonomy (NCBI): domain Eukaryota; kingdom Metazoa; phylum Arthropoda; class Insecta; order Diptera; family Tephritidae; genus Bactrocera; species Bactrocera dorsalis. The sequence continues at coordinate 90,892,298 of NC_064303.1, forward strand.
ATAACAATACTTACAAAAATTTTGTAATAATTTTAAATGTTTCGCACATATTTTTTATACAATATAAGTTTAAAACGATCGTGAAAATATTTGAAAAATGAGAAGGAATGGCCTTCGGGTCTTCCTCGCTGCCTCTTCGCCAGAAAAAACTAGAAACCGCTGACATCATACTTGTTCGTGGTTCTGTAAACATCAAGGATGCAAGAGAATGTTAAATAAAGCTTACAAAAGTTTGCCGCTCCCTTCAAAAAGGGAAAATCACACATATTCATTGCTTTTCTTATAAGAAAATTTATTTAAAAGAAAAAACCTATATATAAGAATATCATTTATTCATTTCGATGACAGGAAGGCTACAGGCACAATACAAAGGAAATATCCATTTACATTGGAAAATGAACACTTTTTTATCCAACGGTCATTATCCTCGTCATAGATTGACACACTTGACCTGTCGTCAGATTCAAGGCGACCAAAAAGCCATAGCTTATTGTCTAACGACATGCCTGCAATTCGAGCCCATTCAGCATTCAAACAACAAATCTGCGCAAAATATTCAGTTTGAAACCAAACGATTGGCAAAAATCAACTTAATTTACCTTAGACCAGGTGTTTCGCTCAGGATCATAACGTTCAACACTTTGGCTACTTTGGTTAGCAGAATACTTCTCTAAAACATAAATATGTCCCTTATGTACTCTTACCTGCAATGTAAAATCTAGAAATATATCAATTATTATTTTTTAATCTAACTTACATGAAGTGAAACACGACATTCTGTCATATCCGCGCAAGAAGTCCAAGTATTCGAATCCGGATTGTAGCATTCGACGAGTTTTAGGGCTCCATTAATATTTCTACCGCCCAGTACGTAAAGTTTACCATTCAAAATCTCTGCACTGGCATCGAATCGTCCAACAGTCAAACTGCTCACGAACTCCCAACCATCGGATGGTGTATATCTGGTAATCAACAAAAGAAAACATGAGTTATAAATATCATATCGAAATTGATATGAAAAGCATTGCGTTTGTTAGCTTAATGAGCGTCAAATAAGAAGTTATCTTATTTAAAAACTTAGAGTATTTTAAAGAAGTCGCTGGCAATGTCAGATGGTGTGGGTGTACTTAAAGTCAGAGGCAATTATTTGACGAGACAACGCTAAAACGTTTCTAGATTTTACTTAATACCCTCATTCCAAAATATATAAGCACTTTGTTTTGTACATCATCCACATTACTCTAAGGCAACTTATCTAAAATGCTTTCACTAATAAGCTTAAGGTTAACCTGAAATTGTTAAAGCTCACAATCGCCATCGTTAAGTAATTCGTTACAGATTTATACATATTTACCTTTCCACCGACGACAAAACCTTGTTACCCTCTAAACCACCAATCGCGTAGATTTTACCATCTAATTCGACAACACGGTGTCCGCGTCTTGCTTGGTTCATGGCGGGCAAATTTTGCCATGTCTTATTTCGTATATTCAAGCTGCGGACGATGTTGCATGATACACCATTTTTATAACCACCAATAAATAATATATTTTCATCCTTTAAAATCGGCCAATAATTTGTGTAATCGATTTCTAAACTCGCGTATTCTTGCCACTTATCCTCAGCTTTATTATATTGCAACAGCTTGTAATTCATCTAATCCAAAAATATAAGGCGTAGAATAATTTGAAATTATAATTTCTGAATATAAGCCGCAATGTGCGCTTACCTCTGATCTGCAAATTACGAGGAATGTTTCCTCACAAGTAGCACGTGGTTCTGTGAATCGCATACTTATTTTTGTTCGTGCTGCAGGCTCTCTGATCCACGATATCGCCTTGAAGGCCAGCAGCTCACAACCAGGTAACGGCTGTATGTGTGTCAACAGAAAGTCCGCATCGAATTGGGTAAGCCGGAGACAAGCTATTAAATGTGGCAGTGGCTCTTGACGTGCAGGGACATCGTAATTGAACCAGCGTTTTATGGCATCGTAGGCATCTTCCTCACGAGGTATATTCAAATTGTCAGATTCCAGAATACGTTGCAATTTTTCTACATCAAAACTCAGAAACTCAACGCCTCGACTGATCTAGTATTATTAGAAACAAAATGACGATTACAAAAGTACCGGTCTTGTGAGGCATTATACTCACCTCCATGAAGTTCTTTATTTCGTATTCAATGAGTTTTTGCTTAAGCCTTTCACATTGGGTTTCTCGCTCAAGCACATAAGCAACCTGTATCGAGCGTTCAGTGATATTTTTCATAATGCAGTCCACACAACTATTTATGGCATCGTCCAACTGCAAAACGATTGCCGCTTTTAACATAGCACCGACATTGTTAACGGTAATGGGGGCCTCTCCGGTGTAACAAAAGGTTATTAGACGCTCAAAAGTATCGCTATCGATATAATTTATCTCGATGACGGGATTATTGCCTTGCTTGCCTTTGAAAAGGTTCTCGAAGTAGGGACTCGCTGCTGCGAGTATCAAACGATGTGCGGGTACACTGTCCACACATCCAAAAATTATAAATATGTAGGCTGAGGACAAAGTATCTAATACTTACACAGCCGTTGGGTTTGATACTTTAAATGTCACATCGATGAGAGACTGTTGGTCGTAAAATCTAAGTATTTTTGCCATTAATTTCTCCATGAAACGGTTCTGTTCACTGGAATTGCTCTGAAGAGCAGGTCTTTGCGTACAACTCGCGGCCATTGCTAGTTAATGAACTTTGCTTCCCTTTGTAATAAAAAAAAACAATACGGAATAAAATGTTTTAAATAATTAAATTAAACTCGACTTTTGCTTTCAAGTTATCAAGTAGAATAGGTAAACTTATAGTATATAGATATTCGTACCTTCCTACAATTCAAATGTTTCTGATAAAGTCATTTTCCCGACTTTCAGAGAACGTTGAACGGATTATATCGGTCAATATGTGTGATATTTGAATGAAATTAAGGGAACATGTGTGCTTAAACAGAATATGAAACGATGTGAATATTTTTTGAAATCCAATAAAAATTCCCCAAATCCTAAATACAGACGCTGAAATCATTTTCTTTATATTTTAAATTAAATTTGTGTTTGACTATTTTCGATTTTAAGAACCGACTAATCGGGCGAAATAACCGATTACATTTCGATTGCATAATAAAATTGCTGACAACCAAAAAGAAACAAAGAAAAGGGCAAGGAAAAACGTTTAGACTTTTATGGTTCTTAAACTGTTATTACTCCGTCGTCGGAGTCTGTCTTTCTCACTCACTGTTTTTTGTTATTATATCTCTTTTTTTTTAATTCACAAGGCGCTAGGTGCCGTTTTAATAAATATATTGACAACAAATCAAATTTAATAGAAATAATCAATTAATATTTACATTGACCTTTTGGTCGGGAGGTTTCTTGTGGTCGTATGTTGAACTTGAAAATTAGTCACTGAACTGTAAAACCGAATGTAAAGATTCAATGCTTGGTCGTATTCTGAAAATAAAAAACTTGTTACTGTAGAAGAATCGATTCGGATATCCACCAAGCGCACTATGGAAGTATATTTTTCACATATTTCAGTGTAGATTGTTTCATTACAGGTATACTAATTTATAATTGCATGTATGTATGTACATATGTACTTATGTAAAATTTGTTAAACTTAGAGAAATCGTATTTATTGCTTATGAAAATGTTGAACTTCAAATGCAAATATCTTAAAAACGATTCTTGTGCAAACGGCAGAAATAATTGGTTAAAGTCACGCCGGATTCGGGGGTTTACCGATATACTAAATATTGGAAATATGACACACTGAGCGCGGCAATTTCAAGTGCTCTCAACTGTTGACTCATACTTTGCGTCGGACCGGATGAGCTCTCAGCACAGAATGCACAATGTAAATACGCAAAAGTAGTTTTCTTTGTTGCTCTACTTTCTTTCGAAACCAAGCAGTTATTCAAAACGTTGGTATAATTCCCCTTATTACAATAAAGTGTAGAAACAATATTCGAAGTAAATAATACTTATGCTTTTCGACATTTTAACATTTACTTATAATATATGTATATTTTCTGCAAATACATACGGATTTATAGAAATGTAGAAATATAATCACACTCGTAACAGCACAAATTAAAGTCAACTAAACTCTTTCGCTTAAGTAGTCACACAATACACCAGCTAAAATATTTTTCCACATCCGAGCTACTAAGTATAACGATAACATAGAGAAGAGACCACTTTACGCTCTTGCAAATATAACATTTTTGCCTCTGTGTTGATAAGGTTTAAAGAGTGTTGCCAGAACAAGGCGTTAAATAGTTCTGCTCTCAGAGTAGCCAGACTATATGTAAAGATCAGCAAGATCATTAAGATCATTTAACATTACCAAAACGCTCACGGTAAGTCAGTTCGCCAATATCAGAGATATAGAATTGTTCAACTCCTCCCTCATTGGAAGTGAGAGAACAATTGCTAAACGTCAAAACCTCCTGAAGTTTTACAGTTGATCGAGTTCAGGAGGTTTTGACGTTTAGCAATTGGAAACGAGCGATGGTCAGATTGAAATCTTACCAAAAAAATATGTAAACGGAGGGATTTGTTGCAAAAACAATGAAAATTAACTAAATTTATGAAATTCAAATGTATTTTATGAAACATTTTGTAATGTCAAACATCATATTATTATTTTCAATGGAAAATTATTAAAAATATTTATTGATTAATAGCTTAAAAGCTGAAACCTTTTATTGGGTATTGAAAGGTCAAAAGTCAGTTGTTTTAACATCTCACATTTTCACACTGGAATAAGTTGGACCTCCCTTTATTCCTGGCAATATTCTGCTGTCTGCGTATGTGAAGTTCAGCATTCTAAAAAACTGAATATTTGAACCAGCATAAAGGTATATATTTTTTGGATATCGATCGCAAGATTTTAAAAATAATAACTATTGCAACAATATTTTTCACAACAAGTACGGATAAAGCAGTCGGCACAACCAAACATAAATAACCGTATTCTCTTAGCAAGCGCGGCTTTTCGATCCACTCATCATTTAGTCAGCGAACCACTTCTCCAATGCCTCAAGCTGATTCAATATACATATGTACTATTATATTTTAAATGCAGTCGACACACCCTTCACCCTGCTGTTAAACATAAATCTGCGAACAAAAAAACAAATTGTAAACGATCTTGCTGAAGGGACCTATGTACATACATATATTCTCCCATCTAACTTTTGCCCATTTATCTTTTCGTGGTTCGTAATATAATCAGCGTTATCACATCCACAATATATGTAAGTGCGTCCGCGGTGAATGGTTATCTAAAATCTACGTAATGAAATTGATATGTGTGTGCAGTTTTATTGATTGCACTTACACTAAGCAGACCACGATCCTTATGCATATTCGCGTATGAAGATCAAATGTTTATAATTGGATCGTCGCATACAACAGAATTGAGGTACTGGACATCACTTGTATATCCAATAATGAAAAGTTTGGCAGTTAAAGTCATTTCGGGAGTATCTGAACGTGGTATTTCCATGGATTTCAGAGATTTCCTCTGCTTGGCAGAAGATAGCCTAAGTATATTGCGAAAGATTTAGAAGTGAAGCAGTATGGATCATCTTGAACAATCGCCTGAATGAGTTGGAACAAAGTATGCGTATTTTGTTGCCCAATACGGCAACCTTGGCATTTACTGAGCGGTTGGTATCGGAAGAACTCACATGATGGCAGGGAATCAATATATCGATTCTCATTTTTTACACGAGCAAGTGTTTTGATTTCTGATAAGAATTCCATGCAAATTAGTAGCGAATATCGGAAGTGATTCAGCGCTATATCTACTTATGTACATATATGGGTTATAAGTAACAAGAAAATAGTGTCGAGATGGATAAGATGATACGAAACTTTAGCTTTGGATCTCTTTTTCTTTAAAACGCGTCCCCTGATTATTTGACAGCGGTTTTGGTTAACTAGTTAATGATTTTGCATTTTCAAAGTTTGTTTTGTATAATTTAGCGAAAATGTCAATAATAAAGAAGTTTGTGTTCAGAATATATATGCAAAATATATGTAAATTATATTTTAAGTAATAGCAATTAAACATACATATATACGTTTCTCTTGAACATGCGATATTCTTTTATGAACTGTTTTATATTTCTCTTTATTACTTATTTTAAATAGTTACAATAATTATTAAAAATGTATTATCTATCATATTTGCGTACCTATTAGTACTAGCTTAAAAATTTTGATATTTTTTATGAATTGTTATGGTTTTTCATGTTTATATACATATGTATATAATAATGTGAAAATTGCAAAATACCCAAAAGTTAATATAAAATGCCCAATCTAATATTTTTCCGCAGTGGCATCATTGGCAAATGTTATAAAAAAATGCGAGTTTTGAAAGCTCTCTCTCGAATTAAAGAGTTTCATATCATATTATCCATGCTATAATGAAGCTAAATCAGTTTTCTACACCACCGATCGTCACGCCGTTGCTCTCTTGAGTCGCTTTGGCTCCCAACAACTCAATTACAACAAATTCAGCGTTTTTTAACGGGTCGGTGGGGTATTCTGGCCTGTTTTTTGACATTTTTTTCATAGAAATTTTTATTCTTCAATAGAACCTTTTACACATATCATGAGGTATGTATGTACATATGTATATCGTGGAGTGTATAAACAAATTTTCTCGGAATTTTTTGATGATATCTGTCGGAGAAATGGCTGGGTGAATGAATTTTTTGATGATATCTGTCGGAGAAATGGCTGGGTGAATGGACACGATTGCTCATGTAGGGATCATCTGAAACACAAAAACTCAAATTATTCTTAAAATGTACGTGAATGGTTATCGTGCCTACTAGAATCATGAAAAAATGTTGACAAATAAAAAAGTAATTAACGTTTTTTTTCTGAATTTTTTCATTTTTTTTACATAAATTGTGTCATAATATTGTCAATAAATTATTCAAATTATGAATCTAGTAGGGATGATAGCCAGGCGTTTTGGGAAATAAGTTTAAAATTTGAGGTGTGCACTCCGAGCGCCCCGAACGTCAAACTGTGTTATTATTATTGAACTTTTTTCGAAAACTTCAAAGGGTAAAGTGAGTTTCTACATTAATTCAAAGGATAGAAGGGAACAGAAAATGCAAAAAAAAAATTTTTTTTTAAAGATTACCCTATGCCCCATAAGACAATACGCAAAATGATCACAACCGGCAAGCTGACTTGTGGTGGCGTCGTTTGGCTAGCGGAAACTTGCACAAAAATAACGATGCCTCGAGCTATTGCACGATTTGTAGATAGGTATGAAAATACACTCTTTGTCAATAGGTTAGACGCACCCGTACTTGCGTTAGTACTTAACTAACAACTTTTATTTTGAATTCAATTAAATAAAAGTTTATAACCATAGACCTGGGTTAAATACTGATACTTCAAGCATAATTTTAATAAAAGTGAGTGTTTGCAAACATTGTCTTGGAAAAGACCATTATCATGCTTAAAGAGTTAATTTTAGCTTTGTCCCTAGATAAAAATACACATTTTTTTAGCAAAAGGTAGTTTTTTTTAATTGTTTTGATACTTAGACTCTTAAAATGATTAAAATGTTTAATTGTGCACTAAACAGCTGAAAGGCCTGCCTTTACTTTGTCTTAGTACCCAATCTTAGTTGACGATCAACTTCCGTTACTAACAATTTAATAAAATTCTACAAATTTGAAATTTCGCTCGAGAAGTTAATGCCTTTGATCACTCTCCAAAGCTTTTCTCCATATGCCTCGGGTACTTTTAAATATACTATGTATGTATATAGAGTTCAGTTGTAGAGCTGTGTTTCATTTATTTGGTAATATTCCGATGCAATACGCTTAAAGATTGAAAGAAGTCTGTTTTTGACGTTCCTACATATCTTCACCTGAAATGCAAAATAACGTAACATTATCGGAAATTTACAGTGGCATGAATGAAATACGAAATAAAATGGAACATGAGTGAAAAAAATTTTTAATATTTGTTAAAACTGGTTTATATCTGAGTGAAAAATCTGCAAATGTTGAACATATGTAATATTAAGCATGTAATTTGAAGTAGTGAAGCGTAATCAATAAGACACTCAATTTTTCACATTTTTGCTACAAATATTGCTCACAATTCATTGATTTCCTAATTTTAATTTTTATGGTCATTGAATATTATTTTTATTTATTTTTTTTTTTATTAGAACACTAAAATACGTGAAGTGTGTTTAATTCAACCAACCGAAAGACTACGAGTATACATCGAAGTTTCTAGAGTCTTCAAATGCCCAAATATGTTTCTCGAGCCAACTCTTTATGATTTTTAATTAATTTTTCGAATTTTGAAAGAAAATGATTTGGCCCAACTAAGACTGGCATGGTAGAAAACAGAACAGTTTAATGAACAAAAAGTTGTTGCGTTTAACTTATGATTAGTAGTGTACTTATGTACATACATATGTATGTATGTAAGTGCTAGTGCAAAGGCGCTTTTTGTATTTATTATTGTTTTGTTGTAGGGAAGTGGTCGGCATGAGAGGATTTGTCACTGTGTTGTGCCGACCACTGCTGTAGGGAGACCCATAATGCTAGTTTGATAGTTCGGCTGACAGTATCTTATAAAAGTATTTCACATTTTTAGGAGCAAAGAGTTGCATTCGTTGACTTATAAGTACATACGTATGTATATGAATATGACTCGAACGCGCAAATACGCAATAGAAATCGTTCATCAGTTATGTAATTTTGTAATATTATTCATTTAAATTTTATATCATGATAATCGATTTCCCACTCATTGCTGAACAGACTGTAGCGTGCTGTAGGCATACTGCTTTGTGATTGGTCGCATGAAGTCCGTTACACGTCTGCTCAACGATCTCTCATGTGCAGGAATGGACAAAACCTTAGCATGTGCTAAAAGAGCGTAAGTGATCGCATACGTATACACACGGATTGTTACTTGCCCACGCAAACGAAGAGCGTAAACGAGCACTTACAATGGGACAAAACGAGAGTGAAAATCAGTCTGCAATCAGAAGTCAAGTTGATAAATTTATGCGCATGAATTATTTAGAACTCGTCTTAATTATGCTACTTCACGTGGCATAACTTGTTTGACATCTGAAAGCAGACTGAATATTTTTGTTCGCTCTGTTACACTGTAAGGGCACTAACGCAGCGACAGTTTGTGAGCGTGAGCGATTTTCCCTACGTTGGCGAGCTCAAGGCGTGGCTAAAAATGCTTTGTTGTTAATTCAGTAGAAATTTCGTTTTATGTTGAAGCATTTTGTGCCATTACGAGGGCTACTTATTATGTTGTTAGTTTTCATTGATGTCGCATCACATGGGTTCGTAGTGAAATTATTTTGACCACAGTTCTCGTTTATAATACAGCACTGGCTACCAATTTTGACAAACAAGCATTTTTGTCTAAAAAAATATTAATAAAACTAAATTCTCTAAAATTATCTCCGTTGGTAAGAAAAATTAAAAAAAACGTAAAATTTTAATTTTAAAATAAGGTTTCGTGTTTGCCAAAGGGGCCAGACTATATGCCTTTACTATTCAATATTTACCTACCGTAGAACCGTATTTTCAAATAAATAGCTGAATTAATTGACTTTTAAGAGGGTATTCTAGTATAGAGGCTCGAATTTCGAGCTATCTTCAACAATTAATAAAAAGGAAGCACTAGACATTTTTACTATCCGCTTTTTTATCTTTTGTTTATTAAACGTAGAAGAGTACACAAAATAATTTAAAAAACAAATAAGAAATTTCATCGGGTTATACTTGAAGAAAAGGGGAGAAAAAGAGGCCGCGTCCTCATCGCCATGATTTCTACCCTTGTCGTCATCTGAAAAATAAAACAATGACAGATTCTTAATGAGTACGAATGTTGCTATGTCATGAAGCAACAAAACTAAAAAAAAATTTCATAAAATGGCGTCTACGCAAAAAAAAGTCGATTTTTTCACTAATTTTTCAATTTTGTCGATTTTTTTTTTTATATTTTAAATTTTAAAATTTTATTTTTTGTTGCTTCCAGTGATAGAGATATATTTAAAGAATATTCATGCCACATTTCAAATAAATCGGCTGATCAGAACTTGGGAAATTGTGGCTACCGCATCAAAAAAGGAGTTTTGAGAAAAACGCGTTTAAAGTTTTACGTTATACGATATTCGCTCAACCGGTCTAGTTGCCATGTCACTAAAATGGCTATAACTTTGAAAATAATTTGAGTTTTGAAAAATTTTTTAATATTAAAACTATCGAATTATGAAAAAAACAAAATCGGTTGTTTCAAATTTCTAGACTAGAATACCCTCTTAAATAAAGTACATAAAAAAATCAAAACATCAACAAATTATTTATGTTTTACAGAAATAATCTTCAATTCTCAATAGGCAACATCAAGAGAGCGCCAACAGGCACACAACATCGAAATTTTTTAAATGTAAAGATTTTGAGTTACTCTCTGTTCAGATGGCAATAGTTTTACTAAAAAGTCTAAAATAAAACTTCACATGTGTAATAGTTTTGATCCAACGGTACAATCAAAGGCATTACAATAGATGGCATAAATATTGTCCATATCAATCCGTCATCTGTAGTCATAACCAAATGATTCTCAGCCGTGTGACTTGAAGTAAGATCCAAGAAAAGCAGCACCCTCTTTGATAATTCATGTTCAAATGTCAATAAAAAGTTAAAGATTTCGTTAATTACACATTCTTCTCGATTATAGCCGAGTTAACAGCAGCGCGCCAGTCGTTTCTTTTTTTCGCTATATGGCGCCAATTGAATATTCGAAGCGTAGCTAGGTCCTTCTCCAGTTGGTCCCTCAAACGGAGTGGAGGTCTTCCTTTTCCTCTGCTTCCCCCTGCGAGTACTTCAACGAATACTTTCATAGCTGGAGTGTGTTCGTTCATTCGGACGACATGACCTAGCTAGCATAGCCGCTATCTCTCGGTACCTATCCCCTTCCGCACGTGTCGCGGTCGATCGCAACGTTGCGAGGTAAGCAGTATGTTTTCTCTCCGCTGCGACATAGCACTCCTCGTCGTACCACATGTTCTTTTGCATTCTGCGAAAACCAATAGTTTCGGTTGCAACTGTACGTAAGGAGTTTGAAATGCCATCCTACAGTTCCCTTATACCGAGTTGTTGACGAGTGCTCTCAGAGAGCAGTAGTGCAAGCCGAATAGAAAATCGTTCGGCTGTCTATTGTGATTGCAGGTTTTCGACGTCGAGCCTTTCTTGTGTTTGTTGACGTGCACAGAGGCGAGTACGAATCTTGGCTGCAACAATGTAGTGCCGAAACGATGTTAGGACCTCGGAGCGCACGCACAGGAGATGTGTCTTCCGTCTAACACAACTTGATCTGGTTGGTGGTTTTTCGATCCGGAGACAGCCAGAGGGATTGAGGAATTTTCTTATGCTAAAATCTAGTACTACAGATAACCGTAATCCATTTAGGCAAGTTTCATCGTGGAAGCTGAATTTACCGACTGTAGTGCCAAAGATACCTTTTTTGCCTACCCTGGCGTTAAAGTCACCAAGCACGATTTTGATATCGACAGACTACAGAGGTGTGGAAACAAGCTCATAGGTATACGACTGCAATGAAATCTATTGACAAAATAAGAAAAGGCTTTTCGACCACCTAATATTAACAACAAAAATGTTTGTATGGAACAAATTTAATAAAAATGCAATATAAACTAAATTGTCCATTAATGTGTCGAGTTCATTATAACAAAATTTACGCATTTTTATCATTATCTTTTTTAGCAATTTTTCTACTTCAGATTGTACTGTAATAAAAAGAATGAACCTTTAAAAAACCCCAAATACTTGTTATTTATTAAAAACATTTATGATACTCTAACACAGGTAAGAAGCTGTAACAAAATGTGCAATTTTTATGTCCATGGCTGTATTTACTACCTTTAGATTTTAGAAGGCTGCTAAGCAATACAGTGCTTCGTTAGAAATTCTTATAATGTCTGTAATACCATCAACGATTATTATCTCCTGAGGTAATCACTTATATCTCCAAAGGATACATTTAATATGTATATATATATTTCCTCTTTAGATTAATTAGTTATCTTATCCTTTGCAACTTTGAAACCAAAAGCAAAACAATATTGACGCGGGAGTAAACTTAAATCAGAGGCCACCATGGCGTATACGCAACAACTTGAACAGAGTATATTTATAAGGGTAAATCGTGTCACTATATAAATGGATATGGAACATATGGAAATGTGTGCTGATTTAAAATATTATTTATCATAAACTCAGGCCTTATTCAAAAGTTGAATTCCGCCGAAAAAACAACTTTAAATGAGTTCACTGACGCGATTAATTCAAAATTGTCATATATATTTGATATACTCGTTTCAAACAATGGTGGAAAGATTTAAAAAATTAGAAGGAATGCCTTTCGGGTCTTCTCGTTGCTCTCTCGCGGGAAAAAACTAAAAAGCATTGACAGCATGCTTTTTCGTGCTTCTGTTAATATCAAGAATGCAAGAGAATGTTAAATAAAAGCAACAAGAGTTTCCAGCTCCTTACAAAAAGAGAAAATCACATATATTTATTGTATTTCTTATAAGAAATTTTATTAAAAAAATATACATATATTATAATATCATTTATTCATTTCGACGATAGTAAGGCTACAGGCACAATATTATATGTATATCCGTTTAATTTGGGTAATGAACACTTTTTTACCCAACGGTCATTGTCCTCGTCATAAACTGATACACTTGATATGTTATCAGATTCAAGGCGACCAAAAAGCCATAGCTTATTGTCTAACGACATGCCTGCAATACGAGCCCCTTCAGCATTCAAACAACAAATCTGCGCAAAATATTCAGTTTGAAACCAAACAATTGGCAAAAATCAACTTAATTTACCTTAGACCAGGTATTTCGCTCAGGATGATAACGTTCAACACTTTGTCTACGGTTAGCAGAATACGTGTCTAAAACATAAATATGACCCTTATGTACATACACCTGCAATGTAAAATCTAGCAATATATCAATCATTATATTTTAATCTAACTTGCATCGGGATAAACACGACATTCTGTCATATCCGCGCAAGAAGTCCAAATATTCGAATCCGGATTGTAGCATTCGACGAGTTTTAAATCGCCTTTACCATTTTGTCCGCCCAATACGTAAATTTTGTTATTTAAAGTCACTGCTCTGCCCAAACATCTTGGAACCTTCAAACTGCTCACGGACTCCCAACCATCGGATGGCGTATATCTGGTAATCAACAAAAAAAAAAATGAGTTATAAATATAATATCTAAATTGATTTGAAAAGCTTTGCGTTTGTTAGCTTAATCAGCATCAAATAAAAAGTTATCTTATTTAAAAACTTAGAGTATTCTAAAGCCGTCGCTGGAAATGTCAGATGGTGTGGGTGTACTTAAAGCCAGAGGCAATTATTTGACGAGGCAACGCTAAAACGTTTCTAGAGTTCACTTTATAAAGTTTTTGGAGTTAAGATCTTAAGAGCAAGCGCATTGACCAAATATCCTTTTTCTTGTATACAATTTGTATATAAGTACTTCGTTTTGTACACCATCTACATGACTATAAAGCAACTTATCTAAAATCCTTTCACCTTTAATCTTAAAGTTAAAGTTAATCTGAAATTGTTGAAGCTCACAACCGCTATCGTTAGGCAATTCGTTACAGATTTATACATAATTACCTCTCCACCGACGACAAAACCTTGTTACCCTCTATACCACCAATCGCGTAGATTTTACCATCTAATTGTGCAGTAAGGTGTGAGCGTCTTGCTTGGTTCATGGCGGCCAAATTTTGCCATGTCTTATTTCGTATATTCCAGCTCCGGACGATGTTGAGTGTGGCACCACTTTTATTACCACCAAAAAATATTAAATTATCATTACTAAAATTAGTGCTAAAATCTGTGTAATCGATTTTTAAACTCGCATATTTTTGCCATTTATCCTCAGCTTTGTTATATTGCAGCAGCTTGTGATTCATCTATTTAAAAATATTAAGCGTGGAAAAATTTGAGATTATAATTTCTGAATATAAGCCGCAATGTGCGCTTACCTCTGTTGAGCCAAACACCAGGAATGTTTTCTCACAAGTAACACGTGGTTCTGTGAAACGCATATTTATCTTTGTTCGTGCTGCAGGCTCTCTGATCCACGATATCGCCTTGAAGGCCAGCAGCTCACAACCAGGTAACGGCTGTATGTGTGTCCACAGAAAGTCCGCATCAAATTGGGTAAGCCGGAGACAAGCTATTAAAAGTGGCAGTGACTCTTGACGTGCAGGCTCATCGTAATTGACCCAGCGTTTTATGGCATCATAGGCATCTTCCTCACGAGTTATATTCAAATTGTCAGATTCCAGAATACGTTGAAATTTTTCTACATCAAAACTCAGAAACTCAACGCCTCGACTGATCTAGTATTATTAGAAACAAAATGACGATTACAAAAGTACCGGTCTTGTGAGGCATTATACTCACCTCCATGAAGTTCTTTATTTCATATTCAATGAGTTTTTGCTTAAGCCGTTCACACTGTGTTTCTCGCTCAAGCGTGTAAGCCGCCTGCAAAGTGTATCCATTGATATTTTTCATAATGCAGTCCACACAACTATTTATGGCATCGTTCAACTGCAAAACGATTGCCGCTTTTAACATGGCACCAACATTGTTAACGGTAATGGGGGCCTCTCCGGTGTAACAAAAGGTTATTAGACGCTCCAAAGTATCGCTATCGATATCATTTATCTCGATGACGGGATTATTGCCTTGCTCGCCTCTGAAAAGGTTCTCGAAGTAGGGACTTGCTGCTGCGAGTATCAAACGATGTGCGGGTACACTGTCCACACATCCAAAAATTATAAATATGTAAGCTGAGGACAAAGTATCTATTACTTACACAGCCGTTGGGTTTGAAACTTTAAATGTGACATCGATTAGAGACTGTTCGTCGTAAAAGCTAAGTATTTTTGCCATTAATTTCTCCATGAAACGGTTCTGTTCACTGGAATTGCTCTGAAGAGCAGGTCCTGGCGTAAAAATCGTGGCCATTGCTAGTCAGTGGGCTTTCCTTTTGTAATAAAAAGAAAAAAACGATATGGAATAAAATGTTTTAAATAATTAAATTCAACTCGACTTTTGCTTTCAAATTATCAAGTAGAACAAGTAAACTTATAGTCTATAGATTAATGCAACCTTCCGATATTCGAACCTTCCTCCAACTCAAATGTTTCTTCAATACAAGTCCTAAATACAAAATTAATACTTCAAATCATAAGCATTTACTCAAAATTCATGAAAGAACCATTTGAAAATATTACCTAGTAATTCAAAAAACGTAAGAAATGCGTAAGTAAAAATAATAACAACGGAGAGCTAATACGTGAGAACGCTTAGTAATTGGGATATATTGATTGTTCCTCCTGAACCAAGATTTTTTTTTTAGAACGAACCCGTCAGATATATTTAATATCACAACAAAAAATGGCTTGTCTTTCCACGCCTGAAAACCGGTTCATAATATGCAGTCCACTATCTGACTATCGATTGGACTCGTTTGATTTTCCTGGTGCTCAGCCCAAAGTCAACAGTATTTTTCCCAAAAAAGCAATGCTTTATTAAGACGAAATGCTTTCTGATTCATTTTATTTTTTTTGTAAGCCAACACAAGTTGCTTCAACTTCTCATTAACTAATAGTTACAATCTAACTAATAGAAATCGTATAGATGGTATAAGTAGTACTATCTATGTATCAGCGCACAGGAAAGCCTGGACGGGTCCTCTAGTATTTAACAAATAAATAATTTTTGATAATTTATTCGGAAGTCAAAGCTTATTTAACATTTGCGAGAATTCGAACCAAAATATGCAAATACGTTGACGTATGATACGCTAAGCGAAACATATGTACGTAAAATTCACTAAAAAATTTAACTTCACAGCACACATTCATTTGCGCAATTTACTATATTTCGTTGGGATTCTTAGCGGTAAATTCGTGGTTTTGCTGTCATCTCTCCAGTAGCTCGTGAACATTCTGTGCTGCCAAATTAAACGACGAGATCATGAGCTCTCTCAACAATCAAAGAGAGTAATTTCGGTTCATTAACCATGCGCTTTACTGCAGCCAAAACTCTTTTCTAGAACTGAAGTACTCAGTACAGCTTAGAGAATATATCTCCTTGTGCTCTCGTTAAAATACCATTTTTCGGTCTCTGAGAGGTTTAGAGAGTATAGAATGGCTCAGCTTAAGTGCCTTGGAGATGATCAAGTCGTTTTTTACTCATTTCTGCTAAATAGCAGCGATTATGATGAATTCGCCGGTTGAAGTTTTTCAGCTCTGTTAGTCGTCCAAATGAGCAACATTCAAAATTCGGTTTGCACATTCTCATCGTTTTATGTTGTCTGATAACACTTGAATGAGACATCCGCATACTCTCTTCCTTCAATTCTGCTCGATAAATTTTGTTGCTTTCACATGTAAATTTTTTGACAAGAGAACAAAGAAATGACCAATAAAGACAGTTTCAATGTACACAAAAATATAAAACAAAAAATCAGAAGAAAACAAATCATAACAAGTAAGGAAGAGTCAAGTTCGGGTGTCACCGAACATTTTATACTCTCGCACGATAAAGAGATAATCGAGATTTCATTATAATGATAATTATCCGTCATTATTTTTTTATCATCATTGGTCAATATTTTTTTATCATCATTGGTTCCTAATGTCCATACATATATACATACTTATATATTATACAGGGAAGGCATCAGATGGAATTCAAAACAGCGTTATATTAGAAGAAGGCGTGGTTGTGAACCGATTTCACCCATATTTCGTACGTGCTATCAGGGTGTTAAGAAAATATTATATACCGAATTTTATTGAAATCGGTCAATTACTTCCTGAGATATGGTTTTTGGTCCATAAGTGGCCGAGGCCACGCCCATTTTCAATTTTTAAAAAAAGCCTGGGTGCAGCTACCCTCTGCCATTTCTTTCGTAAAATTTAGTGTTTCTGACATTTTTTTTTAGTCGGTTAACGCACTTTTAGTGATTTTCAACATAACCTTTGTATGGGAGGTGGGCGTGGTTATTATCCGATTTCTTTCATTTCTGAACTGTATATGGAAATGCTTGAAGGAAACGACTCTGTTGAGTTTGGTTGACATAGCTATAGTAGTTTCCGAGATATGTACAAAAAACTTAGAAGGGGCCGGGCCACGCCCACTTTTCCAAAAAAATTACGTCCAAATATGCCCCTCCCTAATGCAATCCTTGTTGCCGATTTTCACTTTAATATCTTTATTTATGGCTTAGTTATGACACTTTATAGGTTTTCGGTTTTCGCCATTTTGTGGGCGTGGCAGTGGACCGATTTTGCCCATCTTCGAACTTAACCTTCTTATGGAGCCAAGAAATACGTGTACCAAGTTTCATCATGATATCTCAATTTTTACTCAAGTTACAGCTTGCACGGACGGACGGACAGACGGACGGACAGACGGACGGACGGACGGACAGACGGACGGACGGACGGACAGACGGACGGACGGACAGACAGACATCCGGATTTCAACTCTACTCGTCACCCTGATCACTTTGGTAAATATAACCCTATATCTGACTCTTTTAGTTTTAGGACTTACAAACAACCGTTATGTGAACAAAACTATAATACTCTCCTTAGCAACTTTGTTGCGAGAGTATAAAAAGTTGTCTTCAAATGAGTTTAAAATCGCGCGACATCGTTGTGACGAAGGATGACAAAGAATATATAAGATATATAAGATCCAATAAAGAAGTCCCTTATATTTTCAAAGAAGACTTTAGACATCTGTATGTATGGTAATGTGCGACGTGTTGCCCTTTCGTAGTGGGACGATTGTCGCTTGTGCGTGTTAGGAATAATCCGCGTGTATAAGGTTTTGCCTCTACCTGCTTTGGATGTTTATACATACATATGTATGTATGTATTCACACTGTGACAAAAAATCAAAATTTTAATTATATTCCACGGGTAAATTTATATTTTTATAACAGTCGAAAAAATGGCTTCGGTATTTTAAAAATAACTTTTGGCCATTTTGTACAACCCTAAGTACCTATATTCATATTATATATAAAGACTGCATCAGTACGCATGTAGATAAATAATTTAAATTTTTTTAAATAAAACATCACGTCAACTTAGACATAATAAAACTCAGAAATCAGCTACTAAATCTCTGAACCGACGAAGAAAATATAAATGCACCTAAGTATTTTGGCGCCGGAAAAATAGCCGACGAAAAAATCCGTTCCCGTCGCAATTGTGTTTACGGCATCAAGCAGGTATATTTCTGGCTTTCCTTCTTTTTTCATAACAGAGCTCGAAATTCCGTAATCTTCATAAACAGAGAAAGAGAATGACAGAAAATCAAAGAGTTCCACATGATGTCATCGTTTCGATCAACAGTATCCCGCGGGGCATTGCACATACCAAGTTCTCGTTTTTACTCGATTACAATAAAATTTTAATTTGTTTCGTATATAATGTCCGCAATCAATCCAAATTTTCGAATACACTGAAACAAGCTTATCACACAAGCATTTCCTTTTCATAACTCTTAGTGTTAATTCTTCTGCATATATGTATATACATATGTATGTACTAGACTGTGCCAAATAAATACAATATTTTTTTTTTCGGTCCCATATCAAAATTTCGTTAAGAGTCACGAAAAAAAATTGTGTCAAAATTTGAGCCCTTTATCTTCATTTTTCAGTTAGCGATCGCAAAAATATGAATTTTCGTCAAAAAATGTTTTTTTTTCATTCATTTTTTGGTTATAGATAATTTAAAATACCAAATATAAAAAAACCCTTGATATGGTTTTGTAGGAAATTAAATTCTCTACAAAAATGATCCTTTCTCGAATTTATAGAATCAACACCGTTTTTTTTTATTGCTCATTCAATTACAATTTGTTCTATGATTTTTATTTTCAATTATTGATAAACACTTATTAAACTTCTTTCCAACGAAAGAAACAAACTAAGTAAATTTTTCTTGGAATGTTTATGATCTAAACAACTAGTTTTTATACTTTAATTGATTGTTATATGGTACAATAAATGAAAAAAATAATTTTATTAACAAATATAATGAAGACAAAAAGAGTAATCTTTTTATATTTTTTATTTATAAGTCTCGCGGACTTATAAATTATTTATGATGTAAAATTTATAAGATATATCTTTTTTGGACCTTTTTATACGTCAAAGAATTCTGGTATAGAGCTTGTAACTTGAAACGGCAGTTTTATAACCCCGCCAGTGTACAACTGCAAAAATGACCTCATAGATGTCGTTAGTATAAGTTATGTATGTATGTGTCACAGCTGATAAGATGAAATTGGCTGCATTAGCTGACTAATTTCTATTCTATAATTTGAGATCTGTGGATATTTATTGTTATTTGTTTTGTAAAAATATATTACTTATGTCGAAAAATAGTTTAAATTATGTTTTTCTTTTGGGTGCCGTTCATAATAATTTGCCATCACGCAAGCTGCCTAAAAATGGAGATGTTTTTAATTATTTCATGTTTAAGTACAAGATCATAAAGAAAACAATTCGTGAATGTTCTGCCGAGGTTATAGTAGAAGTTCAAGAGATTTGGAGTGTTATGAACATACCACTTATAAAAAAACAACACGCTATCACAAAAATAGAAACGCTTTTTACAGAATGGAGAAATTTAGATAAAATTCGATTTAAAAAACATTCTGAGTTTCATCTGTTGAAAATAAAAAAATTTTCCAATAAATTGTATGAATTATTTGATATAAGACTCAAAAAAGATATATCTGATAACTCCTGCCCTGAAGAACTTTTTTTTTTAGTAAAAAAAAGTAAAGGCCCGTTAACACCTCTACCAGATGACGTAGAAGATAAGAGTTTTCCTCTTGAACCAATAGAAAATGATAGTTATGAACATGGTAATTATTATAAGCTTCGTATTTGCTGACAAGACATTAAAATCTCATTTTTCTGAAATACAGTGAAACTTCCTTATGGTGAATTCGCAGGGGACCTGAAAATCTCTTCACTATATGGAGACTTCATTATATAGAAATTCATTTTTTTCTTTTGTAATTTTATTTAAAATAATCAGTAAGTTTGGTTTGAATTACATTTTTCCATTTTACATTTTCAACAAAAGCTTTCAAATCATTTAGACAGTTAAAAACATTAATCGGTACGTCACTTTTCATCTTCACAAACTTTGTTAATAATTAATAACTTTTTTTCAAGTGAAATGCTGCTTCGATGCGTCATTTTTACTTCAATTTCTTAACACAACTGAACTCCTACTACAATGTACATATGTATGTATTTTCATTTTGGGATTCCCCGTATTACATTTCTACATTTCGTTTATTTCTGAGAATACTCAGTTACAAATAATTGAGTGTAACCGAAAACATATTTGAAAAAATTCACTATACGGAGACAAAAACGTATGAAGCTTGATTTTCAAGCAGTAAAATTTGTTCATTATATAGAAAACTTCACTATATAGAAATTCATTATAAGGAGACAAAAATGCACCAAAAGTAGAACCAAAAAGCTGTGTCTTCAAAATGACTTCATTATAGGGAGAGCTTCATTGTAGGGAAGTTCACTATAAAGAAGTTCCACTGTATTATTATTTAAATATCTAATCACAATGATTTTTTTCAGTCTTAAATCAAGCTTTATCTGATACATCTGTTTCAATTTCTAATTTCGAGGACGAACTTCGTCGAACTTCGCATGAAAATAAAATAGACGTTATGACTCCGGAATTATCATCAGCTTTAGACCGATCAAATGTCTCTAGCAGAAATGCTGCCTATATTGTTATCGCTGTCGTAAAAAGTTTGGATCATGATCCTAAAACAATTAATGTTAGCCATAGGTCAATACACAGAGATCGTAATAAAATTAGAAAAATGTTGGCGATAGATATAAAAAATAATAATTCAGCTGTTCAGAATGTAGTGTTACACTGGGACGGTAAATTACTCCCAGATTGTTGTGGTACCCAGAAAGTTGATAGGCTTCCAATAGTTCTATCCGGACGTAATTATAAACAACTTCTAGCGGTTCCAAAATTGAATAGTGGAACAGGATTCAATCAAGCTCAGTCGATAATCGGAGAGTTGAAACGATGGAACGTTGTTAATAATGTTAATGGAATGGACACTGCCTACGTTAACTCAGGTGTGACATTATTGTACAATTACAATAAATTAATAATTATCAGATATATCTTTTTTGAGTCTTATATCAAATAATTCATACAATTTATTGGAAAATTTTTTTATTTTCAACAGATGAAACTCAGAATGTTTTTTAAATCGACTTGTATCTAAATTTCGCTATTCTGTAAAAAGCGTTTCGATTTTTGTGATAGCGTGTTGTTTTTTTATAAGTGGTATGTTCATAACACTCCAAATCTCTTGAACTTCTACTATAATCTCGGCAGAACATTCACGAATTGTTTTCTTTATGATCTTGTACTTACACATGAAATAATTAAAAACATCTCCATTTTTAGGCAGCTTGCGTGATGGCAACTTATTATGAACGGCACCCAAAAGAAAAACATTATTTGAACTATTTTTCGACATAAGTAATATATTTTTACAAAACAAATAACAATAAATATCCACAGATCTCAAATTATAGAATAGAAATTAGTCAGCTAATGCAGCCAATTTCATCTTATCAGCTGTGACACATACATACATAACTTATACTAACGACATCTATGAGGTCATTTTTGCAGTTGTACACTGGCGGGGTTATAAAACTGCCGTTTCAAGTTACAAGCTCTATACCAGAATCCTTTGACGTATAAAAAGGTCCAAAAAAGATATATCTTATAAATTTTACATCATAAATAATTTATAAGTCCGCGAGACTTATAAATAAAAATTGTAAAAAGATTACTCTTTTTGTCTTCATTATATTTGTTAATAAAATTTTTTTTTTCTTTTATTGTACCATATAACAATCAATTAAAGTATAAAAACTAGTTGTTGAGATCATAAACATTCCTAGAAAAATTTACTTAGTTTGTTTTTTTCGTTGGAAAGAAGTTTAATAAGTGTTTATCAATAATTGAAAATAAAAATCATAGAACAAATTGTAATTGAATGAGCAATAAAAAAAAACGGTATTGATTCTATAAATTCGAGAAAGGATCATTTTTGTAGAGAATTTAATTTCCTACAAAACGATACCAAGGGTTTTTTTATATTTGGTATTTTAAATTATCTATAACCAAAAAATGAATAAAAAAAAAACATTTTTTGACGAAAATTCTTATTTTTGCGAGCGCTAACTGAAAAATGAAGATAAAGGGCTCAAATTTTGACACAATTTTTTTTCGTGACTCAACCAAATTTTGATATGGGACCGAAAAAAGAAATTATTGTATTTATTTGGCACAGTCTAATATGTACATACATATGTATACACAAGTACTGCACATATAATATGTATACATATACATATATCCGTATGTTCGGTTGTCCGTGTCAACGGCGATTTCATATGAAACACTGTGTGTACACATGCTCATAGCTTATATCAAGCAAAGCAATTATTAAATTTCAAATGCTATACTTGTATATTGTACTTGCAACAAAAGCACATATCGAAATAATTCAGACTCCATGTTGAATGTGTTAGTTTGTAAGAGTTCCTCCATTTATTATTTTTTATAACAATGGTCAAGAAAATTTCTTGTGTGGCTCTAAAGAAATCATGTACTAATTTTTAATAAATTTTTTCAATAAAATGCGAATATGGCAAACTAGGTTTTGCGAAGAAACATGAAATCAACAAATGACGACAAGATTTGATGAAACTTATGATGAAATCGGTAAAATCTTGTTTTCAAGCGAATTTAAAATCGCCCATCATCGTTTTGACGAAGGACGACTTCTATAGGCAATTTAAGAGTTATACTCAACTGAATACATATATTTTTGTTAATACATACGGTTCTATTAAGTATATAGCACTAAGTTGTGATGATTTACAGGCAACTGATGTTGTATACGTATAATCACACTGTTCTCAACGCACAATTCAAACAAGACTGAATTTAATCGCTTTGTTGTTCACGCTATACCGCAGCTACAATATGTTTCTATAACTGAGGTAGAGCCATAACGTGGAGAAGTGATCTGTTTGCGCTCTCGTAAAAATAACATTTCTCAATCTCTGTGTTGAGAGGTTTAAAGAGTATAGCATGGCTTAGCCAGAGAACAGAAAACATAGAGAAGGTTCAGGTTCGATGGCGAACATTTTATACTATAAAATAGTAACTATTGCATTGGACAACACTGATGTATAATAATCGTCTCAAATAGCATAAGCATCACAAGCCAATATGACAGCTAAACTTTGCTAGAGAACGTGCTCATTTCTGTTAAATAGCAGCGAAAATGGTGAATGCCTTAGTTCAGTTTTTCAGCTCTGTTAGCTGGCCAATCGAGCATCATATCATATAGAATTCAATCTGTCTTTGTGTTCTCTGCTTAAGCTTATAGAGGGCATACACGACACACAAGTGCGTTCGATCGGTATGTGTGCGCATGCGGTTTACTCGTGTATGGGCTTGTGCGCGTACCGATCCATGTTCGTCGAAAATGTTAGATTTTTTAAGATCGGTGCGCGCACATGTGTGTCGTGTATGGCGTTGTGTGCGCACAAAATCTCATTTCTCTCGTGCCGCCAAACAGTGAAGATCGCGGACGAACAATGGCAAGTGTTAAGGGCTGAGCCTACTTTAGAGGCTTCAAAAAATCGATTTTTTTAGGATTTTTTTGGGAGGGAAAGAAATAATTGATTTAAGCGAAATTTCTAGGCTTTATAGTTATATATTTGAACATCTTTCATAAATTTTTCGGATACGAAATCTTTGAAATTTTGCCTTTGGGCAGCAATTGCCCGATACATCTCGCATGTGTATTTTTCGGACGGCGGGCAGGATGTAGGTCGCAATTTTTATCGGAAACAAAAAATTCAAAGAGATTCGTATTTTTCAATAATTTATCTTCTAGTTAAACTAAGAAAGTTCCAAAAAAATAGTAAAATTTTACAAGGTATTTAAAAATTGAAAAAAATTGGTTTTTGAAAAAATTTACTTTATGTTGTTTAAAAATATGTTCAAACTTGACTTTTCTTTGTTTTTTTTTTAGTTTAAATAGAAGATAATTTTATGTCAAAGATAATAATCTTTGCCCTAATTCCAACTTTGCCCCCCAATTACAAATAATCGTAAAAATGAAAAACCGAGAAATCGCGCTTCAAAGTTTTAGCTTTTCGCCCAATCACTCATATGTACATAAATACATATATCTGCTAGACGCTCGGTCACTATTTCCCTTCTAACTTCGACAATTCCCATGTATAACTTTGGGGACATATTTTTAGATAATTTTTAAAGAGATTTAAACAAAAAAATCGCTTGTTTCAACCTTCTAAAGCAGGTTCCCCCCTTAATAAAGATTTCGTATCAGAATTTATTGATCTTATAAAAAATGAATTGGCAATTTGGCAAACGAAAAGTGATAAATATAAAAAAAAATTGAGAAAAATAAAAGTTGAAATAACTTATTTCCGAAATACAAAGAAATAGATAAAAGTGCTACATTAGAAATAAATTCTGTCGCACATGATCACTGTGTGAAGAACGAACGCAAAATGAATTTGTGTGTCGTGTATGGGCAAACGAATTCACACAGATCGAACGCACATGTGTGTCGTGTATGGGCCATTTAAGCTAAGCCATGCTGTACTCTTTGAACCTTTCAACACAGTAACTAAGAAATGTTGTTTTTACGAGAGCGCAAAAAGATCACTTCTCTATGTTATCGCTGTACTTAGTTACTCAGTTATTGTAAAATGTTTTAGCTGCAGTAAGCGTGAACAGCAAATCGATTAAGTTGAGCGTTCTTTAAATTGTGCGTTGAGAACAGTGTGATTATACCAGCTACCGGCATTTAATAGCAAGTTTGTGATATACAATAGAACCGTATGTATTAAACAAAAATATATCTAGTTGCATATAACTCTTAAATTGCCTGTAGAAGTCGTCCATCGTCAAAACGATGACGGCGATTTTAAATTCGGTTGAAAACAAATTTTGACCGATTTTATCGTGAGTTTCATCAAATCTTGTTGACAATTGTTGATTTTATGATTCTTCGCAAAACCTATTTTGCCATATTCGCATTTTATTGAAAAAATTTATTAAAAATTAGTACTTGATTTCTTTAGAGCTGCATACCAGCACAAGAAAATTATCCACAGGAAATACATACATATGTATAAACATCCAAAGCACGCGGATTATTCCTAACACGCACAAGCGACAATCGTCCCACTACGAAAGGGCAACACGTCGCACATTACCATACATACAGATTTCTAAAGTCTTGTTTGAAAATATAAGGGACTTCTTATTGGATCTTATATATCTTATATATTCTTTGTCATCCTTCGTCAAAACGACGACGCCCGATTCTAAACTCATTTGAAGACAATTTTTGCTGATTTGTTTTGTTCTGATTTTTCGTTTTATATTTTTGTGTACATTTAAACTGTCTTTATTGGTCATTTCTTTGTTCTCTTGTCAAAAAATTTACATGTGAAAGCAACAAAATTTATCGAGCAGAATTGAAGGAAGAGAGTATGCGGATGTCTCATTCAAGTGTTATCAGACAACATAAAACGATGAGAATGTGCAAACCGAATTTTAAATGTTGCTCATTTGGACGGCTAACAGAGGTGAAAAACTTCAACCGGCGAATTCATCATAATCGCTGCTATTTAGCAGAAATAAGTAAAAAACGACTTGATCATCTCCAAAGCACTTAAGCTGAGCCATGCTATACTCTCTAAATCTCTCAGAGACCGAAAAATGGTATTTTAACGAGAGCACAAGGAGATACAGTGGCACATATACGTATAAACGCACTCTTAGTATTAATTTTGCTAACTTCTCTCTTTCTTTGCATTGCACTAATTACAAAAAATTCTCTCTCATATTATTTGTTAAACTAACGGAAATTCGTATTGAGTGCAAACCCTCACTTTTGTTGTTGTTGTTATATTTAAATGGTTGCATTTTAAATCAAATAGCAAAAACAGGCACATATTCGTTTAAACGCATCTGATTAGAGAAGCCGACAACGTGTTTGTGATTAAAAATAAAAAAAAGTTTTTTCAATTAAATTGAAGATTGGTAAGTTTTCGTTTATTAAAGTGCAAAAAAGTTGTTAAAATATTTTTTTTTTAAGGTTTTATTAAAATGCCAAAAGGCAGTTACTTAAACGACAGTGAAAAGGTCCAAATCAACCTGTACCACAAAGAAGGTTACTCAAATCGAGAGATTGGGTGAAGAATCGGAAGATCAGAGGCAGTTGTGCGCTCCTTTTAAAAAAAAAGGTGAGAATTATGGCGTAAAAAAGCCCACGAAAGGCAATAAAAAACTAAATTCACACCAAATAAACCAAATTAGAATGGAAGCCACAAAACATTTTTTGAACTCCGCTCAAATAAAGGAGAAGTTGGATTTACCGGTGACAACAAGGCACATTGCACACATTTTACGCATGTCACCTAACGTAAAATAGAAAAAACCGGTGTGCAAGCCTGTATTGAAGCCGCACCACAAACAAGCTCGGTTAGACTTCGCCAAAGAGCACATGCTGTGGTCAATAGAGTGGGCCAATGTTGTGTTTTCCGATGAAAAAAAGTTCAACCTGGATGGTCCAGACTCGTACAGTTGTTACTGGCATGACTTGCGTAACAATGACGTCCGTATGTCAAAGAGAAACTTTGGTGGTGACAGCGTTATGGTGTGGGCTGCTTTCTCATCGAGAGGAAAAGCAAAAATTTACTTTGTGCCGCCCAAAGTGAACTCAAAAATATACACAGAATTGTTGGACGACGCTATCATTTCATTTTTGGAATATAAAATGGATGAAGATAGCATTTTTCAACAAGATAACGCTGCCATCCACGTCTCTAAGGAGTCTCTGAAATGGTTTGAAGAGCACAACATCTCTCTTATGAAATGGCCTGCATGCAGTCCCGATTTGAATCCAGTGGAGAACCTTTGGGGGCACATGTCGCGAAGAATCTACGCGCAAAAAGCTCAAGGACACCTCTTTAAAACAACACTTGAGCTCAAATTGGCTATTAAGGAGGCTTGGGAAGATTTGGACCGGACGCTGCTGCAAAATTTAGTGGACTCGATGCCAAACCGTATTTTTTGAAGTTATAAATAAAAATGGAGGACCAATAAATTATTAAAAATTAAATAAATGTAGCCTTATTAAAAATTAAGTTGATGCGTTTAAACGAATATGTGCCTGTTTTTGCTATTTGATTTAAAATGCAACGATTTAAATATAACAACAACAACAAAAGTGGGGGTTTGCACTCAATACGAATTTCCGTTAGTTTAACAAATAATATGAGAGAGAATTTTTTGTAATTAGTGCAATGCAAAGAAAGAGAGAAGTTAGCAAAATTAAAACTAAGAGTGCGTTTATACGTATATGTGCCACTGTATATTCTCTAAGCTGTACTTAGTACCTCAGTTCTAGAAAAGAGTTTTGGCTGCAGTAAAGCGCATGGTTAATGAACCGAAATTACTCTCTTTGATTGTTGAGAGAGCTTTTATTTAGTTTAATTTGGCAGCACAGAATGTTCACGAGCTACTGGACAGATGACATCAAACGAACAAACAACGAACTTACCGCTAGGAATCCCGACGAAATATAGTAAATTGCGCAAATGAATGTGTGCTGTGAAGTTAAATTTTTTAGTGAATTTTACCTACATATGTATGTATGTTTCGCTTAGCGTATCATACGTCAACGTATTTGCATATTTTGGTTCGAATTCTCGCAAATGTTAAATAAGCTTTGACTTCCGAATAAATTATCAAAAAAATTTTATTAATTAAATACTAGAGGACCCGTCCACGCTTTACTGTGGCTGATACATAGATAGTACTACTTATACCATCTATACGATTTCTATTAGTTAGATTGTAACTATTAGTTAATGATAAGTTGAAGCAACTTGTGTTGGTTTACAAAAAAAATAAAATGAATCAGAAAGCATTTCGTCTTAATAAAGCATTGCTTTTTTGGGGAAAATACTGTTGACTTTGGGCTGAGCACCAGGAAAATCAAACGAGTCCAATCGATAGTCAGCCTAGTGAACTGCATATTATGAACCGGTTTTCAAGCGTGGAAAAACAACAAAGTTGGCTGGCAAGATTATGACATCAGTCTTTTCGGATGCACCTGGTTATGATCCATTGCACTGCGTATTTGGTAGCAGTTCTATTCTACTTTTCCCAATACTTAGGAATCGTATTATTTTTGAGGAAAAGTCAATTTAAAATTGTACGCGTTTACTTCATCGTTTCCGTTTAAATACATATTTAACTGTTCTGAATCGAAAAGATTTATGTACATATGCATATCTCAAATTATAATATACCTATTTATCAACACTCCTTTGGTTTGTTATAAATGCATTTACATCCTCCGCCCATAATCTAACAAAGTAGCCGCAATGCCTTGACGACGAAAATGTCAAAGCAATTTTTTGTTGTGATATTAAATATATCTGACGGGTTCGTTCTAAAAAAAAACTCTTGGTTCAGGAGGAACAATCAACATATCCCAGATACTAAGCGTTCTCACGTATTAGCTCTTCGTTGTTATTATTTTTACTTACGAATTTCTTTCGTTTTTTGAATTAATAGGTAATATGTATTTTCAAATGGTTCTTTCATGAATTTTGAGTAAATGCTTATGATTTGAAGTATTAATTTTGTATTTAGGAATTGTATTGAATTTTAAGATAAAAAGTATCCTATGTCATTATCTTTGTTCTAAGCTACCTGCCCACCAATTTGCAGCGAAATCGGTTCCGCCTTTCTTTAGTTATAAATGATGTAACTAACACGACTTTCTTTTATATACATATGTACATATATAGATATAACTAGCGCATGAAAAGAACTTAAATCATATATGAATTATTTAGAACATGTAAGTAATTATTTAGCTTTAAAAGTTAATTTTGAAAATCCTTTGTGATTATAATATTGGTCAGTCGAAAAACTATTTTCGTATTTCTATTCAAACTTCAACTTATTTTCTTTTTTTGTCCGTGTAAAATTTGCATCAGTGTAATTCGAATTTTCTAGAACGGAAGCGAGCGAACCATTGTTTACCAAGGACACCGTAAACCTCACAAATTTCATTGGCATCTTGCGTGGCATTCTTCTCTTTCTTCTACATAAATTTCAAAATATAGCGAATTTCTTTATTATTTTCACTCATTTTTGAACAGCTCTAACTTTTTCCAACTTCCCCGAAATGAATTTTTGTTTTTTAGCTTGGGTAAATGAAGCTTAAAAACTCACCATTCCAATACTGTATGGTATGGCACAATGTGATTAGTAGCACTGGAGATATGGAGATATACGACTGCAACGACATCTATTGACAAAAAACGAAAATACTTTTTCGACTACCCAATAAAGGCTTAATAGCTGCTTTAACTATTTAGCAACCACTTATACTCTTCTGTGGAGTGGATTTATTCGATTTATACTGATTTTACGGAAACTTTTTCACTTTCACTGGCACTTATTGGTTTTCTTCCCAACCAAACACCATGTTTGGCAACACCAAAAGCTCCGCCAGCGAAGGACCTCTCTATTGCTGGAGAAAATAATACGAGCTGCAGAGCTAAATATAGAAGTTACAGTATTTTATAAGAGTCACTCACTGTTGACAGTCATAACTTCGAAATTGTAGATAATTTCGTCTACCGTGGAACCAGCATCAAAGAACAGCAACAACGATGTCAGCTTCGAAATCCAACGCAGAATAACTCTTGCCAACAGGTGCTACTTCGCACTGAGTAGGCAATTAATAAGTAAAGTTCTCTCTCGACGAACAAAGACTAAACTCTGTAAGTCACTCATCATCCCCGTCTTGCTATATGGTGCAGAGGCATGGACGATGACAACATCTGATGAGTCGGTCTTAGGGTGTCCGCAGAGTGGACGCTTAAAGCCGAGCCGAGCGCATTTTCCCTTTTACGCAACACGCGAATTTCCGCTCGGCTAGGGTGATCAACTGTTCAGAACAAAACTTTCTTGCGGAGGTGAAAATATGGAAACAGCGAACTTCATGCAAGCATTTTCGGAATGTTCTTGAAGCTTTAGAAGCAGTGAACAAAACGTCTTTTGGGAATGTTTTCAAGATTTTACGCATATAGGAAAACCGGAAAAGATGTTTTTCAAGTTTAAAGAGAATTAAAACCTATTTACGAAATACGACAGGTCAAAATAGGCTTAATGGTCTAGCATCAAGGTATATTCATAGGGATATTGATTTGTCAGTTGATGAAATATTAGAAGAATTCCTTCAAAAATCAAGGAAAATATAACATGGAATGTGAGATCCCGTGTAATCCTCAATTAATCACTGAGCTTCAGCGATACTGCTGGTACAAATGTAGAGAAATTTCGAATTATATGATAAACAACAAAAATCTTGTAACTTATTATAATTGCTTATAATTTGATGTGATTTTTTTGATCAGTAACCTCATTCCAAACCCATATCAACAAACATATAACGGGTGATTTTTTTGAGGTTAGGATTTTCATGCATTAGTATTTGACAGATCACGTGGGATTTCAGACATGGTGTCAAAGAGAAAGATGCTCAGTATGCTTTGACATTTCATCATGAATAGACTTACTAACGAGCAACGCTTGCAAATCATTGAATTTTATTACCAAAATCAGTGTTCGGTTCGAAATGTGTTTTATCGACAAATTTTGTTCAGCGATGAGGCTCATTTCTGGTTGAATGGCTACGTAAATAAGCAAAATTGCCGCATTTGGGGTGAAGAGCAACCAGAAGCCGTTCAAGAACTGCCCATGCATCCCGAAAAATGCACTGTTTGGTGTGGTTTGTACGCTGGTGGAATCATTGGACCGTATTTTTTCAAAGATGCTGTTGGACGCAACGTTACGGTGAATGGCGATCGCTATCGTTCGATGCTAACAAACTTTTTGTTGCCAAAAATGGAAGAACTGAACTTGGTTGACATGTGGTTTCAACAAGATGGCGCTACATGCCACACAGCTCGCGATTCTATGGCCATTTTGAGGGAAAACTTCGGACAACAATTCATCTCAAGAAATGGACCCGTAAGTTGGCCACCAAGATCATGCGATTTAACGCCTTTAGACTATTTTTTGTGGGGCTACGTCAAGTCTAAAGTCTACAGAAATAAGCCAGCAACTATTCCAGCTTTGGAAGACAACATTTCCGAAGAAATTCGGGCTATTCCGGCCGAAATGCTCGAAAAAGTTGCCCAAAATTGGACTTTCCGAATGGACCACCTAAGACGCAGCCGCGGTCAACATTTAAATGAAATTATCTTCAAAAAGTAAATGTCATGAACCAATCTAACGTTTCAAATAAAGAACCGATGAGATTTTGCAAATTTTATGCGTTTTTTTTTAAAAAAAAAGTTATCAAGCTCTTAAAAAATCACCCTTTATTTTTCTCTGAGTTTAGGGGGTGTTTTAATCTATAGTCTATAAGTTTACTTGTGCTACTCGATAACTTGAAAGCAAAAGTCGAGAGTAATTTAATTATTTAAATCATTTTATTCCATATCGTTTTTTTTCTTTTTATTACAAAAGGAAAGCCCACTGACTAGCAATGGCCACGAGTTTTACGCAAAGACCTGCTCTTCAGAGCAATTCCCGTGAACAGAACCGTTTCATGGAGAAATTAATGGCAAAAATACTTAGCTTCTACGACGAACAGTCTCTCATCGATGTGACATTTAAAGTATTAAACCCAACGGCTGTGTAAGTATTAGATACTTTGTCCTCAGCTTACATATTTATAATTTTTGGATGTGTGGACAGTGTACCCGCACATCGTTTGATACTCGCAGCAACGAGTTCCTATTTCGAGAACCTTTTCAAAGGCGAGCAAGGCAATAATCCCGTCATCGAGATAAATGATATCGATAGCGATACTTTTGAGCGTCTAATAACCTTTTGCTACACCGGAGAGGCCCCCATTACCGTTAACAATGTCGATGCCATGCTGAAGGCGGCACTCATTTTGCAATTAGACGATGTCACAAGCAGTTGTGTGGATTTCCTCATAACAAATATCAATGACTATACATTGCAGGCTGCTTACACGCTCGAGCGAGAAACGCAGTGTGAACGGCTTAAAGAAAAACTCATCGAATATGAAATAAAGAACTTCATGGAGGTGAGTATACTTTCTCGCAATAGCGGTACTTGTGTAATCGACATTCTGTTCTAGATCAGTCGAGGCGTTGAGTTTCTGAGTTTTGATGTAGAAAAATTGCAACGTATTCTGGAATCTGACAATTTGAATATAACTCGTGAAGAAGATGCCTACGATGCGTTAAAACGGTGGTTCAATTACGATGAACCTGCACGTCAAGAGTCACTGCCACATTTAATAGCTTGTCTCCGGCTTACCCAATTCGATGCGGACTTTCTGTTGACACACATACAGCCGTTATCTGGTTGTGAACTGCTGGCCTTCAAGGCGATTTCGTGGATCAGAGAGCCTGCAGCACGAACAAAGATAAATATTCGATTTACAGAACCACGTGACACGTGTGAGAAAACATTCCTGGCGCTTGGCTCAACAGAGGTAAGCACACACTGTGGCTTATATTCAGAAATTATAATCCTAAATTCTTCTATGCCTAATATTTTGGAATAGACATATCACAATCTGCTGCAATATGACAAAGCTGAGGATAAGTGGCAAGAATATGCGAGTTTAGAAATCGATTATACATATTATTGTATGGTTTTAGAGGATGATAATTTAATATTTTTTGGCGGTCGTAAAAGTGGTGCCACATCCAACATCGTCCGCAGCTTGAATATACGAAATAAGACATGGCAAAATTTGCCCGCCATGAACCAAGCAAGATGCGGACATTGTGTTGTCGAATTAGATGGTAAAATCTACGCGATTGGTGGTTTAGAAGGTGAAGAGGTTTTGTCGTCGGTGGAAAGGTAAATATGTATAAATCTCTAACGAATTACTTAACGATGGCGATTGTGAGTTTTAACAATTTCAGGTTAACCTTAAGCTTATTAGTGAAAGCATTTTAGATAAGTTGCCTTAGAGTATTGTGGATGATGTACAAAACAAAGTGCTTATATATTTTGGAATGAGGGTATTAAGTAAAATCTAGAAACGTTTTAGCGTTGCCTCGTCAAATAATTGCCTCTGGCTTTAAGTACACCCACACCATCTGACATTGCCAGCGACTTCTTTAGAATACTCTAAGTTTTTAAATCAGACAATTTCGTAGTTAACGCTCATTAAGCAAACAAACGCAATGCTTTTCATCTCAATTTAGATATCATACTTAGAACTCATGTTTTTTGTTGATTTCCAGATATACGCCATCGGGTGGTTGGGAGTCCATGAGCAGTTTGACTGTTGGAAGATATAGAGCCGGAGCAGTGACTTTAAATAATAAAATTTACGTGTTGGGCGGTAAAAATAATAATGGAGATTTAAAACTCGTCAAATGCTACAACCCGGATTCGAATATTTGGACTTCTTGCGCGGATATGACAGAATGTCGTGACTTTCCTTTTGTAAGTTAGATTAAAATATATTGATTGATATATTGCTAGATTTTACATTACAGGTAAAAGTACATAATGGGCACATATATGTTTTAGACACGTATTCTGCTTCCGGTAGCCAAAGTGTTGAACGTTATGATCCTGAGCGAAAGACCTGGTCTAAGGTAAATCAAGTTGATTTTTGCCAATCGTTTCGTTTCAAACTGATTATTTTGCGCAGATTTGTTGTTTGAATGCTGAATGGGCTCGTATTGCAGGCATGTCGTTAGACAATAAGCTATGGTTTATTGGCCGCCCTAAATCTGACGACAGGTCAAGTGTGTCAATCTATGACGAGGATAATGACCGTTGGGCAGAAAAGTGTTCATTTTCCAATGTAAATGGATATTTCCGTTGTATTGTGCCTGTAGCCTACTGTCGTCAAAATGAATAAATATTACTTATTATTATATATATTTTTTTAAATAAATTTTTTTATACGGAAAGGAAAAAATATGTTTGATTTTTTTTCGAAAGAAGTGAGAAACTCTTTTAGTTTTTATTTAACACATTCTTGCATCGTTGATGTTTACTGAACCACGAAAAGCATGCTGTCAGTGGTTTCTGGTTTGTTTGGCGAAAGGACAGCGAGGAAGACCCGAAGGGCATTTCATTCATTTTTCAAATATTTCCACGAACGTTTTAAACTTATATATAAAATATGTGCGAAACATTTAAATTTATTACATAATTTTTCTAGTATTGTTATGGGCAGAGATTATTTATCGATTTTTGTTTACAATTGTTGTTGAAAGGCAAGATGGCCTAATTCATGATGTGATGCAGTCATTGAACTCATTTAAAGTTATTTTTTCAGCAGAATTCAACTTTTTACTAATGCCTGAGTTTATGGTAAACAATGCTTTAAAATGGCGTGTATATCTACATAAGTGTATGTTACATATTCATTTGTATAGTGACACGGTTCTACTCTAAAATATACATATACTCTGTTCAAGTTGTTGCGTATACGCCATGGTGGCCTCTGATTTAACTTTACTCCCGCGTCAATATTGTTTTGCTCTTTTCTCAGAGTTGCGAAAGGCAAGCAAAAATAACTAAATAATCCAAATAAGAAATATATATAATCCTTTGGAGATATAAGTGATTATCTCAGGAGATAATAATCATTGAGGGTATTACAGACATTATAAGAATTTCTAACGAAGCAGCTGTATTGCTTTGCACTCTTCTAAAATCTAAAGGTAATAAATACAGCAATGGAGATATAAATGCACATTTTTTACCTGTGTTAGAGTATAATAAATGTTTTTGATAAATAACAAGTATTTGGGGTTTTTAAAGTTTCATTCTTTGTATTACACTACAATCTGAAGTTACAATACATTGCTCAAAAAAAATAATGATAAAAATTAGCAAATTTTGTTATCATGAACTCGACACATAAATGGACAATTTAGTTTATATTGCATTTTTATAAAATTTGTTCCATACAAACATTTTTATTGTTAATATTAGGTTGTTGAAAAAGTATTTTCTTATTTTGTCAATAGATGTCGTTGCAGTCGTATATCTCCAGTGCTGCCAATCACATTGTGTCTCACCATATATTTTTGGAAAGGTGATATTTTAGGTCTCATTAAACGAAAAAAATGTAAATTATAAAAAAGGGAAGAAACCAATGCAAGCCACCAATGAAATTTATGAAGTTTATCGAGACGATGCTGAATCAGTTCGTGTAGCATAAAAATGGTTCGCTCGCTTCCGTTCTGGAAACTTCGATTAACACTGATAGATTTATGTTTCTGGTGGAGAAATGGTAAAAAGTGATCGACCAAATTGAAACATATTTGTTTATTTACTTATTAGTATAAATATGAAAAAAATAAGTTAAGGTTTGAAAATACGAAAAGACTTTTTCGACCACCCAATATTAACATTCGGCTCCTTGGTTTTCTTTTACCACAGACGGATGTACTCAACCGGCAATCGTACTCTGCCTAAAGTCTTCAACTTTATATGTGAAATACATTCTGCCGCTACAATAAGAGATTTAGTTTTACTTCAAGTCTTCACTATCGTTTAAAAACCAGGAAAAGTAGCACCGCTTCAAGAAAAAAATAACCAAAAATGTCCGAATTTAACTAGTTTCAAAGTAAAGGTCAGATTGCGACATACCAAGTCATAAACGAAAGTAGTGGCCAAGTTCTTATTATTAAGGTTTATCCCTCTTACCGCTCGCGCTTTCATGAACCCATTCTTTTGGATTTTAAATGAAAAGTGGGACGCACAATGTGATTAATGAAGAACAGTTCATGCGACGTCTCTTTTCAATCAGCCAATTAACTAAACAAATGGTAACCGGTGTGTTTAACGTGGGTACCTGCTGACGGTAACCCTACCACATGGCGCTCAAAAGCACAGCGGATCAAATCAATGCGTTGATCAACGCCCTGACAATGCCAGCCATTCATTTGGGAATGGCCAGAAACGATTTTTTTGTATATGACTCAAGCAGCTGACGCCTTCCGGTCTTTGACCAAGTATCCTCACGATAGTCTAAGAACATCCGTTTGAAGGCGAGCTGAGGTGAAAAGGCGAAACATACTCTTCGCATGGTTGTGTGCTGGGTTTGAGACTCGGCAGATAAAAAAACGCACCCAATGAAAAATGCCTTTTATGAGCGCTTGGAGCGCACCTATGAGAGCTGCCCCCGCCACGATATCAAAATCGTGCTTGGTGACTTTAACGCCAGGGTAGGCAAAAAAGGTATCTTTGGCACTACAGTCGGTAAATTCAGCCTCCACGATGAAACTTGCCTAAATGGATTACGGTTGTCTGTAGTACTAGATTTTAACATAAGAAAATTCCTCAATCCCCCTGGCTGTTTCCGGATCGAAAAACCACCAACCAGATCAATTTGTGTTAGATGGAAGACACATTTCCTGTGCGTGCGCTCCGAGGTCCTAACATCGCCTCGGCACTACATTGTTACAGCCAAGATTCGTACCCGCCTCTGTGCACGTCAACAAACACAAGAAAGGCTCGACGTCGAAAACCTGCAATCACAATAGACAGCCGAACGATTTTCTATTCGGCTTACACTACTACTTTCTGAGAGCACTCGTCAACAACTCGGTATAAGGGAACTGTAGGATGGCATTTCAAACTCCTTACGTACAGTTGCAACCGAAACTATTGGTTTTCGGAAAATGCAAAAGAACATCTGGTACCACGAGGAGTGCTGTGTCGCAGCGGAGAGAAAACATACTGCCTACCTCGCAACGTTGCGATCGACCGCGACACGTGCGGAAGGGGATAGGTACCGAGAGATAGCGGCTATGCTAGCTAGGTCATGTCGTCCGAATGGACGAACACACTCCAGTTATGAAAGTATTCGTAGCAGTACCCGCCGGGGGAAGCAGAGGAAAAGGAAGACCTCCACTCCGTTTGAGGGACCAACTGGAGAAGGACCTAGCTACGCTTCGAATATTCAATTTGCGCCATATAGCGAAAAGAAGAAACGACTGACGCGCTGCTGTTAACTCGGCTATAATGGAGAAGAATGTGTAATTAACGAAATCTTTAACTTTTTATTGACATTTGAACATGAATTATCAAAGAGGGTGCTGCTTTTCTTGGATCTTACCTCAAGTCACACAGCTGAGAATCATTTGGTTATGAGTCATAATCCATATACATAAGTAGATATAGCGCTCAATCACTTCCGATATTCGCTACTAATTTGCATGGAATTCTTATCAGAAATCAAAACACTTGCTCGTGTAAAAAATAATAATCGATATTGAATTCCCTGCCATCATGTGAGTTCTTCCGATACCCACCGCTTAGTAAATGCCAAGGTTGCCGTATTGGGCAACAAAATACGCATATTTTGTTCCAACTCATTCAGGCGATTGTTCAAGATGATCCATACTGCTTCACTTTTAAATCTTTCGCAATATACTTAGGCTATCTCCTGCCAAGCAGAGGAAATCTCTGAAATCCATGGAAATACCACGTTTAGATATGTACTCCATTAATATCCATTTGCCATGACTTTAACTGGCAAACTTTTCATTATTGGATATACAAGTGATGTCCAGTACCTCAATTCTTTGTATGCTACGATCCAATTATAAACATTTGAACTTCATACGTGAATATGCATAAGGCTCTTGGTCAACTTAGTGTAAGTGCAATCAATAAAATTGCACACACAAATCAATTTCATTACGTAGATTTTAGATAACCATTCACCGCGGACGCACTAATTTATGTACATATGTATATTGTGGATGTGATAACGCTGATTATATTACGAACCACGAAAAGATAAATGAGCAAAAGTTAGATGGGAGAATATGCATACATTCATTGTAAGTCCCCTCAGCAAGACCTTTTACAATTTGATTTTTTGTTCGCAGATTTGTGTTTAACAGCAGGATGAAGGGTGTGTCGACTGCATTTGAAATATAATAGTACATACATATGCATATTGAATCAGCCTTGAGGCATTGGAGAAGTGGTTCGCTGGCTAAATGATGAGTGGATCGAAAAGCCGCGCTTGCTAAGAGAATACGGTTATTTATGTTTGGTTGTGCTTTATCCGTACTTGTTGTGAAAAATATTGTTGCAATAGTTATTATTTTTAAAATCTTGCGATCGATATCCAAAAAATATATACCTTTATGCTAGTTCAAATATTCAGTTTTTAAGAATACTGAACTTCACATACGCAGACAGCAGAATATTGCCAGGAATAAAGGGAGGTCCAATTTATTCCAGTGTGAAGATGTGAGATGTTAAAACAACTGACTTTTGACCTTTCACTACCCAATAAAAGGTTTCAGCTTTTTAGCTATTAATCAATAAATATGTTTAATAATTTTCCATTGGAAATAATAATATGATGTTTGACATTACAAAATGTTTCATAAAATACATTTGAATTTCATGAATTTAGTTAATTTTCATTGTTTTTGCAACAAATCCCTCCGTTTACATACTATTTTTTTGGTAAGATTTCAATCTGACCATCGCTCGTTTCCAATTGCTAAACGTCAAAACCTTCTGAACTCGATCAACTGTAAAACTTCAGGAGGTTTTGACGTTTAGCAATTGTTCTCTCACTTCCAATGAGAGAGGAGTTGGACATTTCTATATCTCTGATATTGGCGAACTGACTTACTGTGAGCGTTTTGGTAATGTTAAATGATCTTAATGATCTTAATGATCTTTACATAGAGTCTGGCTACTCTGAGAGCAGAACTATTTAACGCCTTGTTCTGGCAACACTCTTTAAACCTTATCAACACAGAGGCAAAAATGTTATATTTGCAAGAGCGTAAAGTGGTCTCTTCTCTATGTTATCGTTATACTTAGTAGCTCGGATGTGGAAGAATATTTTAGCTGGTGTATTGTGTGACTACTTAAGCGAAAGAGTTTAGTTGACTTTAATTTGTGCTGTTACGAGTGTGATTATATTTCTACATTTCTATAAATCCGTATGTATTTGCAGAAAATATACATATAAGTATTACAAGTAAATGTTAAAATGTCGAAAAGCATAAGTATAATTTACTTCGAATATTGTTTCTACACTTTATTGTTATAAGGGGAATTATAACAACGTTTTGAAAAACTGCTTGGTTTGGAAAGCAAGTAGAACAACAAAGAAAACTACTTTTGCGTATTTACATTGTGCATTCTGTACTGAGACCTAATCCGGTCCGACGCAAAGTATGAGTCAACAGTTGAGAGCACTTGAAATTGCCGCGCTCAGTGTGTCATATTTCCAATATTTAGTATATCGGTAAACCCCCGAATCCGGCGTGACTTTAACCAATTATTTCTGCCGTTTGCACAAGCATCGTTTTTAAGATATTTGCATTTGAAGTTCAACATTTTCATAAGCAATAAATACGATTTCTCTAAGTTTAACAAATTTTACATAAGTACATATGTACATACATGTAGAATTAAACTTTAATAAATGTCGAGTTTGCTTTATTTAACAAACGTATAGTTCACTTTATTCGATAAATATAGAGTTCACTTTTATTCTAGAAATACACGGTTAATGTCTGTAAAATATCACGTTCACAATGGTTTTAGGGCCGGACAATAAGCGGCGTTACTTTATTTAAAAACGAATCACTTGGGGATATATGCGGTACGAACGTCTAGCGCGCTCGCCGTTACAATCAGGAATATATTATATATCTTACGCTATGATGGACGCTAGCCCTACCGTCCACACCTTCCACCCAATCCACGAATGTCATCCACTCTTTGACATTTGGATCAGTGGTTGCCACACTGCCCTTATTTCTCATCCTACAATCGGCCGTCCTGACAAACTATTCGCCCTCGAATACCTAACCCCACTTCTTCATATTTTCTGCAACTGTAATGGTCTTGTTAGGTCCTTCGTGGATTCCTATTTTCTTC
This sequence comes from Bactrocera dorsalis, assembly GCF_023373825.1. Taxonomy (NCBI): domain Eukaryota; kingdom Metazoa; phylum Arthropoda; class Insecta; order Diptera; family Tephritidae; genus Bactrocera; species Bactrocera dorsalis. The sequence goes on from NC_064303.1 coordinate 90,932,647, forward strand.
ACTTCGTATCTTCCGTGTGGTAATTGTGCGACTATTTTGTATGGTCCGAGATATTTCGGCCTCAATCTCATGCCAACCCCGAACTGTGTTCTTTTAGTGGCGACTGCTTTATTAACTCCGTATCTAACATTCCCCGTTCTATTCTTGTTGAACGTTCTAACGTTCTCTTCCTGAATCCTCTTTATGTTTTCTTTTGCCTCCTGTCTTACTATGTCGCGCTGAGTGTTTAACTCTTCCACCTCTATTCCGTCTAGCATAGTTTGTAATTCTGAACTATCTGATGTGCGCATATTTAGACCTGTAAGTATTTTGAAGGGTGCTATCCCCGTACTCCGCGGAGAGGTTTTATTCATAATTTGTTGAACTTTTGGCACTTGACGGTACCACTGAGTTGAAGTGTTCTGACACATTTTCGCGAGCATTGGAATAACTATACGATGCACTCGTTCCACCTGACCGTTGCCGCGAGGAACCCCTGTCGCAATCAGCAAGCGTTGTATGCCTTCCTGGTTACAATAATCTTTGAAAGCATTTGCCGTAAAGGCAGCCCCCCTATCTGTAACAATCCGCCTCGGATTTCCAAAAATCGACGCCTGTTTCTCTAACCTATCCACTACCTCTTCCACCCCAGTTGACTTCGTTGGGTACAACCACACGAACTTTGAAAAACCGTCTACTATTGCTAAAATGTAGTTATATTGTTTCCTGGTTTCGGTCAATGGACCCACGTGGTCTATATGGTACGTTCCTAATGGTTCTTGAGACTTGTCGATTGGTGTCAGCAAACCTTCCTTTTTCCCCCTTTTTGCATCTGCTACAATACATTCAATGCAAGCTCTGACTATTTTCTGCACCTTCCCGTTTGCGTTTGGTATATAGTAATTTTTACTTAAAATCTCTTCCGTTTTCTTAACCGCAAAATGTCCTTGCCTGTGTGCTAACTTTATAATCTCATCTTCCATGTCTGCGGGTACAACCAACAACTCCTTGATGGGATCGTAATATACTAACTCATTTCTTATGTAAAACTTCTCGTAGGGTCCATTCTCTAACGCTTTCCTCACTGCTCTAATCCAATCATCTTGCAACTGGGCTTCCTTCAATCTAAACTTCAAGGAGTCCTCTATTAGTAAGCAATATACGCGACTTAATGCGTCTACATGTCTCATCTGCGTCCCCGACCTATGCTCAACAACGTAATCGTACTCCTGGAGGTACATGGCCCATCTCATGATTCTGTCTGGAACGTCGCTTTTCTTCACCGTCATTGTGAATGCATTGCAATCGCTCACTATTTTAAAATGGATATCCTTCAGATAAACCCGCCACTTTTTTAAAGCCTTAATTACCGCCAAAACCTCAAGTTCGAATGCGCTATACCTTTCTTCAGCTGCTGTAGTCTTACGACTCATGAACGCTGTAGGGTGCAACAATTGATCTTCTGCGTCCCTTTGGAGCAGTACCGCTCCGTAACCGTATTTCGACGCATCCGCGTGTAGTTCCGTTTCCGCCCCGTGGTTGTATAACTGTAATGCTGGAGCTTTAACCAGTGCGGCTTTCAATTCCGCAAAGGCTACTAATTGGTCGTCACCCAGCCTGAACTTCTCATCCTTCCTTAGTAAATCCGACAGTGGTTTGGCTATCCTTGCGTAATCCCGAATAAACCTTCTGAAGAACGATGTTAACCCCAAAAATCTTTGTAACTCCTTTACGTTCCTAGGAATCGGGAAGTTTTTAATCGCTTCCGTTTTTTCATTCGACGGTAACATCTTCCCATGCTCCACTATGAACCCCAAAAAATTTATTTGTCTCTTCAAAATTTGACATTTCTCCCAATTTAAACGTAGTCCCCACTCGCTTGCTCTATTTAACACCCTCTCTAACTGCTGACGCCCGGTAGACATCTCTTTTGTAGGAATGACTATGTCGTCCATGTATATCACCACCGTACCGTCTCGAATCATATCTTGGAAAACTGCCCTGATAAATCTGCAAAACACTGCCGGGGAATTGGTGATACCGAAAGGGACGAAACGGAATTCATATTGTCCACTGGTTGTTACGAAGGCAGTGTATTTCCTGGAGTCCGGGTCAACTGGTACGTGGTAAAACCCGTTCCTCAAATCCAAAGTGGTGAATATTTGCGCTCCCTGTAGTCTGTCCAGTGCCTCGTCTATGAGTATCATAGGGAAGTTGTCCCTTAGTATCTTCTCGTTGATTTTACGAAAATCGCAACAAAATCTTCTCGATCCATTCTTTTTTGTGGTTAATACCACTGGTGACGCATACTCGGACGTGCTGTTCTGTATAATCCCATCTTTAAGCATTTCCCCGACTTGATGCTCTATGTACTTTTGATCTTCATACGATACCCTGCGAGGCCGTTGGTATACCGGTTTATCGTCTGTCAAAATTAATTTCATCTCAACTGGCACACTCGTTGGTTTCTGAGGCTGATATTTGCTTATCAACGTTTTGACGAACGCCGCATCAGATTTATCCAAATGTGATAAGTCTACTCTGTCCGCCTTATCCTCTACCTGTACCTCTATCCCACACAAGACTCTGAATTCTCGCTCCTCTTCGGAGCCTTCGCCAGGACATACCGTGTCCTCCTTTCCCAGCGCTTCCTGATTACCCTTGTCCTCACACCCTTGCTCGGCGGAAACCCTCTCACTCACTGAGATTCCAGTTTCATCGCCCCCTCGAACGCATATATTCTTAACCGCCAACTCCTTGGCACCCGTGTCACCCGACATTACTCCACCCTTATTGGGTTTTCGAAACACCACTCCGCCTTTGCTAAACACCAAATCCACTTCTTTAAGTATACTGTTTCCCAAGATTGCCGCGTAGGGTATATCTTGCACTCTTACTACCTCGAACTTGACTTCCATTGTCACGCCCTCCACGGAGATCTCTGCTATAAAGTTACCCATCGTTGTAATCTCGCCCTTTCCTATTCCATACAGCCGTTGTTTCTCCTTCCTGAGAGCAATTCCTCCTAGCTTCCTAAACGTGTCGTACCTCAATATGCTCGTGACGCATCCCGTATCCACCAACGCGCTAAACGTGATCCCTTTTATCACCGCGTTCACGAAAATGTACTTGCCTTTCTCACCACCGACTGCGTTAATCCGTTCGTTTTTCGCCACCCTGCCTGGTTGTGCGCCCTTGCAATTGTGGGCATAATGGCCCTTTCCCTTGCATTTAAAACAAGTAACGTTGTTTGCTTCACCGCGTGAGCAATCTCTTGCTAGATGACCTTCCTGATTACAACGGTAGCATCTCTTCCTAGCCTGATCTTCAGTACCTCTACCTGCGTTTGACGACTGGGGGAAAACTTTACGACTCGCGACGGATGCCCCCTTAATCCTCTCATATACACGGATTTGCTCCTTCAACTCCTTCACACTGTGCGTTTGATACAACATACTTTTATTCTCCCGACTATCCGGTATACCTTCCACGAAATACTCGATTATACTCTTTTCATCGAGTGATATTGGCTTACCACTTTCGATGATAGAGTATAAGTATTCCTGCAAACTTTCCTTCGGCTGCTTACGCCTATTCCTCAACATACGATGTACCTCTGCGGCACTCAACTTTTCTCCGAACTCCTCCACCAACGCGGTCTTCAAACTATTCCAATTCCTGATCCCAACGGTTCCCCGAACAAATAACTTGGCTGCTCCCCTCAGCAACTGCTTCCCATATATGAACTTCTGTAAATCGTTCCATCCTACTGTTTCAGCAACTTCGTTGAACTCATCAACCCAATGGTACACGTTATAAGTACCGTCTCCATAAAAACTGGATATGCTATCTTCGACATCGCGCAACGTAAATAGCACCCTACCTACACTCCTATCCTCGGTAGTGTATAATGAATTTGCCGACTCATTATCACTTCCCGCCTCATCCCCTTCGTCTCCGAAAACCATGTGTTGTAACAGTCTTAGCTGTAAGTCCTTCTTCCTACCGGCCGTACTCAAATTTAGCTCTCTAAGTTTTTCCCTCAACAACTCTACGGTCATACCCTTTATTGCGGCTGCGTCCATCTTACAAATTGAATTTTATAAACGTGTGTATGTAAATTAAATTGAAAGGAATTCAAAACAGTGCTACTTCTTACACCTATACGTAATTGTATCGTCTTACTACAATACACACACATACGTTAAATACAAAAGAATACAATAGCGTTTAAATCATACAATTGATGTTGTTCTACTTCTAAATACTTTACTCAATATCGGTATATGTATGTGTGTGTTTATACTTCTAACTACTACAATGTTTGAAACCTTATCTTATTGGTTCTGCTCCGCCGCTCACTCTCTGCTACGCCTGCTACTCCGCGTCACATTCACCATCCGTTAAACTCTGTTGCCGTGAATGCCGACGCCGCTGCCGCTGAACCACCGTTGTATACCTCTGCTCTCGTATCTGCTGGTGCGCTTGGTGTTTGCTGCGCCCTTACCCACTCGTCGCTGCCGCTGTCTGCTTATTCAAAGTATACGTGTGCTTGTGCGCCCCGCTGTATATACTTATACACCGCTACCGCTTGCTTAGTGTGTTTCGATTCCACACTGTCGCCGATGTCGTCTTCTGATTGGTGTAACTGTTTCACCAAGCCGCCGTACTGCTGTTACTGTGATCGAGCCGTTAGTTATTGGCGTTCTAACGGAATCGCCCAACGCTCCTTGGACTGCCGGTACAGGTACAGTACCTCGGTGGTCTTTATGTGCCACCACTTTCGTTGAACTTCTACAGATTTCGGCACTTATCTAACCGTATTCTGCTCACTGATACTAGACGACACACACGACACTTTGCAGTTCTGCCGCCTTATAGCCTGTGCTTACCGCAGCACTTTTCACTTTGATTCGCAATAGATTTAACCGAGCACTTCCACGAGGATTAAATGAAATTAATAGTTCACTGTCTTTGCTTAATGCACGTGCCGAAAGTTACAATCACCGAGAAAATGTTTCTCTTAGTTTTCAAAACGCTTTGTGCGACCACAAATAGCAACCACAGGCACTCACTGATCTGTCCACTTTTCTTTCCGGGTAATCGCATACGGGCGATCCCGGACGAGCCCCCAAATTTGTAGAATTAAACTTTAATAAATGTCGAGTTTGCTTTATTTAACAAACGTATAGTTCACTTTATTCGATAAATATAGAGTTCACTTTTATTCTAGAAATACACGGTTAATGTCTGTAAAATATCACGTTCACAATGGTTTTAGGGCCGGACAATAAGCGGCGTTACTTTATTTAAAAACGAATCACTTGGGGATATATGCGGTACGAACGTCTAGCGCGCTCGCCGTTACAATCAGGAATATATTATATATCTTACGCTATGATGGACGCTAGCCCTACCGTCCACACCTTCCACCCAATCCACGAATGTCATCCACTCTTTGACATTTGGATCAGTGGTTGCCACACTGCCCTTATTTCTCATCCTACATACATACATGCAATTATAAATTAGTATACCTGTAATGAAACAATCTACACTGAAATATAGGAAAATTATACTTCCATAGTGCGCTTGGTGGGTATCCGAATCGATTCTTCTACAGTAACAAGTTTTTTATTTTCAGAATACGACCAAGCATTGAATCTTTACATTCGGTTTTACAGTTCAGTGACTAATTTTCAAGTTCAACATACGACCACAAGAAACCTCCCGACCAAAAGGTCAATCTAAATATTAATTGATTATTTCTATTAAATTTGATTTGTTGTCAATATATTTATTAAAACGGCACCTAGCGCCTTGTGGATTTATTTTAAAAAAAGTAAAGAATGTCTCAAATGCAAAATGTGACGAATTTGGAAAACAACTGAGATATAATAACAAAAAATAGTGAGTGAGAAAGACAGACTCCGATGACGGAGTAATAACAGTTTAAGAACCATAAAAGTCTTTTCTTTGTTTCTTTTTGGTTGTCAGTAATTTTATTATGCAATCGAAATGTAATCGGTTAATTCGCCCGATTAGTCGGTTCTTAAAATCGAAAATAGTCAAACACCAATTTAATTTAAAATATAAAGAAATTGATTTCAGCGTTTGTATTTAGGATTTGGGGAATTTTTATTGGATTTCAAAAAATAATCACATCGTTTCATATTCTGTTTAAGCACACATGTTCCCTTAATTTCATTCAAATATCACACATATTGACCGATATAATCCGTTCAACGTTCTCTGAAAGTCGGGAAAATGACTTTATCGGAAACATTTGAATTGTAGGAAGGTACGAATATCTATATACTATAAGTTTACCTATTCTACTTGATAACTTGAAAGCAAAAGTCGAGTTTAATTTAATTATTTAAAACATTTTATTCCATATTGTTTTTTTTTATTACAAAGGGAAGCAAAGTTCATTAACTAGCAATGGCCGCGAGTTGTACGCAAAGACCTGCTTTTCAGAGCAATTCCAGTGAACAGAACCGTTTCATGGAGAAATTAATGGCAAAAATACTTAGCTTTTACGACGAACAGTCTCTAATCGATGTGACATTTAAAGTATCAAACCCAACGGCTGTGTAAGTATTAGATACTTTGTCCTCAGCTTACATATTTATAATTTTTGAATGTGTGGACAGTGTACCCGCACATCGTTTGATACTCGCAGCAGCGAGTCCATACTTCGAGAACCTTTTCAAAGGCGAGCAAGGCAATAGTCCCGTCATCGAGATAAATGATATCGATAGCGATACATTTGAGCGTCTAATAATCTTTTGTTACACCGGAGAGGCCATCATTACCGTTAACAACGTCGGTGCCATGCTGAAGGCGGCACTCATCTTGCAATTGGAAGATGTCATAAATAATTGTGCGGACTACCTAAAGACACATATCAATGAACACACATGGCAGGCTGCTTATACTCTTGAGCGAGAAACGCAATGTGAACGGCTTCGGCAAAAACTCATCGAATATGAAATAAAGAACTTTATGGAGGTGAGTATAATGCCTCGCAATAGCGGTACTTGTGTAATCGACATTTTGCTTCTAATAATACCAGATCAGTCGACGCGATGAGTTTTTGAATTTTGATGTAGAAAAGTTGCAATGTATTCTGGAATCTGACAATTTGAATATAACTCGTGAGGAAGATGCCTATGATGCCATAAAACGCTGGGTCAATCACGATGAACTTGCACGTCAAGAGCAACTACCAATTTTAATAGCTTGTCTCCGGCTTCCCCAATTCGATGCGGACTTTCTGTGGACACACATACAGCCGTTACCTGGTTGTGAGCTGCTGGCCTTCAAGGCGATATCGTGGATCAGAGAGCCTGCAGCACGAACAAAGATAAATATGAGATTTACAGAACCACGTGCTACTTGTGAGCAAACATTCCTGGTGATTTGCAAATCAGAGGTAAGCGCACATTGCGGCTTATATTCAGAAATTATAATTTCAAATTATTCTACGCCTTATATTTTTGGATTAGATGAATTACAAGCTGCTGCAATATAACAAAGTTGAGGATAAGTGGCTGGAATATGCGAGTTTTGAAATCGATTACATATATTATAAGACGATTTTAATGGATAATAATTTAATTCTTATTGGTGGTTATAAAAATGGTATATCATCCAACATCGTCCGCAGCTGGAATATACGATATAAGACATTGCAAAATTTGTCCGCCATGAACCAAGCAAGATGCGGACATTGTGTTGTCGAATTAGATGGTAAAATCTACGCGATTGGTGGTTTAGAGGGTAAAAAGGTTTTGAAGTCGGTGGAAAGGTAAATAATATAATACTCATATATTTGTAAAGAAAATATAAAGTCAAGACACTTGCTCCTAAGATCTCAACTGCAGAAACTTTATAAAGTGAAATCTAGAAACGTTTTAGCGTTGTCTCGTCAAATAATTGTCTCTGGCTTTAAGTACACCCACACTATCTGACATTTCCAGCGACTTCTTTAGAATACTTCAAGTTTTAAAATAAGATAACTTCTTAGTTGATGCTTATTAAGCTAACAAACGCAATGCTTTTCATATCAATTTCGATATCATATTTATAACTCATGTTTTTTGTTGATTTCCAGATATACGCCATCCGATGGTTGGAAGTTCGTGAGCAGTTTGATTTTTGGAAGATATGGCGCCAGAGCAGTGACTTTAAATAACAAAATTTACGTATTGGGCGGTAAAAATGGTAATGGCGATTTAAAACTCGTCGAATGCTACAATCCGGATTTGATTACTTGGACTTCTTGCGCGGATATGACAAAATGTCGTGTTCTTCCTGATGTAATTTAGAATAAAATGTTATATAATGATTGATATATTGCCAGATTTTACATTACAGGTAAAAGTACATAATGGACACATATATGTTTTAGACACGTATTCTGCTTCCGTTAGCCAAAGTGTTGAACGGTATGATCCTGAGCGAAATACCTGGTTTAAGGTAAATTAAGTTGATTTTTGCCAATTGTTTGGTTTCAAACTGATTATTTTGCGCAGATTTGTTGTTTGAATGCTGAATGGGCTCGTATTGCAGGTATGTCGTTAGACAATAAGCTATGGTTTATTGGCCGCCCTAAATCTGACGACAGGTCAAGTGTATCAGTTTATGACGAGGATAATGACCGTTGGATAAAAAAGTGTTCATTACCCAATTTAACCGCATCTCTTCCTTATATTGTGCCTGTTGCCTTCCTGTCATCGAAATGAATAAATAATATTCTTATATATAGGTTTTTTCTTTTAAATAAATTTTCTTATAAGAAAAGCAATGAATATGTGTGATTTTCCCTTTTTGAAAGGAGCGGCAAACTTTTGTAAGCTTTATTTAACATTCTCTTGCATCCTTGATGTTTACAGAACCACGAACAAGTATGATGTCAGTGGTTTCTAGTTTTTTTCTGGCGAAAAGGCAGCGAGGAAGACCCGAAGGCCATTCCTTCTCATTTTTCAAATATTTTCACGATCGTTTTAAACTTATATTGTATAAAAAATATGTGCGAAACATTTGCATTTATTACATAATTTTTGTAAGTATTGTTATGTGAAGAGATTATGTACCGATTTTTGGTGACAATTGGGGTTGAAATGCAATTTGGCCTAATTCATGGGTGATGCAATCATTTAACTCATTTTAAGTTGTTTTTCATCTGAATTCAGCTAACTAATAATGTCTGAGTTAATGATAAATAATGTTTTAAATATCTATATGTCACATATTCCTTTGTACAGTAATACGATTTTACTCTAAAATATGTATATACTCTGTTCAATTTATTGCGTATACGCCATGCTGGCGTCTGATTGAACTTATCTCCCGTGTCAATATTGTTTTGATTTTGGTTTTAGAGTTTCGAAGTACATACAAGGAAAAGTAACTAAATAATCTATATGAAATATATATATAAAATACATACATACATTTTTCTTACATTCTTATATCACATTGTGAAAATGGACGAAATCGGACAACAACCACGCCTTCTTCACATATATGTAGCACAATTTTAAATTTCACTTGATTCGTAAGTTGCAAGAGTTTTGAATGTTCGGTTGCACTCGACTCAGGCCTTCCTTACTTGTTATATACATATGTACACATATAACAAAATCAAATTTTATCAAACAGAAATCTGTATTCAAGTGTTCGCGGAACATTTTCGAATTATGAGAGCCGTAGCGGAGCAGTTTATAGAACATGATACTCCGACTTTTCTTCGATGATTTTGCTCCAGCTCAACACAATTCAACCTCTTCCGTTTTCGGTGGACGTTATCGTCATCGTCTTTTCACCAGCTGTAAATATCCACTTCAGAACTGTATCGATTTTGTAGCGATTTTCAAGTGTAAATGAGTTCCATAAGGTGTTTTTGAGTCAACTTGTGGGACAACCGAATTTAAATACATAGTTTCCGAGTGCTTTTTCTGCAATGTTTAGCTCTTAGACACTCGGAGACGGTCGGATTCGCAAATTTCCATTATTTGATTGATGTTTTCGACACTTAGACTTCCATAGGAATCGGGGAAATCGGAAAATATGCTCCTGATGGGCTATTAGGAATAGTTCGTCTATAGAAGACAAAATGTTAAATGTGGCGTATTTCCCCTTTCACACTTTTTTTTTTGTAGTATTCTTTAGACACAATTTAGAAATGATTTCATCTACATTTTCTTTGTCCTCTTTTGTTCGTATTTTTCATAAAATTGCCACATCCATTTTCCAACATTTCTTTTTCCAAATTTCGTTTGATACGTCGGTCACTAAATGAAGCGTAGTTTGAATTAAAAGTACAACAACAATAACAACAATAACATCAAACCAAGGATTATAACTTCTGAGACACAGTAATTTTAAATTAAATAAACTAACAAAAAATAATAAATGGAGTAACTCTTACAAACCACACATGATACACAACAGATATCGCCGCAGTCGTATATCTCCAGTGCTACCAATCACATACCATATCATCATCATCATATACCAGCTGTTCAAAAATGAGTGAAAATTATGAAGAAATTCGCTATACGAGAATTGACAATTAAGTAATAAGACTGACTCCATAAAAACCGTATATTTGAAAACTATTCTACAACTCTGCTATCCCCTTCAAATTAGTCCCCTTGGGCAGCTATACAGCGATTCCAGCGTGTTTTCCATGCTTCGTAATATTTCAGGAACGCTTCGACTGGGATGTTCGCGAGTACCCTCGTCACGGCCGCCTGGATTTCCGTAATCGACTCAAAATGGGTTCCTTTGACCACCGATTTCGTTTTAGGAAACAAAAAAAAGTCACAGGGTGACATGTCGGGCGAATAAGGCGGCGATCCCTTTAGAGGCCAAATACTGGGACACGACGCGTTGTCGTGATGAAAGATACAGTTACGAGCGATGTCTGGGCGCATCCTGTTGACTCGTTTTCGCAATCTTTCTAGTACTTGGCAATAGTAAACTTGATTCACAGTTTTCCCCGGTGGAACGAATTCTTTGTGAACGATTCCACGGCTATCAAAAAGGGCAATAATCATCGTTTTCACCTTCGACTTGCTCATGCTTGCTTTTTTCGGACGGGGGCGCGCGGAGACAACCATTGAGCTTTGCGCACGACTAAGAGCACTATCACCATACACTCTTACAATTTTAGCATACGTTTTCGAAGCTGTTTCGCCCAACTGGCGCAAAATTTTACCGCGACGCTTCGCCTTTGATTTCGTTTTTCCATTTTCGTGGCGAGCACTACAAAAACAGGTCTACTCAACTTGACGCAGCAGCCGAACTAAACAAGATAGAGCGATTGTACATATGTATGTATGTATATCAATGGAGAGGGGAGGAATGCCGGAAAAAGAGAAAGGGAATTCCACAGGTTTACCACAAGCGCGGCAATAAAATCAGTCTCATTACTTAATTGTCATAACTCGTAATTAGAATTTTTTTTATAAAAATGGGAAGAATGCCACGCAAGACACCAATGAAATTTTTGAACTTTATTTGTTTCAAATTTTCGAGTGTTATTACAAATGATATAACACAGCTGAAATAACGTCAAGTTTTTTAGAGCTGTGAATAATTTTACATTTTACATATTAGTGGCATCACCAATCTACCTCATCTCTCTACCTTCAACTCTACTGTCAACTCTACTGTCGTCCTACTGTCTTTGGCAAATATAAAAATATATTGAAGTTAGCGAGAGCGACAACTGTCGGCCTGCAGTCGTGTAGTCGTGCAGCTGTCAAAATAACTGTGTCCATAAGAACGTGTGTATTTTAATATTTGACAGATGTCGTTTGCAGTGTGTCGCTCTCAATGTGTTCAGCACATAAGCCTTTCAACACAAAGGCTGAGAAATGTGTTTTAACGTGAGCGCAAAAAAATCTCTTCTCTCAGTTATCGCTGTATTTAGTAACTCAGTTATTTAAAAAATGTTTTGGCTGCAGTAAAGCGCATGGTTAATAAACCGAGAGTAGTTTGATTGTTGAGAGAGTTCATGATCTCGTCGTTTAATTTTGCAGTACATAAAGTGACAAGCATAATAACGAATTTATCGCTAAGAATCCCGCCGAAATAAATTGCACAAATGTTATTTAAACTTTGACTATAATAAATTATCAAAAAATATTTATTTATTAGATAATTAATATAAATACATAATAATTAGCCCATAAAAAGCACTTTACCTCATATACTATGTATTAATCAAAACATGTATGTATGTAAGTATTTTGAAATAATTAAATATTTTAAATAATAGTTAGGTTAGTCGAAAAAGTATTTCTAATCAAACTTCATCTTATTTTTTTATATTTATAATAACATATAAATAAACAAATATTGTTCATTTTGGTCGACGACTTTTTGCCATTTTTTCGCTAAAGACATTATTCCATGAGTGTAAATCGAAATTTCCAGAACGAAAGCGAGCGAAACATTGTTGTGCTACACGAACATGAAGTACAGCATCATGTCCGTAAATTTCACAAATTTCCTTACCATCATATAACATAGAGACATAGAGAAGGTGCATGTTCGGTTGCATGATATCGAACATTTGTAAAACTTGAACCACGGAATTAACCTCACAACCATGGAATTCGCCGTTATTGTGAACGGAAGTGATCGAAGCAAATAAGTAAATAACAATTACCGAAAATTGTAAATTTAGCAATGTATCAACAATTCCATATTGACATGTGCGCACATTAATCTGCATTTATACTTATGTATATGTATGTATGTATGTTTTGTTTTGTTTTTTTTTCTACTTATTTTTTACTTATGGATATGTATGTTTTTTTTTTTTTTTTTTTTTTTTTTTTTTTTTTTCTTTTTTTTTAAAGTAGGGTAATCCGCCAAACCTAACCTACTCCCAACGGAACCACCTGGTGTCTCAGTTTTGTCATGATTGAGGCTGCCGCTTCTCAGTGGACTGGCACATGAGTGTCGTCAAATTTTTCACCGTAAAACCGAAGTGTAGTTTTAAGTTTTTCCCTTGCACTTATAAAGCGCGGGAAATAAAAGAAAACATGCTCAGAGTCTTCACAGCACTCTGAACACGACGGACAATTCGGACTAACGTCGAGCTGGAATCTGTACAGATAGTTTCTAAAGCATCCATGTCCACTTAATATTTGGGTTAGGTGGAAATCCAGGTCCCAATGTCGTCTGTCGATCCAAGAATGGATATCTGGTATGAGTCTGTAGGTTAACCGTCCTTTGAGTGAGGTTTGCCACCGCTGCTGCCATATAGTTAAGCTTTTCACTCTCTCTCTTCTTTTGGCTCCTTTAGTTGGCTCTGGTAATTTGTACACTCGCTCGTATTCGTCACCCTGGATGTCAATGGGCATCATACTGGCTATTACTTCAGCAACATCGCTTGAAACTGTTCGGAAAGCACTGATAACTCTTAGTGCCGACAGCCTGTGCACTGTATTTTTCAAATTCAAATTCAAATTCTTTATTAAGTAGAAAAAAAATATTACATTATAAACTTAAATAGCGTACAATTCACAGAATATGGTATATAAACCTTAATTCTACAACATTTTTCTTTTTGTTATCACAGATTTTATTTATTCTATAAAAGGTATTTCAGAGGAAAGTACTACTATATAAAAACCTCTGCTATAAATCTTACAAACTAGTTTGTATTGTTCGACTAAATGGTGAAAATACTAAGTTATTATGGATATAGATTAGATACTAATATATTGTCAGAGAAAGCACAACGTATCACGAATCTGTCAGTCAATACTTGAATTTGTTCTGGTATTAGTTTGATGTTAGAATGATTATGAAGTCTTATGGTAGAGAAATCCCAAGGAAGACCAAGCATCATTTTAAGGATTTTATTTTGACTTATTTGCAGTTTTTTTAAATGCGACGCAGCGGCTGTGCCCCATGCAGGGCAAGCATATAAAATTATGGATTGGAAAACTGTTTTATAGATTACTAATTTGTTTTCTTTGCTCATACTAGACTTTCTATTAATCAAAGGGTACAGCATTTTTATAGCTATGTTGACTTTCTCTTGTATGTGTTTTATATGTTCACTATATGTAATTCTTTTATCAAAAATGACACCAAGATATTTCACAGAGCTGGCCCAAGGTAATTCGTGATTTTCCAGTTTGAGCCTTGAGCTTGGTAAATAGCAAGGACTCCTTTTTCTAGTGAAAAAGATAGCTTGTGTTTTACTAGCGTTAATTCTAATTTTCCATCTTTTCATGTAGTTTGAAATGTTGAATAGTGCACCCTGTAACTTAGTTACTATGTCATTGCCAAACTCATGCGAATAGAAAATTGCAGTGTCGTCGGCATACATAGCATAATGACAATTTTCAATTCTTGGGAAATCGGAACAGTATAGTGTATACAACAAGGGGCCAAGTACTGATCCCTGCGGAACTCCAGCCGGTAGTTGAATCATGTCGGAGTATTCATTATTTAAACACACACAAAAATAGCGATTGGTCAAAAAACTTTGAATTATTTTTACAAGATGCAATGGAAAGTGAAAATTAACTAATTTATGTATAAGACCATTATGCCACACTGTGTCAAATGCTTTTTCAACGTCCAGTAATATTAAACCAGTTGACTTTTTGTTTTCGAAGTTTGACTTTATATGATTAGAGATACGTTTAATTTGGTGCGTTGTACTGTGAAACTGTCTAAATCCAAATTGTTCATTTGGTAATATTTGATTAAGATTTATAAATAGAGACATTTTTTGTTGAATAACTTTTTCAAAAATTTTGCTAAGGCTACTTAGAAGACTAATTGGTCGATAACTATCCGTAATATTAATTGGTTTACCAGGCTTTCGGATTGGTATGATTTTTGCAGTCTTCCAGGTGCGAGGAAAATATTGCAATTTTAGACAAGAGTTTATTATAAACGTGAAATACAGTATGGCTTCTGTAGGCAGATATCTTAACATAATATTTTTAATATCATCATGACCTGCTGATTTTCTTAGTGGGGCTCTACGAATTAAATCTCCAACATATTTTTCGTCTACAAATTCAGACTCAGGAGTGTCTAATGGTGACGAAGTAAGTTGGGTTAATGTTGTGGTAACCAAATTTTCCTGCATTGGTGTGCTAAGTTGAGTTGACACTTTATGATTTTCAAGGAATTTATAAGCGAAGAGGTTAGCTTTTTCATTATTGTTAACAATGATTTTATCCTGATTATGTAAAGGAGGGATTTGTGTATGTTTTTTGCGTAGTATTTTGCAGATGTTCCAGAAGGGCCTACTTCTACTTTCAAGTGAGCTAAGCTTTCTTTTCCAAGATTCATTTCTGAATTTGAAGATTTCATTACGGATTTTTGTGGAGTATAAACTCGCTAATTCATGATTATAACGTTGTCTGTATCTACACCATTGCCTACGGTGGTAATTTCTAATTTTTATTAGGTTTAATATAAAACCAGGTAGTTTTAAGAAAGTTTTCTGGGCTTTCTTAAAAGGTACAGAACTTTGAATTGCGATATTTATGCTATCATAAAAGGTTTCTATATTTTTATCAACTTCCTCAGAGCAATTAACTTGTTGGAGATTTGTAGGTAGACTAAGCAGAGCATTTCTGATGGAGCGACGATAAACTTTCCAATTCGTTCTATTGTAGTCAATTTCAAGATTTTCAAGCTGCGTGAAACTTAAATTAAGAACAAACTTAACAGGCAAATGATCAGAAAAGAATTCATTTAGCGCTGTTGGTTGTGTTAAATGGCTGGAAATGTTTGATAGTACCAAATCTATATTCGATGGTGCACACCTGCTGGACGATGGTACATACGTAGGGTAGTTTGAATATGATACTGCTATTGGAAAGAATGTTGTGAATTCGTGTAGAATATTCCCCCATGCGTTTGCTCTCGAGCATCCCCAATCCCGGTGCTTGCTGTTAAAATCCCCACAATGGATAAAATATCCGTTGACTCCGAAGAGTTTTCTCAAATCTTTTTTATATTTATTTTTAAGTTCCTGGGTATTAGTACCCCCGGGAAAGTAAGAGCTGAAAAGTTTAACTTTTTTGTTTTCTGATGTAATAATTTCAATTCCGATACTTTCCACTACTTCGGTATTTATATTAGGTACTACAGTAAAGATAATAGATTTCTTAACTAATATGGCAACACCGCCACCTTCCCTCATTTCTCTGTCCTTACGTACACAAACATAACTAGGGTGATAAAGTTTGTCTGAGTGCTTCAGCCACGTTTCAGAGAGCATACAAATTTCAATATCGTTTTTAACTAAATAATTAAATAGTTCCATAAATTTATTGCGGATGCTACGGCAGTTCCAAAATATTACTCTCAACTTAGATGTATTCATTACTTAGGAGTAGAATACAGAAACCTAATTGCTAATTGTGCAATTGTATTAAATTGCTCGTATTTAGTTTTACATTCTCTTAATTTTAGTATAAGCTCAAAAGTTAGCTCAGTGATCTCTTTTTCAGTAAAGAGGCTATTGTTATTTATATTATCGGATGTTGCGCTACAAGGTGAGCGCCAATTCTGCGGTGTTGTTGTTGTTCCAGCAGCGATCATTGAACGCTCCCCAGAGAGAGGTGGAAATTGTGAAAGTGAAAAGTCTGGCTTTGCTTGCATTCGCGCTTTATGTAAAGGCCGAGAATGAGGTGCTGGAGACTTATTATACTTCTCTTTGATGCGTAAATACATAGCCCGATTTGGACACGTGGCGTCATTTGATTTGTGATTGCTATTGCAGTTTGCGCATCGCACTCTTTCCGTAGAGGTGCAGTCCGAGGTTTTGTGTTTTCCAGCGCAGTTCGCGCAATTTGGCTTCACAAAGCATCCACGTTCGCCGTGTCCGTACATTTGGCAGTTGCGACACTGAATTATTTTGTTTTTTATCTTGCGTTGGTAGTCCCATCTTACAATAACGCGAAATAGTGATTTTACCTGAGTTTTCAAATCTTGCAATTTTACCGAACTGCGCTCAAAATGTACTATATAAATAGTGTCTTTATAGTGTTCAAATGATTTAGTAACCATTTTGACCTCTTTGCACTTTAATCCAATGGAGATTAGTTCATTTTTCACTTCGCCTGCCGTTTTATTTTCGAGGCCATGAAGAACAGCAGTAAACGATTTTTCATTTTTAAGGTCATGTGTAAAGAATTGACATAAGTTTTCTTTTAACACTTCTTTGATTTTGACGAATGATTCATTTGACTCACTAAGAATTTTTATGCCTATTGATATTTTCTTCAAGAAAAAATCTGATATGCCTTTGCTAATTAAAAGTTTTTTTATGTAGTCAATATCTTGCACTAAGACCTTGATAGGCGGAAAAACAGCTTTTGGCGGTGTATTATTTTGGGCACTTTCACTATGCTCCGCATCAATGTCTTCATCTTCAAGAGCTTGTAAAGGCGTCCAATAATTTCGCCGTTTCCCATGTTTCACACTTGGATTATCAGTGTCCGAAAGTTTTCTTAATTTAGATGAAGACATTTCGTCTTCTACTCGTGTAAACACTGCTCGTTTCACTTTTTTTTTTTTTTCTTTTTGCTTGATCACAGAATAAATACACGTCTGTTCACTGTACATACACTAATGCGAATGCCTGCACTGTATTTTGTTGTCTGGCATATGCTTTGATGCTTAGCGCCTGGATCCATATTGGAGCCGCATATAACATAACCGATCTCATTACCTTTGCGAGTAATGTATGTATGTACATATATTTGTATGCATTGCCGAAGAAATAGCGCACAAGCATACAAACATACATATAGTATATGTACATGTGAATGTGCCACCAACAATCAATTAAAATATTGTTCTACAAAAATAATAATCGTCTCAAATAGCATAAGCATCACAAGCCAATATGAAAGCTAAATTCTGCCAGAGAACATGCTCATTTCTGCTAAATAGCAACGAAAATGGTGAATGCCTTTGTTCAAGTTATTCAGCTCTGTTGCCGGCATCAATAAATAGAATTATGTATAATTGTTATTGCGCGCTGAATTCAAATCTGTAATCAGTTTGTCTCTATCACCTCTAGTTTTCATGATATAGCTTTTTATACCCTCCACTTAACTTATGGCCTGAAAAAAAATTTCGCAAAAAAAATTTTGGGTAAAAAATTGTTTTCCGAAAAAAATGTTTTTTTTTTTGGCAACTACTATAGCGGTAAATAAGAAATTTTGATCAAAAGAATTTTTTCAAAAAACTGGCAGCTTTTTATACCCTCCACTTAACTTATGGCCTGAAAAAAAATTTCGCAAAAAAAATTTTGGGTAAAAAATTGTTTTCCGAAAAAAATGTTTTTTTTTTTGGCAACTACTATAGCGGTAAATAAGAAATTTTGATCAAAAGAATTTTTTCAAAAAACTGGCAGACGGTCATAATTGGAGGTCATAAGTGGAGGGTTAAAAAAGCTACTTATATCACTAGAGCTAGTAGAGACAAACTGATTACAGATTTGAATTCAGCGCGCCCAAATTAACTAGAATCAGTTGATAAGTTCAAAGAAGCAAAATTTTTTTTTTAATTTTGTCGGGCTGTTATTCAATCTACATATGTATGTCTTTATGCTTTCTGCTTAAGCTAAGCCTTGCTGTACTCTTTAAACCGTTCAACACAGAGACTGAGAAATGTTAATTTTACCAGAACGCAAACATATCACTTCTCTAAGTTATCGCTCTACCTCAGTTATAGAAAAATGTTTTAGCTGCGGTGTAGCGTGAACAGCAAAGCGATTAAATTCAGTCTTGTTTGAATTGTGCGTTGAGAACCTCAGTATACACAGTAATAAACCTTTGCTTTGTTAACATACTCGTACACATACTCATCTCTAAAAAATCTAAGGGTGTTGTGTTACACTCTTTTTGCTACTTTCATCTAATAATTTCATTCTACGAGAACTATTTTAGTCTGATTTTATTTAGAGTTTTCACGTATGTACGTATTTATGTGAAATTTTCAGAACTATCTTAATATATGTGTATGTGTGCATGTTCATATGTATGTATTTTGGCTATTGTTTAAACCTATGTTGTGTGACCTTGGGTTTGTTTTAATTTGTTTAACAAAAAATTTATTCTAAGAACCCATGGGTTATCATATGCAAACATCTTATTCTTAGTTATGTTTGTGTTATTGTCTGTTGAATGCAATTGTTTTGCATGACAATGCATTTTAAAGATGTGTCTGTTTATGTACATACATACATATATGCTTTGTACTGCCTCAGCATTGGCGAAGATAAGCCTGTTCAATATATTGTATCTGAACATTACTTGTTATGAAAGTTCTTATTTTTTAACAAGTGTTAAAGATACAGTCCTGGGCGGTAAACTTTCGTTTGACATATACAAATTGACTAGCCGTTAGAAAAGAAAATTAGGTGGAATTTGCATTTAGATACATATGTATATGAATACAATTTAACAAATAATTTAATTAATTAAAATAAGCGAATTTTAAGATAAAAACAGAATTAGATTAGGAAATCAACACCTTTTATGTTTTCTGTCGATCAAACGTAAACAAACAGGGCTGCATTTTAATATTAAGAACTCACTACAAAAAGAATATCTGAATACCTTCTTCTTCTTAATTGGCGTAGACACCGCTTACGCGATTATAGCCGAGTAAACAACCGCGCGCCAGTCGTTTCTTCTTTTCGCAACGTGGCGCCAATTGGATATTCCAAGCGAAGCCAGGTCCTTCTCCACTTGGTCCTTCCAACGGAGTGGAGGTCTTCCTCTCTCCTCTGCTTACCCCGGCGGGTACTGCGTCGAATACTTTCAGAGCTAGAGTGTTTTCGTCCATCCGGACAACATGACCTAGCCAGCGTAGCCGCTGTCTTTTAATTCGCTGAACTACATATGTCAATGTCGTCGTATATCTCGTACAGCTCATCGTTCCATCGAATGCGATATTCGCCGTGGCCAACGCGCAAAGGACCATAAATCTTTCGCAGAACTTTTCTCTCGAAAACTCGCAACGTCGACTCATCTGTTGTTCACATCGCCAGGCTTCTACACCATATAGCAGGACGGGAATTATGAGTGACTTATAGAGTTTGGTTTTTGTTTGTCGAAAGAGGACTTCGCTTCTCAATTGCCTACTTAGTCCGAAGTAGCACCTGTTGGCAAGAGTTATCCTGCGTTGGATTTCTAGGCTGACATTGTTGGTGGTGTTTACGCTGGTTCCAAGATAGACGAAATTATCTACAACTTCAAAGTTATGACTGTCAACAGTGCGACGACTGTTTGTTTGATGACAGGAGATATTTCGTCTTGCCCTCGTTCACTGCCAAACCCATTTCTTTTTCTTCTCTGTCCAGTCTGGAGAAAGCAGACCTAACGTCGCGGGTGTTGAGGTCGATGATGTCAATATAATCGGTATACGTCAGCAGTTGTACAGTCTTATAGAAGATTGTACCTTCTCTGTTTAGTTCTGCAGCTCGAACTATTTTCTTCAGAAGCAGGTTGAAAAAGTCGCACGATAGGGCATCGCCTTGTCTGAAACCTCGTTTGGTATCGAACGGCTCGGAGAGGTCCTTCCCGATCCTGACGGAGCTTTTAGTATTGGTCAACGTCAGCTTACACAGCCGTATTAGATTTGCGGGTATACCAATTCAGACATCGCGGCATAAAGGCAGTTCCTTTTCGTGCTGTCGAAAGCAGCTTTGAAATCGACGAAGAGGTGGTGTGTGTCGATTCTCCTTTTACGTGTCTTTTCCAAGATTTGGCGCATGGTGAATATCTGGTCGGTTGTTGATTTTCCAGGTCTAAAGCCACACTGATAAGGTCCAATCAGTTTGTTGACGGTGGACTTTAATCTTTCACACAATACGCTCGATAGAAACTTATATGCGATATTGAGGAGGCTAATTCCACGGTAGTTGGCGCAGATTGTGGGGTTTCCTTCTTATGGATTGGGCAGAGCACACTTAGATTGCAATCGTTGGGCATGCTTTCGTCCGACCATATTTTGCAAAGAAGCTGATGCATGCTCCTTATCAGCTCCTTGCCGCTGTGTTTGAATAGCTCGGCCGACAATCCATTGGGCCCCGCCGCTTTGTTGTTCTTCAGGCGGGCAATTGCTATTCGAACTTCTTCATAGTCGGGTAATGGAACGTCTGCTCCATCGTCATCGATTGGGGAATCGGGTTCGTCTTCTCCTGGTGTTGTGCGCTCACTGCCATTCAGCAGGCTGGAGAAGTGTTCCCTCCATAATCTAAGTATGCTCTGGGCATCAGTGACTAGATCACCTTTGGGGGTTCTACAAGAGTAAGCTCCGGTCTTGAAATCTTCTGTAAGCCTCCGCATTTTCTCGCAGAATTTTCGAGCATTACCCTTGTCGCCAGCTTATCAAGCTCTTCGTACTCACGCATTTCGGTCTCTTTCTTCTTCTGTCTGCAAATGCGTCTCGCTTCCCTCTTCAACTCTCGGTATCTGTCCCATCCCCCACGTGTTGTGGTCGATCGTAACGTTGCGAGGTAGGCAGCCTGTTTTCTCTCCGCTGCGACCCGGTACTCCGCGTCGTACCATCTGTTCTTTTGCACTTTCCGAAAACCAATCGTTTTGGTTGCAGCTGTACGTAAGGAGTTTGAAATGCCGTCCCACAGTTCCCTTATACCGAGTTGTTGATGAGTGCTCTCAGAGACCAGGAGTGCAAGCCGAGTAGAGAATCATTCGGCTGTCTGTTGTGATTGCAGCTTCTCGACGTCGAATCTTCCTTGTGTTTGTTGGCGTGCGTTTTTTGCTGCACGGAGGCGGGTGCGAATATTAGCTGCAACAAGATAGTGGTCCGAGTCGATATTAGGACCTCGGAGCATACGCACATCTAAAACACTGGAGACGTGTCTTCCGTCTATCACAACATGATCGATCTGGTTGTTAGTCGTGAGCTGCTTGAGTCATATGTAAAAGAATCGTTTCTGGCCACTCCCAAGTGAATGGCAATCAGAGAACTTTCCTCACTTGCGTGAACTTCTACATATGACTCCATCCTCCAACATATGTTCCCTTAATTTCTTTCATATGTCACACATATTGACCGACATAATTCGTTCAAAGTCTTCTGAAAGTCGCGAAAATCACTTTATCGGAAACATTTGAGCTGGAGGAAGGTTCGAATATCGGAAGGTTGCATTAATCTATAGACTATAAGATTACTTGTTCTACTTGAAAACTTTAAGGGGTTAGGGGTAGTCAAAGGCACGAAAAAATGAGAGTTTTCAGTATTTTTTTTTTCTATTAAATCGAGTTATTTTACAAAAGTAGTAATATGGCATTTTTATAGAATGTGTTGACTTGAAGTTACGAAAATTTCAAAAAAAAAATATTTAATTTCCAAAGTTATAGTTGTTTGTGTTGACCCTGTTCTAAAAAAAGGTACTTGCGGTGACAACCATAAGTCCTTGGAGATTCATCTAAAATCAATCGAACAAAAAAAATTTGTTTTATAAATAGATAAACTCGGGCCCGATCGAAGGATTTTCATTTTTTTTTCAAAAATTAACAAAATGGCATCCTCAGGAAATTTTTTTTTAAATTTTTGCGAAAAAATTAACAGTTAATTGGTCTTAAAAAATCGAAATTTTTTAAAAAATAAAAATCCTTCGATCAGGCCCGAGCTTATTATGTATTCTAAAGGCTGTATAATATTCATTAAAATATACAGAGCGATTTTCGAGTTACAGTTGTCACCGATTCAAAAAACCTAGCTTTGAGAAAAACGCGTTTAAAAATATCAATTTTTCTAAAATTCTAACTACCCCTAACCCCTTAAAGGAAAAGTCGAGTTGAATTTGATTTTTTAAAACATTTTATTCAATATTGTCTTTTTTATTACAAAAGGAAAAAAAATTCATTAACTAGCAATGATCACGAGTTGTGCGAAAAGACGTGCTCTTCAGAGTAATTCCAGTGAACTGAACCGTTTTATGGAAAAATTAGTGGGAAAAATATTTAGCTTCTACGACGAACAGTCTCTAATCGATGTGACATTTAAAGTATCAAACCCAACGGCTGTGTAAGTATCACTTTGTCCTCAGCTTACACAAAATGATTTAGTTTAATATTTATAATTTTTGAATGTGTGGACAGTGTACCCGCGCATCGTTTGATACTCGCAGCAGCGAGTCCATACTTTGAGAACCTTTTCAATAGCGATCAAGGCAATAATCCCGACATCGAGATAAATGATATTGATAGCGATATTTTTAAGGGTCTAATAACCTTTTGTTACACCGGAGAGGCCCTCATTACCGTTAACAACGTCGGTGCTATGCTAAAGGCGGCAGTCATCTTGCAATTGGAAGATGTCATAAATAATTGTGCGGACTACCTAAAGACACATATCAATGAACACACATGGCAGGCTGCTTACACGCTTGAGCGAGAAACGCAATGTGAACGGCTTCGGCAAAAACTCATCGAATATGAAATAAAGAACTTCATGGAAGTGAGTATAATGCCTCGCCAAAGCGGTACAAGTGTAATCGACATTTTGTTTCTAATAACACTAGATCAGTCGACGCGATGAGTTTTTGAATTTTGATGTAGAAAAATTGCAACGTATTCTGGAATCTGACAATTTGAATATAACTCGTGAAGAAGATGCCTACGATGCCATAAAACGCTGGTTCAATTACGATGTATCTGCACGTCAAGAGTCACTGCCACATTTAATAGCTTGTCTCCGGCTTCCCCAATTCGATGCGGACTTTCTGTTGACACATATTCAGTCGTTACCTGGTTGTGAGCTGCTGGCCTTCAAGGCGCTAACGTGGATCGGAGAGCCTGCAGCACGAACAAAGATAAATATGCGATTCACAGAACCACGTGTTACTTGTGAGAAAACATTCCTGACGCTTGCCTCAACCAAGGTAAGAGGACGCTGTGGCTTATGTTCATAAATTATTATCTTAAATTCTAAATAAATATAAAATTAAAAATATTTTTGGCTCAGATGAATCACAATCTGCTGCAATATAATAAAGCTGAGGATAAGTGGCAAGAATACGCGAGTTTAGAAATCGATTACACAAATTATTGGCCGATTTTAAAGGATGAAAATATATTATTTATTGGTGGCTATAAAAGTGGTGTATCATGCAACATCGTCCGCAGCTTGAATATACGAAATAAGACATGGCAAAATTTGTGCGCCATGAAGCAAGCAAGATGTGGACATTGTGTTGTCGAATTAGATGGTAAAATCTACGCGATTGGTGGTTTAGAGGGTATCAAGGTTTTGTCGTCGGTGGAAAGGTAAATATTTATAAATCGAATTACCTTACGATGGCGATTGTGAGCTTTAACAATTTCAGGTTAACTTTAACTTTAAGCTTAAAGGTGAAAGGAGTTTAGATAAGTTGAATTAGAGTCATGTGGATAGTGCACAAAACAAAGTAGTCAAAGTCAAGGCACTTGCTCCTAAGATCTCAACTCCAAGAACTTTATGCAGTGAAATCTAGAGACGTGTTAGCGTTACCTCGTCAAATAATTGCATCTGGCGTTAAGTACACCCACACTCTCTGACATTTCCAGCGACTTCTTTAGAATACTTCAAGTTTTTAAAGCAGACAGTTACTTAGTAGATGCTCATTAAGCTAACAAACACATTGCTTTTCATATCAATTTGGATAACATATTTAGAACTCATGTTTTTTTGTTGATTTGTAGATATACGCCATCCAGTGGTTGGGAGTCCCTGAGCAGTTTGAATGTTGGACGGTTCGATGCCAGTGCAGCGATTTTGAATGGTAAACTTTACTTACTGGGCGGTAGAAATATTAATGGAGCCCTAAAACTCATCGAATGCTACAATCCGGATTCGAATACTTGGACTTCTTGCGCTGATATGATGGAATGTCGCGTTTATCCTGATGCAAGTTAGATTAAAATATAATGATTGATATATTGCTAGATTTTACATTGCAGGTGTATGCACATAAGGGTCATATTTATGTTTTAGACAAGTATTCTGCTAACCGTAGGCAAAGTGTTGAACGTTATGATCCTGAGCGAAACACGTGGTCTAAGGTAAATTAAGTTGATTTTTGCCAATCGTTTCGTTTCAAACTGAATATTTTGCGCAGATTTGTTGTCCTGACTGGGCTCGAATTGCAGGCATGTCGTTAGACAATAAGCTTTGGCTTTTTGGTCCTCTTGAATCTGAGGACATATCAAGTGTATCAATTTATGACGAGGACAATGACCGATGGGTAAAAAAGCGCTCATTACCCATAGTAAAGGAATATACCCCCTTTATTGTGCCTGTAGCCTTACTATCGTCCAAATGAATAAATAATATTATTATATATTTTTTTAAATATTTTTCTTATAAGAAATACAATAAATATGTGTGATTTTCTCTTTTGAAAAGGAGCGGCAACCTCTTGTAAGTTTTATGCAACATTCTCTTGCATCCTTAATGTTTACAGAACCGCGAAAAGGCATGATGTCAGTGATTTCTAGTTTCTAGTGAAAGGGCAGCGAGGAAGACCCGAAGAGCATTCTTTTTTATTTTTAAATCATTCCACGATCGGTTGAAACAAGTACATATATAAATGAGTGAAAATTTTAAATTAATCGCATCATTTTTGTATGTATTGTTATGTGCAGAAGTTATTTACCGATGTTTGCTTACAATTGGTGTTGAAATGCAATTTGGCCTAATTCATGGGTGAAGCAATCATTTAACTCATTTTAAGTTATTTTTCAGGGGAATTCAACTAACTAATAATGACTGAGTTAATGATAAATAATGGTTTAAAACGGCAAACATATGTATGTATATGTTACATATTCATTTATATAGTGACACGAATTCGCCCTAAGAAATGTACTCTGTTCAAGTTGTTGTGTTACGCCATGGTGGCCACTGATTTAACTTAACTCCCGCGTAAATATTCTTTTGATTTTGGTTTTAGAGTTCCGAAGGACAAGCAAAAATAACTAAATAATCCAAGTAAGAAATATATGTAATCCTTTGGAGATATAACTGACTTTCTCAGGAGACAATACCCATTGAAAGTATTACAGACATTATAAGAAATTCTAACGAAGCAGCTGTATTGTTTTGCAGTCTTCTAAAATCTAAAGGTAGTAAATACAGCTATGGACATATAAATGTCTTATTTTGAAAGCTTCTTACTTTTGTTACAGTAGCATAAATTATTTTAATAAATAACAAGTATTTGGGGGTTATTAAAGGTTCATTCTTTGTATTACAGTACAATCTGAAGTCATTGCTATAAAAATAATTAGAAAAATGGGTAAATTTTGGTGAAATAAACTCGACACATAAATGGTCAATTTAGTTTATATTGCATTTTTATAAAATTTGTTTCATACAAATGTTTTTATTGTTAATATTAGGTTGTCGAAAAAGTATTTTCTTATTTTGTCAATAGATGTCGTTGCAGTCGTATATCTCCAGTGCTGCCAATCACATTGTGTCTTACCATATATAGGCTTCATTTTACAAAAAACAAAGGTACATTATAAAAAAGGGAAGAATTCCACGCAATCCAACAATGAAATTTGTGAAGTTTTCGGAGACAATGGTTTGCTCGCTTCTGTTCTGGAAATTTCGGTTTACACTGATGGATGATGGAGACGCACAATGCGATTAATGAAGAGCAGTTCATGCGGCGTCCTTTTTCAGTCAGGCAATTACTAAACAAATGGTAACCGGTGTGGTTAACGTGGGTTCCTGCTGACGACAACCCTACCACATGGCGCTCAAAAGCACAACGGATCAAATCCATGCGTTGATCAACGCCCTGACAATGCCAGCCATTCACCTGGGAGTGGCCAGAAATGATTGTTTTGTATATGACTCAAACAGCTGACGCCTTCCGGTCTTTGACCAAGTATCCTCAGGGTAGTCTAAGAACATCCGTTTGAAGGCGAGCTGAAATGAAAAGGCGAAACATACTCTCCGCAGGGTTGTGTGCTGGGTTTGAGACCCGGCAGATAAAAAAACGCACCCAATGAAATTAGGGAAATTATCCACCGGGGGGATTGTTCTTGGAGACATGAAGTAAATGAATCTCCGAATGGAGAAATGCGCTTCGATAGGGACTGATGGATGTGCGGTCATGCTGTCAGATATCGGAGCAGTCAACGAAATTCGGAAAGAAGCAAAAAATGCTGTCATGACTCCGTGTTTCTCGCACAAACTCAACAACAGTATTTCAAAGTCAGTGAAAGTACGATTAATCGAAAACATTGCCAGTGCCATACGAGAAGTCTACAAATTCTTCAAGAACTCATTTCCAAAACGTGTGACTGTATGAGCAAAGATACTTGGTGAAAAAATTGTCCAGTTGTGTGAAACAAGATGGGTAAAGTGGAAGAACAAAGAAACAGCAGGCAAAGCAACAATTCTCATATCGGCTTTGTGCAAGTTCGAATTTATCGTCGGGCTCTTCTGTCTCAGCGACATTCTATCGCTCACCCATTCGCTCAGCGTAGTTCTTCAAAAGGAAGCAATTAATTTGGCGAAGGCATCAAAAATGATTGGGACGTTGCCTGCCACGTTGGAAAAAAGGAGGGAAAAAGTTGATGAAATATTCCGATTGATTTATTCAGAAGCCGAGAAAATGGCGGAAAAACTCAATGTTGACGAGGCGAAACCGAGAACATGAGGTCGACAAACGAAACACGAAAATTACGACGTGAAAACTTTCGAAGATTACTACAGGGTCTCTGTCTACATACCTCTGCTGGATACCATCAAAGAAGATTTGAAAGCTCGTTTTTCACTAGAAGTTTTGGATGGTTACCAATTGAGTGTGTTGCTCCCAGAAAAAGCAAGTCTTTTGAAAGAAAACGAAATTGATGATCTAATCGGATGCTTGATAGAAAGATTCAGAAATCTTCTGGATGATGAAAAAAGCGTACAAAAATTGAAATTCAAGCGGAATTAAGCTACTAGCAATGTCACTGGCAGCAGCAACAAAAAATTGAAGGCAGCGAAATTTCAACTTCTGCACTGGAAACATTAAGAAAATGTGATGTCGACATATACCCAACAATCCACACCTAAGTATCTAACAAACGCGAGCTCTGAACGTTCTTTCTCTTATCTTCGCCGCATCAAAACATGGCTTAGGACAACCATGCTTCAAGAAAGTCTAGTTGGATTAGCGTTGCTTCATACGCATCATGACATGAAATCACCGCTGAACAAGTCATCGAAAGATTCGCAAAACTTGGCAGTCATCGTTTTGCGTTATGAAACACGCAATGTAAAAGGATTTTTCTGTTTGAATTTTTAATAAAATGAGCCACTATGTAATGGACTTTTCATTTATAAC
Source organism: Bactrocera dorsalis (assembly GCF_023373825.1). NCBI lineage: Eukaryota > Metazoa > Arthropoda > Insecta > Diptera > Tephritidae > Bactrocera > Bactrocera dorsalis. Next base: position 90,961,001 of record NC_064303.1, read on the forward strand.
CAATTTGTTTACCTAAAAATAGGAATTGATAATTTTTGTTTCATAATTTGTGCTGTATTTATTTCTCTCGCAATAATAAGTTTGAAACCCAAATCGAAGGATAAATTCAATTGCCCCCTCCAAGAATCGTCTCTGGATCCGCCACTGATTCTAGTTTAGAAATTTGAAAAAATCGAAATTTTCTTTTTCATAATTCGATAGTTTAGATATTCAAAAATATCTCCCCAAAAAAGATTTTTCAAAACTCAAATTATTTTCAAAGTTTTAGCCATTTTAGTGACATGGCAACTAGACCGGTTGAGCGAATATCGTATAACGTAAAACTTTAAACGCGTTTTTCTCAAAAATCCTTTTTTGATGCGGTAGCCACAATATCCCAAGTTCTGATCAGCCGATTTATTTGAAATTTGGCATGAATGTTCTTTAAATATATCTCTATCACTAGAAGCAACAAACAATAAAATTTTAAAATTTAAAATATAAAAAAAAAATCGACAAAATTGAAAAATTAGTGAAAAATCGACCCTTTTTTTGCGTAGCCGCCATTTTATGAAATTTGTTTTTTTAGTTTTGCTGCTTCATAACATAGCGACATTCGTACTCATTAAGAATCTGTCATTGTTTTATTTTTCAGATGACGACAAGGGTAGAAATCACGGCGATGAGGACACGGCCTCTTTTTCTCCCCTTTTTTTTATTAAAATTATTTTGTGTACTCTTCTAAGTTTAATAAACAAATGATAAAAAAACGGATAATAAAAATATCTAGTGCTTCTTTTTTATTAATTGTTGAAAATAGCTCGAAATTCAAGCCTCTATACTAGAATACCCTCTTAAAAGTCAATTAATTCAGCTATTTATTTGAAAAGACGGTTCTACGGTAGGTAAATATTGAATAGTAAAAGCGACATATAGTCTGGCCCCTTTGGCAAACACGAAACCTTATTTTAAAACTAAAATTTTACGTTTTTTTTTTAATTTTTCTTATCAACGGAGATAATTTCAGAAAATTTATTTTTACTAATATTTTTTGAGACAAAAGTGCTTGTTTGTCAAAATTGGTAGTCAGTGCAGTGTTATAAATGAGAACTATGGTCAAAATAGTCTCACTACGAACCCATGTGATGCAACATCAATAAAAACTAACAACATAATAGCTCTCGTAATGGCACAAAACGCTTCAACATAAAACGAAATTTCTACTGTATTAACAACAAAGCATTTTTAGCCACGCCTTGAGCTCGCCAACGTAGGGAAAATCGCTCACGATCACAAACTGTCGCTGCGTTAGTGCCCTTACACTGTAACAGAGCGAACAAAAATATTCAGTCTGCTTTCAGATGTCAAAGAAGAAAATCTATGCCACGTGAAGTAGCATAATTAAGACGAGCATAGATTTATCAACTTGACTTCTGATTGCATATTTTTCACTCTCGTTTTGTCCCATCGTAAGTGCTCGTTTACGCTCTTCGTTTGCGTGGGCAAGTAACATTCCGTGTGTATACGTATGCGATCACTTACGTTCTCTTAGCACATGCTAAGGTCTGGCCTGCACATGAGAGACCGTTGAGCAGACGAGTAACGGACTTCATGCGACCAATCACAAAGCAGTATGCCTACAGTACGCTACAGCAAGTTCAGCAATGAGTGGGAAATCGATTTTTATGATTTAAATAATTTATATATTATTAAATGAATAATATTACAAAATTACATAACTGATGAACGATTTCTATTGCGTATTTGCGCGTTCGAGTCATATTCATATACATAAGTATGTACTTATAAGTCAACGAATGCAACTCTTTGCTCCTAAAAATGTGAAATACTTTTATAAGATACTGTCAGCCGAACTATCAAACTAGCATTATGGGTCTCCCTACAGCAGTGGTCGGCACAACACAGTGACAAATCCTCCAAAATCCAAAATACATAAGTACACTACTAGTCATAAGTTAAACGCAACAAATTTTTGTTCATTAAATTCTTCTGTTTTCTACCATGCCGGTCTTAGTTGGGCAAAGTCATTTTCTTTCAAAGTTCGAAAAATAAATTAAAAATCATAAAGAGTTGGCTCGAGAAACATATTTGGGCATTTGAAGACTCTAGAAACTTCGATGTATACTCATAGTCTTTCGGTTGTTTGAATTAAACACACTTCACGTATTTTAGTGTTCTAATAAAAAAATAAATAAAAATAATATTCAATAACCAAAAAAATTAAAATTAAAAAATCAATGAATTTTGAGCAATATTTGTAGCAAAAATGTGAAAAATTGAGTGTCTTATTGATTACGCTTCACTACTTCAAATTACATACATAATATTACATATGTTCAACAGTTGCAGGTTCTTCACTCAGATATAAACCAGTTTTAACCAATATTACTATTTTTTTCACTCATGTTCCATTTTATTTCGTGTTTCATTCATGCCACTGTAAATTTCCGAAAATGTTGTTACGTTATTTTGCATTTCAGGTGAAGATATGTAGGAACGTCAAAAACAGACTTCTTTCAATCTTTAAGCGTATTGCATCGGAATATTACCAAATAAATAAAACACAGCTCTACAACTGAACTCTATATACATACCTACATGGTATATTTAAAAGTACCGTAGGCATATGGAGAAAAGCTTTGAGTGATCAAAGGCATTAACTTCTCGAGCGAAATTTCAAATTCTTAGAATTTTGTTAAATTGTTAGTAATGGAATTTGATCGGCAACTAAGATTGGGTACTAAGACAAAGTAAACGCTAGCCTTTCAGCTGTTTAGTGCAGAATTAAACATTTTAATCATCTTAAGTCATCTTAAAAGTCTAGTATCAAAACAATTAAAAAGAAATCACCTTTTTTCTAAAAAATGTGTGTTTTTATCTAGGGACAAAGCAAAAATGAACTCTTTAAGCATGATAATGGACTTTTCCAAGACAATGTTTGCAAGCACTCACTTCTGTTAAAATTATATTTGTATATAAAACTGAAAAATATCCTCGAAGTATCAGTATTTAACCCAGGCCTATACTAACGCAAGTACGGGTGTGTCTAACCTATTGACGAGGAGTGTATATTCATATCTACAAATCGCGGAATAGCTCGGGCACCGTTATTTTCGTGCAAGCTACCACTAGCCAGACGGCGCCAGCTCAAGTCAACTTAGCGGCTGTGATCATTTTGCCTGAAGGGGTCAGTAGGGTAATCTTTTTTCAAAAATTTTTTTTTGCATTTTCTGTTCCCTTATACAAATAGCATAGAGTTAATGTAGGAACCCACTTAACTTTTGAAGATTTTGAAAAAAGTCCAAAAATAATAATACGGGCCGCTCAGAGTGCACACCTGGCACTTTAAACGCGTGTTTCATAAAACACACTCTACCGTTTTGCTAAATTTTTTTTATTTGTCAACATTTTTTCATGATTCTAGTAGGGACGATAAAAAAATTTGTTTATACGCTCCACGATATACCTCATGGTATGTGAAAAAGGTTCTATTGTAGAATAAAAATTTCTATGAAAAAAATGTCAAAAAAAACAGGCCAGATTACCCTACTGACCCCTTAAAAAACGCTGAGTTGTTTGTAATTGAGTTGTTGGGAGCCAAAGCGACTCAAGTGAGCAACGCCGTGACGATCGGTGGTGTAGAAAACTGATTTAGCTTCATTATAGTGTAAACCGCGAAGGTAGTAAGTTCAGTTCTTCTTAACAAGTGTTGCGACAAGTGTATTTATATACTTAATATAGTACATAATCACATATTTTAAAAAATATTGTATAATTTACATTAGTGTGGAAATATCGGAAAGCAGTTGTATACGGTTATTGTTGTTGCATAATATTGGAATAACGGGGTAAGCATCAAAATTATTTACGCGTTTCTAGTTAAGTGTAACAAAAAAGAAGGCTTCTCTTTAGCTGCTTAAACTCTGTACCGAAATATCAAGCTGTTCCGCTAGTGGGACGCAAAATGCTAGTCAGCATTTCAAAATACATAACAAAAAAATGTTCAATGTTTATATTATTGTTAGCGGAACTTTAGCCGGCGAAGCGTTGATTGTTGTTCTTTTGAATTTGCTGATAGGGCAATTGAGCGAAGAAAACTGTCAAGCCACCTATCCTATTACTGCCACATTTTGTGAATTGAGTTTAGAAGAAAAAAAAATATCGCTTATGTGTTTACTTGTGTATATTAAAGCTAAGGTAACTGTTTAGTTTAGGACCCCCAAAGACGGAATTCTCTTTCTCGTTTGACGCGAATATTGCAAAACCGAGAGCGAAAAATTGATTTTTCATTAGTTTATGTACAGTGGCTCACAGCCCAAATGATGAAATCATATAAAAAGTACTAAATAAAACTAAATTCATTTTCCAAAAACTATATCGTGTGGTCTTGAAACCAACTTTCCGGAACACTCTTGATATGGCTTCCAGATAAATATTTTCCCCAAGAATTGTTTCTACTTCGTTGCTTAAAGTTGGAGTGAAATAACGATTTTCCGTACAATCGAGCAGAAATCACTTTCGTTAAATATTTTATTAAGACTCGATTTCTTGATTCCTTTTTATTCCACTGTGAGCTTATATGTAGCTATAATAATTTGTTTTACTTAAGCTTTTGTAAATAATAAATAATTTTAGTGTTTTTTTTTCTATAAGCTTTAACATAAATTAGTAAAAAAAATTGTTTTCGCAATATTAGCATGAATTTTTATTAATCGGCTTGTCATGCAGCAACGCAGCTGTGAGACACTGTACATATATGTACATACATACATACATACATATGTATGTTTATTTAACACATTATTCCCTCAAATGAGTTGTTGTTGTAACAACGCAATTCTGCAGAATTTAGTTCCCTTACATAGCTGTAATAACACTGTACACCTTGAAACATATCCGGATTTATAGTGTGCTTTATAAGAAACAAAGAGTATTTTGAAAAGTACCTCGCACACTCATACTACTTCACAAGCTTGCCTTCGGCCGCGCTTCAAAGATTATAATTTTTTTTTTTTTGAAAGAAATTCCATGCGAAAAACTAAAACAAAGTGATTTTCGGTGTAGATTGCAAAATGAACTACATACATACATACATATGTATGTACATACATAAGTACTTCAAGTATAGTGAGGGGTGCTGTGGCAATTCTATTAAAGTTTTTAATGAGTTCCGAATTAAAGAAAGATTTTAAAAGATAACATTTATCTAATGAATGAAGACGCATTTGGGTGTTAAATTACGTTTATTACGTTTCACACGGAGCCTGCTTTAGAAGCTTTAAAAAATTTAATTATTTTTTGCTTAAATCTCTTTAAAAATGTTCCAAACCTAACCCTTAATAACCTAGAGTATCAATTTGGATACCAATCTTTTAAACCGAAACACATTACTATTAGTTTTTTTTATAGGTTGGCTGTATGTATTTTACTGTTGTATAATATTCTTTCCAACGAAATTAAAAAAAAAAAATTAAATGTCATTATTGTTTTATTTTATCTATGAAATATTACTTGCACGGCAAAGTGAACAAGTAAACAGATTTTACTAAAAGTTTCGTTGAATACAAATTTGATGTATTTTCTTTTTCTCATGAAAAAATATTCATCATGAGAAAATATTTATGGATTCTAGAAATAAGTGTAAATTTAATAATTGTAGGAAACGTACCTCCTCGTGGTTTTGTAAAAAGTGTAAAGTGGCGTTATGCGATAATAAAAACAATCAATGTTTCGCATTATTTCATACATGGATATACATATGTACATACATATGTACATATCTAATTTCTTTATGGCGTATGCCTGAAGTATCAAAATTGATACCTGTTTTTTTTTTCTAAATAAATATGTAAAATAAATATTGTGATTTTTTTTAGCTATGTATGTATATTTCCCTTCATTTAGACCCTCAAGCAAACACAGTAATATTAAAAATAAATCACTTTCGAAAATCAGGCTACTAAGGGTTAATTTGAACATAAGTTATTAAAAAATATAAATCTCTTTGAATTTTTTGTTTCCGATAGAAATCTCGACTTGCATCCTGCCCGCCGTCTGGCATATGCACATGCGAGAAGCATCTGGCAATTGCTTTTCAAAGGCAGAATGTCAAAGATTTCATATCAAAAAAATTCGCGGATGATATTCAAATATACATACATACATACATATAAATATAAACCCTACAAATTTCGCTTAAATCATTTATTTCTTTCCCTCCCAAAAAAAAGCTAAAAAACAACGCCTCTAAAAAAAGCTCCCCTCTTAAATATCCGCATTTTTTTCCAAAACTCTATAACTAAGACATTTCGTGTTTTATTCTTATGTTTTCTTCTATAGAAATAAAGATAAATACTCAACAATAAAATAACTTGATTTCTTAACTTACAATTCATATTTGTGTGCGACTATCTTCTTGACTTGTTTCTGACACCCAAAACCGATACAAATTCTGTTTCGAATATCAAACCAATAATATCTGAATTCATGACACCTACTGCTTCTTTTGATCGGTTTCAATTCTGATTCCGACAACTATCAGATTCCACAACACCCCTGAGTATTTCTACAGAGGTCTCATTTAAAGCGTAACTAATTACAAGAGCGAGAGATCTTAAGCTTATGAAGATATCTTTCTGTTTAATTTCCACTCGCAGAGGTTCTGGAACATTCGTTTGAAAACTGCGATAACTACTAATAAAGTACACCGGTTAGCTTATTGTCAGGCACTGAGTTCAACGCGCCACCAAAGTTGTTAAGGTTAGGTCACAGTCACTGACCGGACGCAGATATAGTGCTTACCAGACAACTTGAAAACGAATTTCCAGTGCTTTTAACCACTTATTTGAAATATTTTATTAAATAAATAATTTTTCTTAATACAAAAGGAAAGTTCAGTAACAAATAATGGCGACGAGTTGTGCTCAAACACTTGCTCTACAGAGTAATTCCAGTGAGCTGAACCGCTTCATGAAGAAATTGATGAAGAAATTACTTAGCTTCTACGACGAACAGTCTCTAATCGATGTGACTTTTAAAGCATCAAACCCAACGGCTGTGTAAGTATTACATTGTCCTCAGCTTACACAAAATGATTTAGTTTAATATTTATAATTTTTGGATGTGTGGACAGTGTACCCGCGCATCGTTTGATACTCGCAGCAGCAAGTCCCTACTTCGAGAACCTTTTCAAAGGCGAGCAAGGCAATAATCCCGTCGTCGAGATAAATGATATCGATAGCGATACTTTGGAGCGTCTAATAGCCTTTTGTTACACCGGAGAGGCCCTCATTACCGTTAACAATGTCGGTGTCATGCTAAAGGCGGCAATCGTTTTGCAATTGGACGATGCCATAAATAGTTGTGTTGACTACATCATGGCGAATATGAATGAATATACATTGCAGGCTGCTTACACGCTTGAGCGAGAAACACAGTGTGAACAGCTTAAGCAAAAAATTATGGAATATGAAATAAAGAACTTCATGGAGGTGAGTATAATGCCTCACAATAGCGGTACTTGTGTAATTTTCATTTTGTTTCTAATAATACTAGATCAGTCGAGGCGTTGAGTTTCTGAGTTTTGATGTAGAAAAATTGCAACGTATTCTGGAATCTGACAATTTGAATATAACTCGTGAGGAAGATGCCTATGATGCCATAAAACGCTGGGTCAATTACGATGAGCCTGCACGTCAAGAGTCACTGCCACTTTTAATAGCTTGTCTCCGGCTTACCCAATTTGATGCGGACTTTCTGTGGACACACATTCAGCCGTTACCTGGTTGTGAACTGCTGGCCTTCAAGGCGCTAACGTGGATCAGAGAGCCTGCAGCACGAACAAAGATAAATATGAGATTTACAGAACCACGTGCTACTTGTGAGAAAACATTCCTGGTGATTGGCTCAACAGAGGTAAGCACACACTGCAGCTTATATTCAAAAATTATAATCCTAAATTCTTCTACGCCTAATATTTTGGAATAGACATATCACAATCTGTTGCAATATAACAAAGCTGAGGATAAGTGGCAAGAATATGCGAGTTTAGAAATCGATTATGTAAATTATTGTATGATTTTAGAGGATGATAATTTAATATTTATTGGCGGTCGTAAAAGTGGTTTAACATCCAAAATCGTCCGCAGCTTGAATATACGAAATAAGATATGGCAAAATTTGCCCGCCATGAACCAAGCAAGAAGCTTACACTGTGTTGCCAAATTAGATGGTAAAATCTTCGCGATTGGTGGTTTAGAGCGTGATTTAGAGGATGGAAAAGTTTTGTCGTCGGTGGAAAGGTAAATATGTATAAATCTGTAACGAATTACCTAACAATGCGATTTTGAGCTTTAACAATTTCAGGTTAACCTTAAGCTTAGTGAAATCATTTTAGATAAGTTGCCTTAGAGTAATGTGGATGATGTACAAAACAAAGTGCTTATATATTTTGGAAAGAGGGTATTAAGTAAAATCTAGAAACGTTTTAGCGTTGCCTCTTCCAATAATTGCCTCTGGCTTTAAGTACACCCACACGATCTGACATTTCCAGCGACTTCTTTAGAATACTTCAAGTTTGCAAATCAGACAATTTCTTAGTTGACGCTCATTAACCTAACAAACGCAATGTTTTTCATATCAATTTCGATATTATATTTATAACTCATGTTTTTTTTTTGTTGATTTCCAGATATACACCATCCGATGGTTGGGAGTTCATGAACAGTTTGATTTTTGGAAGATATAGCGCCAGAGCAGTGACTTTAAATAATAAAATTTACGTATTGGGCGGTAAAAATGATAATGGCGACTTAAAACTCGTCGAATGCTACAATCCGGATTCGAATACTTGGACTTCTTGCGCGGATATGACAAAATGTCGTGACTTTCCTTTTGTAAGTTAGATTAAAATATTATATGATGATTGATATATTGCCAGATTTTACATTACAGGTAAAAGTACATAATGGGCACATATATGTTTTAGACACGTATTCTGCTTCCGGTAGCCAAAGTGTTGAACGTTATGATCCTGAGCGAAATACCTGGTCTAAGGTAAATCAAGTTGATTTTTGCCAATCGTTTCGTTTCAAACTGATTATTTTGCGCAGATTTGTTGTTTGAATGCTGAATGGGCTCGTATTGCAGGCATGTCGTTAGACAATAAGCTATGGTTTATTGGCCGCCCTAAATCTGACGACAGATCAAGTGTGTCAATCTATGACGAGGATAATGACCGTTGGGCAGAAAAGTGTTCATTTTCCAATGTAAATGGATATTTCCGTTGTATTGTGCCTGTAGCCTACTGTCGTCAAAATGAATAAATATTACTTATTATTATATATATTTTTTTAAATAAATTTTTTTATACGGAAAGGAAAAAATATGTTTGATTTTTTTTCGAAAGAAGTGAGAAACTCTTTTAGTTTTTATTTAACACATTCTTGCATCGTTGATGTTTACAGAACCACGAAAAGCATGCTGTCAGTGGTTTCTGGTTTGTTTGGCGAAAGGCCAGCGAGGAAGACCCGAAGGGCATTCCTTTTCATTTTTCAAATATTTCCACAAACGTTTTAAACTTATATATAAAATACGTGCGAAACATTTAAATTTATTACATAATTTTTGCTAGTATTGTTATGTGCAGAGATTATTTATCGATTTTTGCTTACAATTAGTGCTTAAACTCAAGATGGCCTAATTCATGATGTGATGCAGTCATTGAACTCATTTATAGTTATTTTTTCAGCAGAATTCAACTTTTTACTAATGCCTGAGTTTATGGTAAATAATGCTTTAAAACGGCGTGCATATCTACATAAGTATATGTTACATATTCATTTGTATAGTGACACGGTTCTACTCTAAAATATACATATACTCTGTTCAAGTTGTTGCGTAGACGCCATGGTGGCATCTGATTTAACTTTACTCCCGCGTCAATATTGTTTTGAATTTGGTTTCAGAGTTTCGAAGGACAAGCAAAAATAACTAATTAATTTTGATAAGAAATATATATTTATATGTATCCTTTGGAGATATGTATGACCATTGAAGGTATTACAGACATTATAAGAATTTCTAACGAAGCAGCTGTATTGCTTTGCACTCTTCTAAAATCTAAAGGTAGTAAATACAGCAATGGAGATATAAATGGCACATTTTTTTTACCTGTGTTAGAGTATAATAAATGTTTTTAATAAATAACAAGTATTAGGGGGTTATTAAAGGTTCATTCTTTGTATTACACTACAATCTGAAGTTACAATACATTGCTCAAAAAAAAATAATGATAAAAATTAGCAAACTTTGTTATAATGAACTAGACACATAAATGGACAATTAAGTTTATATAGAAATTTTATAAAACTGGTTCCATACAAACATTTTTATTGCTAATATTAGGTTGTTGAAAAAGGTTTTTTCTTATTTTGCCAATAGATGTCGTTGCAGTTGTATATCTCCAGTGCTGCCAATCACATGGTGTCATACCATACTTATACTAGTATTGTTGGAACGGTGATATTTTAGGCCTCATTAAACCAAAAAAATGTAAATTATAAAAAAGGGAAGAAACCAATGCAAGCCATAAATGGTTCGCTCGCTTCCGTTCTGGAAATTTCGATTAACACTGATAGATTTATGTTTCTGGTGGAGAAATGGTAAAAAGTGATCGACCAAGTTGAAACATATTTGTTCATTCATTTATTAGTATATATATGAAAAAAATAAGTTAAGGTTTGAAAATACGAAAAGACTTTTTCGACCACCGAATATTAAGATTCGACTCCTTGGATTTCCCTTATTAAGTTTAGGCGGATGTACTTAACTGGCAATCGTATTCTGTCTAGAGTTTTCAAATTAATTTCTGAAATACATTCTGCCGCTACAATAAGAGATTTCATTTTACTTCACGGTTGCAAGTCTTCACTAGCGTTTAAAAACCAGGAAAAGTAGCACCGCTTCTAGAAAAAAATAACCAAAAATGTCCGAATTTAAATAGTTTCAAAATAAAGGTCAGATTGCGACATACCAAGTCATAATGGTCAAGTTCTTATTATTAAGGTTTTTCCTCTTACCGCTCGCGGTTTCATGAACCCATTCTTTTAGATTATAAATGTAAACTGGGAAGCACAATGTGATTAATGAAGAACAGTTCATGCGACGTCTCTTTTCAATCAGCTAACTAACTAAACAAATGGTAACGACCGGTGTGTTTAACGTGGGTACCTGCTGACGACAACCCTACCATAAGGCGCTCAGAATCACAGCGAATCAAATCAATGCGTTGATCAGCGCCCTTAGCATGCTACTCAATTTTCACCACCAGTGGAAATGCAGTGTGGTAAGAACACACTAACCACCTTAGTAGGGCTCGAGGTCCATGTAGAACCTCTGCCGTACTTTGTATCCGCCCCCCGGTTGCAATGGAACTCCGCATTAAACTAACAAAGTGTCAGTTTTTGTCGCACTCGGCTTTTAACACAACCACCACACGTATCTATCTATTGGAGTTTGGAAGGAACTGAATACTTCCAACACTAAAAGTTTTGGCCAGCAGTTACTGATCGCCACTGACGCTCTTCCGAATTTATGCGACCGAAAGCCTAATAACAAATTTGAGCACAACTTGGCGAAGCAATCGCCAAGGAGCCCCTGACGTCCTTCATCACAATCAAGCGCGTTGGCACATAGAGACTTCAAATATGCCTGTGCTTTAATAGCAATATATTTGTAAGTACATACTTATAGCTGGCATTACACTGCAGCAGCCGATCAAGTTAATATTTAATACCGCATTTCTCCGTTGCCACATTGGCTAATCCAAAGTAATCAGTGTTAAGATTTTAGTCACATAACTTTGTTGTTGCTGAGTCAAAACTGCGCCTGCAGTGACTGTCGCCAAGCAAACAGAACGCTATTCCTTTCCTAAATATATTTGCAAGCACTTGCAACAGGACTGCCAGTTGCACGTACACATACACACCTCGATTGCCTCCTCAGTCCACTGCTCAGTTGGCTGCTTGAGGTTATTTAAGTTCGTTTCTTTAGCCGCGTGTCTTACTACGTGTACACTTGTCTTCGACGCCACCTCCCACGCTCTCTCCCCCACCGTCCCACCGTCACCGCTGTCAAGTCAATTTTCTGTAACGAAAATAATTGAATTCCTAAGCAGCTTAACGCCATTAAGGCGACAACAGCGCAACAGCCAAAGCCACGGCTACAGCCACAGCCACAGCAGAGGCAGCAATTGCAGCACCATCGAAGCAACAACACCCACAACAGCAACAACATAAAGTTTATCAAGCCCATTAAAACATAGCTGCATTGCGCAGCTGCGCCAGCTATCAGTAGTTCAGTAGTCGTCGTCGTCGCCATGACAGCGTGTAGCGGCATTTATAATTCCACTGCAAGAACGGTGAGCTGCGCTGGAGCGAGTCGAGTCGAGTCGGTGTTGAGGCGCGGCGCCACAAAGTGTCTGTGGCAATGGCAGTAAGCGAAACCACTGAAGCCACTTAAGAAGCGCCACTGTCGGTCGCTGGCTGGCGATATGCAGTGACACGTGATGCACAGCATTAACGGAAGCATTAACTAAAGCTGCGGCATTGCCATGGGCCTGCTCAGCGCCCACTGACTAGGTGTTGCACTTGCACTGCAGCTGCTGAATCAAAGTGGTAGTCGCGGCGCATTTTTAAATCTGCACATAGTTAGTGCTTTTCGTAGATTCTACTAAATATTTTCACAGTAATTCAACCACAGCTTAAAATGTATGTATATATATAGCGGTAAATCCTAACTGGTTAGCGGAAAAAGTGGATACTTATGTCACCGCAAAGGTAAATATGAGGAGATGAAATATGCAGCGGCCACTTTGCAGCTGAAAATAAATGCCATGATGCGCGGAAGACGGATGCTTGTCACTTAAGACCACTAAAATTTATGAATGTTTTGATAAACTGAGCACCGCTAGATTTATTCCCAGCACTGCTGCACATTAGGTATTATCAACTGTTGCTTTACGTACGACGTAGAATGCGGCAAGTCGTTCCATACGCCAGTCCGAGTTGCTGCAAATGGCGCCGAATCGACCCTCCACAATCCTCGTGTATACTCTCAACTCGGCCGCTATATTTTCTTCACTGCGTTCTCGACGTGTTCTATTCGGTCGAATATTATCCAATAATGAATGCTGGGTCTCAAGATGGGTGATGGTATTGCGAATGGTATGCTCATTAGGCCGATGTTGTTGACCATAAGTGGAGTGAAGCGCGCGAAACACATTCTTGAATATTCGTCACAAAGACTTGCCGGCGCTGCTTCTTCCGTTTTTGTTTTGGTTTGTGATAAAAGAAAAGTCTCGCAGTCAACCGTGCGATTTTATGAAAAGCTACTCGTATATCATGACAAGAACAGGATCAGTTTGTCATTACCTGTGGAAGGGCGATCGCTATTTTTAGTCGACTTTTTGATAGTGCTCGGAGTAGGGATTGCACTCAAGGGGTTTGAGTGAGGTTCGATAGAGGACTACAATATTAGACTACTAGCCTAGGGGATGTAGAAAAACCTCCCTTGGAACACAATTATTATTCGATTGTTAAAACTTGCCGCTTCTAGGCGTTTACTTCCTTAAGATGACACAGTTGTTTACCTTGCAAGTCCGAATAAAATGTTCGCTCATAGTAGATGATTCCTTGCAAAGCTCAACCTATAAGCAAAACAGGTAGAATTTGATTACCGTTTGCGGCGACTTATCGCGATTTAACATCAACCCTTATCATTTGGCGTTGTCGTTAGTGATCCACTTTTAATCTCCGGTAATCAACCGCTTTTACATAGATCACTACGTCGCGGAGCCTACTGCCAAAAGCGTCTTCTCTATGCACATACGTTCGAATGATAGGTAGGGCTAAAAAGAAGTGCAGTGAGTTTTAACAGGGTTGGATGGATGCATCTAACCTCCAGGGGGAGGTTGAAGGGTGAGTATTTTGTCGGGAACTCAGAAATCAACTTTTGTTTCAGACTTCCAGACTACTATAGTCGATTTCAAGCAGAAGTAGCACCCATTAAGGTAGCAACAGATGTACTTCTTCGAAGTGTGGCTCTTTTTAGGAAGGGATGCATCCACGCCGACAGCAGAGCCGATATACAGGCCTTGAGTTCGCTGACAATGAACTGGAAGCTAATCAAAGGATGTATGTCCTTACTAGCAGTATCTGAGTGTCTGACAACAGTGGAATTTTCGGAAGCTGCAAAGCCGATGAGCTTGCACGACAGGGCATCCATACCCAAAAGTAGGTGTTCCGATGTCTTCGTGCATTTGGACGTTGGATACATGAATCTCGCGAGACTGCAAAGCTCGCAGAGTTGGTAGCAACAATCACTTGTGGGGTTGCAAAAGCTTTCAGGCATAGAGTGGAACGTAAGAGATTCATTGAGCTACTAGTCCTTAGCAAGGTTCACATCGCTGCAATGATAGGTGTCCTAACTGGACACTGTCCTATTCGCTCTCCCGCGATGAAGCTGAATGCAACCTGTGAAAGTTGCAAGGAGGAGCCGAAGTAGAAACATCTCGATACTTTCACTTTCATGGTCCAGCTTTCGCCCGGCGGATTTGTTGGAATTGATATCGTCAACATCAATTAATTTTTGATAAGCTCCGGTAGTATTTTCCGTGTGCGATGGTCTTTTTGAACCATGCCTAAGAGTTCTGGGCATCACAACAAGCAAGCACCTCTTCTTCTTAAACCTCTAGCTGTCCAAAAGTCAATTACTCGAGAGATCGCAAAATATCAGCCTATTTGACTATCCTAGCCTAATCTAACTATACGCAACAGAAATGGATTCCGAAAATATATATTCCATTTATTGGAAATATGATGGAGTCGTATCTGAAGGATGTTTATTAGATTCTTGCACTTGACATATACTAAATCTTTCATCTAGCCTTTCGATATTTAAGAAATTATTTAATAACGGCACAATACAGAATATTGAAATTTGTAAACACACATAAATATCTCCGCCTAACACTTTCATTACTGGAGACTTCTGAATCAACCTGTTGCCTTCACATATGGCTGCGTGTAGTTAAAGACTCATCATCTGCTAGTCATAAGGAAGTAGTAGTTCGCCCCAAAGGGGTTAGCACATATGCAAGAGCATGTACAGGACATACACATACACACACATACGTAAAGGCTCGTCTGTAATAGGCATGTAGGTGTTCATGGCATATGCCCACATTAACAACCGCATCAAAATTTAATTAAAATTTCATCATTGCTTGTAATAAACCCAAAAACAGACACACCATACGGAGCATCACACTGACGAGTACACTGACGAGCGCTCAAAGGCGGAGGGGTGGGTTTTATAATGTTTACGTATATATGTACGCAGTAACGTGATCGCTTAGACACGCGCCTCGGCACAGAGGCCGCATGATGCGGATGTGTTCATCTATTCGCTGTCGACTAACTAGTTGCCGCAACACGTGCAGCCGCCTCCACCTCCTGCCAACTCACCCCCACCCGGCATTAAGCTGTACCCCGAATATTGTGTTTAGCGTTTTGTTACCGTTTGCCAGCTGAAATGGGTTTGCCGCCGTCGCCGCTATGCGTCAACCGAAGAGGTCACAGCGCTGCGCTGCAATGAATTCCACATCAAATGTCATTGGTGTAGACGCATTTGTTGAGCCTGTCGTTCGGTCGGTCGACTCCGTGTACACTCGCCGTATAATAACGGAACCAAACTACCAAATATACCACAAATTCGCTCGGAGGCTCATGGTGCGTTCCAACTTTGTTGCAGATAAAGCTATGCGTATATTAGAGCGGGTCGGTTTCCAATTGGAGATTACAAATGTAAACAGGTCCTTCCCAACTGGTCTTATCAACGGAAGGGAGGTCTTCCTCTTACTCTGCTTCCCCCGGCGGGTACTGCGCTGAATACTTTCAGAGCTGGAGTGTTTTCGGCCTTTCAGATGATATGACCTAGCCAGCGTAGACACTGTCTCTTAATTCGCTGAACTAAGTCAATGACGTCGTATATCTCATACAACTTATCGTTTCATCGACTTCGGTATTCGTCGTTGCCAATGCGCAAAGGACCATAAATCTACCGCAGAACCTTTCTATCGAAAACTCGTACCGTTGACTCTTCAGATGTTGTCATCGTCCATGCCTCTGAGCCATATAGCAGGATGGGAATAATGAGTGACTTATGAGTTTGATTTTTGTCCGTCGGGAGAGGACTTTAATTCTCAATTGCCTACTCAGTCCGAAGTAGCACCTCCAAGAGATTTCGAGCCTGACGTTGTTGTTCAGGTTCCAAGATAAACGATTTTATCTCCGACTTCGAAGTTATGATGGTCACCAGTGACGTCGGAGCCACGACGACTGTTTGTTTGATGACAGGAGATTTTTCGTCTTGACCTCGTTCACTGCTAGACCCAGTTGCTTCGCTTCCTTATCCATTCTGAAGAAAGCAGAACTAACACTAGTTGAGGCCAATGATATCAATATCATCGGCATACGCCAGCAGCTGAACACTCTTATAGAAAATGATTCCTCCTCTATTTAGTTTTGCAGCTCGGATTATTTTCTCTAAGAGCGGATTGAAGAAGGCACACAGCAGGGAGTCTCTTTGTCTGAAACCTCGCTTGGTATCGAATGGCTCGGAGAGGTCTTTCCCGATCCTGACGCAGTTTTTGGTGTTGCTCAACGTGAGCTTACACCGCTGTTTTAGGGGATACCAAGTTTAGCCATAATTGCATAGAGGCAGTTCCTTTCTGTGCTGTCGAAGGCGGCCTTAAAATCGACAAGGAGGTGGTGTGTGTCGAACCTCTTTTCATAGGCCTCTTCCAAAATTTGGTTAATACCTCTTCAGTGGTTGATTTTCCAGGTCTAAATCCACACTGATAAGTCCAATTAGTTCGCTTTAAAGATCCCTGGCTCGTAAGGTGTTCAGATTGATCCGTAGAACATTTCCAACATACGCGGTTTTTTTCAATTTTTTTTTAAGACTCCCTGTAAATCGACCCGCTCTAATGTATATATATATATTTATATATACATATTCACGTGCACATACCGTTATTTGAAAGCAACGGGTTTTAAGTGTTCACGTTGATAATAATACGAAAAGGTAGCTGTGATAATAACAATAGCGTTGGCGCTGCCGTTGTCGGCGATAATGATAATGGCTATAGCGAGAGGAGAGAGACTGAGAGCGAGGGTAAACGAGTAAAAACAACAACAATGCGTACAATAGTTGAACTGCTGTAAACAGTGCGCGGATAAGGATAAACACGGCAGCAGCTAGTTGCTATTAGTGATTGTTGCTGCTGTTGTTGGAAATTCACATTTGGTTAATTAAAAATGGATTTGAGATTGCGCTCGGGGCGAATACACCTTTATATTCGTATCTAATTACATACATATACATTTGCTCATACTCGTACATATATATTTGTATATTGAAAATATGGTACTATGATGAGGGTAAGCCGAGGTATTAAATATATACATATATAATATAAATATATTCCAATGTACATACATACATATATTTTCTGTGGCATTCCGATGACTTTAAAAATAGCATTTCCAATTTTTGGTCCCTCAGCTCTGCTGGTGGTCCAAATATTGTAGTTTTGGAGCATATCAACTACTTCTGAATCTGCAACAACACCAAAAACATAATAACAGCTTTGAATTTCCAGGTACCACCATACACTAAGTAAGCAAAACTCTCTCTCAGCGATTAAAAATTTTACTCTGTGAGACCCAGGTTATGCTGACATTACAAAAATAATTAAAGTAAGGTTGTTGCTTTGCTATAAAGATTAGAGTTTTGCAGTTATGTTTCAGATATGTTTTCAGGCAAGCGACCACCGCCGCTGGTTCAAAAAAATTCCAGCCGATAGACCCATATTTTGATCAGATTTGCAGAAATTGCGGCCTTACGAGTATGTCAGCAATAACGCCTCGCATATTCTCTTTCAAGGCGTTTCATCATCTCAAGCTTATCTGTGTAAGCAAGTGACCTGACATAACCCCACAAAAACTAGCCCAGCCATATTAAAATGTACAATAATGCGTTCACCAAGAGTTTCCTTCAATAAATCCATTGTTGGGTTGGATGTAGGGAATTCAGCGTCGTCTTGTTGGAACTAAAGGTCGTCCACATCAACGCCATCCAAATAAAATTCCCTCTTGACTGTAACAATCCGGTCGGTTTCTTATTTCAAGAAATATAGACCAATGAATCCCTCTGCCCCATGGAGCACACCACTCAGTGACTTTTTGAGGATGTTACGACACCTGGATTACAGCCACTCCAAATGCGACAGTTTTGTTTCTTATATTCAATATTGATAAGAAAATCTGCAGACAGTGAATTTCCATTCCCGCCAGTTCTGTGGAATGTCGGATGATATGCGCTCTGTTTAAGTTTTGCCTCCCAATTGCGGGACAGTCAAGAAACAAATGTTGAGTTGTTTCCACCTCATCCTCTTCCATACAGCTTCTGCAGATGACGTCTGGTAAGATTGGAGTAAAGCTATATGAAAAGTAGTAAATTAGAAAATCGTGAGTACGCGATAGTAAGGACCGAATTGCATATTTCTTATATGTAGGCAATACATCAATTACACTTATTCCCACTATTTCAATCAACAACCTGTTACAGCCATCCAAAAACATTTTGTGGATTATTTGTTTCCATCAGCAACAGGCTGGTTCATATGGTCCTTGCTTATATGGTAAACTTGGAGTTAACCAATTCCGAGTTATTGCTTAGCCTATCATAGAGAATGGAAAAAAAACGCTTACTTAGCGATAGTCATGCGGCACTAAAGGCGATCTCTGCTTATGAGGTTAAATCGCTTTTAATGGAAGAGTGTAAAGGAAGCCTGAACCGCCGATCAGTTTGCAACCGATTACACTGGGGCATAAAGGGATAGCCGGAATTGAGCTGTCCGATAAACCAACTGCTCTGTGACAACGTCCAGGGTGATAGGGCCAGAACCATGCAATGCGGTGGGGTCCGAAACTATGAAAGAGTTGCTCCGCACGGAAAAGAGAATGGCGAGAGAACGGCACTGGCAGCAGACAGTAGGAATGCGGCAGGCCAAGCAACTATTGGGAGTGTACAACCTTGGAAGATTTAAAGAAATGCTCAACCTCTCCCGAGCCAAATTCCTTCTCTTTGTCGCGCTCAATACAGGGCAGGCTGGAAAACACTTGTCCAACATGTTTTAAGTTTCTTTCGCAAGGTTTTGCGACATGGAACAGGAAATTCAAGAACACCTGCTCTAGATTGCCCAGCAATTTGGAGAATCAGGCTCAAGGCCCATCTACGTGGACAGGGATCATATCACCTCAGTCGCGTCCAGTAAGTTCCTGGAATTGTTTAGAATGCTGGATCTTTATGACTATATGTGATATAGAAGGGGGCACAGTAGACCAGTATCTATCTATATATTTGTCATACGGAACGTCAATGCTTGTTGCGAACTTTAAGAATGATTTGAATTTTCATTTTGATATTTCATCTGAGCCCTTGAACTGCGAAGCTCCTAGATATCTAAAACGAGTTCTAGATAAGGCCAGCCAAAAGCAGAGAAGGTGTTCCATCGTCTCTCATTTCTATGTCTTTTGTATATCTCGTCGTTACTTGTGCCCCCACGACTTGCATGTGATACCAGTAAATTATGATCTGTAACCAGGCCAACAACTATCTTGCAGTCTTTTCGAAACCGTGTGCGCGGAAAGCTTGTAAGTATTACTTCCGCACCCTAGTTCATGATCTTATCGATTCTGTGTGTCCTAAGTTTTCCTTTTCACTCCGATCCTCTTGTCGCCGCTTTCGGAAATTTCGTTGTGTATCATTTTCAGCGACTTGTTTATTTTCAGAACTGGTTCGATAATCAAGTGGTTGGCACTTTTGACAATCTCATCAGCTATTTTGCTTACCGAAATGCACTTGCGACCTAGGCTCCAGTGGCGTAGCTATAACTTCGGGCGCCCGGGGCCAAGGATGTTCTGCCGCCCCCTTTTTTCTACCTACCTACAAGTTTCCTGAGGTGGTTCCAACAAAAGTGAATTTTTACAAAATATCTTCGATATTAAGTATATAAAATATAGGAACTAGAAGCCACGCAAATTCTGAAATTTCCAAAATTCTCACAATACGGTTTTTGAGAGAATTGATGGTAAATTTAAAAGACATTTTATTAAAACCCATAGGAAAAAACCATTTTCGCCCTATATCTTGTACACTTTTAACACAATTTGCAGGAATTTTTCCCCGAATCGGAGTTTTTAAATACCATCGAAGATCATTTTGCCTACCCTAGCTACGCCACCGCTAGGCTCTAATAGTTATATATGCATCCACT
The DNA here is from genome assembly GCF_023373825.1 of Bactrocera dorsalis. Taxonomy (NCBI): domain Eukaryota; kingdom Metazoa; phylum Arthropoda; class Insecta; order Diptera; family Tephritidae; genus Bactrocera; species Bactrocera dorsalis. Next base: position 90,981,402 of record NC_064303.1, read on the forward strand.
ACATCTTTCGACGATGCGATGTGAGATTATTGATTCCATTGTCGTCTGGTTATCGACGTATACCTATTTTTCTTGACTTTGTGTTCTTTCCTGCCTTCTTAGCTATCTCAGCCGCCTTCCTGGTGGAAAATACTTCCGCCTGGAAGCTAATACAGTATTCCGGAAGCTTGTAGAGTCGAACAAGGTCTAGCTCCGAGCAAGATATCCCGGCGCCTACTGCATTAGCCATTTTTGATTCATCTGTGTAGATATTGTAGTTTTTCGATATCAGTTTTGAGTTCCCTTTCACTGCTGGGAGAATACCAAATTTATTTAAATTTTTTGGTAAATAATTAAAAGATCTGATTTATATTTATCCATTTGGAATAGTGATAGAAACGATATAATTCTAACTGAAATATGACGATTGGCTCCTCCAAATACGCCGGCTTGTAGAAGCAATCGTATCATGTTTGAAAGAAACGTGGACTAGTTGAATGGTAATCACATACCGCTTAAAAGCAAACTAGTTCATTTCATTAACGCAAACATATAGACAATTAAAGATAATATTTTATAAGTATGTATATACTTAATAATACAAACATAATGTCCATATGGTCATAGTATAAAGGTCGCTAAACGAGAACATACTATTTACCCGTTTGTCTGCTTGCCCTCAAGGGACTTCGGCTTGACTGCAGTCGACAAACTGTATTTGTCTATCTACAGTTATTTGAGTGTGTGTATGGGTTTGTAAAGGCCCAGCCAGTTTGTAGGCTGTAAATGCCATCAGAATCGGTTGAAAGTCATCCACAGCTGTCACAGGCAGTCTGTTTGGTCAGTTCGGTTTTGAAATGAAAACTTTTATGAAAGCACTAAGTAAAACAAAACATTAAAAATATAAACACAGACTCGTATCCTTGTGTATTCAGTCTACAAATGACATGTGTAAATATATATGCAGATGTGTGAGTGAAAAGGGAAAAACAATGAGCATTTGATAATGGGAAATTGCTGCGTATTAAAGTGTCATCAAAAGTGACATCTTGAGCGCTCCACGAAGAAAAGCCAACAAGTTGTAGTGGGTAGCTGTCAAAAGCCAAATGCGTTCAAAATGAAATGTAGATATATATATCTACCATATTTATATATATATACATATGTACATATATACATATATTTATTTGAGATAACTGCAGACTTTTGTTTTCCACGAATGTGTGTATATACTTAAGTGTGTGGTAATCCCAAATTTAATTTGATCTCGATTCGTGGAAAATGTTTGCGAATTTTTTGACAATTTTCATGGTTATGTATTTTTTAGCTATTTCCTCTTTGAGGACGCATTCTTAGAAATCAGTAATTATAAATTATTTTTAATTGCTTGTTAATATTTTAATTATTTTATTTTCGCTGTTTTGAAATATGCCTGGTGTTTTTAGAAGCTTACATTTTCCTAAGAATATTGCCTCTCACTTTAGCGGTTATAGCCCAGTTAACTACAACGAAGCCTTTTCATCAGCGTCAAGGTCTTCATCTTCATCTGCTTCCCTGGCGAGTAGAGTAATTCGTTATATATCTCGTACAACTCATCGTTCCATCGAATGCGATACTCACGGTTGCTAATGCGCAAAGAACCATAAATCTTTCGCGGAATCTTTCGCTCAAAAACTCGTAACGTCGACTCATCAGTTGTTGTCATCGTCCAAGCCTCTTCACCAGATAGCAGGACGGTAATAATGCGTGACTTATGGAGTTTGGTTTCTGTTCGTCGAGAGAGGACTTTACTTCTCAATTGCTTACTCAGTTCGAAGTAGCTTCAGTTGGTAAGAGTTATTATGTGTTGGACTTAGACATACAATTCTTAGTAATTTTTGAATACTTAAGTATCCGTAAGTTCTGCCCGAACTCACTATGGAACCAACACAACTGGGATTGCAGTTTCGGATCAGTATTTGCAGCCTTTCATTGGTGATAGCTCTAAACTGTAGCATCTATTTTTTCGAACTTCCTCGCTGCACGGAACCCAACACTTTCCCCCACTAAGTCCACCGACTAAATCCATCACGCAGCACACCTCACACGACCGCGATTATTGCTAAAGTACAGAGCCGCAACAGAATCCTCAAGTCGCTAGCCCACATGGGGGAAAGACAAGGAAACAATTGTTGGCAACATACATATAAAGCAATCCACCGGCTGTTTCTTAACTACGTCGCACCAACATGATCGTTTGGATGCAGTGAAACACAGACGAGGAAGTGCCAGACATATCAGAACACTGAACTCCGAACTACTTGTATAATGGGATGCCACTTGATATCTCCTATCGAACAGCTGCACAGTGAGGCCAATATGCTTTCAGTTAAGGAGCATAATGAACTTCTCTGCAAACAGTTTCTGCTGGGGTGTTTTCGTAGACATCACCTGCTTGAAGCGGTATCGTTCCTAGGAGCAACAAGAGGTTCTACCTCAAACTACGTCGACACCTAACCTAAGACATGCATTTATTTTTCATTCAGAATGGAGTCATCTTCATCGACTCCCTCTTCATCGACTACATCTTAGTGAAATGATACTTGGGATCAAATCCACACCAATGGCAGACGATGAGCTCGAGTTGCCGCAAGAATCGAAAGTAGCCCTTTCGCAGCTTCGTTCTGGATATTGTAGCAGGTTAAATTCCTACTTATCCAGAATCCACCCTAACATATCAAATATATGTCCAATATGCAGCGAGTCCCCGCATGACACTAACCATCTCTTTGCATGCCCAGCGAACCTTATACATCTGATATCCTTGATTCGGCCCCATTGAAACAGTATGTTTCCTGGGCCTAGCGTTGGTTGACTTCGATAACAACTTAGGCTGGGCCCACACCGGATTAGTCAAAAACGTCTTTGACTAATAAAACACAAAAACATCTTCTGCTCTAACCCACACCAAGCGAAGCACAATGCGACATTTTGTCTTTTTGTCTCGCTTGGTGTGCATTGAAATTTTGACTATGAAAACCAACAGTTCAGCTATAAGCAACGAAACGTGTTTTTCTGTCGTGTCTTGTTCCATTCCGTTCGGTTCCATTCGGTGTGGGTTGCGTCGTAGCTCAGCATGTGTTGATCGGCAACAAAGACAGTTTTGTCGCATGGTGTGCGTTGACGTATGCAAATACATAAGAAGTTCGACAACAGCTCTTCAAACAAGTCAAAGCACGAACATGCGTTTTCGCTTCGTCTTGTTCGGTGTGGGTTGTCACATATGAAGCTATGGGCAGTTGCGTATGAGACAAGAAAAACTGTTTTGACTAACCCGGTGTGGGTTCAGCCTTAAAGACTAAAAAGAAGTCTCGAAGAACATCGCTATAATTTTTATACCCTAAAGAGTTAAGTTTGCCACAAAGTTTGTAACCCCCAGAAGGAAGCGTCGGAGACTCTATAAAGTATTTATTTAAATGATCAATATGTTGAGCTTAGTCGATTTAGCCATGTCCGTCTGTCTGTATATATACGAAGTAGTCCCCCTCAGTTTTTAAGATATCGTTTTGAAATTTTAAAAACGTCATTTTCTCTTCAAGAAGCTGCTCATTTGTCGGAACTGCCGATATCTGACCACTATAACATATAGCTGCCATACAAACTGAACGATCGGAATAAAGTTCTTGTATGGAAAACTTTCATATCTGACAAGATACATATATTCACGAAATTTGGTATAGATTATTTTCTAAGGCAACAATATGATCTCCGAAGAAATTGTTCAAATTGGCTCACTATAACATATAGCTGCCATACAAACTGAACGATTGGAATCAAGTTCTTGTACGGAAAACTTTTGCATTTGATGTGGTCTTCACGAAATTTTACATGGAATACTGTTTAAGGTAATAACATAATCTGCGCAAAAATTGTTCAGATCGGCTTACTAAAACATATATCTTTCATACAAACTGTGTCCAGTTTATAAGTAGTTACTAAAAGAAATGCACGTGTGAAAGGTATATTAGCTTCGGTGCAGCCTTAGTTTTTCTTGTTTTTGTTTTGTTATCAAACTAAAGCAAACAATAATTTTTCGAATTTATCAAAATATTTACTTTCATTATCAAGCTTTGTATGTTGTTCGCGCGTATAACCGAATTGAATATGAATTTCCAGTTTCTTTGTAGTGAGATGCCGTGCGAAAATAAACAAATAATCGTAAGCCACTTCAAAAAGACGCAGATAAATTCGCTTTCATAATAATATTAACTTGAAGTAAAAACTCATAACGAGCACGTAGCGAAGACTCAGCAGCAAATCACTCATCGAATTGACAAAGATCAAAGTGAAACGCAGCTACACAATTAAAATAAATGAGGAGACTGATAAAGAACGAAAAAAACTCGAAAGCGAAAAACTCGCTTATTGGAAAATGAGACCAAACGTAAGCATGTATATGCGTGTGTATGTGTGTAACTCTCCAAGCAATGAAACAAGAAACGAAGTTGTGACACGGTGAGCGATTTCGCACACACATACACATATGCATAATTATGTAGGTATGTATATAAGTGTGTGTGTGTGCGTATTTCCACGTCGAAGGTGCCATTGACGACTTCTGAGGGAATAAAAAATTTACTTGTAAAAACAAATAAATTGGCAACCATGAGTGTGTGGGTTTCAATTTGCATGCGTGTATGTGTGTGTGACTGCGCTTGTATATGCGTATGTGTGCGCAAGTGTATTTATTTGCGCATGCAAGCGCTTTGACTGTGTACTGGCCGTCAAAGAAGGCAATGGCAAACAAACTCCTGCGGATGTGGAGGCAGCAGCGTTGGTGGAAATGACGCTGAAGGGAGAGGGGGAGGTGGTGCGACGCTTTCATTGGCGTTGGTGTGGTGAATTTTTATTATTTGCGTACGCAATTTAATTAAAGCGCAACGACACATAGCATAAAGCTGAATAAAACATAAAGTGAAAGCGCGGAGAATGGCAACGGCAAAAGTAAACGAAAAGCTGAAGAGAAAGAAAGAAAGAAAAAAAAAAAGAAAACAACAGCAACAAAAACGCAGCGCATCACTTCGAAGAAAAACAATAAATATAAAATCAAGTAAACACGCAGTAAGTAAAGGAGGCAATAAAATATGGCTGAATATACAGCAAGCGCATGTGAAAGTAAATAACAATAACAACAACAACAAATGCAAACAAAAAACAAGAAAAAACGTTAACACCGACTGCGTACGAAGCAATAATATCCTTCACAGGCATAAAAGGGCATAAATGGTCTTAAGCGTGATTTTGCAGTGTCATTTTGCATGGCAGCTATATGCTATAGTCGGCCGATCTGAATAAAAATATGCAGAGCTTGTAGAGTTGCTTTGGTCAATAATATGTGCCGAGTTTTGTACAGATATATTGTCATATAAAAAAGTTTTTCATATAAGAGTTTGATTTTGTTGGTTCAGTTTGTATGACAGCTATATGCTATAGTCGTTCGATCTGAACAATATCTATGGAGAATGTAAAGTTGCTTTAGTCAATAATTCAAGCAGAATTTCGTAAAAATATCTTGTCACATAATACAGTTTTCCGTACAAGGACATGATTTTATTCCATCAGTTTGTAGGACAGCTATAAGCTATAGTCAGCTGATCTGACTAATATCTATGGAGGTTATAGAGCTACTTTAGACAATAACTCCTCCCAAATTTTGTAAAGATATCTTGTCAAATAAAAAAGTTTGCCATACAAGGCCATGATTTTGATTGTTCAGTTTGTATGACAGCTATATGATATAGTACTCCGATCTAAACAATTACTTTAGATATTGTAGCGTTGGCTTCTATAGTAGTGTTATGCGAAATTTTGTGAAAATATCTTGTCAAATGAAAAAGTTTTCCTAACAATAGCTTGTTTTTGATCCAACAGTTTGTAAGGCAGCTATATGCTATAGTAAGCCGATCTAAAAAATTTCTTCGGATATTACACTACTGACTGAGAAAATAAACAGCACCAAATTTTTTTAAGATATCTCGTCAAATAAAAAAGTTTCCTGTACAAGAACTTGATTCGGATCGTTCAGTTTGTATGGCAGCTATATGCTATAGTGGTTCGTTATCCACAATTCCGCAAAATATGAAGCCTTTTAGTGAAAAAATTTAGTGTGCAAAGTTTCAGAACGATATCGCAGAAAGTGAAGGATTTTTCGCCTATAGATAGTCGTAACACAGATGAACCTTCAGACGGAGGTGTCGTAAATCGTTTCAACTCATGTCCGACATTTCCTGCTGTCTGTTACCAGCTTCGAAGGAAACTCAGTATACCCTGTTAAGGGTATAAAAAATGCGCGCAAAATCCCGTATACTCCAAGAGACTAAAAGTTCATCAAGAAAGTTGAAGCCATGTAAATTAAGGCAGATTTAAGTTTAATCATTTCATAGCTGCAAACCGATGGCATTCGCCTTGTGTGACACATGCAACACCCACATGTGCGTGTAAACGCTGGAGTGTATATGAATAAGGAAGGTTATACACATATACATATTTAAGTTAAAATATATAAAAAACATATATACAAAACGATATATGCGTAAGCCCGCAGTGGCGTATTGAGCAGCTCCTTAATGCGGGATTAGTGAACTTTTTCAATCAACTTTCTTTTTTTTATAAAATGTGGAATTATACTGTATTATCTTTTTACTTAATTTAAGAAACTTTGAAAAAGTGAAGTTTATATGAGTCTGGGCAACAAAAGATTATCAAGCGATACTCATGTTTCTAACTTAATTAGAATTGTCTAATATTTAAAGTAGTCAGTCACTTAAATAGCTAAAAGGTTAGTAAATCTCCTGTGAGCAGTTCATTTTTCACAGAATGCTGATATGGTGATGATTCTCCACTTTCGGTTGAAATCTTCAAAAGACAGCACATTATTTCTAGCCTCGAAATGGATGTAAAACAGATTCGCCTCCGCACGGTGCATCCTAGTTACCATCCTATGGCATTATATGCATGGATTTGTTTGAGCCCTGAGCTCGTCGTCATGGTGTTCTGTGTCTTGAGTATGCAAGTAAGATACCTTGCATAAATGGCTGATTGGTTAGTGCCAAGAAACTCTGGTAGGCCATAAAGAAGGTTCCCTTCCCGTCATCATGAAGTATGTGTGTTAGGTGTAAGTTGAGATGACTCCTTCTTTGCGCTGGTCGGGTCTGAACGCATTACCTCATAAATGCGTGTATCAAAACTCACCTTGGCATCATACCTGAGATAATCTTCGGACCATATAAAGCGACCACCTCTCTGTGCGGTGGATAGATGTTGTTTATGGCGACCTATGGAAACACTAAAAGAGACAATAACTTATATAATCAAAAATCATTCTCCGTAATGGGTGCCCATCATTCAGAGAACATGGCTTATCGTTGCGAGGGGCGGTAAGTTAGCGGGAGTGCGTAGAAATCTATAAACAAAAACCAAAGAAAAGGTGGAATTGTGAAGCGAAATCACCAACATTAATAGAGTAAGCTTGGGAGCCAGGGGTCCCCAGCGAATGCTAAAACCCTGTAGCTAGCATATGTCATTAGCCCTGTAGCTAAAAAGCTGACATCAGACCGTCGCTAAGATTTTGAAACGCTACGGTGACAAACAGGCTAAATTAAGATCTGAGCAGAAGGGTAGAACACTAACGTGAACCAAAAGTGTACTAAGCGACGCATAAGATGGGAAAGCAAAGTCGTGCAAACCCCAATCTTCGTTCAAGTGGAGGCCGCACGCTGGGCTTGGGACCCGCCACGTAAAAAACAAACCCCCAGTGAATAGTTATAACCAGCCTCGAGCTGTTCTTAACTCGGCTATAATCGCGTAAGCGGTGTCTACGCCAATTAAGAAGAAGAATAAGGTTAGCAGATAGATTAGCAGATAGAGCAATAATAGGTATTGTTAGTGGCACAAGGAGAGTGGACTAGATGCTTCAATAAACTTTCCTACTACTAAGTTCGTGCACACTGAACCAGTAATGCATATTATAAGATATTTTTTTCCAGAAATACATTTAGAGCTACGAAACTGATTTCACAGTCCACCTCGAGCCAACATCAGAATCTTTTTCTGTTTTTTAGCTGGAAAAATAGGTTAAAACTCCGGTATTGCGTAGGCTTATTTATACAGAGTATATTAAGCTTGCATGCATGCATATTGGAATGTAAGTCTGCTCTGCCCATTCTACAAAAAGGAAGATTCCACAAACTGCTCCAACTACCGCGGGATAAGCATCCTCAACATCGGATGTAAAGTTCTATCGAGCGTATTCTGTGAAAGATCAAAACCCACCTCTTCGTTGATTATAAAGCTACTTTTGACAACACAAAAAGGAGCTGCCTTTATGCCGCTATGTTTGAATTTGGTATCGCCGCAGACTAATACGGCTGTGTAAACTGACTGAGAAGTACCAAAAGCTCAGTCAGAATCGGGAAAGCCCTTTCCGAGCCGTGCTATACGAAGCGAGCTTTCAGAAAAGGTGTGTGATCTTCTTCAATCTACTGCTGGAGAAACTAATTCGAGCTGCAGAACTAAATATAGAGGTACCATCTTCTATAAGACTGTATAGCTGCTGGCGTATGCCGATGGCATCGATACCATTGGCCATAATAACCGCACCGTTAGTTCTGCTTTCACCAGACTGGATAAGGGCGCGACAAACAGTCCTCGAACCCGCGACTTGGCTCCCATGTCACTGTGAGACAGTCATAACTTCGAAATCGTAGATAATTTCGTCTATCTTGGAATCAGCATTATCACCAATAAGAACTTTAGCCTCGAAATTCAACGCAGAATAACTCTTGTCAACAGGTGCTATTTCGGACTGGGTAGGCAATTGATTAGCCATCTCTCGAGGACCGAGGCGCTACGAGTTTTCGAAAGAATGGTTCTGCGGAAGACTTATGGTCCTTGAGATACGTACAATATGTACGACGACATTGACTTAGTACAGCGACTTAAAAAACAGCCGTTCTGCTGGCTAGGTCATGACGTCCGATGGATGAAAACATTCTGCCTCTGAGAGTGTTCGACGCAGTATAAGCCGAGGGAAGCAGAAGAAGAGGAAGACCGCCCCCTGTTGGAAAGACTAGGTGGAGAAGTACCTGGCTACACTTGGAATCTCCAATTGGCGCCAAACAGTGAAAAGGAAGATTGACTGACGCGATGTTGTAAGCTCGGCTATAACCGCCTAAGCGGTGTCTACGCCAATAATGAAGAAAAATATATCAAGTTTGTCACGAAGTTTGCAATTCCAGAAGAAACGCTACAAAGTGTATGTACGACTAATCAGCATGAGGAGCTGAGCCGATTCAACCACCTCCACATATCTGCCCGTCAGTATATACGCGAACTAGTTGAATTTTTTAGATGTCCATCTGCAGTTTTGCACTAGTCCTCTTCTCCCAAAGAACTGCTTAGTAACTGCTAATTCTGATTTTTTTTGGATCACCAGAAGCCATCTTTTTATACATACGAACATATGGCTACATTATAGAATATATATATATATTACAATGACATACGAGTATATACAGCACCTGAGAACACAAGCCCAAATTTCCAAATAATGCTTTGTTCTCCCAACGTATTCCGACTTTTATGCTCATAATAAGTTTCAAATTACAGTGTTACCTCTCGCCAGGGGGAGATTTTTCACCCCAAGCGCTGCTGCCATGTAAATGGTAAATGAGCGCACTTTTCAGCACGTACACATCGTATTAGCGAGTGTGTAAGCATTTCCATTTTTCGGTTGACACAAATGTCATCAAAGAAATGCTGTTGATTACACCTGAAACAGTGATAAAAGTCGAATGAAATTTGTTGTTATTCGAAAGAGCGAAAGGGAGGCAATGGGAAAGGTGGTGTGGGGGTAATGCTATAAATGCGGAAACGCAGGGGTGCATCGCTGATGGGCTGATATGTTGTTGAAATTTAATTAAAGAAAATGTTGACAAAGCGACGATAAAAGAAAAGTAGCAAATAAATAAGGCTAAGTAAAAAAGTATAGCGAAGATGCTATGTAACTATAACTAATGAGGTGATAAATCAACGGTAGGCAACTGTTTAAACATACTGGTGTATAGGTAGTTATATACATATGTACAAGTATAATAGATATTTGTATATTCTTATACCGAAGCCAAGCATTTTACTCAGGAGCGCTGTATCGCCTAAAGGAATAGACAAATAAAGAAGATAAATGTGGGCTCAATAGGAGATGGCTTGGTTAAGCTATTTCTAGCTGAAATAATAATCTACGTAATCCATGTAGAGGTACTTTTTTCAATAGCCTTTTCTTGAAAGAACAAGAGTGAGTCGTGCCAAGCTGTCTTGTTATTTTTGTTCAGTGTTGTTTGGCATTTCATCATGGAAAGACTTGCGTCTGAACAACGTTTACAAATCGTTCAACCTTATTATGAAAATTCACGATCTGTAAATAATAATTTTCGCGCGCTTCGCTCCACTTATGTTTAACATAATCGACCTACTTGGCACACTATTCGCAATATTATCACCCATCAGGAGACTCAGCATTCATTATTAGATAATAATCGACCAAATAGACTACGTCCAGCACGCAGTGAAGAAAATAGAGCAACCGTAGACGGAAACCGTGGAAAGTCGATTTGGCGCCGTTTGCAGCTACTCGGACTGGCATATGGAATGACTTGGCGCATTTTACTTCCATATCTTAAATTGAAAGCATACAAAATACAGCTTGTAGAAGAACTGAAGCCGCTCGACTTTCCCAAACGACATCACTTCGCTCTATGAGCTCTTGAAAAGCTGTAATTACCGCATTTGGGACGAAGATCAACCTGAAAGATTCAAGAGCTGCCATTTCATCCAGATGGGATTAATCAACGGTTTGGTGTGGTTGGAGAGGCAGTGGTATCTTCCATATTTCCTCAAAAATGAGGTGAGAACGTAATCGTCAATGTCGACCGTTATCGCGCCATGATAACCGATTATTTCATGCCTGAAATTGAATCTCGTGATCTCGGCAACAATTGATTTCAACAAGATGGCGCCACTTCTCACACATCCCATCAATCAATGGATTTATTGAGAGAACACTTCGGTGAGTAGATAATTTCACGTTTCGGACCGGTCGATTGGTCATTAAGATCGTATGATATCACACCGTTAGACCTTTTCCTGTGAAGATATATGAAGTCTAAAGTCTGTGCGGACAATCCTGCTTCGATTCAGGCCTTGGAGCAAAACATCAGGCGTGTCATTCGCAAGTTAGCAGTCGAAATGCTCAACCGAGCCACATAAAATGGGGCTCAACGAACCAGTCCACCCAAATTTTCGAAAAGTTCAGCTGAAAGTAAATATTTAAGCCGAAATTTGAACACCGTTATCAAGGCTGTAAATTTATAGTCAGAAAATAGCGCTTTCTTACTTATAGAATTGTTTTATACTTTGATCCAGTGTGTCACAATGTTTGTAACATTCAGAAGGAAACGCTGAACACCTTATAATTTATGGATCGTATAGGCATATAAATAAAAAATCATACGAGTTGAGTCGAGTTAGTCAAGGCCGTCTGTCTCTCGTATATACAGGATACTCAGTTTTGGAGATATCGATCTCAAATTTGGCGCACGACCTTTCCTCCTTGAAAGAAGTTTACAACAAAACATGTTTCATATAATTTTTGGTTATACACCTCAGTCCTCAATTTTCGGAACTTTCTTAATTTAAGTAGTCTATGAAAATTTTTGAACAGTTAATAAAAAAAACAGATGTTTGTCGTTTTGCATTATTTAAGGGGTTTCATCATATTTTTTCTCGAAAATCTACAAATTAATAATCATATCATAAAGGCGTCGAGAGTAATGAGATATGGGGCGAGATTACCAAGAGAGGTACACGGTTGTGAACTGAAAATGTGATCAACATTGATAAACCCTTGCCTTGTCTATGCGACGATCTTGAGATCAGCATGTCAAGAAAATCAAAACGTATTGGAACGATCTATCTGGATGCAAAACTGAAAAAGTCATGTGTGAAACATTAGATCGGAACTATATAAAGTTTATACTGGCACTCGATAGTAGGGATTATAGGAACAAGATTGAAATACGCGCTGGTCACGGTTTGGTGACGGCACATGACTGCAGAATAGGGCTGATAGATGAAGAAGACTGCAGGTAATGTCGAGAGCAGGACGACAAAAAACAATCGAGCTTCCCTCCTACACTTGACGTGCTTTAAGCATTTGGATATGCGCCCCATGATATGAGACACTAGAAATGGTATCGTGAAATATGAAGTTTTCTTTTTCCTTTTCATATTTGTTACATTTTATCAAATCTGGAGACATAAACCATCATTTTCTACCACAATAATATAATAGAACTGAACTAACTATTGAAAGAGTTACGATTTCTTCCTCAAAAATAATTATCATCCAGCTTTTTCATAGCTTTGTCAGCTCTTTACTTAAGTACATACAGTATTAACCAAAGCATTTAGAGTTAACATAATTTGTTCAAAAAAGGACTCTATCTATAAACCAGCACAATTTCTGTAAGGATGTGTTAAAATAATAGACTCTGAACCAATTATTCGTAATTTAAACACACACATGAAATTCCCCCTAAAATATGTGCGAAAGTATACTTTTAAACTCAAAACTTAAAAACTTTTGTTCGGTGCGAGATTTTTACTTTCACCGGCAGCAGCCGCAAACCGTCAATTGTGGTTGCACACCGAAAATGTGTTCTCAAACACACACACATACATACATATACACTCAGAGCCACACTTCATCAACCGCTATAATTGTGTTGGTACATTTCTGGCATTGTTTGGTTATCTCTTGTCGTCAACTTGTGTTCATGCACTCTACTTATTCCATTTCTTGACTTGTTAATGCTCTAGATTGCTATTGTTGGTGATGACGTGGTTGCCAGATTTATTTTTCGCTCATTTGTTGTGTCAACAGTGGCAGCGTAACAGTGAGCAGCACAGCACTCATATCTAGTGGGCGAGACAATGGGTTAAAACTTATTTAATTTTTTATGCAAAATATTGAAAACGACTCTTAAAAGCCACGCCCACTCAAGCGTAGATGTTTCTGTATAGGAAGATCGGAGCTGGAACTGCATGCGATTTTTTGTTCGATATCCAAAAGTATTTTTAAGTTTTACATCGAAGCGTTCGCAGCAAAAGTCAAATATTTTACTTTACTCCTAAGTTTAGAATGTAATGGCTCCCCTTTATTCTATGTAGAGTTTGGACGTATAATTCGACAATCTTGGGACTCAATTTTATTCTAGACTTTGGACGTAAAATTCGACAATGTAGGAGCTCTCTTTTATTCTATAGTTTGGACGTATAATTTGACAATTTTGGGACTCAATTTTATTCTGGACTTTGGACGTAAAATTCGACAATGTAGGAGCTCTCTTTTATTCTAGAGTTTGGACGTATAATCCGACAATGTTGGGACTCAATTTTATTCTGGACTTTGGACGTAAAATTCGGCAATGTAGGAGCTCTCTATTATTCTAGAGTTTGGACGTATAATCCGACAACGTTGGGACTCTAATTTATTCTAGACTTTGGACGTAAAATTCAACAATGTAGGAGCTCTCTTTTATTCTATAGTTTCGACATATAATCCGACAATGTTAGGACTCTATTTTATTCTGGATTTTGGACGTAAAATTCAACAATTAGGAGCTCTCTTTTATTCTAGGGTTTGGACGTATAATCCGACAATTTCAAGGCTCTCTTTTTTCTAAAGTTTGGACGTATAATCCGACAATGTTAGGCCTCTCCTTTATTCTAGAGTTTGGACCTATAATGCGAAAATGTTGGGACTCTCCTTTTTTTCAAGAGTTTGGATATATAATTTGACTTTATTTCAGATTTTGGACGTATAATTCAACAAGATATTTCACCATTTGAACTGACGACCCACCGATTGCTTTTCACACACTTGACACACTCACATATTCATTAAAAATCTTCGACAATTCTAAACTCAACTTGGCTATCCAATTTATTACCCACACCCATAAAACCTAAGACCCTCTTCGTGTAAAATTAAACCCTCTTATTGGAGTATCTTCATAGACAATATTTGTTTGCGATTTCTTACTTACACATCAATATTTGCCATTCAACATATCAACAGTGTTTCGTAAACACTGTGTTCTCCATCCATTACCCAACCGCTGGTGGCCGACATTTGGCGCTGCGCCCACAGCCCGTTCGCATTTTATCTTTGCGCTGCGTTACATTTCGCTTTTGGCCGGAGGCAAGCACATACCAACCGCGCTGTTGCATTGTAATAAATTTGGAACTGTTGCACCTTGCGGCGATTTTGCAAACGCTTCGCTTGCTGCTGTAATCGCAAATGCCGTTGTTCGTTGTCAACATCGGGGTTGCTTTGTGCAGCAGTTTTATGCGGCACTTGAACACGCGTCAGCACTCAGCATAAAAATAATTCAGCTTTTTGAGATTTCACGCTGGCAAAATAATCACCATCCCGCTCACCGCTCACCAATGTACGCAATGCTATGCGATGCTATGCCATGCAATTGTTGCTGACATCTCACTGTTGTGCGTCACTTTGTGCTGTGACTGCGTTTCGTTGGCATTTGAGATTATCTGTTAAATTAAAATGGAAGTTTTTTTTGCCGAAAGCAACCGGCATTTGTCGGATCGTTGCAAAAGTTAGCTGTGTCCTATTTACAGGCTACATACATACATACATACCATTTCAATGTATTACAAGTAATTCTTAAAAATATGTGTTTGCGTTGGCATGAGTTCCACTTTTTTATTAAATACGCGTTAGCATGCTCTTTGTTATTTCAACAACAAATAATTTCCAAAAAAATAAGCTGTGAATTCGAGCTGTGTTTCTTTACTAATAAAGGTCCTGTTAATAATTACGATGCATTCTACTACTCAATTGCTGGATGAGTATGGACAGAGCAGCAGTGATTTTGACGATCAATATGACCATCATAAATCTAAATTTTTAATTATAGAAGCAGTAGTCTCTAATGACAAAATTGATTTCTAAAAACCTCGCCGACTATGCCTAGAGTATTAGATCCAATAAAAAGGAATGAAGAATGATTTCGCGTGTAGAAAATCACGCAAGTGAGGACCACTCCATAGAAAGTGGCCGGGAAACGATTATTTTATATATGGCTCAAGCAGCTCACGACTTCCGGTCTTAGACAAAGTATCCTCTGGGTAGCCAAAAATCATCAGTTTGAAGACAAAAATTCTTCCCAAGGTTGTGTTCTGGGCTTGGAACCCGCCACGTAAAAAAGCATCCCAATGAAATGGAAAAAACGGCCTCAGATGAGATACCCCCATTTCTATACTGACCAGATATTCACCATGCGCCAAATCCTGGAAAAGACCCGTGACAAGAAGATCGGCACATACCACCAACAAAGTTTTTGACAAGGCGACTCCTTAACGTGCGACTTCTTCAATCCGCTCCTGGAGAAAATAATTCGAGCTGCAGATGTGAATAGAGAAGGCACAATCTTTTATGAGGGTGTACATGGCATACGCCGATGATATTGGTATCATTGGCCTCAACAAACAAAGCAAAACAAATAAGTGTGGTAGTGACTGAGGGTAAGACGTAATAAGTCCTGTTATCAAACAAACAGTCGTCGCACTCGCGACTTCAGTCAGTGTTGGCAGCCATAACTTCGAAGTCGTAGATAACTTCGTAGCCTTGGAATCGATATTAACTCAAACCATAACATCAGCCTCGAATTCCAACGCAGAATAACTCTTACCAGCAAGTGCTACTTCGGACCGAGTAGGCAATTGAGAAGTAAAGCCCTCTCTCAACGAACCCAGGGCAAACTCTATAAGTCTCTCATCATCCCCGTGCAGAGACATGGACGATAACAACATCTGATGAGTCGACGTTACGAGTTTTCGGTAGAAAGTTTCTGCGGATGATTTATGGTATTTTGCGCATTGGCAACATCGAATACCGCAGTAACTGTCGTAGAAAGCAGAGGATAAGGAAGATCTCCACTCCGTTGCAAAAACCAGGTAAAGAAGCATCTGCCTACGCTTGGAATCTCCAATTGGCGAGAAACAGCGAAACAGAAGAATGGCTGGCGCGTTGTTGTAAAATCGGGCCCACAATGTTCCCTTAAGATAACACCAAACCACACAAATCGATAGAGACTTAGTAGATGCTCCGGAAGCTTAGTTGGGAGGCTATTATGCATCCATCTTAACGGGTATAAAGAGGGTGAGCTTTAAAACCCCCAAAACGTATACTAAATATTCGATCCAATGGCGATCGCGCTCGAAAACAAGTGTCTAACTCGATCAAACAATTACTGTAGACCACCTCATTACACAAATAATAAAGAATGAATTCATCTACAATATCTCGCCCCCACTCTTACTATTATCATAAAATCTTGTACTCTAAACCGAATAATTTGCGATTGCAAACCTATACAGCAGATTTTGGGCCGCTTCTCTTCAGACTCGCATTGCAATTACGGCAAAAAATGCCCCTACCACAGCACAGCACTTGGTAATGTAGTGCAGTGGACATGCAAAGTTGGTAATTGTCGTCATTCTCATTGTCGAAATCGCTGTCAAGTGGCACAAAATGCTCGGCATAGTGCCGCGCAACGCAGCGTAGTGAAAAGCTCAACTGCTTGAGTGGCTGTCTCATCAAGCCGGGCAGGCAAAGTAATGATGCGCACCGCCAACCAGCCGAATAATCCAGCCAACAATGCAGTCAAAGTAGTGAGCGGGAATTTATTTTTCAGCATCCAAACAGCTGAAGTGGCGAAATCTGTGGCTCTCATTAACGTTGTGGCACTGCAATAAGGACATTTCGCGCACTCGAGGGCCCTTCACAGCGACAGAAATAGTACATTAGTATATGGCTCAGGGCCATGGCGGTGCTGTGGCATGTCGTATAATACACACATACATACACACGGTGAATAACACGAATTGCGTACGAAATGGAGATTGCGTTGATTGTTGTAACACCCTCCGGCAATTACTCACCACGCTACGGAAAACTGATATCAGCACATGAATTTTCTCTTAATATTGAGTGTGTTAGGCAGACGTGGAGGCATCGAAGATTGAAGGATTTCTGTGAAGCGGAATTTGGTTTCGTTTTGTTTGTAGGCGAATATATGTAGTACGTGGTATAACAACAAAAAAGTTCCTTTCATCTTATTTATATATGTATGCGAGTGAATTCACGTCGCGAAGATATTCAAAAGCTGCTCTATACACCAATCTAAGCAAGGTTTCTAACCCTCCACTGCCCTCGCGCAATTTTGATTTCGATACTGCAGTACCCTAACATTCTACTTACCCAGCACAGCCTTCGACCTACTGATCACCTTCTTCTATGCCTTGTGACACTTACTAACTTTCTTCTCCCTATGGTCTGACCCCGTCGAAACAGATTGTTTTCTGGACTTTCTGTCCGATAATTTTGAAGTTAGTTAATTTACCTGCGACTCCGAAAATTTGTAAGCTTACCCCTAACACAGTGAACCCTGAACTTTTCGATACCATTTTTCTTCTACTCTTTGTCCTTTGCTTCAAATAGGCCTCAGTCTCGGTGATCGCTTCTTCCTCCGACGAAATTTTCTCATTACGTCCATTCTTTTGAGATCTGAGAACAGAAAATTTGTTCAAATACTGTACATTCGAAAGTAGTTTGAATCTGGCCGTCTTGAGTTTGAAATGTTGTCCCAAAGTTCCCTTATACCGAGATACTGTTGAGTGCTCTCAGAGAGCAGGAGTGCAAGTCAAGTAGAAATTGCACCTTCAACTTTGTGGTTGTTGATCCCGTTTTATTTTCTGCACAGAGGCGGGTACTTATCTTGGCTGCGACAAGATAGTGGTTCGAGCCAACGTTAGGACCTCGGAGCATACGCCCGTCTACAACACTGGTGACGAGTCTTCCGTCTATCACAATGTGATCGACCTGGTTGGTAGCTTTTCGATCCGGAGACAGCAGCTTGGTAAATTTTTCTATGCTGGAAATTAGTACTACAGATAACCATATTTCGGGCCCCGACGAAGTCGATCAGCCTCAACTCATTTAGGAATGTTTCATCATGGAAACTTAATTTACCGACCGTGCCAAAGATACCTTCTTTGCCCACCCTGGCATTAAAGTCGCCCAACACGATTTTAACTTCGTGGCAGGGGCAGCCCACATAGGGGCGCTCCAAGCGCTCATGAAGGCATCTTTGATCACGTCCTTTTATTCCGTCAGGGCGTGGGCGCAAATCAGCAATATGTTGAAAAAATTCCTGTTGATGTGACTTGTGGCTAGACGTTCATCCACCGGGGTAAATGCCATGACTCGACGATGGAGTCTCTCTATCACCACAAATCCCACATCGAATTTGCGCTCCTTTATATGGCCACTGTAGTAAATGATTTAAGGACTTGTTCGCCTCAGTCTTTGTCCCGTCCAGCGCACTACTTGGACGGCGTTGATGTCAGCCTTAACTCTTACGAAGATATGAACCAACTGGGCAGCGTCTCTTTCCTAATGAAGGGACTGGATATTCCAGGTGCATGCTCTTAAATCGTGATTCCTAATGCCTTTGCAGTGGATGTTTTTTAGCCACCCAGAGGATACTTAGTCTAAGACCGGAAGTCGTGAGCTGCTTGAGCCATATGTAATAGTATCGCTTCTGGTCACTCTCAAGCGAATGGCGGTAAGAGAACATACTTCACTTGCGTGAATTTCTAGACATGAATCCAACATTTGAAGGTTAGAGCTAACTAAAAATCGTATGAATTTGATTATAGACTGCGGACTTTCCAATTGACTTATTAGACAGATTGACGACCATAGAAGTATTAGCTTGCAACTCAACACATATGTATCCCTACCAAAGTTTACTCCAGAGAAGTCTTTAAAACAATTTATGCAATTATGACAACAATGATGGATAGGTTTGGTTAGTATATCACCTAGAAGCGTGAATACAATACTTTTTCTTTGATAAAGACTATCTTTGCTAGTTGAATAAGAACACGTGGTAAAATTCCCAAGTACAGAATTTCTTCCGCAGCGATCTTATATACATACATACATAAGTATATGTAAAGCTTATTAGAGTCCCCTTTTGATTAATTCAATATGAAGGACTTAGCGCGAAACGCATTATAATTACCTCAAGAATGTTCGGCATGATGAATTCCGGACATAAACGTCTATGAAGCGTCTTGCCATTGGACGTCTTGTAATTAGGATTTAATTAGAATTCGAGCACAAACAATGCGCCGATCACAAGATATTACAACAACCACCGCTATTTAACAGTTAATAGAAGCTAGACAACAACCACCGCTATCTAACAGTTACTAGTATGTAGTCAAACAATGCGTACGCAAATGGAAAAGCACTATGCCCTGCGAACGTGGTTGGTAAGTACACTGCAAAAAATAGAAAGTTACCATGAAGTGTTCGGAATGAGTTGTCAAGCAACGGAAGATGATCCTCGGTTTTAACGGTATGTCCAAAAAAGAGACTGATCTTACCGGAAATAGTCCCCAAAGTATTCTCTTACATTTTTTCAAATCTGTGAAAAAAAAATTTCTACAAAGTCTGTTTTCCAGTCACTGGTATATAGGAACACAATAGACCCTAGGTCACGGGGCAAACCTCATCTTATTTCTAAGTATAAAATTCCAATAAGATCTGTTAATTATTGGTGGTAACAAGTTATTTTTCAGATACAGCCCACAGAGAGGATGTGCCTGAGTGTAACTCTTGTAAAGACTGGTCATAGTTTTTTACAGTGTATCGATAAATACACAATATAGTAAACGGTTCGATGCCCATTCCTACACATCTACATATACATTATAACATTCCCGCATGCGGCTTGTGTAAGTCGGTTTCAATAGCACTCTCAACTGAATGAAAGAGAAGCCACAAAGCTTGAACTATTACCAAGCAGGAAAAATATGATTACCGACGAAAATGAAGAAACTTTAGGCTACTTGTTGAGTTTTTCTTCCATTCGTATTGAAATGATAAGAGGGTAACTTGACACAGGCTAAATCTTCGCGGTCCAAGGAACTATTCGCTCTAAGCAAGGTCCACCTTTCAATGGTTGAAGAAGTTCTAACTGGGGACTGTGCAATCAGTATTCATGCAGCAAGATTGAACGCCTTACCGGATGTCAGCTGCATCAGCTCTTTGGAAAAAGATGATCATCTCAACTCTTCCTACTTGAATGTCCACTTTTGTCAGATCAAGACAAAAGCACTTCCGATGTCACACTTTTAAACATCCAGGTGAAATAGCGGAAATAGAAATCAAGCACCTAAGCAGATTTGAAATAGGTTCAGGGTTCTAACTTGTTCTTTGTTTTTCGTTTGGCGACCACAAAGAATTGTACCTTACAGTCTAAGTATGATGTCTGCAGAATGCTGAGAGATCAATCATTTAACCTAACCTGACATAACCTAACTTGGCATTCAAAAAAAAACTATTAACTATATAATCCTGAATATCATGCTCTAAGAGAGCTACAGTCGGCTTACAAGTAAAAGTACCAAGGACGTATTCAGAAGGGAATGAAGAAGGCTTCATCTGCAATATATTGCTTCCGAGAAGATAATGGGAAAAGATGGAGCCTCTATTGTTATTGTGATGGGTACCTAATCTTCGTAGGGATGGTAAGAATTACATAAGGAAAAGTATGACAGATGCGTAGAGTTAGCAGGGCAATCAAAGAGGTGGCTAGTGTCATGCGGGGATTCATTACACGGGGGACATATGTTTGTTATGTCAGGGTCTCTATTCTGCAAAAGTAGGAGTTTAACCTGCTACAGTATCCAGTACGAAGCTGCACAAGATATGGAGTCTCTCACCAAAAGAGATTAGTAAATGAGGTCATAGTCAAGCCGATTGTGGTTTTTGGGGCATTCGTATGATGGAGGACGATGGGAAATATTACACATAGAATGCCGCCAACCATAGCACTCAGTACCATTTAGAAGAGCACTCTTTAACATAGCGGTGGATATATGGGTTGACGATAGCTACTATCGGCAGGCTGGGTGATTAGACGGCTCTAGGGCTGGAATCTCTGAAATTGTTGTTTTTTGTTTGACTCTATTTTCGATTATTTGGTTCACTGATCCGCCTCTTCAACTTCTGGTTGTATCATTCCTACACCCATACCTGAAAGGAACGTATCTGTGAGCCAAATCTCTTAGAGAAATGAGCAATGAGCTCAAGCCTAGAGGGCAGCTTCATGGTTAAATATTTCAAGCCGTCGAGACCAGTTAAGAAGTGTTAAAACTTAACGGGTAGGTATCTGGTTATAGCATACTCCCAGAAAATTAAACGGATCATAACGTTGCATGAGAGCTTCGTTTACACTACAGCTGTGTCTAGGTAACCGGAACGTACCCGGACTTTTATCCGGCCAAGGACTGTCAACTCGGCACCATGAGTTAATAATAACTCTGTTAATACCTGTTCGATTTCCTATTAGGACGCGCGCATTGCATTATTTGCACTCACACCGTGGCTATCGCTGGTAATTACAACAACTGCTGCCTAAGCTGCTGCTGCAAAATCCATGCCAACACAAGCGTGCCTATAACAAAACAAACAGAGCGCCAGCAATTGCAATTGACGAGGCAAGTGCATTTGAAAAGGTGATTGAAAGATTTGTTCACTGATTAGTTTAAGCAGTATTTTAGAAGTAAATGTGTGTTTGGTTGCCACCAGCGCCCACGAAGAATGCCACAGTTTAGACGAGTTAAAAAGTTTGATGTACATTTGCGACGCTAAATATTTGGCATTCGATAAGTTTTCACAAATAAACACTTTTGAATTGAATTTTCCGAGAAACTGGGAATAAAGTCAGTGAATAAAAGCGAGCGTTCTTTAAAATGGCGCTGAAGGGGACAGTTGAATATTAGAAGCTTCTTTTGGGAGGAATTTTTCACCAGGGAAGTCATACGCCTTGGACCCGAACAAATAGTAATCACTCGATGCGAAGGCCGCAATATAAGCTGGATGCATGAGAATCTTGCAACCAATTCCTGATGATATCGTGATGATACGCAATTTCTCTATTTTTCGACAAAGCTGGGCTCTTCTGAGCAGTTGCTTCTTTCAGGTGATCCAATTGTTGACAATGCAGCACATAGCAGATGATTCCCTGCTAATATCGCCAACCACATAACAAAACTTTCCTGACTGCCAGCCTGGATTAGAGCGGAACAAGTAGTCCGCCACATCCGCACTTTAAGGTGGATGTATGAGAATCTCGCAACCAAGTTCCTGGAGCTTCTGGCAAGACACAATCAATATGGGTGGCCTGAAATAATCGTGATGTAGCACAATTCCTCTCTTATTGGACAAATCTGCCCGGTTCTGAGCAGTTGCTTCCTTCAGACAGACCAATTGTTGGCAGTGCAGGTTCAAGTCAAGAGTTGGGCCGTAGGAGAGCAGCACATTCTCTATTAATATCGCCAACCGCATCGTTAATTCTGGCTTGGTCAGCCTTTGCAACTGCTCTCCATGTCGCGACTGCTTTAGACTAATGGACCTCCAGCAAGCGTTGGTTAACAACCAGAACTTGCGCGACTGCGATATTTTTCTGAACCAGAGTGAACCGTAAGAAGTCGTCCATACTACTGGCTCTTAGCAAAGTCAATCTGGCCGTAATTATAGATGTTTCAACTGGAGACTGCCCAACAGGTTTTCTCCCAGTGCGGCTCAGTATACTGTCGGACGCTTTTTGACACAGCTCTATGAAGGAAGTCGCTTTGGAATCATCTAGTCGCTTCCTCCTCTATTACCCAGCTTTTGCTAGACTGAGATTGAAATATCTCTGTAGGCGCGGCTATGGCGAACCCACCTAAGCTTCTGAGAACGATATTACCATCTCTAATAAGTTTACTAGAAGCACAAAACCATTCAGGAGAGATTCAACGACTTTGGATGAAAACCTTTCTGACTGTCATCCAGGATTGACTATCGTTTGCACCAGCTCGCCATTACTCGACCGCGACCACTTTCACTTGACGTTGTCGTCAATTTCTCACTCTCCATCACCAGCTTTTAGCCGTTTCCGAAATGGAAGCATTTTATTGCGATTCCCAGTATATTTAATATATTGTATACAAAATATTACACTTAATGTCTCAATAAAGCTTTCCTAAATTCTGCTCTCTCACAACTAAACTTTTAACAGCGTAAAGTATGGTGGCCTGCGCTTTTAAAGTCTAACATGTTTTGTTAGCAACTCACTCACTGCAAAATCAGTTGAATAAAGTGAAAATTACAAATATAAAATTAACAACCCCACAATACACTTTCAAATTTTGATGCCCGTTGGTGTCCGGTTAGCTAACACCAATAACCAAAACCGCGACCGAAAGAGAATGGCCCAGCACAAAGCGACAGACAGCGCATCCGTCCAAGCGGCTAATTAGAAATTATATCCAAATACCCTGCGGTTGATTTCTGATTCCAGCCAAACGTGATTGTTGTTGAAGCGCAGCTAGCTGACTGTTATGTAGTTGCCGCCATTGCTTATCCTCGTGTCCAAGCTCAAATTGCACTCCCAATGCAGCCGTCGCTTAGCTTCTTTGTAGCACATTCACCCGCTGAGTGAAGTTGATATACATTACGCATAGCATTGGATGGCATGCCTATGAGCTAGGGATGGCAGTAAAGCAGTATCGAAAGCAATATGCCGATTGCTGAGAAAGTTCGGCAAGAGATGTTTCCAGTGCTTCCCAAAGGGCTCTCTGAGGTTAATACCGTCAATAAATTTAGTTCAGCCAACCTAAACTGATATCTCTCGTGGCCTAGTAAAAATATTTTGACATTGATTTTGATTATCGAAAGAGAGACTTGAGAGACCTCTCTACTGAAAAGGTCAGATCAGCTCTTTTCAAAGAGCTGTGATTTATTTATGAGATAACGACCACTAGGTCCATACTGGTTCGACTACTTATACAAAAAAAGTGGCGTTATCCTCTTTTCAATTCAACAACTTCTAACAGAGACAACCGCAGTTCAAATATGATAGTTCATAGATCCGTTACCCAAACGACCTCAGATGTTTCTGATTAAGTTTTGAAGTCGGATTGGATTAACAGCCGAATAATCAAGGACCAAAAATAATGTTTGGGACTACGAAAGGTGTCTACCGAAGCTCACTCTATCACTCACAGGGAACAGGTTGACTCTTGCGAACAGCTTCGATGCATGTGACACCTTCTAGGCCACATTCAACATCCTTAGATAACGAAACACAGTTATTCATGAAGCCAGTAGTAGATTTATAGAAATATCTCGAAGAAGACTCAAGATTTCGGAGGCAATTTTTTGTACAACTGTTCTTAATACTATTCTGAAAATTGAAAGGATCTCGGAAAAAAACTTTCTAGTAAGTAGTATTGAAGGGATTCCGTAGATTTATAGAAATATCTCAAAGAAGACTCTGAGTTTCGAATATAAACTTCCTAGTAAGTAGTATTGAAGGGATTCCCTAGATTTATTGAAATTTAAAGAAGACTCGGGATTTCGACTAAACAATTCTTTGTCGTTCTATTCTAAAGACTATACGGAATATTAAAGCGATCTCGTATATAGGCTTTGTGTTAGTGGTATCAATGAAATCTCGAATGTACACTTCAGAAGTCTCGAGATCTCGGATGCACCACTCTTTATTTTAGATGTGGAGAGTATAAACTTCTTCTTACTTGTAAAACTGATTAATATCTCGAAAAAGACTTGCGAAACCAAATACACTGTTCTCAAAACTGGTGACAGAGATGTCTATATCGAAGAAATATCAGAATCTCCATCTCGATACAATTTTTAAATCCGTAAGAGAGATGAAAATCTCAAAGAAATCTCGGGATCTCAAATATAAACTTCGTGTTCGATAATTTCCTCTGAATTTTTGTCCACATTCCTCACACATACAAACACCACTTCATACTGAAACTCATCTACCACACATTTCCACATACACCGCCCACCATCCATACATCAATGCATACCTAAATAAGTAGATATACACTCACATGTCTTCCACATGCTCCCCCGAATAGACTTCCTGCGTAGGCGGCCGGAGTGCATACTCGAATGTCCGCCCATGTAACGTGTGCGTTTATCCCAAGGCCACCATCACTTCACTTGCCAAATTGTCTCTTGTGGTTCGTGCATCAAAGCTCGACCCTGCGAGCTGTTCTATCGGGGCACAGTCATTCGCAGTGCGATATATTCAAATCTGTGTATGTTGCACTGTTCGATTTGGATTTAGACATACAGAAGCGAAAACAATTCCAATTACATGTTGCATTGCCGGAGTGACCTAAAATGCGGTCTGTGCGCATGTTGTGGCGAAGGGGGCTTCCGAAGGGGCGAAAGGCATGCAGAAATTCAAATACTCGACAAACTCACTCGTCCCTTCGCAATTGCACAATGTGTAAAGCATTAGCATGGAGAGGATTTAAACTAAATTAAATTAGTGAAGGATTTTAGTAATTTACAGTTAAACATACGTGATTTTTACCAGCAGCGGCTTTTATTGGGAATTTAAAAAGTGAGTAATTATAGATATATAATTTTTGAAGTCAATTAGAGCATTCATACTATAAGAAGGTTTCATGACTCTCGGAACATCGAGTTCATCGAGTTTTTTTCTGGAAAATTTCTTCCAAGTTCTTCCAGTTCTTTTTCTTTCGAGATTTGAGTTAAGAGTCGGTATGTTGTAACCTTTAAAACCTGGTATCTACAAATTAACCATAGCACTATCTTAATTCTCAAATTTAGTGCTAATTTAGCAAATGCCGTACATAGTCATGTGATTTCCATCACATCACCTCCATCACACCCAGAAAGCTCCGGAAATTGTTCAGAGTGCTGGACGTTTGTGACCATGTGCGACATAGGACCGGGCACAATAGATCATAGTTCGCAGTGCCAAACCTAAATTATTTCGAAGTCGAGTCGGTTCTCCGATGTCTGCTTGCGTTCTGTCGTTGGAACTTTCAACAATCGCTGGTAAATAACCTGAACTAATGCGACTGCGAGATCTTTCTTGACCAGAGTTAGCCGTAACAGGTCATCCGAACTACTGGCTCTTAGTAAAGCCAATCTAGCCACAATCATACATGTTCTGTCTGGATAATATCGAATAAGTTTTCACACAGTGCGACTCAGTATTCTTCTGGACACTTTTTGACAAAACTGTGTAGGGGAAGGCGAGGTGGAATCAACTTGTCACTTCCTGCTCTATCTCCTAGATTTTGTTAGACTGTGATTGAAATATGTCAGTAGACACGCTTTCCGCGAACCCAGCGAAGTTTCTGGGATCGATATTAACCACCTTAATAAGTCTATTGTAAGAGCAAAACAATTCGTCAATCGATGATCGAATGATCCATCTTTTAGAAGTTTTTGTGTAACACAAAGAAAGAATTTATGTTCAAGTGAGACTCAATGACATTGGATCAACCCACCGAATTAACTTAACCTGACCCCAAAAAACATTGGCTAAATTTTGACAGTCCTGCAGACTATAATCTTTCGGACGCTTTGGGTAACAACCATTTCACTTAAGCTAATAAGAAAATTTAACCAGCACCGATTACAGCGAAAAAAAGTAATACTTTAGAAGGCGCCCATCTGGACTATCAACATACGGCGCGGAAGCGAGGACATGACACAATGAAGCACCCCTTAATGTGTTTGAAGGATATTGCTATTCATTTACTGACTTATACTTGTATACCCCGACACTAACAACATCACCACGCAGTGACTGTTTTGTATTGGCCATGTCGTCGGAATAGATACAGAGTATCAATTTCTGAAAATTCAATGAATATATAACTTGAGCCTTTTGACCTCTGAAACGAATTCCTGATTGAACTAAGGTAATAGAGAAACCTTCTTAGCATTGGCTAGGTCAAGTGGTAAATCTACAATGAACTGTCCATGCTACTCGTATTATAAATTCGCTTGGAAAGAGGAGTAAGTGCAGTAAATGGTTCATTTAGTTTCTTTGAAACGATTTTCTACCATATTCAACCATACAGCCGAATATCCTCAAAAAACAGGAAAGATGTAGAATAGTATACGAATTAATTCATCCATACAATCCATGCAAACGATTACTGGAATAACAATCATATTTGGACTAAGGAAGTCAGAGAAAACTTAAGGCCGAATCAAAATTTGGCTAGAAGACTAAAGTGAAGTTATTATATGTCACATGATTTTAAATGTTTTGGAATCTGGACGGGGGTCCTTACTTTAGTAGGTTTGATATTTCAAAACTGACTGAATCTCTTTCATCAAAAATTGGTGAAAACATAGTTCTTGCGTATAACCTATGCTATAATGTAAAATCCGACTATAAACGGTCATAACCAATATAATTTTTACTAAAGAGTTATCCATTTCGAGGTTCCCTACAAAAACTTCAAAATTAATTAAGTATGTTTAGTTGGCCATGGCTATGTCTCAGATGGTTCGAGCATTTCTACTGGTAACTGACGCATGACACGCGTGATATTTTGCTCCAGGACCTGAGTCGAAACGGGATTGTCCGCATAGATTTTAGATTGGCAGTTCTTGAATCTCTTCAGCTCGCACTTTGTCCCGAATGCGGCAATTTTGCTTGCTTACATACCCATTGAGCCACAAATAGAGTCAATGACTGAACAAAGTTTGGCTCGAAAACGTCGGATCTTCTTGAAACTTTTCAAGAGTCCACAGAACTAAATGTTGTCGCTTGGGAAGGTCGGACGACTTTAGTGTTTCCATAAGCTGTTTTTTATACGCTTTCAATTTAAGATTACGACCCAACTGCGCCAAGTCATTCCATACGTCAATCCCAGTTGCTGGGAATGGCGCCGAATCGACTCGAATATATCCAATAATAGATACTGATTATCAAGATGGGTGCAGGTATTGTGAATAGTGTTATGTTGACCATAAGATGGCCGAAGCGTGCGAAACACATTCTTTACAGAACACAAATTTTCGTTTAAATTTTAGCGATTTGGAAACGTTGTTCAGGCACAAGTCTTCCTATAATGAAATGCCAAACTATAGTTCTCGTATAACCAACAAAATCAAATAAGATTCACGCGTGATCTGTCAAAACAAGGCTACTGAAAAAAGTAACTCTGCTTGGATCCCCCGTTAGTAATAAATAAAAAAGAAGAAGATGGCGAAGTATGTTGGCAGGGTAAACTTTTGGTAGGAATCCGATTCGCAGGATGACGGTTTAGTCTTAATTTATTATGTGGTTCAGTTTAACATCGTGCTATTGGACCGGCTCTTTGATAAACTCAAGGATGTCGGATCATTTAGAGGCCAAAAAAATCGAAACACTCAACTTGTACTTTTTGAACACATTAGTCTATATAAAAAGATTTTTTAGTGATGGAACCACTCGATAATTTTTAGAAAAGGCTGAGGAATCAATGTGTCAGTTGGACATGTCGCAGCTGATACCGTCCATAGATGTGCAAAGTAGCCTCCGAAGTTCTGAACTGTAACAGTGAATATAAATTTTTAGTCATTTGTATACCTTTTCGATTATTCTTCATTTAAATGATCCAATTAAAATTAATGTATACTCACATGACATGCTTCTTTATCCTCTTTTGATCTTTTGACTTTATAAAGAAAAACTTGAACATTAATAAAGGAAACGCAATAAAGAAAGCTCAGAACAACTACGAGTACTATGCCTGAGAGGTAGCAAATCTCCTTCAAGAATAGTGAAAATCGGTTCATCTGCTGCACTACTCTAATACATATGCATACCTGAAAAGTCGACCTTCGGTCTCAGCATCTCCCTCAAAACATCTTTAAAAGCCCAAACCAAGAATTTAATAAGCAAACTGCTTACTACTATTCAATGGCAAGCATAATTTTAAAAATAAACCAAAATGGTCGACTAAATTTATATGCTTTTCATTAAGCAAACTCTAATGGAGATTCGAAAATTTGGTTGTCATATAAATTTTCTGGGATTTTCACGAAATTTTTGGACAAAGCCAAGCAGGCCCGTAGCCAGCTTTTCATTTCGGGGGGGCTGAAGTAAAAACATATATAAACTTTAAATTTTCTGTTTATTAAAAAAAATAATATAAATTCATATACATATTACTTAAATTATTTGGTAGTTGTAACTTAAATAAATAATATTTTTCTTTTCTTCTTGTTTGCCATATCATTAATTACTTCATCTGGATCTATTTTAATATCCCAGTGCACTGCAATAACAGCAAGTGCACTCAGCCGCTCATTGCCCATCACACTGCGTGGTAAAGTTTTTATTCTTTTTAAGGTTGAAGAAGTTCTTTCGAAGGAAGCGGTCGTCACTGGAAGAGTTGGTAAAATTGTAAGCAGGTACTGAATATTTTTAAAATACGTTGCACCGCAATGTTGCAGTAATTTCAACACTTCTATGGTTGGATCTATTGTTAATAAGCTGGCACACCACAATCGATAATCTTATTTTATTGCTGTCATTGATATTTGCTCCTCGAAGTAAATAGTTAAATTTTTTAATTCTTCGGCATTATCAATTGCAGCAAAACCTGGGAGTAGAATTTGAAATGACGAGAGTATATCCTCATTCACTAATAAACGTTCTGTCATGTTTTGAATCAGAGCATCAACGCATGGAATAAATATTGTTAAAGTAGTATTAAGTTGTGTTACAAAAGTAGTATTAAGTTGTATTTGTATTACTATATGCATCCCTGATTATGAACAATAGCTGTAGGTATATGGAATAGCATTTGTCTTGTTGTAGACATCTGGCGCCACGGCTGTCTGCTTGAGAAACAATAGACATCTGGCGCCGCACTGTCCGCTTGTCGAAACAATAGACATCTGGCGCCACAGCCGTCTGCTTGAACAATTGCAGAGTCTGGCGCCGCGACTGTCTGCTTGCGTCTGGCGCCGTATAGCCGTATGTTCTGGTAATTTCCAGACGCGATATTCTAGAAGGACACGTCGGCATCAGCGAGAAGTGCGTGGCTATATAAGCCGTGGCAGCGCCAACGTAATCAATCAGTGCTAAGAGTAAACTGCTATAGTGTAGACGAGTTGTGAAATAAAGAGTTGTTGAATTAAATTAAACAGTGTTGATTTTATTTGTCAATCCAGAGATACGAACCTAACAAAGTAAGCTAGCAAGAGTAAATTCGTAACAATTGGTGTCAGAAGTGGGATTGTCAAATAATCCAAATTCAAGATGGTTAAATTCGGAGAATTGAGAATTCAGCAATTAAAAAAGGAACTGGAGGAGCGTAATTTGCCGATAAGCGGGCAAAAGGCGGATCTGCAGGCACGATTACGTGAAGCAATGGAAGCGGATGGAATTAATGTCGACGAATTCGAATTTGATGGCCCAGAAACTTCTACAAAGGTAGAAGAAAAAGTAGAAGAACAACGAACATCATCAAGCGTAGACACGAACATGCTGTTAGTGGCTATTAAGCAAATAGCAGAAAATGCAGTGCAAACAGAAAATCGTCTGGCACAGCAAATAGCAGAAAATGTAGTGCAAACAGAAAATCGTCTGGCACAGCAAATAACGCAAATAGCTGAAAATACATCACAGTTAGAGTCTCGCCTTACACAACAGATTACGGAAAATACTACACAACTACAAAAACAAGTGCAAGAGAAATTTTCAAAATTTGAAGACGAATTAAGCACTTTAAAAAATGGCGAAGAAAATTTAAAATCAGAAGTTCTGCAATTAAGTAATCGTGTGCGAGAACTGCAACTACATGGCCCTGCACCATCAACAAATAATCAAAGATTGAAGGCACCCACATTCGATGGAAGTATTCCATTTCAAATTTTCAAACTTCAGTTTGAAAAGACAGCAACGGCCAATAATTGGAATGCAGCGGACAAAGTGGCGTCCTTGTTTGTATCATTGAAAGGACCGGCAGCAGAAATCCTTCAGACTATTCCAGACTGTGAACGGGACAACTATGAGGCATTGATGAGTGCGATAGAAAGACGTTATGGTAGTGAGCACCGGAAACAAATATACCAGATCGAACTGCAAAATAGGGGTCAGAAGATGAACGAGTCATTGCAAGAGTTCGCAACTGAAATAGAACGACTGGCTCATTTGGCAAATGCAGATGCACCTGTGGATTACATTGAGAGGGTAAAAATTCAATGTTTCATAAATGGAATTCGTGATGTGGACACCAAACGCGCCACATATGCAATGCCAAAAAGAACGTTTGCTGAAACGGTTTCGCACGCCCTCACACAGGAAACAGCTTCCCTACTAAGTAAACCAGCACCCAAAGTACAAAGGGTTGAAATGGAACAACCGGCGCTGATGGAGGAAATATTGAAGACTCTGAAGACAATTGCTGCACCGCGAGTAAATACAACAGGCAGATGTTTCAACTGTGGAAAAGCGGGTCACTTTGCCCGAAATTGCAATATAAAAGTAAACCCATCAAAACGGAAACAACCAACAGATAACGAGGACGGAGCATCCACATCTCACAAGTCGTTAAACTAAAACGGAACAGTTCAAAGGGGCGTGAGCTGGTTCCCACAACTATTTGCCCCACCATCTCGATATCACAAATAGGTCGCCATGACAACAATCTTACTATCAACGGTATCGTAAATGGACGACTGTCAACGCTTACTTTGGATACTGGTGCCACACATTCAATTATCCGACCGGATGTGGTAAGAGGAACGGTTGAACCATTAGTCGGTTGCAAGCTTCGAACGGCCACCGGAGAGGAAGCAGCTGTCGCGGGAAAAGTGTTTTGCGAAGTGATGATTGGTACCCTGGAAGTTAATCACACCTTCATCGTAGCAGAAATCACGGATGAAATTATAATGGGAGTAGATTTCATGATTGATCACGGGGTTACTTTGGATTTAAACAAGCAAATGCTGTTTTGCCAGAACATGGAGATGCCTATAAACACCGGATATGTGACCAACGTTGAAAGTAAGAGGGTGATTGTTGATGATAATCAGAGTATTCCACCAAAATCTGAGGCGATTGTATGGGCTAAAGTGAATGGAGGAGGTGGGACTGAAGAGTTGTGGATTGTGGAACCAACAAAAATAGATACACCCATATTGGTAGGAAGAACGCTTGTGAAAACTAGAGAAGACGCCACCATTCCGGTCAGAGTAGTGAATGAATTCAACACGCCTATAAGGCTGAAGAAAGGAGCAGTAATTGGACAGTGCCAGAATATAAGTGCAATAGCACGATGCGAACGGTCAGAACAAAAGCCTACTATTGAGCCACAGCAGATAAGTCCTACATTCCTAAATAATTTACTGAACGAACTGCATGGAAATGAAAAATTAAAAGCAGAAAAACTATTAGAAAAATACGCATCCATATTTGCAAACGAAGGAAACACAGGAAGAACCGGCATTGTCAAACATCGCATAAATACTGGAGACGCTAAACCAATCCGACAAGCTCCGCGTAGGGTTCCACTAGCAAAACGTGAGGATGCTAACAAAATTATTGAAGACATGCACAAAAACGGTGTAATCGAACCTTCAATAAGTCCATGGAGCTCACCTATCGTCTTAGTTAAAAAGAAAGATGGTAGCACCCGTTTCTGCGTAGATTATAGGAAGTTGAATGATGTCACAAAGAAAGACAGTTATCCTCTACCGAGAATCGACGATACCTTAGACACCTTGTCTGGAGCGAAATGGTTTTCTACATTAGATCTACAAAGTGGATATTGGCAAGTCGAGATTGATGAACGTGACCGTGAAAAGACCGCTTTCAGTATGGGCGACGGGTTATGGGAATTCTCTGTGATGCCATTTGGGTTATGTAATGCGCCTGCAACGTTCGAGCGACTGATGGAACATGTGTTAAAAGGACTCAACTGGAAGACATGTTTGGTGTATCTTGATGACATTATTATCATGGGAAAAAGTTTTGATGATCATCTGAAAAATCTAGAGGAAGTCTTTCAGCGAATAGCATCAGCCGGATTACGCTTGAATCCCAAAAAGTGTTCATTATGGAAGAAGCAGGTCACATATCTCGGACATAAAGTGTCAACTGAGGGGATTCACACCGAGGAGGGAAAAATAAAAGCAGTTAAAGATTGGCCTCAACCCACCAACATACATGAACTCCGCAGCTTCCTCGGCTTATGCACGTATTACCGCCGTTTTGTACCTGGATTTGCGAACGTGGCTAGAAGTTTACATGATTTAACAAAGAAGAATCGCCCGTTTGTATGGCAGTTGGAACAAGAAAAAGCGTTTGAGCAGCTTAAAGAACTACTTTGTACGGCGCCGATGTTGGCTTATCCAATACCTGGAAAGAAATTCATCCTGGATACAGATGCGAGCGCTTATGGAATTGGAGGTGTCCTGTCTCAGCTCATCGACGGACAAGAAAGAGTAATTGGGTATTACAGCAGAGTGCTCGGGAAACCAGAGAAAAACTACTGTGTGACGCGAAAAGAACTACTAGCTGTGGTGGAATGTGTAAAACATTTCCACAAGTATTTGTATGGACAACGATTCTTGCTGAGGACTGATCATGCAGCATTAAAATGGTTATTACAGTTTAGGAATCCGGAAGGCCAAATTGCACGATGGATCGAAAGATTACAGAATTACGACTTCGAAACGGAACATCGAAAGGGGATTCACCACAAAAATGCGGATGCATTATCACGTCGCCCTTGCCCACTGGAATGTAAACATTGCTCCAAATCAGAAGGAAAAGAAGGTATAATCGACGTGCGATTACTGAATATAGAACCTGAAGATGATTGGACTCCTCACCGCATCAGAATCAATCAGCTGGAGGACCCTGATCTTGCAAAGCTGATAATAGCCAAAGAAAATGGGGTACGACCACCAAAGGAACAAATAAGTAGCGAGAGTCCAACGGCAAAAGCATATTGGGCCCAATGGAACAGCATAAACCTCGTTAATGGATACCTTCATCGTACCTGGGAAAGCGAAGATGGCAAACAGTCTCGTCTGCTGATCATAGTACCAAAGTCCATGATCCCGAAAGTATTGAAAGAATATCACAATGGACCTAGTGGAGGGCACCTTGGGATTACAAAAACTATAGAGAAGATTAAACAACGGTTCTACTGGATCGGTTGTCGAGATTCCATAGCAGAATGGATAAGTAATTGCGTAGAGTGCATGGCAGCTAAAGGTCCTAAAGCCAAAAGTCGCGGTAGGCTACAACAGTACAACGTGGGATCACCATTTGAACGAGTCGCAATGGATGTTGCAGGTCCGTTTCCAACCAGTACGGCCGGAAACAAATATCTACTGGTTGTCATGGACTATTTCAGTAAATGGCCAGAAGTATATGCCTTACCAAACCAAGAAGCGAAGACAGTAGCCGAAGCGTTTGTAGAAAATTGGATAACAAGGTTCGGAGTGCCCGTCGAATTACACTCAGATCAAGGCAGGAATTTCGAATCTTCCATTTTCCAAGAAGTCTGTACATTATTGGGCATCCACAAGACACGGACAACAGCGTTACATCCACAATCAGATGGAATGGTGGAGAGATTCAACCGAACGCTCGAAGAACATCTGCGGAAAATCGTTGATAAAGATCAACGGAATTGGGACAAGTGCATCCAGATGTTCCTGCTGGCGTATCGTTCAGCGAAGCACGAGACAACTGGTTACACGCCAGCAAAGATTATTTTCGGATCTGATCTGCGACTCCCTGCTGATCTTAAGTTTGGAACGAATCCTACAGCTGTAAGAAATGATGGAGATTATTGTTCTGCCTTAAAGGAAGAAATGAATGAATTGCATCTAATGGTAAGACAGCATACGCATCTGATGAGCAATAAGATGAAGGACCGGTTCGATCAAGCGGCAAATTCAAAAGGTTTCGAAGAAGGTGATCTGGTCCTGTTGTACAATCCACTTCGAAAGAAAGGCTTGTCCCCGAAACTACAGACAGCCTGGGAAGGACCCTATATGGTGATGAAACGACTTAATGACGTGGTATACCGCATACAAAGAAATGGAAAAGCACGATGTAAAATGAAAGTAGTACATTTGGAGAGGCTCGCCCCATTTGGTTCAAGAGGATTTGTGCCTAATCGGGACGATTAGGCTTTAGTGGAGGGCAGTGTTACAAAAGTAGTATTAAGTTGTGTTACAAAAGTAGTATTAAGTTGTATTTGTATTACTATATGCATCCCTGATTATGAACAATAGCTGTAGGTATATGGAATAGCATTTGTCTTGTTGTAGACATCTGGCGCCACGGCTGTCTGCTTGAGAAACAATAGACATCTGGCGCCGCACTGTCCGCTTGTCGAAACAATAGACATCTGGCGCCACAGCCGTCTGCTTGAACAATTGCAGAGTCTGGCGCCGCGACTGTCTGCTTGCGTCTGGCGCCGTATAGCCGTATGTTCTGGTAATTTCCAGACGCGATATTCTAGAAGGACACGTCGGCATCAGCGAGAAGTGCGTGGCTATATAAGCCGTGGCAGCGCCAACGTAATCAATCAGTGCTAAGAGTAAACTGCTATAGTGTAGACGAGTTGTGAAATAAAGAGTTGTTGAATTAAATTAAACAGTGTTGATTTTATTTGTCAATCCAGAGATACGAACCTAACAAAGTAAGCTAGCAAGAGTAAATTCGTAACAATATTGTAACTCTGAAGTGGCTTTCAGGGGTTGTGCAAGGTGGATTAGCACGAGTAGTTTGACGCGAAGTCACTCTAGGCACTACAAGATCTGTGTCAAAAAGATCTTTAGACATTTGTGATGCTGTTTGGAAAATATCGTTGAAAAAAACCATCCGCTGTTTCTCTTATCTGGTGCAGAGTTCTTATTAATTCTTTGGCTCGGTTCATTGCTGATACAAAATCCATAGATTTTTCTTGGAGTTGCACAGACAGTGGCAGCGTTAAGCTGAACAATTGCTCACAGACGAATAGACTAAGCAAAAAATCGCTTTTCTCTATCGCTGCTAAGAAGGCTGATGCTTTAGACGAAATGGACCATGTCTTACTCGAAATTATTTCCAAACTTGGTACAATGAATTTGAAAAGCTCCACAAAGCTTATAATGCTTTCATGCCTTTCTATAAACCTTGTTTCACAAAGGCGAACAAGTCGTCTTTTTTTGCTTTCTGGTGCGTGCTTCTGTATAACGTCCTGGAAAGTTGTGTTTGCATTTGAATGGTTTCTAAATAAATTTGCTATTTCATTGACAATACCAAGGCAGTTCCGTATTGAAGGAAATGACATAGTATTAGAAAGCGCAAGGTTCAATCGGTGACTAGCGCAATGAACATATCGTGCTTTTGGATACAGTTGTCTTATCCTGGTTTGCACTCCACTTAAATGCCCTGACATGTTTGCTGCTCCGTCATATCCCTGTCCAACCAACTTCGCCATATCAAGATGGAGATCTGTACAACGCTTAAGTATGACTTTTGATAAGTTTTCAGTCACCGTCTAGTGTAGTTGCGTACGACTGTTATAGGTTTGAGCTGAGTTGTGTATAAGAGTTTCAAAAGATTCCTTATTTCGGGGGGGGCTTCAGCCCTCTAGCCCCCCCCTGGCTACGTGCCTGAAGCCAAGTAAATATAAGAGCACCTGGGCCAACTAGCTGCACATGTATAAGTACATGAGTATGCATGCGTTTAAGCACATTTAAGCAGATATTTATAAGTGTATGTGTGTGTGCGTATAGCTGCTGCTCGAATACATTTATTTTGCATTGTCATTCGCTGTTGCAGTGATGCATTTTTCGACAAACAAAATGTAATTTTCAAATTTCACCTTATCCACATAGGATTCGGTGGTTGGTTGGTTGGACGAAGGAAGGGCGTTCTGGACAATTGCAATTTTCGACATATTTACAAGTGTTCACGACTCGGTTGTTGCCATTAAAACGGTTGCAGCTGTGATTGTATACCGTTAGTTCGGACACTTCATATGGGGGTTAGTGTACTTACACGTGCATACATACACAGCAGCATATTAATGTGTATGGCTATACCAATGAGTGGCGAAATGAGCAAAACTGGGGGCATTCAAAACTGGTCTAAAAGAAGAGATACAGATAAATGTTTAAAGTTTTCGAAAATGAGAGTGATACCCATTACTGGGCGAAATGTGTTTTCAAAGACGAAAGAAAAGGTAGAAATAACTGGTATAAAAAAAAACAATTATACCGGTTGGAAATTTGAAGAAAAATCAAAATAACGGTTACATCAATTTGCAAATCGAAAAATTAACTGGTATATTTTTAGCATAGATATTATACCAGTTTGCGAATCGAACAAAAACTAGTCTAAATGCAGTATATTTGTGGAAAACCCAATATTTTAGGTGGAATCCGTTGTTTTTTCCATTTGCCAACTGGTATGGCAACCGGTATAAAAAAAGCATTTATACCAGTTGGAAATTCAAAAAAATCTTTGTATAAAATGGAAATTACAGTTACACCAATTGGCAAATCGACTTATTAACTGGTATAATTATAGTATAGCAATTATACCAGTTGGTAAATCGAAATAACAACTAGTATAAATGCAGTATGTTTGTACAAAGCCCAATCATTTTGGTTATAGCAGTTGTTTGTTCGATTCGCCAACTTTCATGGCAACTGGTATAAAAAAACATTTATGGAAATTCAAACAAATCTTTGTATAAAATAGAAATTACTTTTGCACCAATTGACTAATCGCCAAAATAACTGGTATAATTATAGTATAGCAATTATACCAGTTGGTAAATCGAAATAACAACTGGACTAAATACTCGAATACTGCGAGTCTTTTGTGGAGAAAACATTTTTTTTGTTTTACCAGAGCTCAGAGAATAGTTTTAACGGTGTAGTCATCTAAAAACATCGACATTTTCTGCCGGGCAGCGGCCAGCATTTAAGAGTGTTTTCTGTACCCTTCAATGCATCGGACACTTGGTCACTTTTGCAATTATGATTCCTTTCAAAGCTGCACCAACCGCTACACAAAGCGGGCGGCCATAAAGCATGTCCTTCCGATTTGCAACCGAGCAAATATACACGAACACTTACAGAGCTGCAGCAACAAAAATGGCAAAAGAAATTCACCAGCAGTATTATGTGTGTATGTGTATGTATGTATATATGTTTATAGATATATTTCTGCATATGCTCCCAGTCAAAAAATTAATTACGGTCAACAAATGAATGGCACTGTCTAGCTGCCACCGACACTGTAGTAGGCACACGCACAAGAATACAACCCTGCCGCCGTTAACACACACACACATGTGTCGTTAAGCGAGTATGTATGTGTCTGTGTGTGTGTATAGGTGCATATGTTTGGACAAACTGCTGTGCAACGGCGTGGCACGTTTTCAGTAAACGGTGGCAACAATGACAACGGCAACCGGTGCACCCGGCAGCCGTGCGGCATTGTCAAAGTATGCGAAATTCATTAATTTGAGAGCGCGCGATAACAACAACAACGACAGCAACAGCAACAAGCCATTGTCTGGATAATGGCCAGTTGGAGGCACGCTCGCTGGCCGGTTAGGCTCTCGGTAAAGTACGGCGTTAATTTTCAACTTTACTCGCTGCGCGTGCGTGTGTGTGTGTGTGTGCGAGCATTTTAATTTATCGCCTTGTCAAAATCCCG
Source organism: Bactrocera dorsalis (assembly GCF_023373825.1). NCBI lineage: Eukaryota > Metazoa > Arthropoda > Insecta > Diptera > Tephritidae > Bactrocera > Bactrocera dorsalis. The sequence goes on from NC_064303.1 coordinate 91,020,110, forward strand.
CTGCAACTCAATTGTGCATGTAATTAAATTTGGTTTGCAGGAGAAAAGTCTGGGTGTGATGTGGACATAACTCGTTAACTCGTAAAAGAAGGCATTCAAGGCGATACAAGATGAACCTTAAAAGCGCTGCAACAACAAAGATGAAAAAGTGGATTCAGTGAGAATTATTACAGCTGCTATGACATCTAGGGTTACTAGTTTTGCTTTGAGGTGAAGGCGTGACCCCGAATTTGTTGGACTGCAAGGAAAACATTGTTTTGTAAGTTTCTCTGGAAATGAGCAGACTAGTCCAAAGTCTAACTTGGTCAGAATCAAGTCTTTGTAACCAGGAATTTAGTTCGCTGCAAGCTTCATAGCATCATGGTCTTTTTTAACATATCTTAAGTGAGAAAGAATACAAATGTTTCTCAGTCTCTCATGTCTCAGTCTCTCATGTTCTCAGCCTCGCACTGCTTAGATAGTGAGGAAAACACCATATGATGGGTCTCACCGAATGGACCCGTCCATCTCACAAACCTCATGACTCATGACAGAGCCATGCAGTTACAAGAGCTCCGAAAAAGACGTTGAACAAATGATCACGATAGCTAAGTTTTCGGCTTTAGAGCATACACTAAGTGTATGGCAACTCGTACCGAAGAAAATAAATTAAAAAAAAACTATTAAAACCCAGAGCCATTGAAAGCAGGTTCAGGACTTCAGCGACCGTTGCCTATCGAAAAGACCAGAAAACTCCTTAGTTGTTTTTACTTTTCATCAGCGCTCTTTTCTTCTAAATATTCTCAGTCGAAAACAACGTTCTGTCAATGAAACTGCATATTATTATCCGCCTGAAGATTCCCTCGTTTTAGTTCACTAATATTACTAAAGACGTCGTTAAAGATTGTTGTCGAACGAACGAACGTCTGACCAGCTGTGTTTGAGCACCTGGAGAGTCAGGACAACCATTTTCGCGCGACGTGTTTCTGAGAAATTTGCGACAGAGACGTTTGATATGATCAAGCAGGCTTACCCTGCACTTGACCCTGGAAAATGGTCTCAAAAGTGCTCACTGACGACCAGTGCATACCGCCTTTCTTGTGAACAGCTACCTAACCAAGGTTGGCATCCCAACGCTTCCGCAGCCGCCCTACAGCTCAGATGTGGCCCCACCGGACTTTTTTTTGTTTCAAAGGCAAGCATTTTGAGACATCAGAGGAGATCCAACCAGCATACACTTCGGCTCTCAAGGTTATTCCAGAAAATGCCTTCCGTGACGCCTTTAATGCTTTGAAATCGCGCCGGCAGTGCTGCATCGACGCAGAAAGAGCCTTTTTTTAAGTTTTTGAAGAATAGTAACGATTGGTTAAATAAACTTTTTTGAAAGGACTCAGCCCTATTACTTTCTGGACAAATCCTGTAGACACCGCTTATGCGGTTATGGCCGAATTTACAACAGCGCTCCAGTCGTTCTTTCTCTTCGCTGTTTGGCGCTAATTGTTCTTTCCAAGTGAAGCAGGCGCTTCTTCATCTGGTCTTTCCAACGGAAGGGAGGTCTTCCTCTACGTACCCCGCCGGGTACTGCGTCAACTATTCTCAGAGCTGGGATATTTTCATCCATTCGGACGACATGACCTAGCCAACGTAGTCGCTTTCTCTTAAATCGCGGAACTATGTATGTCAATGTCGTCGTATATCTCGTACAGCTCATCGTACCATCGATTGCAGTATTCGCCGTTGTCAATGCGCAAAGGACCATAAATCTTCCGCAGAACCTTTTTCTCCAAAATTTGTAACGCGAACTCATCAGAGGTTATCACCGTCCGTCCATCCGAACTATATAGCTGAACGCGGATGATGCATGACATATAGAATTTGGTCTTTGTCCGTCGAGAGAGGACTTTAGTCGCAATTACCTGGTGAGTCCTGCAAAAAACTGTGGAAGCATAGCGTTAAAACTTCACAATGCCAGAGCGTCTTCATAGCGTACGCATTTTCTGTACAATGTAACTTTTTGCATCCACACTTACGAACTTTTGAGACGACATGACCTATTTTCGAGTCCGTACTACAGTCATATCAATGTCGGCTTAAAAAATACTGTATATACATAAATCAAACAATGCCATCGCTGTCTGTTATAAAGGCCTAGTATCTAATGTCACAATGCTGATTTAATAGAATATCGAGAATTTTCCATTCCACAAGCGCAGCCAAAGCACATTCATAAAAATCTCAAGTATAAAGCTCTCACAAAATCTCTACGCATGCTGTAATATTCATTCAGTATACAATGAACTTTTAATCGCCTATTATGGGTAAACAATACTTTTTGTCATCTTCGCTTCTTCTTATTTTGTCCCCACCATTTTCCATCGCCTGCTCCCCAATGCAGCCGCGCAGCTTTGTTGTGCCGAGCTGTTAGTACATATTAAGGGTTTGAGAGCACTTTGTGTTTACTTTCAGCTTTGCACGATGGGGAACTTGCTTTGTTCGACAATCCGGATTATGCGATTTATAACTGAAGAAGACGAGTGCAGTAGCAGTGAATAACAAAAGTTAAACTCCGCGCTGCTGAAAATTCAGAAAAGGGGTTAAGTGTGGCGGCATAAAGTGCGAAGATTCCCATTTTACTTTTTCTGCTGGCTTTTGAAAGGCATTGTGAGGATGAGGTGAGTGAAAAATTAAAAATACGGTAACTGTACTAGATACACATACTTCTATATACATAAAAATTTAAATTAAAGGGTTTAGTCAGTCCAGGATATTTCAAAAATTCGAATTTGGTTTGATAATACTTCTAAGGCTCCTGTAATTAGAATAGTAGAAAACTAGTATAGCCAGTTTACTGCTGATTGCTACAAAATTGGTGGCGTTAGGTGAATTATCCACAAGAGCAGAGCTCAAAAAGCAGCGATCTGATAGAACCCGACCCTTCATGCTTCCAGAGTATATTCCAGGCGGCAGTCTTTGAGCTCTGGAAAGCTACTGAGATAGCTAAAAACGCAATAAACTCACATAGCATTACATCAGAGAATGTCCTTAGAAGCGTGTCCTTGTAGCGACTGCCTGAGAGATACTGGGTACCAGGCCACAATGGAAACAGCTGACGAGATTACCAAAAGTGACAATCGCCGGGCTAGCGAATACCGAATGATATTACCGGGAGGGCCGACAGACGGATCAGTGTAAGATGGGAAACCTTAACGACAGGCAGGAACGTAAACATCTTGTTCAAGAGCCCCGTAGAAAAACACGACTGTAGGACAGTTGTTGACCTAGTTACTGGCCATAAGTAATGACAATGCATGTGGAAAGTGAAGGGAGTAGGCAGGAGAGAGAAGCTGCAACACATACTTTGCTTCGGTTCAGTGCTCTCGATAATTCGTCTTAGATATCTAGGGGCTTTGCAGTTCTGGTTTCCAGGCGGCAAAGAAAACGAAACAGATGACGAGATTATCGAAAGTTTCATTCACCGAGTTATCGTATACAGAATGAAATTTCCGAGTGGACCGGCAGACGGAACAGTGCGAGATGGGAGATCTTAAGGGCATGCAGAAACGCCAAGATCATATGCAAGAGAACCGTGGAAGAACACGATTTTAGAACGGTTGTTGTGTCTGATTACAACCTTCTCTTATCACAATGGAACAGGATGGTCGTAAGTAATGACGATATATGCAGAAAGTGCAGTAAAATAGGCATAATAGAGGCGCTGGAACACATACACTGCTTCAGTCCGGCATTAGCTAGAACTCGTCTTACATATCTAGAAGCGTCGCAGTTCAAGGGACTAGACGAAGTATCAAAATTAGACATCAAGTATCTATTAAACTTCACCTCAACCTAACTGAACCTTCATCTGATATTACCCAAGGCCCAGAAGGTCTACTTGTATGTTTAGCGTGAAGCCCGCCAGTATAACCGAAACCCTATTGCTGATTTCTTTAGTCCGAAAATTAGCCTTTCTTTTGGAAATCCGCTTTTATTGGGGAAAAAATTATCTAAGTCCAAGTACATACCTTCTTTGTTTGCTTATCTTATAAATATTAACATCCTATTTTTCCTTTCGAGACCAATCGCGTGGGCGAAGGATCACCGGCGCGCCTATAGAACCGCTTGATAAGGGGGAATTCCGATACATGGTCCAGTAGTAGAGTGATACAATTCGTTTTATCTTCTTATAAAACAGAAATAAATTGTCAAAGCAACACATTTTTGAGGCTCTAGCATGGCCTAGTCCCTTAATTACGTCTTCTTTATATTTATACAACAAATATTTGAGAAATCAGCCGCCATACATATATACCTATTTGCTTTCAACTTCATTCGCCTTAAAATTTTAAATGAAAACGTTTAAATGTATATTTAAATAATATATTACACACAAGAGCCGAGAGTGCCTACATGTGGGGATGAATTATATTCATCATCATTTGCGCAGAGTAAACACACGTCCTCATGTCACACTCCCGATTTCCGGCATATCTGCTTTGCTCGCATTCCTAGCAGAAAGAAGCCCGCTCGCCGCTTGGCTCAAGTGTTTGTTTGCATTCACTCTACTTTGTTCCTTTCGTGATTTTTCCTTTTTTATTGTTTTGGATGATTTTTAAGTGTTTTCGTGCTTGAGCGCTGTTTTGTCCGCCTTCCTCGCCCCTGCATCGGCGTGCATCCGCATTGTTTTGCCACTTGTCACTTTGGCTGTCATAAATGTATGAAAACAAACAATCAACTTTCGACCATTCCAGCCTTGCAACGCCATCATCATCTCGGCAGCGTCACAGCCTAGGCTGTCTGCGTCGCAAGGTAAGATGAGTCGAGATTTACCGACAGCGTAACTCTGCCGCACTTGAGTGGGTTGAAGAAGATGAGAGAAAACAGAGTGCGAGTTTACTGTCAACCAGCCGCATATCCCAGTGAGTATCTTTAATGGTGTTCCTATGATTTAGTAGAATACTTTTGATGGTAGTATAAAACTTTGTGAAAGTAGAGGTTATGATTATTGAGTCATCCGTACAAGACGTACGAAGAATGATTTTAATAATTTTAACCAAATTTTATCCTATGAGCTACTAGAAAATTATATGCCTATCCGAAATAAAATCATTCATGAACTGAAGATATACTAAGAATTACAGGGCACAGATTAGTGATCTCAGAACGACATCAATTGGATTTGTGGATCCAGAATGGTCCTTCTCAGAATTTTATCTGCTTAGGAGCTGGAACTGGACTGACATTTTATGTCCCGCAACATTAGTAAGTTCTGATCGATTTAAAATATAGATCGTTTAGCAAGCAGATCTCTAGAAATCCAAAGATCGTATTATCGCAACCTTCAAATAAAACCTTCAGAAAACATGAACTAGAGAAAGAACCCGCCAAAAGCTGATTCGTCTTATCAAAACATTTTACGAAAACTCTAAATATGGGAGTTTCTTACCATTCAAATATTGGAATACAGCAAGGCTTGCCTTTCTTTCCTCCTCTCTCTTCTCTTCACCAAAGCCGACCAAAGAGTCATTGGTGAATTATGGTCCAATCGAAACAAAATATGTATCTTGAGAAACTTTCCTAAATTTTCTACGAATAGCATCACTCTTAAAGTTAGTTAGTTAGATTCTATAGCTGATCCCAAGATCTTCTGTAAAGCCAAAATTCCTTCGAAAGGTGACGTCCCATCTCAGGCTTGTTTTTACAAAAGCAAGGCCATCAAGAATGAAGTGTGAAGATGAGTCACACATATTCCTAACTCTCTTTTAAGTTAAAAAGTGTTAGTTATAATGTGGTAAATAAAATCATTTAGAATAACAATAAAGCGCTGACCTCCTTGAAATCGCATCAAGCTACTTAATCATCAGACTCGTTTAAGTGCCTGGTCATAGTGGAACGCTTGGAACTGCAAAACCAATGAGCCAGCCATTAGAATGAAACCGAGTTGGATCTCCATTGGCATCTCACTTTATAGCACTAAATTAATGGACTTCGCGTGAGCTTTGCGAGACCCTCTACTGAATGACTCGGGATCATTTTGGCCTAGAGTTTAACGCAGAATATCTTTTGAACTACTCGTCCTAAGCAAAGTACATCTTGTCACAATCATAATAGATCTTGACGGACACTACTAGGCAAGGTTTGCACTTCTCCTCTATTGTCCAACTTTTGCAAGACAAAGGATGAAATATCTCCGCAGTTCTAACTTCGGCGAACCAAGGACATAGCTGAAACTGGCATTAGCCGTCTCAAAAAATTTGTTGTAGGCTCAAAGCGCTTTGTCAACTTGTAACGGTCTGATGATCTATTTTATAGGAGTTTCAGATAACCCAACGTATCGACTTTTTAACTGTCCAATTGAGATCCATATTAGGATCGACCTCCTAACCTAAGCTAATTTAACCTAATCTGTATCTTGTGATTGATATCAAATCAGACTCTTCTTCAAGCTCAAAACCTTTGGCTTATGATACAATATTTATACAATTATATATATAGACCTATTTGTATATAACTGTATAACATATCCGTATGTATATATACCTATGTATGTATGTGAATATGTCTGAACTTAACGCGTGTTGCAGCTTATGACAATGTCTACTGCTTACGGCTGCACGACTCAGTTCAGTCGAGTCGAGTTAAGTTGAGTTGAGTTTAGTTGAGTGGGAGTACATACAAAATTTGCATTTTTAATGAAGGCAAAATTTAATTGCTGCAAATTGTTATGCAAACACAAACAATGTTTCATATGAATTTTCACTTAAATTAATGCAATAACTAACTGTAGTTGAGGTGTTGGAAGCGCACGATTTGGGTAAATGCTTCAAGTACAAACATATATCAGCATAAGCTAAAAAATAAAACGAATAATGAAGTTTAAGGAAGTGACAATAATGAAAACGTCTTTAAAAATGAATATTAATGAGTGCTAATGAGAATTGGTTAAAAAAAGTGATGAGAAGAGTACAGTTGGTGTGGTGCTCTGACATTTTCGTGTGTGCCTTTGAATATATAATGCCATAAATTTCGATTCTAAAGATATTTTTATAGAAAATAATCCAATATTTAAATTACTCTGACTCAGACTCACGAAATATGTTTGCTTAGTTGCGGTTATGTTCGGTGTTTTGAATGAATCTCGATCAGGAGATGATTCCTGAAGAATTTTGGATATATCCTACCAAACCAACGATGGAAAAACTATTTATGCATATTAGCAAAACGTCAACAACTTATTAATTGAATATCATATCAACAACAAATAATACTCCTGAGTGGCCTACAGAGTGAGTAGCAAGGCTCTTATACCCAAGCTTAGCCGCGCAAAGGCGGGCTAGTCGAGAAGAAAATGTTGAGATAGTACCACCTCGTCTTCTCGCAGACGGTCGCTACAAAAAGGACACATGTATGTAACGGGTGAATCAAGTAGAGATACCTTTTTCAATATCGGTCTACTGAGCATCTCGTTCGCAAAACCATCACCGATCTTCAGACTCAGCATTCATTATTGGATAATATTCGGCCGAATAGACCACGTCCAGCACGCAGTGAAAAAGATACAGCAGCCGTGGCTGAGAGTGTACTCGAAGACTGTGGAGAGTCCATTAAGCGCCGCTCGCAGCAACTCGGATTGGCGTATGGAACGACTTGGCGTATTTCACGTCGAGATCTTAAATTGCAAGCGTACAAAATATAGCTTGTGCAAGAACTGAAGCTGTTCGACATGCCCAAGCGACATTGCTTCCTTCTATTGACTCTTGAAAAGTACCAAGAAAATCCGACGTTTTTGAGCCAAATTTTGTTCAGCGATTAGACCCATTTCCAGCTCAATGGATCTATTATCAAGCAAAATTGCTGCATTTGGGACGAAGGACAACCTGAAGAGATTCAAGAGCTGCAATTTCATCCAGAAAAAACGACGGTTTGGTGTGATTTGTCCGCCGGTGGAATCATCGACCGTTATCGCGCCATGATAACCATCTTTTGGATTAAGATTGAAGCTCGTGATCTCGGCGACATTTGGTTTCAACAAAACGGCGCCACTTCCTACATATCGCATGGAAGTAATGGACTTTTGGAAGAACACTTCGGTGAGCAGTTTCACGTTTTGGCCTGGTCGATTGGTCACAAAGATCATGGAGTATCACACTTTTAGACTTTTTCCTGTGAGGATATGCAAAATCTAAAGCCTATGAGGACAATCCCGCTTCGATTCAAAACCTTGGAGCAAAGCATCACGCAGTTACCAGTCGAAATGCTCGAACGAGTCATCGAAAATTGAACTCAACGGATGGACCATCTGAGATGTAGCCGCGATTAAAACGACTAGTAAAAAAAACGTATGCCAAAAATGTTCTTTCGAATGATAATAAACATTCACTATTAATTTTGAAGTTTCTGTGTTTTTTTTATGAGGGGAACTTGGAAATGGGTTACTCTTTATATCAATTGGAGAAGTCATAATCTCTTTCACTTGAGAAATATATATTTCGTTTTAATTCCAAAAAATGTTTGAGACGGCGCATTAGCTTACCTGGAGTCCACGATAAAGTATCACTACTTTCAAAGCCTTGCCGAACTGATTGCAGCATCTGAAAACGAAACTGGCCAACGGTTAGTATTAAATGAAACATTGTTTAGAAGTTGTTTGATGTTGTCTGCAGTCTGCGCTAATTATTGGGGAATCAGTCATCTCAATTTGCGTATAAAGTTCTTTCGATAGTATTATGTGAAAGACTTAAACCCATTGCAAATAAGCTGATTGAACGTTATCGGCTAGAAGAGGCTGCGCTGACGGCTTGTGACTTGACAAATCCACTATGAACAAGTTTTCACAAGACGTCAAATCCTGAAGAAAACCCTTGATAAACAGATCGACACACATCAGCACTGACAGGAGCTGTCTATTCAACACCAGGTCTAACTTTGATACCCCTGCGAAATTTATATGGTTATGCTTAATGACGTAGATCGCAACCATCGGATCTGTCAAAACCGGAAAGGACATCTTCGATCTGTTCGATACCAGACGATATTTTAGACAGGGTGATTGCCTCTCGTGCGTCGTCGTCGTATAATGCTTGAAAATGTGATACGTGCCACAAATCTGAATTGTAGTGGCACTGTGTATTCTTAAAAAATGCTACCGAGGCACGCAGATCATATTGTAACCGAAGACCTTAACAACAGTGCCGTCAGCGCAGGCTTTTCCAGCTCGCAAAACAAGCGAAAGAGGTTGATCTTGTAGTGAAAGAGGGCAAGACAAACCAGAAAGTCAAACACAAAGATGTCTTTCGTCTGAGGAACTGAGTTACAGTTGGCAGCGGTAAATTTGAAAAAGTTCTGGACTTTGTATATCTCAAAACAGCATAAATTTCAACAATAATCTAAGTCTGGAGACCAAGAGCATAATAATTCTTGACAACAGATAGGCAGGTGATTGGGCGTCGACGAACCGATATCGAGATGAGAAGGCACTTGGAACATAGGAGCGTACTGATTTTAGGTCGATATCGCAAAAACAGATGCACTAGTTCACGAATATATCGATTGCTTAAATAAAGAAAATCCTGAAAATATTCTCCGAGCTCCCTAGTTCCTGTATACAGGAATGTATGGTTTTCGATGAAGGAAAACCAGAGAAGACTAACTAAATTTTTATGTAGAGTTTCCCAACGTCTTGATAAGGGAACTAGGCGTCATTACGGCAAGAGAAATTTCAATACCAGGACACCTAGAATACATTGAAACTTCAAACTGACGTCACGAAATCAATTCGTCTTTTCATACCACTCAATTTGATACGCATAAATTGCATTTAACCCAATTATATTGAGGAATTACAAACAACAGTTACTTAAACTGAGACTCTTGCAGAACGTGCGTGAGCATAACAACATTTAAAGTTTAGAGATTTCGTTCGACAGCAGTCACAAAACACACAACTTTGGGACATGAACTCAAATCGAGCACACAACAATAAGTTTTCTTCTAGCCACTTAATCAACTCTGCTTATCATTTTTAATCCACTTCACCGTTAGAGCAACACATAGACAAAGACAAACAAAATGTTGAAAGCAAAAAAGCAAACAAATTTATCAAAAGCTAACTCGATTTCGCATTGCCGCAACCGCACAGTAACCAAAACTTACCTTTTACTCTCTGTTGTCTCAGATATGGACAGACAGATAGAAGTTCAGAGCAGCGGTAGTCGTAGTCGTAGTCGCTTGCCGGTAACTGTAATCGCCTTTAACAACCAACGCAGAGTCAACAACCAATAGCAACAAAGCAAAAAAAAAAAACAGAAGAAATCATCGGACTCTATCGGCAAACCGGCAAACGGAGTCGGCAAGTATAGATAAATGCACGTGCCAATATTTGCTCAAGCGCCAGCAGTACGCTTTTGTCTGTTCCCACCAAAACCAACTGGAGAACTCGCACTCGGTGTGACGCAGTAGCTTGCTGTAACTGAAGGAGAGCGAGGCGGTGGATTGCGGGCAAGTCAGTGTCAACAGGAAGCGGATGCCTCACTCGAAGCGGATGCCGCATTATCACCAAAAACAGACGCGTTGAAAACTTCGAGCACTTCTAAAAAAACACACCAAAGAAAAACAACAAAAGCATTGAAACGCACCCAACTTCATACTTGATAAACGAATTGCTGTTAAGAATATGAAGCAGCAGCACGAACAAGTTGAGGTCACATCGGAACTTTGGTTGGGAGTTGGCGCAGTGGTGAGTGGACAAATAAGAATCGCTGTGCACGGTGCTTATCAGCAACTCATCTGCACCCGCCCGCGCCAGCTCTAGCTTCAGCGTCGTTTAAATTGAAGTGACAGCAGGTGGATCTCGTGTTCGTCTCACCTTACCGCAATTGTGTGCGATTTCTCTTGGTCGAGACTGAGAACTTTGCCATAAACAAAAGCGATTTTTTTTCTTATTTCGATGCCCTGCTGAGGTGTCTCAATCTGTTCACCTCCCTCGCGCTGAGGTTGCTGGTACTTTGACATATTCACCGTCTGTTGGTTGAGCATCAATTTGTTTGGCGTTGACGGTGTCACTTCATTCGTTTAATGAACTCTAAAATTTCTTTGGGATAAGTCAGCTGGGGCCAATATATTCGTATGTAATTGCATATTTTATGCTTTTAGTTGAAATGTTTCGCCGAAGACGTTGGTTTTTAACGGAAACTTGTGAACTTTTATGGGGATCTTTTTCATAGATGGTTTTGTTCAATAAAAGCAAGACTATAAAAAGTTTTTAGACAACCTCGAATGTCTAATGAATTTAAAAAAAAAAGTTGGAAATTTACGAACATGAACATTTACACTTTATGTTAGAGTATCTAGTATTCGACCGCGTACAAACTAAGCACAACTTAAAGACGACTTGTCAACATTGTCTGACACTGTTTATGTGGAATACGAAGAAGATTCATTCGAAACTGTAGACGAAACTTAAATCCAGTGGTAATCCGGCGTAAGAACAGTCGAAGCTACGGACTTCACTCGCCGGCGAACCCATTCTAAAGAAGGTCACAGCTGTTCTATTGGCCGAAGGTTTTTGACCACCGTGATTTGGGTCTTGTGAGATGGTAACTACATCGACTACCTGGGGAAGGGCAAAACGGTGACAGAGTTCTACTATGTGAAATGTTGGTCTGTTTCGACGTCAAATTGCAGAATGAACGGTCCCATTTGGCAAAGAAAAAATTGCTTTTCTATGGCCACAAATTATTGGCTCATACCTCCGTCGTTGCCACATCCTAATTAGTAGAATTAGGCTACGAAATGCTAACCTGTCCACCGTATTTGGTCTCGTGGATTTTTCTTTTGTTTTTAAATAAGAAAAAGTCAGATAAAGTTATATGGCTGATCTCTATTCATGGCGGGAATCACATTTAGAATGCTATGTACCGTCCTTTATGAGGCCAGACATAAAGCGCGTGCGGTTGGATATCAGCTATTGGCAAACACGCCCTAAACTTATTATAAACCTGCTCAGGTTTTAATTTTCTGTACCTGGATGCCAAATGTTTGAGACCCGGGGCGTTTCAGCCTTGATCTGGCAAAAGCCGGACATTCGAAGAGGAAGGGTTGAGATGATTCGATCTCATAAGTACATTGTTCAACTTTATAGTATGAATCCAGACTAAACAGTGTCCTGTTAGAAAACCAACAACTATTAAAAAGCGGACCCTGCTGAGAGCGAAGAGTTCCTTCGACCTCTTACGGTTTACCCTTGACCAGAAGGATCTTGCAACTTCACAGCTACAAGCTGGTGTGATACTTAACAGTTCAGTAAAGAACCACAAGAAACCAACGGAACCGTTCGCATTCCGCAGTTATTGAGACTTAGGTATCTGACATCACAAGTTCATTTGTCTTCCAGTTTGTGCAGTACTGTTGTGATCAGGACCCAAACCAGCCTAATCATAAAATAACTCGATGCCACATATTCTTTCAATAGTCTTGAGGGCATAATCTGCGAACTTAAGGCAAATATCGCTGCCTCCTAAACTACAGGAGTGGATAGTCTCAACTTTGAACGAGCCTGTGCTCAGGAACAGTAGACCAACTGCCACCTTTATTTGCAACCAGATCGGCCTGAAGGACTACAGTTATAAAAAACCCTTAAGCTGGAGCTGATGGAAAGTTCAAGACAGTGTACTCATCTATCCACCCTGTTGAGAGTTGAGAATCAGAAGGTTATTGTCCCCATGGGGTCCTAATGTTCTGAACTCAAAAAAAGTTATTTTTCAGGCGACTTACGGAGGCTTGAACATCTCTATGTCAAGTCGATGATTCAAACCGGTCCACAAACCATATCAAACTGTCGGTTTTTCTGGATGAAATGGCACTCTTCAATCTCTTTAGGTTGCTCTTTGTCTCAAATGCGGCAATTTTTCTACAAACTTCGTCACAAACATAATATTTCCTGTTCAGGGTATAAAAACTACCTCAACTACCATTTTATACTATATATATTGATTATATATTGTATATATATATAGTAATTCTAAAAATTCGATCACATTTGTTTGGGGATTTATACATTTTCGTTCATAATAATATATCCACTTCTTCTCCTTTTCTATTCCTAAACAAAATTTTCTTTTGACCGAAACATATTATCAGAAATCGTACTCCTCAAATGAAACCAAAATAATTAGTTTGGTTCAAAAATATCAATTTCATTAAACCCCTCTTTCCGAAGTACATATATTATAAGAGTTATAAGAGTACTTAGCTTGGTTTCTTCAAATCATAACAGTATTTGAATTGCATTTTATGGACACATATTTACGTTTGACTAAGGATACGAAACTACAAGCCACACTCGACTTGCTTTCACTTGTCGCATAAATACACTGGACTAATAGTAAATTGATATGCATTTTTACTCCTGCTCGTATTTAAGCCAGTGTGTAGCTGTCTGTGCATAACTTAATGAATGTCTCTCTTTTAATTAAATTGTTAACATTTCCATGTTCTTGCTCCGCATCAGCACATCTGCACTGTAGTATGCAAAATATTCATTTTGTTCGGGGCAGAAATTCTTGAAATTGTCCAAAGTCACTCAGCATTTACAACTATAAACCTGCGTGTGTATGGATGTGTGTGTGTGCGTCAGTGTATGCGTCACAATTGTTGTAAAGAAATTAGTATATTACAAATATTTCTGCAATCTTCATGGAGCTGAAATGTGAGCCGGCAACTATGTGAGTGAAAGTAGATAATTGGTGTGAAAGGACCTCAAAATTTAATAAATCCCTGTATACGCGTAAAGGCCCACAATTACTGTGGCTGTGGTTAACCCAAGCGCCGGCTGTTGGTAGCAACTGAGTCCATACACGCTCGCACCCATTCCCTCTCTACTTGCTTGTGTGTTTGCACGAATGAAGAACGCAAAGGAGTTAAGCACGGTAATGAGGGACCGAAAAACTAAAAGGCCCATATTTGCGAATTGGTTTAAATAGTTATTTCTTGTTCGCTCAAAGGAAGCAGAAAAAAAACTAGAAAAAAGGAAGGGTAAGTTCAGTCGAAATATGTAATAATTAAAGGCGATTGTGGTTGTGTCGTGTCTTACTCTTTGAAGTCGAACTTATTGAAAGCAAATAGTACATTGAACATGTTCATGCTAAAAGATGTTCGCATCACATGCGAGGCGAATGGACACAAGTTACGGAGATACATACATGCAGAAAGTGCCGTAAAGTAGACATGAGTGAGATCATATCTCTAAACCTATGGTCTATTGTGCCCTCTCCTATATCACATTTGGCCACATAGGTCCAGTACTCATAATAATTTCAGGTGCTTGCTGGCGCGACTGAGGTGATGTGATCCCTGTCCATCTAGATGGATCCGAGGACCTTGAGTCTGCTTCTACAAATTGCAGGGAAATCTAGAATCAGGTGTTCTGAAGCTTCATGTTCTATGTTGCAAAACTGGCAGTTTGCGCAAGAGACTATGCGCATGTTGGACAAGTGTTTCCTGAGCCTGCAGTGCCCTGTGCAGAACGCGACAAGGAGATGGAATTCGTCTGGCGGGAGGTTGATTATATCTCTAAACCTTGCCAGGTTGTAACCTCCCGTAGTAGCTTAGCGTGGTGCATTGCGGTTGTCTACTAGCAGTGCCGTTTTCTCTCCTCCGTACAGAGTAACTTCTTTATGGTGTGGGGCCCCACTGCAATGCATGGTTTTGACCCCATCATCATGGAAGCTGTCAAAGAGCGGGCTAGTTCGTTGGCCAGCTCATTTCCGGCTATTCCGTTATGCCCCGGTACCCAAATCAGGTGTACACGGTTGCAAACTGATAGGCGGTTCAGCATTCCTATACACTCCTCCAGTAATAGCGATTTGACCTCATAAGCTGAGTTCGCTTTTAGTGCGGTTGACTATCGTTAAGTAGTGCGATACGCTGGTTGTTTGGCACGCGATCCAACGCCTTCCGGTTTTTCCGCGCCGTCATTGAACCATGGGGTAGGTGGTACTGGATAGTGCTGCTCAGTAGTAGGTGGAGCGTGGAATCACTCCACTTCACCTTACTGCCGAGAGTAACTCTAAACTTCTTTGTAAAGTTTACCTTCTTCGTAATGCTGTCTTTTGGAAGAAGGGCCAGTGGGGTGTCTTCTCCTAAGGCATTCATTTCTTGGAGAAGACACTATGCTTCTAACCAGCCTTATTTAATACACAATAAAAAAGTGTTGACAGTTTGACTCTCAAGAATTTCCGAAATTCAAAAACTCAGGTTATTTTCTGAACACATTAGATATTATTGTTTCATAAAGTTCACAAAAAGCTTTGATATCCTGTATCACTAACAAAATATAAACTGAACGTGCACTCAACCAGTAGGTCTATGTATGGCGTGATGGCCGGTCAGTATAGTCTAACTTAAAATAATATTGGTGAAGTTTTATCGATTCCATTCGTCCTGACTACACAAGATGGCTTTAGATTTTGTTTGTTTGGACTGTTGGCACTGGGTCCTTTGTAATACAAAAATCGGAACTATGTATAGACAGTCTTTGAGTTTAGCACATAAATACATATTGGGTGACTGATATCAATCTCGGACAGACTCAATTTGCAGCAGAGACGAAAAGAAGGTGTTTGGCAATTCAAACGACCTGCGGGTTTTAGACTCTTACGAACTTCTGACACTTGCCTGAAACGTACCGCGCTGTGGACTACTGGATGGATGGATTTGAACTCTGGGTATCCAAATTCAATAAGTTGGCGTGATAACAATGTAAGTTGAGACGACTCTTATGATCTCTTATATAGGATCTCTACATCTCATGAATCGGCGTTACCAGTTTTCGAGAGAAAGACTATGTGGGAGATTTTTAGTTCTTTACGTATTGGCAGCGACGAATATCGCAGTCGATAAAACGATGAGCTGTATGAGATATACGACTACATTGACATAGTTCAGCGAATTAAGAGACTGCGGCTTCACTGACACTAAGCTTTGAGAGTATTCGAAGCAGTGCCCGCCAGTGGAAGTAGAGGAAGACCTCCGCTAAGTTGGAAATATCAAGTGGTGAAGGACCTGGCTACATTTGCAATCTTCAACTGACGCCAAACAATGAAAAGGAAGAACGACTGGCGCATGGCTATAACCGTGTAAGCCTGTTTATGCTGATAAAGAAGAAGAATAAGTAATTCATCGGATTGGATTGGTTTTTGACCAGTGCTAACCGACCTTGTATGATGAAGTCTAGTCGCTTCCTGGCTATACTATAAAATGTCAGCGGATAAAAATATCATACTAAATCTGTTTTGACAAGATTGTGTTTCTCCGGACTTCACATTTGATTAGAGTGCCTTTTGAAAGTTTCTATCTCCATCTGTGGTAACATATTTAAGAAAAATCAATGGAGTTATCGTACTCGAAAGAAATTTATAACATTAATGAATGAAAAAATATGTGTGTTCATCTTTAATATATGTTCTCAAATTACTACAATAAAATACAAAAAAACAACATTTTGCAAACCTCAAATATATGTCGGTATATAAATAAATTATCAAAATCGCACTCAACACTTTAATTTGCGATCGCCAACCATTAGACATGGTCGGCCACATCCACAGCATTTCAGTGAGCTTCCATTTGCGCCATCATTCATTTTCGCTTATCGCGCCAGCCACACTTTGCCAGCGTAAGCTGCCTGCTGCTCACTCTTCGTCTTCGGTCTACGTCTCTTTTTGGTTTTTGCTTTGTGCACATTTTTAATTAATGACACTTGCAAGTAACATACAACTGAAGTGCGCCAAGAATATGGCGAGACTCCACTCGCCACACTCCAGTCCATGGACCACCACTCTTCGTTCTATGGACCACCACTCTCCAAAAGGAAGCACATCTTGGCACGCTCGATCTCCTCGCCTTTTGTCTCATTTCAGCAGAAAGTTTTCGAAAGCCAAAGGATTGCTTTAACTGTTTGTTGAGTGTGTGTGTTTGTACATATATAACAGATGAGTATACATGGGTATGTGTGAGTGCGAAAATTGCCAGTGTATATTTGGCAATTTTTACAAAATTTAATCGCTCGTGAAATTGACGTATTCGGGTTGTAATTAGCAACACTCGGTCAAAATCTAAATATATGCATGTGCACATACACATACATACATACATCAGTGAAGAGTGTCTATGCGAAAGTGTGCGATTACAAGTGAGTATAAAATGTTTACTGCCACTCGCTTCAGTGGACGCAGGCTGGTGCAAGAAAGTCGCCTGCAACCGCCGGCCGTCGACCAATTAGCAGTTCTAAGTCTGTGTGTGTAAGTGCAACTGTGTATGTGTATATAAGTGCTGTGAAAGTAAGCCAAGTTTCGGCCACGAGCCTTTACGGAGAATGATAATTATTAATTTGCAGCAATTTTAGCTGCACTAAAAATGTCTGTCTGTCTGTCTGTCGGCGTAAGTCTCCATGCAGCTGGAGTATGTGTCGTGGTTTGTTAGGAATATGCTCGTGTACATATGTATAATACAGACAAGCATCTATCGCACAATAAATATATAGACACCACATAAATATACCGTTAGAGCGCGCTTTATGCCGCAATAATTCTCTTCTTCGTCTCTGCTGCTTCTTCTTCTTCTTTTCTGTTGCTTCGTCTTCTCCTAGCTCTCTACTGCCTTCGTCTGCTGTTGACTTCGTACCTCCTTGTGTGTCCACACATACGCTATCCTTGATAATTCTTAGTTATTTTTCATTTCAGATTAAATTTTCCATTTCTCCCAGTTGCCACATGGCCATTACATCCATTTGAGGGCACCTATGAAGGTCGGCTGCTGCAGTGGCGTCGCTTAAATAGAATTCACAGTGGAGTCAGGATAGATATGTTATATTTATAATGATTATCGAGGACTCTTTCGGCCTTATGTTCTCAGGACGTTAACACAACTGATTTTAAGAAAGAAACTGGATGGACCTATGCGTTGCTCGTTTTCATGGTTTCGAATCACAGTTATATGATTCAAACAGTTTTTTTTTGGATTGACTTGATATACATCTTTTAAAATAATCATAAATAAAGTTCCAGAAGAACTCAAAAATAATGTTCCAAAGAATTTTTTCCCGAAATCTGTCAAATTTAGTCACCACGACGAAAGTTTCCCGAATGAACTGAGTTTGAAACCACTAGCACCAAAAACGTGTCTAATATCGAGATATCCAACCTGTTGTTAAAGACTATCGCTTTCAAATGTTGACCATGGGTATGTCTCAGATGGTGCAACCGTTGGGTCCAATTTCCGATGACTCGTTCGAGCATTTCGACCAGTAACTGGCGGATGGCATGCCTGATGTTTTGCTCCAAGGCCTGAATCGAAACGGGATTATCCGCATAGACTTTAGACCAAGCGACCGGCCCAACACGAGAAATTATCTGCTCACTGAAGTATCAAATAGTCGGATAACATGGCGCGATAATGGTCGGAAACGTTCTCACCGGCATCATTTTTGAAGAAATATGCACCGTTGATTCCACTGGCCCATAAACCACACCAAACCTTTGTTTTTTTTTTAATGAAATGGCAGCTTAGATGTTTTCAGGTTGCTCTTCGTCTCAAATGCAGTAATTTTGCTTGTTTACATATCCATTGAGGCTGATTTAGGGCTCATGTCGAAACAAAATTTGACTCGAAAACGTCTGATCTTCTTGGAACTTTTCAAGAACCCATAGAGCGAAGAGATGTGGCTTGAGAAGGTTATCCGCTTTCAATTTAAGATCGAAGTAAAATGCTGCAAGTCGTTCCATACCTCAGTCCGAGTTGCTGAGAACGGCGCCGAATCGACTCTCCACGGTCTTTGGCAGTTACGGTTGCTATATTTTCTTCACTGCATACTGGACGTGGTCTTTATGTATTTATTTAAGGTTCCATTGAGCAAACCCGTTGCAGGATTTGGATCTAGAGTTGTTCGACTTAGATTATACTCCCGATGCTGACGAGAGTGACATAATCGAAAGATCGCATCACTATACTGATGTATTCACACTATCTTTCTTGTATTGACATAACTAAATGACTTTGTTGAAACGGCGACGAATGACCAAGACATGTGCTGAACTTAATTAGAAAAGTGGGCTTCTAACCGCAAGCCTAACTACCAGCTTGATGGAAATGTCACTAGGAACTATGAAGTACTTTTCAATTTTGGAGTCAACCCACTAAATAAATATGAAGTTCAGTTTAACCAAATCAAAACTCATAATCGATAACTCTAACACTGGAATTTTCCCAAAACTTCCCAATAAAAAGCATCTATAAATTTAAACCCACAAAAATATTTAAAATTTCCTTAAAGCGCTAATCATGAAAATCGCTGCCCCACACAAATTAAACACAGTCTTAATGGTAATGCCATTTTGTGTCACTTCTTCTTTTCTCCATTTTGGCCCTTCACATACATATATCAGGTTTTGTATTTTATAAACTTAACGCCGGACAACTGTTTGGCTTCCTGGCTTCTAGCCAGCGCCTTCTCGAGTTTATTGAAGCTGCAACTTCCGCTCGCAGCGCCGTTCGTTGTCTAAATAGCACCGCTAGCTTTCTGCTAGGCGAGTGGCAGCAGATCTGGCGCTATGGTGTTGGCACTTTCATTGATAGGGTCGCCAACAGCAAGCCAGCCAAACAGCCCGCCAGCCAGCCAAGTGTGTCATTCCTTGTTACGAATGTCATTCATTTTCCAGGAACGCCGCACTCAGGGAGAGCTCCGTTCGAAGCTTTCACATACATTTGTGTATATGAGCCAGATTACCCATATGCTTGTGAACGGCTGCGCCTGGCTGTGCCCGTGCTTAAGTGGCTGCTGTTGCAGCCAAAAACTTATGCGCCCTTAACGGCATACAAACTGACGTCTTTCCTAAACTTAATGGACTAATTTCAATTAAAAATAAGCTTCAAACGCCGAAAAGTAATCGGAGTGCAGTGGAATTTTTTGGCGCGACAATGTAGACTGTGTATTTCAAAGGATTAATGGGTCGACCTTTTTGCACCCGCTCACAGCGTGTCAACAGCCGCTTGCAATCTTTGGTACAGGCGCCACTTCAAATGGCCCAATGTCTCAGTTGACTCTGCCGGTTGACGCGTCAACTCGTTGTATCATTTTAGCTATCTCTTAACAGTTTTGGTTGCTTACTGTTTGTACTTGGAAGATTGCTTGTGGAATGTTTTCCGGTATCTTAATTTGGTAGCCGTCACTTGCAGAGAGGTGAAGGTTGCAAATGAAGATTCTCTTATTTATTTAATTAACCGTACTCAAATGAATTGGATTTATCAGATCTGTTTTTCTTCGATAGAGTATTTGTATGTAGGTATTTTTTGATGTTCCTAACTTCAAATAAGCGGTCAGCGCACTCGACTATGGGTTCATATACTTCTAATAGTCATCAAGTTATTGAACATTTTTGATAAAATTGAAAGTCATCTAGCAGGAACAATACCAAATACTTTAGATTTATCTATTATGCCCATCCTGTAACGCAAAATTGCGGACAATGACCGCATCGGATGATAAAGCAGACAATTCGAGTCTAAACTTATTGGAAAGCTTTGTATACGGGGAATCTGTCGGCAGAGAGATTCTGATTTAATGTTGTTCCAAGAGAGGACGAAATTATCTACGACTTACTCAAAGTCCAAATCGAGAATGCGATGACTATTTGTTTGATCCAGATTTCGGCTTGTCCTCGTTCACAACCAGATCCATACGATTCGCTTGCTTATCCAGTCTGGAGGAAGCAAAACTGACGGCGTGGATGTTGAGGCCAATGATATATGTATCTTCGGCGTACACCAGCAGCTGTACACTCTTATAGATGATTCTCTTTTTAGTTCTTTCAGTTCCTTTTCGTGCTGTCGAAGGCGGCCTTAAAATCGACAAAGAGGTGGTGTGTGTCGATCTTCTTCACGGGTCTTTTCTAAGGTTTAGCGCATGGTGAAACTGTGGTCGATTGTAGATTTTCCAGTTCTATAGCAACATTGATAAGGTCCAATCAGTTTGTTTACGGTGAGCTTCAATCTTTCATACAATACGCTCAATAGAACCTTATATGCAATGTTTAGGAGACTTATCCCAAGATAGTTCGCGCAGATTGTAGAATCTCCTTTTTTGTGGATTGGGCTGTGCGCACTTTCATTCCAATCGTTGTGCATGCTTTCATCCGACCATATTTTACAAAGACGATGTTGCATGCTCCTTATCAGTTCTTCGCCGCCGATTTTGAATAGCTCTGCCGGTAATCCATCGACACCTGCCGTTTGTTGCTATTCAGCCGGTAACAGCTATTCGAACGTCATCATATTCGGGCAATGGAACATCTATTGCATCGGCATCGTGCCTATCCATCTCCAGATGTTACACTTTCACTGCCGTTCAGCAGGCTGGAGAAGTGTTATCTCCATAATTTTAGTATGCTCTGGGCATCGGTTACTAGATCACCTCTCGGAGTCTACAAATGTATGCTCCGGTCTTGAAACCTCCTGTTAGTCGCCACATTTCTTGGTAGAATTTTGGAGTATTACCCCTGTCGGCCAGCTTTTCAAGCTTTCTATACTCACATATTTCGTCCTCTTTATTTTTTTTTCTGCATATGCGTCTAGCTTCCCTCTTCAACTCTCGGTATCTATCCCACCCCGCTCGTGTTTTAGTTGATCGCAACATTTCTAAGTAGGCTGTATGCTTTTTCTCCACTGCGACACGACCGACAGTCCTCATCGCACCAGCTATTCTTTCGACCTTTACGAAATCCAATGGTTTCGCAGTTGTACGTATAGTACTTGAAATGTCGCTCCATAATTCCCTTATATCGAGGATCGAGTTGCTGATGAGTGTTCTCAGAGAACTTGTGCAAGTCGAGTATAAAACCGTTTCGCTGCCTATATTTGTTGACCAGCGTGCTTTGCTGTACAGAGGCGGTTGCATATCTTCGCTACAATAAAATAGTGGGCCGAGTCGATGTTAGGTCCTCTGTAAACCGGGGACGTATGCCCCATCTATCACAACATGATCGATCTGGTTACGAACTTTTCGATCCGAAGACAGCCAAGTACTTGCTGAATTCTCTTGTGCTGGAATCAATACTACAGACAGCCATATTTCGGGCCCTGCGAAGTCGATCAGCCTCAACCCAGTTGGAGTGGTTTCGCCTATACATACATATGTATGTGTACTTCAAAACCTTTAAATTCATAACATTTAAATTTTCTTAACGATATTTTCTTTCCTCCATTTTATAGCGAAATCTCGCAAGTTCAACACGCAGATTCATTTTAATCGAAAAGACAGAGTGGCAATAGCTTAAAAGCTGCAGACCTCCACATTGCAGTTAAAAAACATTCGAGATCATTTTAATAGTAATCATAAGGTAAAATAATGCAATAATGCCGCGATGAGTTCACTAGAGGCCCTGAGTAATATTGTGTTATTTTTGCGAAGAGAGCAATGTATTTGCTTCAACATTGGACTACTACTACTACTTTGAACTCATTAACTGTTAAAATAGACTGATGTTACAAAATTTAATGCAACCCAAGCCGTGCTGCAACCAAATCCGTCATATCACCAACCGCAAATTGCAAAGCATGCATTCATTATTAAAGTTATCCATGAATCACATTCTCAGCGCCTAGTGAAATTGTAGCCGTTATATCGGCGTCATTTT